>NC_046366.1:28055583-28655583 GCF_011125445.2 Fundulus heteroclitus | reverse complement strand
ATTCAGTAATTATTGTGCCTCTAGATGACATTTGATTTTATTTGTTGATGAAAAAATAAACTTGGTGGAAATGGTGTCAGCTGTTTACATCAAAATCAAAATGAAAACTATGTCTCTAAACCACGTAAAGAAGGCATATTCGGAAAGAAAAAGGAAAAAATGTGAATTTGTTGCTAAAAGTCAACAACAAATCAAAATTTGACTCGCAATAGATGTGCTTCATGTAAAACGACAGTAAAATTTTCAGAAAACTGTACATATAGACACAACAAGCTACAACAATAGTTGTTGAAACTAAATAGCTTTATTTTCTTTCTTTGACTATGCCTTCTTTACATGGTTTAGAGGCCAAACAAACAGAGGTAGGGTCAAATTTTAATAATAATAGGAAGGCCTCTGACTATTACTGCTAATTATTATTATTATTATAAGGTTTTGTCAAGCTTTTTTGTGACAGCAGTCAGCTGCATCCCTGTAGTGGTGTTGGTGTGGTGTTTGTGTCTTTAGCTTTGCAGGATTTTTATTGATCTTGCTCTCTCCCATTTGAAGGCTGCTGCTGTGTGTCAGGATCTCAGCTATTTACAGCAGCATGTAGCTAAAAACCGCTTCGAGCAAACACAGAGTCCTCCTCAGCCCTCTGTAGCCACTGGTTGTTGATAAGGAGGAAGTTTTTTCTCTAACCAACTACATGGAGCAGACACTCCTCATATATTATCATTGACCGGTGATAATGAGAACTGCCTTACCAGTAGAAAACTGATTTGATCGTCATTATTTAAGTATTGTTTAATATTGTTTAAAAGTGCTAATATGAGCTGCAGCGTCAGTGACTGGAGTTGACTAAAGTGTGAACTAAACAACATGTGAAGTTGTTGCAGTGGTCAACTTACATCTGTTTCCTGCTGGGCAGTTCAACAACTTAGACTTAGACTTAGCTTTATTTGTCATTTTGTATGCACAAAGTGCGTACAGAATGAAATTCCGTTTGCATACGGCTTGAAAAATCACAGTATATTGCACTAAATTTCAGGATAAAGATGCAGCAGCGATTTATGTAAACAATTGAAATGTAAACAATTTAAAACAATGTAAACAATGCAGGGGAAACAGACAGTGTGCGATTCACGGTATCCAGGAGAGTATTATTAAAACCCTGTAATATACAAATGTGGTTCAGAGTCCATTTGTGGCTTCATCATTTCAACAGTCTGATGGCATATATGCACATGTGCAACAACCCAATATGTCTGCCGTAGGTAAACAGGAAGCATTTATTGTATCTTAAGGAGATGAGTCGTCTTATTATCAAAAAAGAGGGGTTTTGTACTGGCTTATTTCCTCTTGTCTTATATTTCCTTTCATGACTCAGATATAGGTATCTGAATAGCTTTGAAGACACGGAGTATTCCAAAGTACTGGTTATATTTCTAAAAGATAGTTTCAAAACTATAAACATATAGTTAAAAAGCTGACTGAAACTGCCGGCTCTGCTTGTACAGGCAATTCTGCATGCGAGGGTTCTTTTTGGGTACTCTGGCTGTTTCTCATTGCCCATGAACATGGATTTTAGGTAAATTAGTTTCTCTAAATTGCCCTGTGGTATCATTGTCTGCGTAACAAAACGGTGGTTTTTCCTCAGCAGTGGCCACAGTCCGCCTATTATGTAAACAGGTGATTGCAGAGCTGAAATTTTGTTGATTGTGTTATCGTTTACGCTAAGTTTAAAAACTGTTTGTGAGCTGATTAGGATCGATTTTATTGGGTCTCAGTAGCTGCTGGTGTGTCGTTTTGCTGCTTGTCTGGATGCAGTCACACAGCAGAGCACCGCTTGGTGCAGCTCAAAAGGGCCTCTTCGTTAGGCTAATAAAAGCTAGCGTTAGCTTTGGTTGTCCAGGAAGTTAATAACGTCGCTGATACACGTTCAGGAGCTTTACTGACCTTTATATGTTTCTCTCAAACATCCGTGTCGTACTGTAACTGTCTAATTTCAGCGTAATTTGGACAACTTTAAGCGTAACGCCCCATTACGCTGAAATGCGCTGCCGAGAACCGTGCTATACATCCCGTCTGCGCACCATCAACACATGTTAGTTTACAAATTTGATCTGAAAACGGGTGAATGACGCATTTAAACTGTTTGTTTTACAAAGTGAAATGATTGTATGAAGAAAAAAAGAACAATTCAAGGATTTTTTAAATTGATAAGAACAGGATTTAGTTTATTGTGTATTTTTTATGGCGCACAAAGGGTCAAAAATATTAACTGTGGACATGGCTTTGGAAGCATCTGGCATTAATCTGACCGGATATTTAACCAATCCTTGCAGCTTTGGTGTGGTTAATTTGAACTTAAGTGGCTTTCAATTGTTGTCCGCATGTTTTTAGCATCATTTAGGTCAAGGCTTTCCAAAAGCATAATGTCAGCCTGTCTTTTTTTTATCACTGTCCTCTTCAAATGAGCAATGGTCCATTTTTAATCATATCTCTGTTGCTTTGAGACATTAATAAGTTGATTAATTTGGAAGTAGTGCTCTATCCTCATTATTTCACTAAAATTACTAAATCCACCAGCGGATCCTCAGTATAGTGCTACCGCCACCATGCTTAGTGCAGTGTTCTTGGGTTTAATAGGTTCAACTTGAATAGTTCTGTGGCCAAGTTGTATAATCTTTGCATCTTTCACTGTAGCCCTTTTCTCCGGCAGCTGTTTGGCTCGTCCATGTGAGCAGCTTAAGTTGAGCTTGAAGGTGCCAATTTTGGAGCCAGGGGCTATGTTTTATGTTCAGCACCATTTATTTTATAATATAAACAGCTCATGAAATGTCTTTTCTCTGAGGTGAAAAGTTTGAGTTGAACAGTTAAAATCTTCAAAAAGAAACCGACCATGTTAAACGATCTTCACCTCTTCATCCAAGTAGAGCGGTCGAATCCCCAGCAAGAACTATGCAATGAAGTTGTTGACGCCCAGAGAAATGATCTGTTTTCTTTGTAACTTTAATCAGATGTTGCATGGATTATTAAAGCCAAGCCTTAATATGCAGATGACGCGTGTATTTAAATTTAAAACAAGAACTGTTCTTGTTGACTTTCCGCCAAAGTGGGGTATTTCTGCCTTCTGCTGTGTTAAAAGTAACACCTTCCCCTCAGCCCTGCTCTGTTTCTTCTGTGCACATCTTCAGGTCATCAGGGGGAAATCCTCAGACCTTAGATACTTGACCTCCCCTTCGTACAATGGGCCACGGCAGGGCCTGCCCTAATTGTGCTTGTTGACAGTGCCTCGGCCTTGCTTTGGGTCTGGTGCTGAGTGAAACCGTTGAGAGGCCTGGCTCCCAATCCACTTCCTGCCTCCCCGCCTTACAATGGAAGTCCCCAGTCACGTGACCAGCAGGCCTTCCCGAGTTGTAAGGAGAAAGCGTCCAGGAAGTGAGCCGGGGTTGGGTTAAGGAGGGTGGAGGGGGGAGACCACTCCTCCAGATGGCATAAGTTGTCTCAGGGGAAGCTTCTAAATCTGGGTAGTCGTCTCACATACGTCAGCGCAGTTCCTGAGTGGATGAACTTTGTTCGTTCAGTCAGGAAAGGAGTGAATCGGATGACCTGCTTCGTTGTATAAACAGATTCTTGCCCTCGCTGCATTGTTCGAATTCCAAAGTTCAAGGATTTTCATCTCAGGAATGTCTCTCAAGTGATCAAATGAAATTAATATACAGCTCAAACAGCTCCACTGAAAAACAATAAACATGAAATATGAGCTTTGTTTCTCGTTTCACCTGCTAAGTACTTTAACCATTTTACCCGAAAAACGGCGCTTGAGCATCTCCTAACAAACATTCTTTCCTCTCTGCAGCGTCTTTGGCATCTCCCCCATCGTCCAAACCAACTGCTCCTACACGTGGAAGCTCATTGTGCACCCGGATCGTCGGTGGTACCACTTTGTCAATCCCATCATGATCCTGATCCTCTATTACACCCTGGCCACACTCATCCGCCTCTGGCTGCAGGAGCCCATCGACCAACTCATGGTGAGGACAGCAGACTGACGCAATGTCAGTGCAGGCAAATTTTTTATTTAACAGGCTAATATTATTCTAGAAGTTAAAATGTTTGGTCCATATGCAGGTCTCAAAAGGTGGGTGACCTGCATGTTTTAGCAGCTGATTTATCAGATTTTTTTTTAGCTTTTCCTTAGAGTTTTATGTTTTTTTAGAACTTTATTGTTGTCTTAATTGGTATTTGAACGCAATATACATTTCCATTCACCTGTTTTTAAGCTGTTATCATTACAAGTCTTTCTTGAAAATGAGAACCCGTGTCCCAATTAATCTACCTGTTTAAATAATAATAATAATAATATTTACTTTTACTGTAGTATAATATATACCACTAAGAGGTTTCTTTGCCAACAAAGTCAACGAACAAACAGAACAAACCACAGGAAGCAAAAGGAGAAATTCAAATATTCAAATTTGGTCAAAAAAGTTGTTTTAAAGTCTGGAGGAGGAGGAGGTTATTTCTTCCTTCAGGTAAATTTTTCTTACCATTTCTAACCACATACAGTATGTTGGGCAATCTAGTTTTAATTAGACATTTTACAACACGTCATCTCAAGGCACTTTACAGAGTCAATTCAATGAAATCATTCACACTCACAAACAGCTACAGCTGCTTATATTCAGGTACTTACAGACTCATTAACAGAAAACCCCTATTATTCAGCTGTCCCTTTATACATTTCATATTAAATAATACTGTATATTCTTCAGTGATGGCATCAAGGCATTGGTTGTTTGTACCTGTAATACTTTATCAGTTGGGTTTCCTGTTCTTTATATATATGTCTTTGCAAGTGTAGAAGCAGACTCAGAGGATGTTATATTGTTCTCATGCAGTCACTCATGCCAGCATTAGGGTGACTAGATGCCCTAATTTGTACGGGATTTCTTTGCATTTTTCACTCCTGTCCCGTTGTCCCACATTCTTAAACAATGTCCCACATTTAAGTGGGTCTAATTCTGTAAAATCAAACATCAACAGGTGTTTTTCTGAAATATAAAGTACGCAGAGCTGCAGTCGGCTGTCGATCAAAATATGCAGCAGCTCATGTGCAGCTGCTTGCCAGGATGCTCAGAAAATAAAAGGAAAAGGACGATGCATCCAGAATATCAAGGAAACTACATCAAAGAAAAGAAAGTGCTGCTACAAAGACAGGGGCACGGTTTATGACTGGGTGAGGCCAGAGAAAGAGAGCTTTTTGTGAAGCTTTTGTGAAGCGTGTTGTAGTGTCACATCACACAAGAGTTGCACAAGAAATGCACAGCTGGAAAAGCTTCCTGCTGAACCATGGCTTCATTTTTACTCCAACCCAAAGATGCCTGCCAGAAAGACATGTGAGCTGGAGCCAAGATTAACTTAATATTTAAGTTTAAACAAAAGTTTGCTAATATTTTTCAAATAAGCTTTAAAAAAGTGTTAATTTTTAGATAAACATAGTTTTTTTTAAACTTTTTCAAAGTTTAAGAGCTTTATTAAACTTCAATAATTAAATAATGCTTTTTTTATAAACTCATGATAATCCATTATGCACTAAAAGGCAAAGCAGAGATTGATTAATGTAATGCTTGATCTGTGTTAAATTAAAATGTATGCCATCACCATAGTGTTCGTAAAGTGTCCCGCATTGTCCTGACTCCTGCATTGACTTTGCAGCAATCCCTCATATTGAGCATGCAAATGGCGACAGTGGAGAGAAAAACTCCTTAATGGTTTTGCCTTAAAATCCTACAGGGATTTACCCAAGAAATGCCAAACTTTAACTCCCTAACTAGGTCCTGCCGAGATGCTTTATTGCTCGAATGAAAACGTCATTCCAGTATGGAGGTAATTTTGGACATGACAAGAGTGTGTGTGCACGGGACCCTATTTGTGTACTAAACCTATTTCCACAAATGTTTTAAAAACCTGTGGATCTTTTTTGTCATTTTTTATTTTCTGTTGTCTGAAAAAGCAAATCATTACCTTCACAAATTTGACCCCAGACAGAAACTGTCCAGCTGGATTTTCTAACGCTTCTCTAATCACTGTGTTTGTTAGAAGAAATTTCTTGATGGTAAGGAGCAAAAAAAAAAGTTTTGATATCTTACTGCACTGCTACGAATGTAATTTAACAATATGGTGTTCAGACCATTTTTTGAAACCTTTATCTTCATATGAAAGAGCGTGACATTTTAGCAAAATCCAATCTCTGAAAAGGCAAATGATGCTTTTTGTAATCCAAATGAACATTTATCTTTCATTCAAATGTTTGGTGAATTGCAGAACATGAAGAAGAATAGTGCATAAGCTAATTTATTCAGATTGTACCGGCGAGTATCCCTTCAAACCATTCAAAGGTTTCAGTTGAACAGCCTGGTTTGAAGCCCTGTTGTGGTTTGGCAATTTGTAATGTTTTCAGTTTGGTCCAGCGGTGCCTCTCATGCTATAGAACATGTCTGATTTGACAAATGATGGCGCCTCCACAGAACTGGACATGCTGAGGAGTTAAAGCAGCCATTTGAAATGAGCTATATTGGAGCAGAGATCTAAAACCGGCAAGATATCAGTCTCTGTGGACCGGATTGGGACGAAACGAGTCTAAAGCTTCTCTAAAGAGGAGCCTTCCTCTGTTTGGATCTTGTTCTTTCTTGACTATAGGTGAGGGTCAGAACGTAGACGGACCGCTAAATCAAGAGATTTGCTTTTTGACTCAACAGACCAAAGCATATCCAGCATTAATGCAGACGAAGCCCTAATCCATCTGTCCATCTGTCGTTCCACCCTACATACCTAAACATTCCCCTTGAGGCAGAGACTGACCCCCGACCCAGAGGGTACATAAGAGTGCACAGAAGTTTCAAACAAACACATTTTCAGCTTCTCAGTCCTTTTTCCTGAGTCCCGCCATCCAGTTCCTGTTTTTAATCTGTCAAAGTCCGTCCTAATGCTCATTCACAGCCGCTCCCAGACCAATATTCTTGAGGCAGGAAGCAACTAAGCTGAAGGAGAATCAGCTAATTGTGTTATTTATCTGTGTGAAAAACGACAGCAGATTGGCCCTTTTATCACATTATCGGCTTATGAAGTTATTCAACAGTCAGTGGAACAATTCAAAGTTTGAGCAAGTTTGAAATTCCAAGTAATATGCTAAAAAATGCAACACAAATACAGTGTGCTCTAATGCTTCTGTTAAAACATCAGACTGCTGATGTAAAAATAACATATTTATTGTTAATGTTATAATAATTTCTATATGTTTTTGTTATTTTGATTTTGATGCATTGTCTTTTGTAAAAATGTTGAAGAAACAAACACTAAATCTAGTAGATGTCTTTATCTTACTTTTGCAATAATTAGCAAGCGGATATTAGTTGGTTAATTAGTCAGGCTTTCTGCTTGGGTACTTAAAAGCTGGGCAGCGTTAGTTAATTCACTACAACTAGGTGTGGTTTTGTCAATGTTGGTCTCTGGTTGTTTTGTGTTTTGTTTTTTGTTTTGAGTTATTCCAATATTTTGTTATTTAGTTGTCTGTGTTTTTCCTCTAGTCCTTACTAGTAATTAGTTATAGTTTAATTCACCAGTACCTCCTGGTTTGCTTTTTGATTTGCTTTTTGCTTTGTTTGTCAAATCTGCCTGTAGCCCTCCACGTGTAAAAACCTTTAAATTGCTTAGCCACTATGATGCAAGTTAGTCTTTTTGATCTTATTTGACATCACCTTAGAACGAGTCTGCCTGCCTGCCTCCTGCCCGCCCTTGGGTCCAGTTTCTCTGCAGAACATAATCTCTCCAAGTTTGTTATTCTTGTAGCTTAGTAAAAAACCTGGTGTGGGCTTTCCACTATCAGATTGACTCTATTTCTAGAGATTAAAAGCATGAATAGGCTTTTAATCTCTAGAAATAATGTGATAGAAAGTGTTTGTTGTTTGAAAGCCATAACTTCATGCTGACAAAGATTGTCAGAAACTGTCCCATTTGGGGGGGGGGGGGGGGGGATTAATCTTAAGCTCTCTAAAAATTATTTTTAATTCATGTTTACAAGTAACTGTGCATCACTGATTTAATGCAGTGGCACACTTTTTTTTTTAGATATATTTCTGATGTTTTGAACCCATATTCTGCTCAGATCATGCCAGTAAAAGCTCCAGATATTGTGCTGAAATAGATCCAAACTGAATAGCATGAGCAGCAAGGTGGCCTTGTGACGACACAAACTGGACACACTGAGGACTCCAGGACAATCGACCGCTGGTCGGACCTGTCTGCTGGGTGTAGATAATGTGTTATCTGAGACACTGCTGGTCTAATTTTGACAAGGCACAAACAGGAGCACAATCTCGCTCCATATTCTAACATTAAATCGCTATATGGAGGGTGGTTTATACACTAAGTATCTATGTAAGAACTTGTACCAATTCATCATCTAAATAATATGTTTGGGAAGTGACTGCAGAAAGTCTGAATATTTTAACACATGTGTCATATCAGGAAGTATTTCATAACCTCAGGTGATAGAGGTGCAGCACATGGACATATTCAACCTTCTTTGGGAGGAGCCCACTACTGCCACTG
Organism: Fundulus heteroclitus; assembly: GCF_011125445.2. Taxonomy (NCBI): domain Eukaryota; kingdom Metazoa; phylum Chordata; class Actinopteri; order Cyprinodontiformes; family Fundulidae; genus Fundulus; species Fundulus heteroclitus. The sequence continues at coordinate 28,646,985 of NC_046366.1, read as the reverse complement.
CTATGAATTAACTACTGTGTGTCATGTAATATGGTCCACCTTAGAGGAGACCTGCCTCTCTCTTCCCTCACCTCAGAGCTCGAGGCTCCGCTCCTCCATCTTGTAATGGAGTTATAGATTAGTGTTTTTATAGAGGGGTCAATACTTCCCTTCAAACCTGTAGGGCTGTATGCATTATTGATCTGTCCACAAAGTGATGTGTGTGTGCTAATGTGTGTGTGTGTGTGTGTGTTTATGTTTTTTACCTACTCTTACACTTTAGATTAGAGGCTAATAATAAAACATGATTGGTGCCTAAATCACACACTGGCAGGTTTGCTCGATGGCGGAGGTGCCAGATTATGATGGACCGTGTCTCTGACAAAAAGATTAGAAAAGGTAGATGTTTTTCCTATAGATATTTGTAATGTCTAACATGTAGGTCCTCACCCGTTAATGTAAAACAACTCAAAAAAGCAACAATAGAGAAAACAAATGAATAATTTTTGTGTCCTCCAACAAAAAGTTATATATTTTTTTATGTCTTTGAGATTCCTGATTGTCATTTTGGCTACACAATCCTCTTAAATTGAAAGGTTTATGATCCCCTTATTGCATTATTTAACATTTGCAATGTTAAATAATAATGTTAAACATTTGTTTAAAGATTTAAAACCATTTAAATGATTATTGCTGTCAAAGATTAAAACATGAGCAAAAAAAAAAAAAAAAAGAAATGCTATGGTCAGAGAACCTGAAATTTAGGGGAAAAAATTGTAAATAAAAAGCACAACAACACACAACACTGGTTAACTTTGCCACACAATTCCCTAGAAAGAAAAATTAAGATTTTAAATATCATCTACAGTTTATTAACTTTCCAAGCATGTTGTTGCCAGGTGGTTAAATTAGAGGAAAAACAAAAGGCCTAGAGCAAAAATGTAAGCTCCCTCTGCAACCCCTTGTGGTATTTTAATGACAAGACTCAGGCAATGAAATCCAACAAAAATACCAATAAAGCACCATTGTGTGACAGGTATTGGCCGGTTTTACGTTCTCTGCGCTGACATTGACATAAACCTTGTTTTAATTTGACATCTAAATGAACGACATATGAACTATAACAGAAAAATCTGTCCTGCGAGTTCTTGGACAGAGGAAGCAGTTTGAATCCAACGGGAACAAATTTCCCCCCTTTATTTATGAAAGCACGCCTTTAAAACTCAAATATTTCTCAACTTAAAACAAAGTGCATCTTGGGACGTGCTGGTTAACGTGTTTACATTCCTGAAAAGTATGTTTTTTGTTTTTTGTTTTTTTAAAGTTTTGATGCATTCAAAGTTTTCAGCTTTTGAACTGCTGATTAAAGACGGATCCAGTTAAAGGGAAACTAACATCAAGCAAGACGGGATCAAAGAAAGAAACTGTATAATTTTTGCTAAAACGGTATCTGTATTTGGTAGAGTGGCATACATTTTATACAGACGATCATATATTAGTAGTTTCAATCAGGTCTTGCTTTCTTCTATCTGAACTACCCAAAGACCGGATGAAGCTTTCTAATCATGTTTATTTCCTTTCTCTTTCACCGTCGGTTTAAACCTGCTGATGCTGTCAAAAGCAAACTTATCAGTGTTTCCTGTTTTAAAGGCCACCCCGCTTTACCCAGCATTCAGCTGGAGCTGATGCGTGTAGAAAGTTGGCGGTGGGTTACGGTGGCACAGCAGCGCAGTGAGATCTGTGCTTATGATCAAACACCAAAGCGCCTATCTGTGTTTTTTCAGGACGATAAGGACGAAGATATGTGCGACGACGAGGACCAGAGCGGAAACAGACTGAGTAACTCAGCCAACAAGAAGAGGCAGCTGTGGTGGGAGTCTCGCCAGGGCACGGATGAGAAAAATGTACGTCAGAGCTATAACGCACGCGTGAGCAGTGCCGCATTGATTATTGGACATTTGATTAAGTTAACATGATCCTGTTTGTTATCTAAATGTGAAAGGTGCTGGCAATCCAGATAGCCTTAAAATACTCTCATGTTTAACTACTGAAGAAGCTGCTCACCAGGCAAATAATGATTTCGTTTTTTTTGTTTTAGATTTAGACAAGAGTGAAGAACAATCTATATCTTACACTAATCAGGTTAAATGGAAAACTAGCTGTAATATAATAAACTGAAGCTGTTTGTTTTCACTTGCTTCATTACACGCTCTGTTTCAATGTAACAAATCATCCCGTTCTCCCCAAACACACTTTCTGACAATGTTCCTATATCAAAGTCTGTAGTCTGTCCCTGGCGGCCACCTCCAGCGGTCTGGAAGCTTTTAGCGTGCACACACAGATGAGCGTTTGGCTGGATTTACAGAGTAGCTCAGCTCGGCTTTGTTCCTGCTTATCAGCAACTATAAAGAACAAGGAGGTCCTTTTGACTTCAGCAGCTCATCGATAACACGCCTCGCCTTCTATGCTCTTTTTCCTCCTCCTAGCTTCTCTCCACCCAAGATGGCATCAGTACAACTGAGGTGCGGCTGCTCTGGATGTGTTTCTCAAATCCCCCCCCCCCCCCCCCCCCCATTCCTCCTCCTCTGTGTTCTGCTGAAAGAAAATGAATGAAAACAATCTGCTTTTCAGACTGCATCCTCACAGACCCAGCTCTACAGCCTTGCAAAAGTACTCCTAGCCTTGAACTTTTCCATGTTTTCTTTTGGAACTTCAAACTTCAACATATTTTCCTGGGATTTGATGTTATTCAGCAGCACAAAGTAGCATGTAATTGTAAAGTGGCAGCAGGGCAAGGAGAACATTAATCAGAGAAGCAGCCTGGAGCCCCATGGTGGCTCTGGAGAAGCTGCAAAGATCCAATAACTCCGATGTCAGAATTTATTCAAAGGGCAAGAATCACTTGTGAGCCCAACATATCTGGCTTTAATAGTGAAAGTCTGAAGTGTGGCAAAATAATTAGTTACACAAAGACCATTCCTCTATGACACATGGTGGTGGCAGTATCATGCTGTGGGGGTGCTTTTCCTCAGCAGGTCAGGAAACAGGCAGCCAGTGCTACAAAATAAACCAAAATGTGTTCCTCTTTTAGAATGACCTAGACAAGTGGTGTTCCAACTTTTAGCAACGTTGGCCAAAATCACTAAGTTAAAAGGGCCACAATAATTAGATCTTTGTTTTAATTAGAAATAAAGAAAATGTTTTTTTTTTTTCGGTATATCTGCTCAACAATAAATGAACATGGAATATAAAAATAAAACAAAGTAGTCAGACCTCATTTGGTAATGAATATGTAAAAGAGTGTATAGTCGAAACATAATAAGGAAAACTTAGAACATGATATGGGTTTCTCTTGGAGAACTCTTGCTGTATTTGACCAAATCAAACCAATGGATGCACCAGTCTGCTACTGAGTTAAAGGCCCGGGATGTTTGTGTTCCTACTTACTATGAAATTAGAATGAAATAAAAACAATGTGGTTAATAAAAGTCAGACACTTTTTGTTGTACCTTACATTTTCCATTTTAAGATTTTAAATCATTGGTAAAATCTTCGCCCTAAAAAATAAATAAATAAAACTTGTCTTTTTCCATCAACCGACCATTCAGATTAAAATCCATCCAATGGCTGCAAATGACCCCTTTCGGTTATAGAAAGATGGTAAAAACAAACCAGCAAAATGTATTTTCATCAAGTTTTGACTTAGAGGGGTGAATATGCCACACTTTCAGCTGTATTTTCCTTTAAAAAAAAGCTGAAAACCATGTATAATTTTTCTCCTATTTTACAATCATGCACCACTTTGTGTTTGTCTTGCACATTAAATCCCAATGAAGATTATGGTTTTTATGTGACAAAATAGAAAAAACATTCAAATGGTATTAACACTTTTGAAAATATTAAAGCTATATTTGATGATTCTGATGAAATTACCTTTAGTAAATACGTATAGGTTTAAAATAGTACATCATATTTTCTAAAGTAATCCCATTCTCAGGTTTGGACTGCTATTTTTAACAACCAAGAAAAAAAATCCCATAATAATTGGATCATACGAGGCTTTTTAGCATCAAAATATTCCTGTAATATCAACAGCTATAACTTTAGGAAAATATTGAATGTATAAATGCATCTGTTGCAGCCCTATTTTCACAAAGCAGAGATAGTCAGGAAAAAGATTAGGACAATTTTATTCAGTTAAATCTTTTTCAGAGTAAGCTTGTAAGGAATATCCCTGTCTCCCGAAGCAGAAATGCAGTGTGAAAAGTAGGAAACTCTCCATTGCCCTGTAAAGACAATGCATAGTTAACTGATATGATCAGAAATTGGAATATAAATGAGCAGTTTCAGCCGCCTGTCTAATTAACTCACACAGTTGATGTTGCTGTGTTTTGCCTTTGCAGGGCCAATTGTTTCAGAGTAGTGCTATTCCATAATGTCTGTGTTTTTAGATTTTTTTTGTTTATTCTTAGAGATTTATTTTAGCTTTCTGATTATAATCCACAGGTTGTACCCACCTCAAACGGCACGTCTTTTGACTTTGTCACGACTGAGAATGGACCGATTTCTCTGGATCTGTATTCAACCCCCCAGTATAAGCTGGACAAGCTCAGTGATTGTACAGGTGAGCCAAGTAAAAGTAAAAATGCTGGAAAACAAACTTAATTTTAGATCTGTGATGGTTGAATTCAGTGGTCTGGATGTCAGAAAGGTTGCTCGTTTCCTCCTACTTTCAAACAGGCAGACTTTCATGTAATCTTTTAAAGTACTTTGATTTAATAAAAGCTTAAATATCCTTTAAGACTTTAGATGATTTATAACTCAGTAGAAGTTTAGTCTATTTGTCTGACCATAACTTAAAAAAAAAGAAACTGGTCAAATACTAGAGTGATAACAATTTAGAAAATAGCTAAAAGAAAATATTTAAAGGCCTTCAGACTGCCTGAAGAACAAAAAAACCAATACCTTAAAAAAATACAAGGTCTGGAAAAAAAATATTGAATTCAGACCAGTTTTCTGTATGTGTGTTTTGAAAAAACATTCAATGCCTTAATTTTCCAATTTGATTTATAAGGTTATTTTAGACTTTTTGTTAAAGTTTCTTTTCGTGGTGTTGAAGCACAACCCGGCTATTGTTCCACAGCTATCGAACATCACAGGTTTGTCCCCTCTGTCCATCACATGGTTTTCTAGGTCCTTTGAAACCTGAATGTATGTTTAGCTTTGGCCTAAGATTGCTTTGACCTGTAATCAGGGCATTGGTGTTTTACTGTTGGTATGCTCAGCCACATTGCTGCACTAAATGTCTTTAAACCTGACGAGCTTGCAATTGATTTGAGGAAGAGTGGAGTGACCTCATGATCATCAGGGGTCAGCAGAGTAAATTGAAGAGTAAATTAAAAAAGAACCAGTAAAGCTGCAAAAGGGTTCGCTCAGGAGTTTTCTTCTTGAGGAATGGTTACTTTACCCAAGTTATTGTTGTTTTTATTTATTTTTTTGTGTTTTGCTGAGGCAGGACATTGTGATGGGTGATTTAAAAACAGGATCAATAAGCTTATCATAAAGAATAGAATAGATAATTAAAATATCCATTATTGTCCCTCAGCGTATCAGCAGCAAAGTGGTGGGCGTGTGGAAGCAAATCAGTATACATGAATCCAATGACTGATCTCAGTCTTGATTTTCATGTGCTCATATTGGAAAAGAGGAAAAGGGGCAAACTGAAAATGACCTTAATTTAGCTTAGCGCATCTTAGCTTACCTTATCATTCTTTAGCTTACCTTACCTTACTTTAGCTTAGCTTAGTTTAGCATTCTTTTGCTTACATTACTTTAGCTTAGTTTACCATTCTTTAGCTTACTTTAGCTTAGATTAGTTTACCATTCTTTAGCTTAGCTTACCCTACTTTAGCTTAGGTTAGCTTACTTTAGCTTAGCTTACCATTCTTTAGCTTAGCTTACCTTACTTTAGCTTAGCTTAGTTTAGCATTCTTTAGCTTACCTTACCTTACTTTAGCTTAGCTTACCATTCTTTAGCTTACCATATCTTAGTTTACCTGAGTTTATTTTATCTTAATTTAGCTTAGTTTACGTTAGATTATTTTATTCTAGGTTAATTATTTTAGTGTGGTTTAGCTAATCTAATTTTAGCTTAGTTTAGTTTAGCAGCTAAACTTTATCTTAGCCAAGATAATCTTAGCATTTTTTTCTTATCTTGCCTTTATTTATTTGTAATCTTATATTATCCTTGCGTAACATAGCTCATTTTACCTTTGCCTTTTTCTTCTTATAGTAGCTTAGCTTCGCTAGTCGCTCACCTAACATTATTTAAACTTTATGGATTAATCTCAATGTTGCTTTTCCAATGTTAGCTTACCTAGTAACATCTTATTCTTTTACAAAATGAAAATATGTCATAGTCCTAAAAGGCAAATTATTGTACTCTGTATAGTAGTATCTTAGCTTAGCTAATGTTGGCTTTTCTTAATCAGTGAGAATGCTATACAGCATTCTCACTTATTAAGTTCCTTCAGGTCTTGATTATTATTCTGTACGTTTTTCGGCATCTAACTACTCCTGCATACTTCAACCGATTTAAACAATTTTCGTATCAAAATGTTCAGCTCGTTCACGACATTACTGCTATGTCTTTTTGTAATTATAACTTTTATAATATTTAAAATATTTAACTTTTTGTGCGTTTTTTGCTCTCATTGAAAATGAATGGAAAATCCTTCAAATTCTTCAAATATTTCAACTTTTTGACATCTTACTGCTTCAGCCTACTTTCAGCTATAAACGTCATTCAACTTTTAAAACGTAGTAATATCTTTTCGCTATTATGGTATGTTATACTGCTATGTCTCATGGTTATGGTACCTTTTATACTTTTTGAAGTATTTGTACTTTTTGTGCGTTTTTTGCTCCCATTGAAATGAATGCAAATTCCTTCAAATTTTTAAAATTCTTCAAATTCCTTCTAGTTCTTCTGATACAACTGATATCAATAATATTACTACAACAGATACTATAACTACTACTACTACTGATACTACTACTACTACTACTACTACTGATACTACTACTACTACTACTACTACTTATACTACTAATGATACTACTGCTGCTACTGCTACTACTAATGATGCTACTGCTGATACTACAACAACTACTACTGATACTACTACTATTACTACTACTAATACAACTACTACTACTAGTACTACTGATACTACTACTACTACTACTACTACTACTACTACTGATACTACTACTACTACTACTACTACTAATGATACTACTGCTGCTACTGCTACTACTACTGCTGATACTACAACAACTACTACTGATACTACTACTATTACTACTACTAATACAACAACTACTACTACTAGTACTACTACTACTACTACTACTACTACTGATACTACTACTACTACTACTACCAATGATACTACTGCTGTTACTGCTACTACAACAACTACTACTGCTACTACAACTATTACTACTACTAATACAAAAACTACTAGTACTACTGATACTACTATTACTACTACTACAAATTCCTTCAAATTCTTTAAAAACTGATACTACTACTACTACTACTGATACTTCTACTACTACTGCTACTACTGATCCTACTACTACTGATACTACTACTACTACTGATACGACTACTACTACTACTACTACTACTAATACTACTACTACTACTAAAGATACTACTACTACTACTAAAGATACTACTGCTGCTACTGCTACTAATACTGATGCTACTGCTGATACTACAACTACTACTGATACTACTACTATTACTACTACTAATACAACTACTACTAGTACTACTGATACTACTACCACTACTACTACTACTACTACTATTACTTCTACTACTAATGATACTACTGCTGCTACTGCTACTACTACTGATGCTACTGCTGATACTACAACAACTACTACTGATACTACTACTATTACTACTACTAATAATACTACTACTACTAGTACTACTGATACTACTACTACTACTACTACTGATACTACTACTACTACTACAAATGATACTACTGCTTCTACTGCTACTACAACAACTACTACTGCTACTACAACTATTACTACTACTAATACAACAACTACTACTACTAGTACTACTGATACTACTACTACTACTACTACAAATTCCTTCAAATTCTTCAAATTCTTCAAATTCCTTCAAATTCTTTAAAAACTGATACTACTACTACTACTACTACTACTGATACTACTACTGTTACTTCTGATACTACTACTACTACTGATACTACTACTGATACTACTACTACAAATTACTTCAAATTCTTCAAATTTTTCAAATTCTTCAATGTTTTTCAGCTATTTTCTTCTTCTGCATGGATCTTCTGCATCTTCTCCTCAAATCATTCTGCAGATTAGCATTCTCACTCGCTGTTGCGTAGGAACAGCTTTTTCTAGTTATTATTATTATTCCGTACGTTTTTGTGGGTCTAACTACTCTTTCAAACTTCAACCGATTTCAACGATTTTCGTATCAGAACGTACAGCTCTTTCACGACATTACCGCTATGTCTTTTCGTCATTATAACTTTTATAATAATTAAAATATTTCACTTTTTGTGAGTTTTTCGCTCTCATTGAAATGAATGAAAAATCCTTAAAATTCTTCAAATATTTCAACTTTTTGTCATCTTACTGCTTCAGCCTACTTTCACCTATAAACGCCATTCAACTTTGAAAACGTAGTGATATCTTTTGGCTATTATGGTATGTTTCAGCTTTTTCATATCTTTCACCATTTTCGTATAGTACGTCTTTAAAATTATTTTCGTTTTTTAAGAAATTCAGCAAATAACATGCGTTGCTATGGTCGTCAAGGAGCCTCGTTTAGAGTGCGCACTCTAGAAATTCAACAAATTCTTCTTCTCCGAACAACTTCTTCTCACTCGCTCAATTTTCACCCTATCCACATAAATTATACATCAAAACGTAGGAATTTTTGTCTGGATTTGGAAAATGTAACCATCATTGGTGTGGGATTTATAGATTTTTCGCAAATCACCTCAGAGCGAAACTAACCCGAAACCTTCCCCATTCATTTCCTATGGAGCGGTTTTCAAAAATGACACCTGGAAATCCAAAACATCACATGTTTTCGCATCGTCGCTACTCCTAAACCGTTTCATGTAGAGGCATGAGACTTTGACACATTCATGTCCCGACCCTTCTGGCGCTCACAAACGAGAAATTTTGTCGATAAATGTTACGGTTTTGCCGCAGGAACAATTTGTTCGGGAGTAGCGTTTTGGGAAAATGCTAAAACAGGATCAGACTTCAATCTCCCCAAATGAGGCACTTTTCTACATCGTCGCTACTCCTAAACCGTTTTATGTACAGGCATGAGACTTTCACACATGAATGTCCCGAACCTTCTGGCACTCATAAAAAAAGAATTTTGTTGATAGCTGTTACGGTTTTGCCACAGGAACAATTTGTTCGGGAGTAGCGAATGTGCAAAATCCTTAAAACGCTTTGGAGCTTCTTTCTTCCACATCATCCACTTTTTACATCGTCGCTGTGCCTACACCGATTTTTGTACAAACCTAAAAATGAACTCCATAGTCCTCAAAAGCCTGCTGATACTCAGAGTGAAAGAATTATTTTGATATCTCTTATACTTTTTCAGCTAGAGCGATTTGTTCGGGAACCTATTTAGAGGATTTCTGAAAATCGCTAAAAATTCCCTTTATATCATAATTTTTTATGCCTTTATTAAATTTTTTCCAGCAAAAACCGATAGCATGTCTTCTTCCCCTATCCGTTAAGAATTAGACGCTGAAAAAATTACATCTCTACCATTTACGGAACAGGAGATATGGAGCGTTGTTTGAGACAAAGTTCTCCATTATAATCCAATTGCAGCCTCTGACACAAAGTCTCTGCACTTCGGTAGACGGCCCGCTCCAGCTGTGTCAGTGAGTTTCCATGACGATGGAACTCTGAGGGCCAGAGGGAGACGCTCCATTCGGATAGAATGGCAACTTTCAACATCCCCTGCAGTGGCTGTGATTAATGTAGGAGCCTGAAATTCGCACAGTCACTTCCTCTTAACATTTTAAAATTTTCAAGTGACTTTCAGCGATATGTCACTTTTCTGTCCGATTTTGGATGTCACATGCTTTCCTATTGGGCCTTTGCTTCCAACAGGACCTGGCATGATGCCCAGACACGACCCAATTGGCCAATACAGCACCACCCACCTGTGGGAAATGGCGCTACTGACCATTTTGGTCAAATGTTGAGTTCTGGGCCCAGATGTGGTGAGGCTGAGTTGCTAAAGGAGGCAGATCTGACCCATGAACTTTGGTCACGTTTGGTGACATTAAGTATTGGCACCCCCTTTTTCAGGCACTTCCCAGTACAGGATTTGGACCAAACTGACAGAGTACCATCACCCAGTGATATTGAATACAACCTTTTTAGCGGCTAAATATTAGCATGTTGCTAACTGGAAGTAGCTCTAGGAAGCTCGTACAAACTTCTGCTTTACAGTGTCTGTACTTCCTTTAGAGAGAAAGCTTCACAAGAAATTTGGGCTACGTCACATAAAGCATCTCCAAGCTATGAGGTGTCAAACATCCAATGCTTTTCAATAGGGGACCAAAGCCCTTATGTTCCCAGAAATGCAAACCCATATATGGCTACTGTATAGCTCAGATGGAAATTGCAGGCTTTGCATGCAAGAGGTCATGGGATTGAATCCCAGTGTGGGAGACCTAGAGTTTTAGATTATAATCCCCAAAGTGTGTATAACAAAACATGTGTGCTGATCCCATGAAGTATTTTTTTGTACCAGCTGCCATTTTGAGTTACCATGGCAATGTTATAAAACAACGTATTTTCTCCCTATTTGAGGCACATCCCAGTACAGGATTTGGACCAAACTGACAGAGGACAATCACCCGGTGATACTGAACACAACCATGCTAGCTTTAGGAAGGTCCTACCAACTTCTGCTTAGCCAGGGTTCTTCTGCCTTTACAGACAGAGAGAGGGCTAGAGCTGTGAGGGAGTTTCCATGACAACACTGCTAGCCAGAGGCTCCTAAGAGGTCCATTGACTTAACATGGCACTTTTCAACGTTTGCTGTGGGGATGTTAAGACCGTAGGAAGCCAAAATTTGCAGTGTTACTTCCTGTTGCTATTTTTGACGGTACGGTACGCATCACGACGCAGGCGCCTTGCTAAATTTCCTCAGAAATTTTCTAGTTGTTCTTAATCTTCAAATTCTTCAAATTTTTCCTTCAATTCCTTCAATTTTTTTCAAATGTTTCAAATTTTATGAACATTTTCAAATTTTTAAAATTTCTTCAAATTCTTCAAATTTTTTAAATTCCTTTAATTTTTTTCAAATTCTCCAAATTTCTTCAAATTTTTAAAATTCTTCAAATTTCTTCAAATATTTCAAATTCTTCAAATTTCTTCAAATTTCTTCAAATTCTTATTTTTTTCAAATTCTTCAAATCTGATTTAAATGTTTTCTGCATCTTCTGCTCAATCATTCTGCAGATTAGCATTCTCACTTGCTGTTACGCAGGAACAGCTTTTTCTAGTTTAATTTATCTTTTATATTATATCATAACTTAGCCTCGAGTTTATCACCTCTTACTTTATCTTAGTTTAGCTTAGCTTCTCTTAGTTTATCAGTGAGAATGCTATACAGCATTCTCACTTATTGTTTTCCTGTTTTTCTTTATTATTATTATTATTATTCCGTCGGCGTGTAACTACTCCCACATACTTCAACCAATTTCAACAATTTTGGTGTCAAAACGTTCGGCTCGTTCCTGGCATGCCTGCTATGACTCATGGTTATGCTAACCTTTACACTTTTTAAAATATTTCACTTTTTGTGCGTTTTTTTGGCTGTTCCCATTGAAATCAATGCAAATTCCTTCAACTTCTTCAAATTCCTTTAAATCCTTCAAATTCCTTCAAATTCTTCACATTCTTCAAATTCTTCAAATACTTCAAATTCTTCAAATTCTTCAAATACTTCAAATTCTTCAAATTTTTCAAATATTTCTCGTTGTTCAAACTGTTCAGGTAGTCCAAACTGTTTGAAGGCTTCAGATGTTGGCTATATTAGTATGTGTACTGTTTAGTACAATGGTTAAGATGCTTGCCTTTCACTCTGAGGGGCCAGGTTCGAATCCCTGTTAAGACAATGATTTTTTTTCCCAACCAATTTCAACAATTGTGGTATCAAAATGTCCGGCTCGTTTCTGGCATGACTGCTATATCTCATGGTTATGCTAACTTTTACACTTTTAAAAATATTTCACTTTTTGTGCGTTTTTGGTTGCTCCAATTGTAAATCAATGCAAATTGCTTCAAATTCCTTCAAATGCTTCACATTCTTCAAATTCTTCCAATTCTTCTAATTGTTCTTAATCTTAAAATTCTTAAAATTTCTTAAAATTTTTCAAATTCTTCAAATTCTTCACATTTTTCAAATTCCTTCAAATTTTTTCAAATTCTTCAAATCTGATTTCAATGTTTTCTGCATCTTCTGCTCAATCATTCTGCAGATTAGCATTCTCACTCGCTGTTACGCAGGAACAGCTTTTTCTAGTTTATTTTAGTTTAATTACCCATAGCATGGAATATTTTTTATCTTAACTTAGCTTATCTTAGTTTTATTTATTCAAGAAGAAAATAAAGTATATCCCCTTTTAAATTCTATGATTTTATGTATTTTCTACTGATCTTTAATGTTTTGGGTGTACACAGCATTTTCTCAAACTTTTCCATTTTTAACTTTATCTATGTTTATTGAATAGTCTTACATTTTTATTATCCAAACAGAGAAGAAAGAAGAGTCTGTGTATGAAGTGAGTTTGCCACCAGAGGATTCAGCACTGAAGGAATCAGAGGAGGAAGAGAATGACATTAAGAAAAAAGGAGTCGGTGCAATGGTTAAATTCTTCCATTTCATAATGAAACAGAGTTACATCTGTGCTCTCATAGCAATGATGGTGAGTATTGCAGGTGTCAGGTGGAGTAATTTAAAAGTAGCATGATCTATTTGTTTCATTTCTATGTTTTGCATAAAAAAGAAGTACGTGGTAAGTTTCCTTCCTAAAGTTTTCTTCTAAAACAAGTAATAGAACAGAAATATATTCCCTTATTTATAAATTAAGACATGCTGCCAGTCTTCATTTGCTATTTACATTTGTCTGTTTTTTTAGCATTTTTAGAAAGTAAAATGTTGTAGAAAAAAAGAGCTTACTTTTCATATTTTCATTTTCTAAGAGAAAAAAAATCAACTTCTAAACATACATTCCCTGAGGAAAATGTTTTACTTTTCATATTTTTGAAGTCACTCCACAGCCACTGAATTATAGAGGATCAGTAAGAGTAAGGTTGATGTGAAACTATTATAGAAACGTTAGTCATTTTCATCAGTTAAAAGGGTATTATGTATTTTGTATTTATAAAAGACAGTATTTTGAACGCCATTATGTGAACCAAAGATTTTATAAAAATGCCTGAAATGTGACAAAAATTTGCTAACTTTAGTGCCTTAGTTTCCAAGTAATCTTTCTTTTTACACAGAACATTATATCTTTTTGTGTTTTTTCTTTTAAAATGGGAATCTAACAAGGTAATATTAACAAGTTAGTCAGTGGTTCCTCTAACCAGTTTGCAGCTTTTCTTCAGCTAGCTGACTGCCAGTGCACAGCATCAGCACAGCATGGCTCACTAAAATGACTTCAAATCCCATAAAATGGTGTAATATAAAACTTATTTTCAAACCTTACATTTTTAAAAAACCCAAATACCTCGATACTGTGCCATTCTTAATCATCAACATACTATAAAATAAACTAATGTCCTGATTGTATATGGGTGAGCAGCAATATAGTGCAATCAATGAGTTTAGGATATGTTCTTTTAATGACTTTCCCGCTGGCATCTATAACTAAAAGAAATGTCCGCAATTGGTCTCCTGCAGGCATGGAGCATCACATATGTCAGCTGGCTGACGTTCGTCTTCCTCATGTGGTCCTGCGTGCTGTGGATGGTGAGGGACCGGAGGCGTTACGCCATGGTGTCGTCTCCCTTCATGGTGGCCTACGGCAATCTGGTGATAGTGCTTCAGTACATTTGGAGCTTTGAGAACATGGAACCAGTCCCAGGGTTCTTTGTCAGGAAGAATAACCCGTTCCATTCGCTTTCATCCAAGGTTTGGAAGCTGAAATTAATCAGAGTTAACAAAAAATGTCTTGTTAAATTGTGAAATTAGACACAGTCTTGTTGTGACATGTTTTGGAATAGCTGTGAGGATTTAAAGATTTCACAAACGTCGCTTTATGACTTTTTTGTTTTCCTTTTTACTGAATTTCTGTTTTACTAAACCGTGCATGTGTGTTTAGCCTTCAGGTGACAGAAAATGCAAAAAATATTTCATAATTACAGTAAATTTAAATTTGCTATTGGGTGTCTGCTGACCACAACATGTGGTTGGAAGTTTACACACTGAATTTAAATTTACTACACTGCATAAAGGGAACTAAAAGTAAGCAAAGTTTTCTTGAAATGAGTATATTTTCCCTTGATTTGAGCTGGTAAACAAGACTATTTGCCAATGGAATGAGTATTTTAACCCTAAAATAAGATAATTAGATATCCTGCACTTGAAATAAGATGATGGAGATGAATTGTTCTTATTTTAAGTGCAAACATATTATTCTATTGGCAAAAGGTCTTATTTACCTGCTCAAATCAAGAAAGATGCTCTCATTTCAAGAAAAATTTACTTACGTTTAGCTCCCTTTTTGCAGTGTACATAGACTGCACACCTCTACAGGTTTTTGGCCAATAAGAATTTGCTCTGAACTTTGTCTTGTTTGTATGTAACCGTTTTATTGTGTGTAGATGATGTGTCTGGTCACGTTCTGGTTACTGCTGAGACAAACGCTTACCGAGAGACAAGAGAAACAAAAAGAAGACAGCGCAGGTCTCTCAGATGTCTTTGTGGATGAACAGAAGAAGAAGGGTAAGCCTTATGGTCTTTGTTAACGTTTGTGTCCTACAGTGTAAAATGGTTAGTTTGTGGTAACTAGTCAGAAACAAACTGCTACAACATATTTTATCCGGTTTGGAAATGGATCAGCAGGTTAAAATATGTGAAGCAAGGGAGGAAAACAGAGACTAAATCCATTATCATGCTGGTTTGTTTTAAACATGTGGCTTTATCCAGAGACGTGTAGGCTTTTTTATTTTAATGAACTCCTCCTGATGTTGATCATTTCTGTAGAGGAGGAGGAACCGGAGGAGGGAGGGGAGCAGGACCTCATGCATGTGCTCGGCAGCTTGGTGATGGGTGTTCTGGTGAAATACTGGATCTACATCTGTGGCGGGATGTTTTTCATCGTCAGCTTTGAAGGGACCATTGTCATGTACAAGATCCTCTACATGATGATGTTTCTCTCCTGCGTGGCCCTCTACCAGGTACCTAAACCACTTTTTGTGTCACAAGCCCCTGGAGTAGGTATTGGTTTCTGCTGGTTTTGGAAACTCCAGGCTGCATAGAAGTGTTTCTTTTTGGATTAATAGGGCAGCCCTCATTGTCTCTCTGTGTCCAGTTAAATTTTATTTTTAAATGCAATATTATTCCTAATCAATCCTTTTCATAAAGTTGCTGAAATGCATTGATTCCTGTTTGTTGTAGGTGCACTATGAGTGGTGGAGAAGGATCCTGAAGTACTTCTGGATGACTGTGGTGATGTACACCATGCTGGTCCTCACCATCGTCTACACCTTCCAGTTTGACGGCTCTGAAAGGTTCTGGAAAGGAGCGCTGAACGTCACGGATGACAAGTGAGTAACTGCTGATCGGCAAGGCAGGATTCTGACTCATATCTGGTTCCGCTTCCCGCACAGAGACAGCTTGGATATGAGTAAACGGCTTACTCATCATACCATTGATTCACCTGAAACCCTTTGTTTTCTGTGGCAACATTTTTCCTGCAGTCCAGGAAACTGTCCAAAAAATCTCATGGGAAATATAGAAAAAAACATGTTTTGCATATGGGGAAGTCTGGTTTAGGAATTAATAAATAATTGATTTCAGACAATCAGGCAAAATATAGAATTTTACACATACACACATTATGCATAGCTAGTGATATAAATAGTTCTATTTGTATAAATTAGTGCCTATGTATAAAGAAGTCATTCCCCAAATCACACTCACCAATGGCATGGAGATCAGTTGGCAACTTGCTCAGAGATGAAATTAACCGTTTGGTTTTCATTGGCATGAGAACAGAGCATTAAGGTCTGCATGAAAAGTAACGTAATTGATGAAAAGCTTAATAAAACAGATGTAATATGAACAATTTATGTAATTATGTCAATCATTTAATTTATGAAAAAACAATGAATAAACTAGGGTTAATTGAATCTTTGATTAATTCTCATCATTTTTATACATATACCGCTTCAAACTCAGGAAAAGTCTATTGTTTCCGTAAAATTTTCAAAATGTGTGATACTGATGCATTTTTCTGACTTGTTGCAACTTTGCATTATTATTGGAAATTAATTTTAACTTAGCGATGATAAAATTAAAAATAGACTTTTTTTTTTTTTACTACATATGGAACCTCAAATTTCCACTTTTGCTTTCATTATTTTAACTCTGTTACAGATTAAAGGACTTGGGTCTGGAGCGGTTTTCGGTATCCATGCTGTTCACCAGGATTTTTATTCCCACCTCCTTCCTGTTGGTGTGTATTCTCCATCT
Organism: Fundulus heteroclitus; assembly: GCF_011125445.2. Classification (NCBI taxonomy): domain Eukaryota; kingdom Metazoa; phylum Chordata; class Actinopteri; order Cyprinodontiformes; family Fundulidae; genus Fundulus; species Fundulus heteroclitus. The sequence continues at coordinate 28,630,181 of NC_046366.1, read as the reverse complement.
GCACTATTTCCACGAACCCTTCCTCCAGCTCACAGACCTCCAGGCCGTCATAGCCAAAGAAGAAAGCACCATCTACAGGTGAGACAGCCAATTTTTTATTTTCTTAGTTGTAGGACGTAATTTAAAATGTATTTCGTTCATCTTAAAATGGGTGAATTTCACAGGGATTGCTTATAAACTTTGTTCCTGGGAGTTTCTGTCGTTACCGTATAGATCTAGCAGATGTGAACTGTGCCTGTCTCAGTTTGACCTTCTCTGGCCAGAGAACTCAGTACTCAAACCACCATTGGTACACGCACATGGACAACTGTGATTTGAAGAGTCTTAAAGTCTAACTAAAAAGATTCACAAAGGGGTTCCTAGATGGTTTGTAAAAGTCTGTCCAGCTAATGTCCATAACCGCTTATCCTTGCAGGGTCTCTGGGGGGCTGGTGCCTATCTCCAGGGGTCATTTGGTGAGAGGCAGGGTGCACTGTGGGCAGGTCACCAGTCTATCACAGGTTTATAAAAAATGTGGAAATTATTTAAAATATTTTCCATGCCTGGGTTAGCTTGGAAAGGGAAAACTGAGAAAGAACAATATTTGGAACTATCTAAATTGGAACTATCTAAATGCCTTATTTATTTAATAAAATCAGATTTGTTTCTTTTTTAGAATGTAATGCAGTGAAATTCATAAATTCACAAATGCCTATTGGTAAAGCGATCTATCTGAGGAACCCTAGCTGAACACATGAATATGACTTTGTTGAAATCCCTCATCCTCTGCAAGCATGTGGTGACATTAGGAGGAAACGGCTCTCTATCAACAGGAAGAAATCTCCAGCAGAAACAGATTCTCTATTACTGGACAATTGCCACAACCAAGCTCGGTTGCCGTTGAATTACAGGTTCCACTTTTCCCCCTCCCAAGTTTGAAGTCTAAACAATTATCAGGAAGCTCCCGAGAAGTTGGAGCTCTGAATGGCAAGGGTTTGCCAAACTTCAAAATCCAATATGGCCGTCATGCATATAAAACTGGAAAAAAATGTGACGACCTGTGTCTCGTCAACTCTTTCACTCATAAGGTCCAACCTTGTTTAGTAAAGATGTTGCTGTGGTGTTTATGGTGAATAATGCTGCTAAATACATTGGTATTACTTTGTACTGCTAATAGCAGTTAGCATATCAGATAGCAAATCCCACTGGTGTTCCCACTTCTAATGTTGCGTTCAGACTGGATGCGTTCTGAGCGTCAAGGGCATCTGGTTCACATGCAAAGTCTACGCTGGACCCACCTCAAGGGGCTTCGAGGCGTCTCACAGTGCGTCACACGCATCTTGCTCTGCGCGTTTCTGAAGCTCTCTGCGCGTTTTGTGCTGCATGTTCGGCTCAATGTGCATTAAGCGACTCTAGAGCAGCCGACAGTAAAGTTGGAAAATCTGAACTTTTGCTGGTAGACACAGAGTGTCAACCAATCAGAGACTCTGCTACATGATGTAGTGGCACATTTTGACTTCTTATCACTGATAAATGTTAACATCAAGCCTCCTGGATATTGCCCACTAACCTGAGACAGATGGACAGATGCTTGTCAGCTGAAATGGGGCGGCTGTAGTTGGTGTCCTGGCAGGAGATGTGGACGCCGATGCCTGTCAGCAGGTTGTCAAACTGGGCTCGGTTGAGACATAAGTAGCGCTGAAAGCGACCTTCATCAGCGTGCAGCTACTCCAGAAGGTTGTAAAACTTACCATACTCAGAACACCTCTGCTCCGTGTCTGGATCCACCAGATAATTCAGAGGCGTCCGACGATGATGTTCTCTAGTTTTATTCAGTAAATCAAGCCAAGCTACTCGCTCATTGTACAAAGAGTCCGGCAGAGGAAAAGAACAGGTTAGCTCCTCCCATTGGGCGTCAGACGAATCTGTACATACTTTGCCAAACGTGGCGTCTGAGTCTGAGACAGCACGTCTGACTTTTATGTGCACAAGTGTCCAAGTTGAGGCGTTTGATGTCTTTTTGATGCTTAAAACGCATTTGGTGTGAAAACAGCAAATCTGGAACATGATTAAAAAAAAGACCCAAATCTCAACTGTATAGCTACAATAAATGGAAAACACCACAGTTTTCCCCACTTTCTACAATTTTCCTGAATTTGCGCTGTCATGTTTTGGCTCATCATTTTGGCTGTTGCCCTTATAACAATGAATTTGTTTTTGCTTTTTACCTCAAAGACGGTAATTAATACCAAAATCTCTCCTGCTAGAGGCAGCTCAAGTAGCACCAGTGGTACTTGTAACGCAGTGTGAAAATCATGGCTCTAGAATACCTTGGACTGGGGAAGAAGGCATACTGGTGTAACCTACAACTCAGAATATGATTGGTTAATCAAAATATATTTCTCTTTTTTTCTATCATTTAGTCTCTGGGGGCGGGGATTCAGTTCCCAAATGGCAAACATTGCCTAATTTCTGTCTGTTAATTTTTTTTTTCTAAGATAAAATGACAGTTAAATGCATCACTGGGATGGAAAACATTGAACCAAGCTCACTTTACACAAATATATCATAGAGAACAATATATCTCATAATTTTTTAATCACACATTTTTCGGACCATAAGGCACACCAGATGATAGGGTGCATTAGATATCCTTCCCAAGTGTGTAATATCACTCAAACCCTCCGCGTACACAGCTCTCTCCTGAGAGGGAGAGCTATCCGTCTGTCAGGAGGACAGAGTAGCTGGACTACACTGCCCTGTTTCTAACATAAGGCCAAAATAAACAAAACTTGTATATTGAATTAACTTACCGTATTTTCTGCACTAAAAGGCGCACCTAAAAACCTCAAATTTTCTCAAAAGCTGACAGTGCGCCGTATAATCCCATGCGCCTTATATATGGACCAATACGGTAAGCAGCCGCCGACTTCATTTTCCCCCGTAGAAGAAGAAGCGCGCGGTGCATGCTGGGTTATATGACTGCGCGAGGCGCCGTTTCATTCCGTGTGTGTGACGTACAGACCCCAAAATGGCTCCTACTAAGAGACACGCCTACGACGCAGAGTTCAAACTCAAGGCGATCAGTCACGCAGTAGAACACGGGAATAGAGCAGCAGCCAGAGAATTTAACATTAACGAATCAATGGTGCGGAAGTGGAGGAAGCAAGAAGACGACCTGCGCCAAGTAAAGAAAACTAAACGGAGTTTCCGAGGGAACAAGGCGAGATGGCTACCGTTGGAGGACAAACTCGAACAGTGGGTTGTTGAACAGAGAGCAGCAAGTAGAAGTGTCAGTACAATCACTATTCGAATGAAGGCAACAGCGCTAGCAAGCGAACTTAACATTACCGATTTTAAAGGCGGTCCTTCTTGGTGCTTTCGGTTCATGAAAAGACGTAATCTCTCCATCCGCACACGGACTACTGTTTCACAGCAACTGCCAAAAGACTACCAAGAAAAGCTGGCCACTTTCCGCGCATATTGCAAAAAGAACATTACTGAAAAAAAGATCCGGCCAGAGCACATCACCAACATGGACGAGGTTCCACTCACCTTCGATATTCCTGTGAACCGCACTGTGGATAAAACGGGAGCACGCACGGTAAATGTTCGCACCACAGGGAATGAGAAGTCCTCTTTCACTGTGGTTCTCGCTTGCCAGGCTAATGGCAATAAACTTCCACCCATGGTTATTTTCAAGAGGAAGACCTTGCCAAAAGAAAACTTTCCAGCCGGCGTCGTCATCAAAGCTAACTCGAAGGGATGGATGGATGAAGAAAAGATGAGCGAGTGGTTGAGAGAAATTTACGTGAAGAGGCCGGGTGGCTTTTTTCACACAGCTCCGTCCCTATTGATCTACGACTCCATGCGCTCCCACATCACAGATGGTGTCAAAAAACAAGTGAAGCACACTAATTCAACACTCGCCGTCATTCCGGGTGGATTGACAAAAGAACTCCAGCCGCTAGATATTGGTGTCAACAGGGCATTCAAAGCTAGACTGCGAACTGCGTGGGAACAGTGGATGACAGAAGGCGAACACACGTTCACCAAGACAGGGAGACAGCGCCGGACGACATACGCCACTATCTGCCAGTGGATCGTAAATGCCTGGGCTGATATATCAGTCTCAACTGTGGTCCGAGCTTTCAGGAAGGCAGGAATTGTCACTGAACTGCTAGACAACAGCAGCGACACTGACTCGATTAGTGACGACGCCGACGGGACGGAGCCGGGCACGTTGGATCCCGTATTCGCCCAACTGTTTAATTCGGACACTGAAGAAGAAGAATTCGAGGGATTTGCGGAATAACTTGATAAAGTGAGTTTTACATGTTTATTTTGTGTGTTGTGTTGTGTGACATTAACGTTTGAGCAACGTTATATATTGTTATTGCTTTGCACTATTTCGAGTGTTGCTATATTGTGATAGCACTAACGTTTGATTTACTGTAACAGTATCAGACTGTTCTTTACGTGTTTATTGAATCCAGGAAAAGTTCCCCTCCACTATGTGATATAAATGTTGCACTACATATTGTGCTGCTGTTGTTAAAAGATAAACGAAATACCACATCACATAAAACAGCTGTTCATTCATGTTGGGAGTAAACGGATTTGTCAGAATGCTGGTTTGTAAACTATAAATAAAGTTTGACTGACCTATCTGACTGTTTTGTTGACATTCCCTTTAGCGCAGCTCCATCTAGTGAATGCAGAACGTAACCCCAGCCTCTACTGTAGCGTCTATTCTATGCGCCTTATAATGCAGTGCGCCTTATATGTGGACAAAGTTTTAAAATAGGCCATTCATTGAAGGTGCGCCTTATAATCCGGTGCACCTTATAGTGCGGAAAATACGGTACTAGGTTTATTGTTGCTAGCGTGTACTCTGGGCATTGGCTGCCTTACATGAATGCACTTCTACTTTAGACATTAGAGTCAGGCAGTCTTGTAGACAGCTCTGGGGTCCTATCAGGTAGTGACGCAGTGTACCGTAATGTTCCAAATATCCATTGAGGGGAGCGGCTTTGTTGCTAACCAAATTCATACTTACACATTTTAACAGATTTTTGAGCGTATTGTACCACATAAAATCAATCAGTGAGCATAACTTTAATCTCAGACTTAGACAACTTCATTTGTCATTTTGTATGCACAGAGTGCGTACAGAACGAAATTTCGTTTGCATACAGCTTGTAAATTACAGTATAAGGTGCAGCAGTGATTTTAAAAGTAACAATTTAAATGTAGACAATGCAGGAGAAGTCGCAGTGTACATGTGAGTATTTTTAAAACCATTTGTATGTGCAGAATTTATTGTGCAAAGGGCATTTGTGCAAGAATGCATTTAAAAACTTAGAGTTCGGCAGAAGGCACACCAAATTATAAGGCGCGGCATCATTTTTTGAGAAGATTTAAGGATTTGAAGTGCGCCTTACTGTCCGAAAAATACGGTATGACTGTAATACAATACTTACTTTTTTCATATATTTGGTCTTTCTCTAAATGACTAAAAAGCCTTGATGGTTCACCAGTGCTGACTATTTCACTGTTACTTCCTAGTTTAAAATATATCTCCAAGTCGCTTATTGGAAGCTGGAAAGTATTAAGAAAACACACGATTATCCAGAAAATCCAGTTAGGCTACCATACAGATAAATGCATGTTAGATGGACCCTGTGTTGAAGCCATTAGCCCCGTTTTTCTTCACATTTTCTCCTAAAGGCCCATTATAACCACTGTGCTCATCAATTGCCGTGTCCCAGTCTGAGGGGCTTGGTTGTTTGATTTATTGTTGTGGGTTTTCTCTTTGTTTCGCTGCTTTTGCTCGGCTGAGCTGCTTCTTGTCTGTGACCCGCTGCCACTTTTTCTCTGCCGCCCTTCTCTCACAGCCACGGTAAAGTCAAAGAACGTGTCGATTTGATCATAAATAGGTGGGTATCTGCTCGCTTTTATTGTTGTGGTCCCCATCTTCAGCTCAGTTCACCTCCCAGCGTTGCAGCTCATGTCCTTCCCTTCCCCAAACCTTTCCTATTTCCTTGTTTTTTTGTTTTACTAAAATGTTGCTGCACAATAATGACCTTTCCTTGGATTTAAGATATTTCACGTGACAGGGCTGGTTTTCCTATTCAGGTTTTATATTTTTCTGTTTTTTGCTTGTAGCCCGACAACTTTCTTAAAACACAAATTCTTTCTAACAGGTTTTTTTTTCCAGCATGTTTGGATCTGTGAGAACGTCATCTTTGTCCTCAGTAACTTCCCAGCGATCCACACCCTTCTTAATGCTCTGAGCCCCAGAAACATCCCGGCCTCCTAATAAAGCCCTCCTCCCCTGAAATGACTTGACTCCTGTTTACCGGTTTTAATGCATTTTCAATCTGTGTGGATATTTGAGTGATTTTTCAGGTCTGATCTCCTTCTCATTGTTAATATTCACATCTGCGTAAATTTATTGTCCTGAGCAGCATCAAAGAAAAAATTCCTTCTCAACAGAGCAAGTAAGTGTCTGACTGCTGGATGGCAGAATGCTTGCCTTGATATGCAGCCGGTTCATGTGAGCCATACCCCGACTTTGACAGCACTCCATTGCCTGAGGAGACTTTAAAGGGGGTTAATGCCTCCTTTATGCTACTATTTAACAGATGCAAGAAGAACGTAATGGAATACCATTGATTGTGTTAAAGAATGCAGAAGGAATGTGCACTGCTTTATTACAATGCCTGACTAAATGCTGCTCAGGAGGCAGTCAGAGTTGATGAATCCCTAATGAACTTTTGCATCAGTGTGAAGGGATGGGGGTTGCATTTATATACTTATGAGGACCTGTTTCTCTTAAGCTGTCAAATTAACCCATCAACAGAAAAAGTTACTGGGTTTCATGCATGAAAATGATCTCTTCAAGCCTGTGCAGGTCTGCAGATAATCCTTCGTCGGTCGCTTTTACCTCCGCAGCTCTCAGAGCCGCAGCTGTTCACTTTCTTTTTATTGACAATAAAAGCAAACTTCTAATGACTTGTTAATGCTTGATAAACTTTCCCCACTTCCAAAAAGTTAATAGGATGTGTTCAAAAAAGGAATTCCTCAGCTTTTCCGATGTAGTGTGAAGTACCTGCAGACAGTACAGAGAGGATGTAAGGCAAGGCAAGTTTATTTGTGTAGCACATTTCAGTACAAAGACAAGGCAAAGTGCTTTACATGATTAAAATATAGGAAAATAAAAACAAAATAAAAGCAAGTTGGAATAAAATGTAGAAAAATTTAAACAAAATGGAACATGGGAAAATGGAAATTAAAAGCAAATATTAAAAACAGTTGGACGACAAACTTGAACTAAACAATTTAAATAGAACAGTCAAAGACAATCCTAAACAAATGTGTTTTTAATCTTGATTTAAAAGAACTCAGGCTTTCAGCACTTTTACAATTTTCTGGAAGTTTGTTCCAGATAAGTGGAGCGTAGGAACTAAATGCTGCTTCTCTGTGTTTGGTTCTGGTGCTAAACCATTCAGGGATTTATAGACTGACAGAAGGTTTTTAAAGTCTATTCTCTGAGACACAGGGAGCCAGAATAAAGACTTTAAAACTGGGGTGATGTGCTCTACTTTCTATGTAGGAAGCAAAATGCTGCACTCAACAGGCCCGCCAATGTAAAAGGACTGTCTGTCATTTATAGACATGCATAATGCCCGTCTCAAATTATATATGTGGCAAAACAGACACTTTTTCAAGAATAAATTTAAATACTTCAAAACTATAAATGTGTTTTTTTTTTATATAATTGAGCTTTTAAGCCCAGATTACAATCGTGTCATGTCAGTATGAGCTAAAGTTGTAATAATGAAAAGACGTGGTTTTGTTGGTGAAACGGATAAAGGACTTGGTTGCAAAATCAAAAAGTTTCAGGAAAGAAAATTGGATTGTTAAAATAAAAAATACAAACTCTGTGTTGAATTTTAACTCCATGTTTTTATTTAAGGAATTTGCAAGACAAAAAAACACAAAAATATGACTTCATTAGAAATCCTAATAAAAATGGATACAATCCAACTTGATGAGTGCAAAGAGAAAAATGAGGGTTGTTTCTGTATCTATAGCCATGCAACATGATGAACATACATGAAAACTATGAACTAACTAATTAAAATCATGTAGTGATATAAAGCAAACAATAAAAAACTGAAACCCTGAGATGTTAAGACTAAAATGCCATAAATAATGGAGGGTCTTGCTGATCTAAACCAAACAATTCACGTCTAAGACATAAAGGTAGTGGGACTTAATTTATTGAACCAACATTTATGAATTAATTTCTTTTCACACACCTCTTCCTTACATCCTTCCTCCGTCCTATCCTGTCTTCTTTGTTGCCTTGTACTCTTCCTTTTTCCCCTCCCTGTAATTCTATTTCTTCCTTCTGTCATTTGATCTCTGCATCCTACCTGTAGTCTTTTCTTTTTCCTTATTGCTTATTTCCTTATTATTTTCCTTCTTGCTTTCTTTCCTTCCTTTCTATATCCTCTGTTCTTCTTTGCATTGATTCCCTCTTCGTGTACTTCCTCCCTTTATTTCTTTCCTTTATTTTCCTTATTTCTTTTCCTACATTCCTACTTGTGCTCTTCCTTTCTTTACTTTGTTCTTTTCCAGATTATATATTTGAAATCTGTCCTCTAAATAAATATCAGCTACAAATTCTCAATGAATCTTTGAATTCCACACTTTCAAAAATAATCTTAAATTATTTGGGAATTCTGGAAATGGGTTTTGGAGACATTTCTTTTTTTTAATTTTTTATAAGAAAAAAAACCTCATGAAATAAAGCTATAGGAGGATGCACACGTTTCTTTACGTGACTTGTTACTTGTCTTTAGGTAAGATTAACTCCCAGAATGTACTGGAAATGCACCAGTTGCTGTCCAGAGAGTCAAAAGCAATGAAACGTACATTTAAAAGGAACATTATATTGCAGTTTATCCCAATGCAACACCTGCTGCTTCTTAAAAAAAAGAAAAGAATAGTAGCCAATTTTCATCAGCTAATGATTATGATGAGCATCTTATAAGCTGCATAATGCTCACCTCTGTCATAATATTTCCTTTATTGGATAAATTCATCTGTAGTTTTACTACAGGTGAATTTAAGTGGCTATTACTGTAATTGGTGCTTAAATCACAAAATGAAGCACGTAACAAAAAGCCCACCCAATAACTTGTTGAAGTTCTCACAAAGATGTGAATCAGTTTTATCTTCTACTTTTTCAGCAGTGGGGATTTAGAGGTCATTGGGGTTTTTTTTATTTATTTTTATTATTTTAAATTACAGAACCTAAAAGATTCCCTGACGAGGAAAGGAAAATAATCTAATCACCAACTTTGAGGGTTGAAAGCGAAAATGCCCCAGAGGTCCTCATAAGTATATTAAAACAGACATGCACAGACTAATGTGGGCGCCTGTGACTAAACACTTTTTCCATGTCTTCAGACTGGCGGAGCCCGCGGCGAGCCTGGAAGACCTCACCATGCTCAGTGCGAGCTCGGTGGAGGCTGCCCTGCCCAAAGACAAGGAGGAGGAGGAGGAGCAGCAGAGCTGGAGCTCAGATAACATGAAGGAGCAGGCGCTAGTGGTGGTGACGGACATCGACAGCAACATGAGTGATGAGAAACCCAAAAGACTGTCCGACCAGCACCAGTCCAGCACGGAGGAGAGCCAGCGCTGCAGCGCCGCAACAGAGCCGGAGCCGAGCACGGAGCAGAGCTCAGGTATAAAGCGACACGACGAGTCTGAGCGCTCTGACCAAAAAGAAATGAGCTAAAACACAATTTTTTTTCATTTAGCAATTCAGTTCTGCTTATATAGCGCCAGCTCACAACACATGTCATCTCAAGGCACTTTGCAAAGTTAAATTCAATCAAATAACACAGACAGATTAGTGGTATCATCATCATCATGACGATTCAGAATACCAAACATCAGCTGGGGTATTATCATTGTTTTAAGACTGGTTTGTAGTGGCAATAAAGAATTTCCATAGATATTTGGCCTGACCTTTAAAATGGAGGTCACTAGTGTTTCGCAGTAAGATATTCCCTCAAAGGACACCAACAAGTTCACTTCTGAATGTTAAAAAATAATAATAAATAAAACAAGGCTTTATGAAGGTTTTATAGTGGTCTAGTCAAAGTCTGCACCTATATCTGATTTAGTTGCTGTGGCATGATCTTCTGTTAATATTAAAACAGTGAGCGTAGTTTTACTAAGTAATTTCACCACATCTAAAAAGGTGTTAATTGGCAAGAATGGGTGAAACCGCAGCATCCTCTGCTGCTTACGCAGCCGTTTACATCTAGGTATGCCCACTAAAGGCTTTACTTTCTTTGCACAATGCATCATGTAAAATGTGTTTGCTGCTGAAATTCATGTGTTTTTAATTTTGCGGCAGTTTCAATCAACTTAGAGCATAAAGTTCATAACGGCTGGTTTTCTCCCAAAATTCAGCTTCTTTCTCCCAAAACCAGCTGGCCATTAATCAATGCACGCCAAGTGGTAAAAAATGGGTCGCATTACAGATTTGAATTTTTACTTATTTATTTTTTATTTTTTTGCAGTCTGTGGATTTATTTCTAGTTTTATTTTCTGACGGGGCACGTAGCTCAAGTGTGCACTTTCTCTCTCCTGCTAACATTCACTACGGCTTCAGAAAGTCAAGCTGGTCTTAAATTAAAATGCAGTTTATATACACAGAAAATTAAATGGGTAATAAAACAGGGCCCTGCAGGACCTCTCGGTTTATAATGAGCCGTCGCTGCTATATCCGTGCTTGTCCAAACAACAAGGCCTCTGTTAAAAAACGCACAGAGTTGGACATTTTATATCTTTTATGAGAACATAAAACTGAGTATTATGGTACGTCTTATTTCTCAGGTCGTTAAACCTAAAGTTTTGGAATCTGAACCCATTTTTGAGCATGTTTAGGTCAGTGTCTACACTCCTTAAGGGAAAGCTCCAGAATATGCGTTTAAATTTTTCCTTTGCTGTATTTACTGCAAAATTTCAAGTATTTAAAACTCAACCTTAAATATTATTTGACCAGCCTTTTGCTGTTATCATTTATGTAATCCATTCCAACCTGATGTTAAACATTGATAAGCGAACAATAGAGCTAAAAGAAAAAAGTAAACGCAATATAATTAAAGATTTTCTTCTCTGGATTAGATCCAGTTTCCCGTCTTAAGGTAATTTTTCTCACTCTCTATCATTTAAACCGTTCTATCTTTACACATGAAATATTTCTCATTAATAAAATCATTATTTTTAGTACGTTATACCCTTTATCATTTGCTTAATCACCCAAAGATTTTAGCTGTAGTTGTAAAGTAAATGTTCTTATTAACCCAAGTATAAGATTTTGAGGTTCTGTTCTTTATAGATCAGCAGAAATATAACGATCTCATGTTGGCTGATGAGTCGGGCTGCAGTTAAAACCTGATTTTTTTACACACTCCAAAGACAACCATTTTTTTTTTCTTACTGCCTGTCGTTAAGGAGCCTTTTTTCATGTAATATGACCATAAAAAAACAAATAAATCATATATTCATCTTCATAAAAAAACAATATACATCAAGCTTTCATCCTGATAGCGTTTGCTTTGTTCTTTTTAAGCCTGAAAAGATATTTGCACCGGGCGCGATCATCAGCAGACATAGAAATTGTTGTGTCATCTGCCTACAGTACGGCGGAGCTATCAGAAAGCAAGATGACGAGAATTGACGCAGCTTCTGTAAGAGCCAGTGTACCTTTTTGCTGCGCCTCGTAGTTTCGTGACAGCTCAGCGTGGTTGAAGGTCAACCCGATCTGAAGAGTTAGGGTTACTTAACCTCTTTCTTTTCATACCTTCGCTGGACGTCACAGATAAAGGAAGCCATATCTGCCGTTAAAGAGGTGGATGCCTCTGGGTCCAATTGTGACCCTCTTACAACGAAGTTATTGCATCACTCAGCCACCTGGGAAACTTTGAAGCCTAATGTTCCTTTTTTGCATGAGAGCAACCAGTTTTGTCGCCTTTAAAGGTATACTATGCAACCGGGGTTGATTTTCCAGTGAGGCTTCCCCCAGAGGGCGAAAGTAAAAGTGCACTGTCATAAAGATGCTCAGCTGTTCTGGTTTCTCCATCAAGCCAGGCGCCGTTGTTTTGAGCTTAGCAGACAGGCGAACGCAACGAAAAGTGGAAAAAACGGCAGTACAAACAATGACTAACACAGTGAAGGTATGAATATCAAGCTTCCCGCAGCGCGGCCGCCTCGCCAAGCCGCCGCCGCCTCGCCTGTTTTATCATTATTATTATTATTATTTATTTATTTTTTTTTTTTTATGTTGGCGAGACGCCACCGCCTCGCCAAGCCGCCGCCGCCGCCGCCGCGGTAGCGTCTCGCCAACATAAAAAAAATTAAAAATAAATAATAATAATAATAATAAAACTCGATATGCTTGCATGTTCATTTGACGTTAACACGCGGTTCTTTGTTGTTGCTTTCGTGCGTGCATATAGTGAATGGCAGGGCAAAAACACATGGAGTTCTCGCCGTAAAGCAAGACCGACTCTCGCGGTCTTGTAGAGACTTCTGAGCCTGTGAGTGCGGGCCGAGAGCTCTTGCAATTGCAAGTGCGGTATTTCCCCCACAGACCACCAGGGCGGCCGAGAAAACCTTTGTTCGACCTGAAATGACTCATTTAATCATCCAAAACGGTATGGAACACATTAATTAACTAAAAAATGTTGCATAGTATGCCTTTAAAGTTGTTGATCCACTATGTGAAGATACAGCTTAAAAGGCCGAGTTCACCTATAACTCTTCAGACCGAAGAAGGGAAGAGATGAAACAAAGAAGAACCCCTCCACAGGACCTGCTCGACTATTTTCAACCTGGATTATTTAGATCAATCAGAATGATTGGATTTTAGTTCGTTTTTTTTGCAGCATTTTGTAGTCCAAGGTGAAGGATGCCGAAGCGTCGAGTGGACAAGTCATCGGTTGTTTGATTTTTAAATGATGCATCGATGTTATCGGATTGTTAGTCATTTAATCGATATATCAGTGTGGATAGATGTGTTGTTATACCCTTGGTAAAAAGCGGGAATGTGGGGGTAGATTAATGAGGAATTCAGACGAAAGCATTGCATTTCCACTTTATAAAGACTAAATGATTTCAATGTGAAGCGGAAGAACTGAAAAGCATGATGTGTCCCCTTTTAAAAGACCTACAAAAGGCCTGAAGAACTATTTCTGGAGACCAATCTAAATAACAAATCTGGCTTTTTTTGAAGAAAAAAATATGTAGTTTAAACATTTACATGGTCTTTTATTTTACAGATCTGAAGAATAAATGGCATCTGGTGGTCGACCGGCTCACTGTGCTCTTCCTCAAGTTCCTGGAGTATTTCCACCAACTGCAGCTGTTCATCTGGTGGCTGCTGGAGATCCACATCATCAAGATTGTGTCGTGCTACGTTGTCGTTGTGGTCTGCCTCTATGAGGTAAGGAAGCTTCAGCGTCTGAGTCGTTTATTTAGGAGCTGTCTAGAGATGCTGAGAAATACTCTGATTTCACCCGAATGATCATAACATTTTTTTAATCAAATGGATAATCAAATGGTTAATCAAACATCTTTTTTGTCACATAACCACAAACTTGAGATGGTTTTATAGGCATTTCATGTGATAGACCAATGCAAAGTAGTATGTAGCATCTGGCAAAGTATCATAATTTTAACTGAATGGAAAGTGGTGCATGGTTTTCAACATCTTATATCTGGATAGTGTACTTGTGTACTTGTTTTTAGCCCCATTTACCCCAGTTGCCCTAAATAAAGCCCAGAGCGACCAATAGCCTTCAGACATGGCTGCTAGCGGCTCTTTGGACCTTCCACAATGGCTCTTAATAAAAATTATAAATTATTTACTTTCGTTTTTTCCGAATTTTCCTCAAATGTTAACATCCCATAAAAGAAAGCCTATCCATTTTTTTTTTTTTTGCTAAAGTCTTCTTTATTTTAAAGCCTGAAAATAGAAAAAATGGCAGGTCTTTAGAAAATTACAACAAATTCCCTATTAAAGATATTTATCACAAACGTTAAGTTGTCTTTTTTCCCCCTCAAAAGGTCATGTAACATTTGCAGCTCTAAAAGGAGTTTTATTTAGCTGGACTTAAGTCAAAAATGCCGCTTTGGATTGAACTGTGTGCACAGCCCTGATCTAATCTGACAAGAACATTAATCAGAGAAGCAGAAATTTATCACATGGGGACTTGAGAGGAGCTGCAGAGCGTCACGGCATTGGTGGGAAGATCTGTCGACAGGAGAATAATCAGTCGTTCACTCCACAGATCTGGCTTTTGTATTAAAGTATAATCTGACCCAATCTGTATAATATCATTGAACTTGATTTTGAAAAGTGCCTTGAGATGACATGTTTCATGATTTGGCGCTATATAAATAAAATAGAATTGAATTGAATTGAATTAAAGTGGCAAAGAGAAAAAAAGGCTATTGGTAAAAGAAAAACGTTATAAAGCCTGCAGTTAAATAAAACATCATTTGACTGGATGAAGTCATATCTGATTTCAAACTCTTCAGTTAAGCCTCTAATTAATAAGTTTGTATTGTCCTTATCAGCATCAGCACCAGAAATGATGGGCAATAATCTTGACATTATTAACAGTGTCTCATGCCTCCCTGCCGGCCATCTGATCCTCAGTTTCACAAAGACGACCTCGCTTTGTTTTTTTTTTTTTTGTTTTTTTTCTTTTGCAGGTGGTAAAAACACATAAAGCACTTAGCTGCTTAATTTCTTTTATTTTTTGGACATCTTGTAAAGAAACAAGTGCTGATAACCTGACTTTTCAGTACGCAAAAGAACTATAATTACAAAGATAATGTTGTGCAAACATCATTCCTTGTCGCAAACGCATATCTGTATACCACTTATAAGCACAGCTGCACATGAAATCCCAATGCAATGCACTTACGTTTGTGGTTGTTACAAAATGTTAAAAAGGTTTAGAGCAGGGCTGTCCAAACTTTTCTCTACATGAGCCAAAATTGTCAAGTCAAAGAAACTCGAGGGCCAAAAAATTAACACAATTGTTTTTAAAACCCAAAGCAATTATGTTTATTTTTTACCTGCTCTACAAAATAGGATCATTTTAAATAAATAAATTAGTCAGATTTGTTTGTAAGAAAATGAATGTGTAAATTATTGTATATTCAAAATTAAAAAAGGGTTTTGCTCATTTGTTGTATTCATCCATTTGCAAAAAAAAAAAGCAACAATAAACTGAACGTTTTTTGTTCTAGCGATATAAGAACCGTATTTGGGTCGGTTGTTCTTTGAAAACAATTAGCCAGTTTTAATAATTGAATTCAAAGCAGATTTTAATGCACCAAAGTCTGCATTTGCGTAATTAAATGTCATTGGATAGACGTTGCTATGAAATTAAAGAGAATGTCAAAAGTGTGTTTATTAAAAGATGAATACTTTATGTTAATCTTAACTTTCCTGTAATAATTTTGCCCTAATTAAAAACTAAAATCTTCTATCTGCATCAACCACCTGCACTGCAAAAACGGAACTATAAATAAGTAATATTTCCTAAAAATTTGTGTATTTGTCCTTAATTTGAGCAGGTAAATAAGATGATTTGCCAATGGAATAAGAATTTTGCACTTAAAATAGGAACAACTCATCTCAATCATCCTATTTCAAGTGCAGGATGTCTAATTATCTTATTTTAGGGGTGAAAACACTCATTCCATTGGCAAATAATCTTATTTACCTGCTCAAATCAAGGACAAATACACTAGCGTTAAGAACATTTTACTTATTTTTAGATCCGTTTTGCAGTGTGTGCTGGTGGACCAAATCTTTCTTGAAATGCTTTTGGGGGGGGGCACCCATTACCTGACTCCGCCAGATAGATTTGCTCCGCATATCCATCTGGAAACCTTCCGTTGAAGTAATTTTGGGAAGGGGCGAAAATACTGGTTAGCTGATTGGCCTATGTTGGTGATAGACGGGCCAAATGAACCAATCAGATTCGTCGTCGCTCTGTTACGAGCGACGATGAAAACACAACCACAAGCCAAGCTACTCTTGCTGCTGCAGGTAAAGTCTCGTTAGCTCAGCAGAGAAATACTCTGTAATTCCGATAAAACTTGCTCTATAGCCACGCTAACGCTAGTTTCATCGGCTGAAACCGCCATGTTGTTTAGACTGAACTGACGCGCTTCCCGTTGCGTCACACCTCAACCCGCCTCAAAGCCAACGCTGATTGGACGTTTCTTTGGTGAACGGCTCCAAATTTTCTTTAACGGAGAGTAGCCAGACTGATCTGCGAGTGAAACCTTGAAAGCTCGCGAGATCAGGATGGTCTCACGAGGCTAGGGCACACAGAATCAGTACAGGGCCCACAAATGGCCCGCGGGCCGCACTTTGGACATGCCTAGTTTAGAGCTATGAAACCTTTGCAAGCCACTGTCTGTATATTTGGGTCTTAATTAGTGACTTTGCAGTTCATAATCTGCTTTGTAGTCCCGGCCTTTTCGGGTTTTAATTCCTGAATATTTTACTCTGTTGAATTCCTTCTACAGTCAGCATCCTGTTTCAGTTAAAAAGAACATTTGATTTTCTGAAATTGTTATGAAATAAAATCATTTCGAGAAGTATTTAAATAGCGTTCTGAGTGGGGGGAAAAAAGCTTACTGTGATCATTTTCATGTCCTCATCGCCTGTGTTGTCTCTTGTGCAGGTGTCTCTGCTCAACTACGTGTTCCTGGCATCGTGGGCCTTTGCGCTGCCCTACAACCAGTATCGACCCCTTGCCTCTAGTATTTGCACCGTCTGGACGTGTGTCATCATCGTGTGTAAAATGTTGTACCAGCTGAACACTGTAGAGCCCCAGAAATACAACTGCAGTATAGTAAATATCATCTTTTTCTTTCCATCACAGACTCTCCTTTAACATTGCATGTATAATTGTTTTTGCATTGCACGTGCATACTTTTTTTATATAAATGCTTTTCATACTTAGCATTGTTTTCATGTAGTAATAAAATGAAAAACAGTTTCTTCTTCTGTGCACAGCCAGATGCCTACACAAAGGATGGACATGATTTCGGTAACTGGGTGGGCCTGGAGAAAGATGCAGACCTGCTGGGATACCTCAGGGTAAGACGTGGAAGCCCTTTTTTATACGAGTAAACCAAACGAAAATTGAGATTATTTTACTTTATCGAGACCTGCTTAACTCTGACCTGTGATCTGACCCCATTCAAATAAAAAAAGGCCCCTAAACTAAATGATTGTCTTTTGTGTCTATGTGTAACAATTCAAATATCTAATTATGAGCATTTGAGCAAAGAATTGAATAGTATAAAACTATACTATAAGAAGTATTGTGGTATATATAGATTCAGTACTGGTAACTACGAACCAAGAACTCTGATTAAAGTCTCCTAAATAAAGCAGAAAGAAACCGACACAAGAGGCACAATGAAGTAAATGGGAATGCTGCTTACCCATTTTTAAAAATAGGGGCGCCACCTTGTTTCATTTCCCCTATTTTTTGCTTCGACCAAAGGTGGGGGAAAAAATTAACAAAGATCCTCTTTATTCTCGTTATACTCATTTTAAACCGAGTGAGCAAAAAAAAAAAAAAAGATTATAAATCTTTTCCAAATTTTAGTCCCAGCCCACGTCGTCTCAGAGATCATTCGATCCAACGCACCCGTGTAAATGAGCTGTAGTCACAGCCGTACAGATGAATAAAAAGACTGAAAATAAGTACTTTTTTATCGGTACTTTTACTATCACAATAAATACTCCGATTATATTTTAAGTTCATGTAAACTGAGAAGTATTTGCTCTTTTTTGACGCAGCTCTTTCTTCACAACAGCAGATTGAGAACTGTCACAAAAAGTATTAACTACATGAAAACCTTTTACACAAAGTGGAGTCTTTCCCCGCGTTAAGCTCAGGAATGTTGTGCATCATGTGAAGTTATACTTTGGTATTGGTTTTTATAAATAGGGAAATACTAAATCTTTTTAGTACATCAGCATCAAATAATTAATGGTGTCAGCACTTTGAAATGATTGCGTAAACGACTATGACTTTATTATTGTAATTTAAATAAAATCATATTAGTGTCATTGTAGATCGTGGAAAATACATTATTGGCCATGGAGGAGTAAATTTCCAAAAAATAAACTCATAAAGTTTGAGATCGATTTCAAATATTTGCAAGAAAAAATCTGGATGTTCTATTATGTCAAAAAAATCACAAATTTTTGAGTAAAAAATTATAATTTTCCACGATTAAAGGCACAAATTTGCTATATTAAAACTATAGTTTCTTACATTGCAAAGTCGGAAATCTGGAGGGTGTTCCACAGAGTGGATAACTTCCAGATTTTTATTTTTATTAATTTTTCTGTTGCAGGACAACTTCTTGATGTTGGCACTATTGGCTTTCGAGGTGACCATTTATCGGCATCAGCTGTACTTCAGATTGAGGAACAAACTATCGCCTCCAGCAGCCAGAATCATCTTCCATGACACCACGCGTCAGCACCTCGACATCGGCATCGTCAGCTTTGTTAAATACTTTGTCAACTACTTCTTCTACAAGTTTGGACTTGAGGTGGACAATTCATTGAAGTAATAAAAATGCATTTAATTGGGAATTACAGCGTATTTAATGCTTTAGTTTGTTTCTCTTGCCTCTCCTGGTTCTCTTAGACGTGCCTGCTGCTGGTGGTGAACATCATTGGCCAGCGTATGGACTTCTACGCCATGCTCCATGCTTTTGCCCTCATAGCGGTAATGCAAAGACGACGGAGAAAAGCCATCGCTGAGATCTGGTCAAAGTACTGCTTCTTCCTTGCGAGCATGCTGACTTTCCAGTACTTTATCTGCATCGGGATCCCGGCTGCAGCCTGTAAAGGTTTGTTTGTGTTCATGGATGAGCTAAGGTTGAAATCACAATAACCTACCAATCAGACTGAAGGAAAATGTTGGATCCTGGATAATGTCTGGACTAGGTGCTAGCGTCATGAAACGGGTGGCCAGATGGGGGCTACTGACAATCTTTGGATGCCGCACCAAAACTATACACGGCAAAAATGGATCTAAAAATAAGTAAAATGTTCTTAAAATTTGTGTTTTTGTCCTAGATTTGAGCAGGCGAATAATATTATCTGCCAATGGAATGAGTATTTTGACCCCTAAAATAACATAATTAGACATCCTGCACTTAAAATAAGCAGATGGAGATGAGTTGTTCCTATTTTAAGTGCAAAAATATTATTCCATTGGCAGATCATTTTATTTACCTGCTCAAATCAAGGACAGATACGCTCATTTTAAGAAAATATTACTTATTTTTAGTTCCGTTTTTGCAGTCTAAAAGCCATGTCAGAAAATCAGAACAACATAACAGAAGCGTCAATAAGTATTGAAACTTGTCCTCTTCTCTGTTAAATTTGCAGCAGTAAAATATTGGTGCCGCCATTTCTCTGTGGCTATTTCCAAGAAACCTTTTAATTAAAAAGATAATAAAACCAGTCCCGGGTTTGAGTCTCTACCTGTGGACTTTTGCTGCTTGTCTCCCCTCCTCTCTCTCAACCCAGTTTCCTTTAGGCTTAATGTTTGTTAAAGACCACGAGTGCCAAAAAATCAAAAAAGTATTTAATGTTTTTTTAGCTAATGTTATCGAGTGAGCTCCCAGTCTTTCTCAGCTTTTCATGTTTTGAAAAAGTAACTCAGCTGGCCTAATTTTCCTTTCCAGACGTTAGAATTTTTTTTCTAAATCCTGAAGAAATAGCTTTAAAAAAGTGCATATTTATATTTATAAAAAACTTTTTTTTTAGGTAAAGGGTGTTTTGTAACAGTGAGGCGAAAAAGACCCCTGATCTAAATTCTTCAATCTAAGCATTTCAGTTTTAAGTTAAATTCAAGCTTGTTTCGGATTAAAGTTTTTATTTTATCATTAACCTTTATTTCACCAAGAAAATCCCACTGAGTAAAAAAAAAAATCTCTTATAAGAGAATTCTGGCAGCAGCACACAGAGTTTACAAACACTCACAACACAGTTTAACGGCATCACAAATAAAATAGTAAAACATCCTTTAATTAAAGCATTTACAGACAAATTATTCCTTCACAAATCATTGAGAGCAGCCTTAAAAACATTTGGTGACAACAAAACTTTTAAGTTTGGAGTTTTTCCAGAGAGTAAAAGTAAGAATAACCTCCGGTGGCTTTTAGATTCATATGGGCCAACAAATAAGACAAAAGGAATTAAGACTGAAACAAAGTATGTTTTACATCTAAATGATCTTAATTATCATCTAAAATGTTCTATTGAGAACCAAAACTACTGTTGTAATTAGAACTGGTGCCGGATTCTTGTCCAATGTTGCCGTAATATTGCTGTTGGTTATTTAAAAGTGTACTTGTACTCTGGTTTTCATAAAGTAATGCCAGGAACGTGATAAGATGACGTTACTTTGCTTATTAGCTTGGTAATCTTTCTTAGTAGAATCTGCAGAAGGTTGTTAATAGTACAGACAGACATCCTTTTCCTTTTCCATCCTTAAGCCAACGTATACAGCTGACTTACAGTTCCCTGCACGCTCTTTGGCATGTCGTTTAAAAGTCTGAGAAATACAATCACTTTTTAACAACTTATTTATTTATTTATTTTTTGCTGTTTTGTAACCATGACTTTTAAAGCTGGTTTTCCCTCAAACTGGAAACCAGTGCTAATTAATGTATACGCTGGTGTGATGAAGACCCCCCCAAAAAAAACATTATAAAATGTAAAACCTTTAACATTACTACCCAAAATCTGTCTATGTGTCTTAAGTGGAAGGTAAATGTACTACATTAACCACATAAGTGATGGATTCCATTTTCTTCTGTAGTTTTGTTAGAAGTAATTTAATTACTTAACGATGGTCGTTTCAGACAAGACGTTTTTATTTATGAATCCTTTAAAATATAAAAAATAGCTTTATCTTTATCGGTTTCTAGTCTTAACTTTTAAAAGTGCTTCACAAAGTGAACCTTGAAGACATTTAATGTTGTTTAAATGCCCTTCTGGTGATGTTTTTCATTTCAGACTATCCCTGGAGGTTTCCAAACTCGACAACACACTCCAATGTCATCAAGTGGCTCTATATCCCAGAT
This sequence comes from Fundulus heteroclitus, assembly GCF_011125445.2. Taxonomy (NCBI): domain Eukaryota; kingdom Metazoa; phylum Chordata; class Actinopteri; order Cyprinodontiformes; family Fundulidae; genus Fundulus; species Fundulus heteroclitus. The sequence continues at coordinate 28,608,956 of NC_046366.1, read as the reverse complement.
TTCCAAATGAAGCCAAATCCATTTTTCCTCATCTGTAAGTCCTTCAGTAAAAAAAAAATTAGACATCTGTAGGGAATAATGTCAGCACATTTTATCGGTGAAAGAAGTTATCGTATACTTTGTCATTTCTGTATCGCAACTAGCTTAAAATGATCAGAAAAAGATGTGTATTACCGGTAAAACTGTATTATTAGAAATTATAGCTCAGTTGTTTAAAGTGATCCATAACTAAAGAAAACCTGTCACTGTCAAAGTGACATATTTGTTTAATTAATCAATCATTTTAGTGTTACATTTATGCATAAAACATTTTGCACTGCTGCTTTGGTTTACACTACAACTTTCTTTTTTTATGATTTCCCGAATTGAACCCGTAACTTAACTCTAGAAGTAACAAATAAGTAAAATTATATGAAATACATTGTTTTTTTAACATGTGATTAATAGGATTTAAATCATATATTATCAAAGTTGAAAACAAGCAGTTTGCATAAGCTTATTTCTTTAATTACAGACTTCTGTGATCTATAAAAGTACTCCTGATTAACATTTCCGCAGGCTTTCTCAAGTTTTTCTTGAACCCAATTTCAGCAATAAGATATTGTATAAGTGACAGACTAAAATGTACAATTACAAACTATCTTATTATTTTTAATTTGGCTTTAAGAAAGAAATCCAACATAGACCTCTAACAGAACCTCAGTTTGCATCGACCTTTATTCACCTAATAGCTATTCAGGCATAACATTTATGGTGTTAAAACTACAAAACTGTGTCATTTTCTGTATTTGTTTGGATTAAACTAAAGACATTTCTGGTAAAAAGTGTAAACATTAGGTTTTAAGTTGTTTCTTTAATAGGTTTTCTAATATTAGTTGGAACAGCACTAATTCACTCAGTGTAGGAGTGATTTTATAGGTTAAAGTTAAGTAGTTAAGCTCTAGACGCCAAAAAAAAGGACATTCCTTTAAAAATGTTATTTTACTGAGCTGAAAATGAGTTAAAAAAAGACAAACAAACAAAAAACAAAGCTCAATATAGCCAATATCAGCGTACAGATATTGGGTATAAATATTTGATCAATATATGCCTTTTTCTTTTTTAATATATAAAGCAGTAATATCTGAATCCAGTCCAAAATGTAAACAGCTAAAGATATTTAGGGGTGATTCAAGGCTTTTGCAAAACACCGTGTCATGTACAGATGTATTAATTTGAGTAAATATTCTCGGTAGACAAAAGGAGAGATTATAACACTGTTTTGGATCAGTGTAAACTGATTAATTCACATGTTTCCCTTACAAACGCTCTCCTCTCCTCTCCTTCCAGACGACTTCATGCTGCTGCTCTGCGCCTCTCTCCAGAGGCAGGTCTTTGACGACGAAAACAAGGCGGCGGTGCGCATCATGGCCGGGGACAACGTGGAGATCTGCAGAGACCTGGACGCAGCCTCCTTCAGCGTCCACAACCCCGTCCCCGACTTCATCCACTGCAGGTACAGCAGCTCACGTCCATTTTCCGTCCTCCCTGTGCTGCGTGCAGGAAGTCAGCTGCAGTTCGTCACGTTTCTAAACGATTTCCAAGAGATTTTTTTTTTTTTTTTTTTTTTTTTTTTTTTTTACACAAAATATTGACCTAAAAGAGATGTCCTACAGTTATTTTGGTGCCATTGCTTGGCAGTCATTAGTACAGAGGCAAACATGCTGAAATGGAAAGGAAGTGAAGCAGACAGAGTAATTGATGCATAACGGTATCGAATGTCGACAATAAAGTCAAGCATAATGTGCTCCATACAGCTGAAGCTATCAAAACCATTCAGCTGAGTATTTGTGGTGTCAGAGTTTATTTAGAGCAATATGAAACAGTTTTATTAGTCAGATATTAAAGGGCCATGGTCTGCACCAGGAGCTTCAAAGTCTGAGACATTAAACCTTGTTTCAGGAGAAGATTGAGTTTGTTTTTTTGTTTTTTATGCAAGTTTGAAAAGTCAAGTATCTGAGCCATTTACCCGCATCGCAAACTTTCTTTCTTTTAAACTTTTCTCACCTCTGTTCATGTATTCCTTCCAGATTTAACAGTGACAGAAAACAACACTTCAGGCATCTTATGTCCATCTATAAATTTTTTTTCTAAACATTTTAATTCCCTAAATTGTTTTGTGCCAGATGATTTAAAAACGTGGGCCTTGTTAGTAATTATTGAAGGGATGTGACTTACGCATTTTCCAGACCTGGATTGATGTGCAAGAAGGAAATACTGTGGAAAAATGTTTGGTCCATCCATCCATCCATCCATGGATGGATGGATGGATGTCTGGATGGATGGATGGATGGCCTATAAGTCCAGGGATCCATTCATCTGTCCGTCCATTCAACAATGCATCCATCTATTTTGATATTATCTGAACTGCAAAAACCGATCTAAAAATAAGCAAAATGTTCTTAAACATAGTGTTTTTGTCCTTGATCTGAGCAGGTAAATATGATCATTTGCCAATGAAATGAGTATTTTGACCCCTAAATTAAGATAATTAGACATCCTGCACTTGAAGTAAGATGATGGAGATGAATTGTTCCTATTTTAATAAGTGCACAAACCTTATTCTATTGGCAGATGATCTTATTTACCTGCTCAAATCAAGGACAGATACACTAATTTTAAGAAAATTTTACTTATTTTTAGTTCCGTTTTTGCAGTGTGTCCATCCATTCAACAATGCATCCATCTATTTTGATATTATCTGTCCATCCATCCATACATACATACATACATTGTAATGTGAAAAAATATAGACTACTTCAACATTTCTTTTGCAAGGCACTCCTCAACAAAACCAGTTTAAGTACCACCGAATAACCATGGATTAGATATGCGACTTTTGACCTATTTTCAGGACCGCAGCTAAATTCTGCCTTTGCACACAGAAAAACGTGAGCAGCAGGTTTTCAGAGGGGAGAGGAGGGAGAAAACACAGCGATAGCATCCTGACCTGTCCACAGTCATTGATTATGTGCTCTTCACATTCCACTGTTTTGATGCGCAAAGTGGACAAGTGTTTTATTAACGCACTCTGTGTCCATCAACAAGCCCTTGTAGAAAGAGGAAAAGCTGCACAGCCGTCTGTCCGTGCCACAGCAGCTCTGCACTTATTCCATCGTTTCCCTCCAGGATCGAATTACGGATATATGGCGCAGGGAGGAGAAATCCATATTCCACAAAAACACTCTGTCCGTCACGCTGCATCTCAGACGCTTTTGCCCTGTACTCTAACTCAATAAATAGCTTTTAAGTATGGAAAAGGTATTTTCTCCCGCTGATGAAGGAGGACACTTACTCAGCCTCTCCGGCCCATCAACGCGGCGTCCGAGCCGAACCCACTTCATCAGAGCTGTAGTTGCCGCTGTGGTCCCACGCACATCGCGGTAATGAGCGCCGCATCCGTTGTTTTCACCACTTTAATGGCCTCTCGCGTGAACGGCGCTGGATGCTTTCACATGATTTTAACATGTCGGACGCCGAGAGAACACGCACCGGCCGTAGCCGAGAGGAGCCAACGGCATCAGGTTACGACTCTGGTTCCCATCCATCGATCAGACTCTTACCGGTGCCCTGACATTAAGAGACACGCTGAAGGTGATTCACGAGCCGATCGCGCACAAAGCAACAGAGAGGTTTGGATCCTCAGTTATTTTAGCAGCTGCTGCTTGGCGAACATGGCTGTGTACCACCAGCAGAGCCGTGGACTTTAAACCACTCAACACTGGACTTCAACCAGCATTTTTATATGAATGCTCTCTGGAGGCTAAAGTGTGTTGTAACCACATCTGTCAATCACCACAGCTTGTAAACAAGGTTCAGTTGGTCTTGTTTGGTGCCGCACTGCAAAAACAGACCTAAAAATGAGTAAAATGTTCTTAAAATTTGTGTTTTTGTCCTAGATTTGAGCAGGTAAATATGATTATCTGCCAATGGAATGAGTATTTTGACCCCTGAAATAAGATAATTAGATATCCTGCACTTGAAATGAGATGATGGAGATGGATTGTTCCTATTTTAAGTGTAAAAATCTTATTCCATTGGCAGATAATCTTATTTACCCACTCAAATCAAGGACAGATACACTCATTTTAAGAAAATTTTACTTATTTTTAGTTCCATTTTTGCAGTGCGTGAGCAGCCATGTTCAAATGAAAGGGAGGCGCGGAGCGATTCTCAGACATCGGATCCGAGAGGACCGGTGTGGCTCTCGTCTTGACCCAAGACGAGATCTGTACGTTTAAGCAGTTACTGACGGGGTAACGGGAGGCCGGTACTGAAGTCCTCAACAGTGTTCTGGATTTGGGAAAAAGGATTTGCAACCGTGTCGCCTGGAGAAATTTGCAGGAAAGCTGCAGGAACAGCATATGCAAGAAAGTTTGCATTCATGACACCATGTCAAGCTTGTTCCTAGCGCAGGCTGGGGCTCTACGTTTGTCCACAACCCTGTTTGTGTTATTAATGCACAGAGTCTAAAGGAGTGGTCATGGAAAGGAGGAACGTCTGGTTTTGGGGATTCAGGGTCTTATCTCTGCTTTTTGCATCTGTTGGCAACTTCAAGCCCTGACCTTCGCCATGCACTGGGGCAGTTTGCAAACTGAGTATGAGGTGGTTTTTAAGTGGAAAAAAAGATGGCTGCTCTCTCACAGCCTGGGGCTAAACTAGAACCCGCTCAATGGATTGTATTCCCCATCTGGTCTGGGAACACCTACAGATCCATCAGAATGAGCTAGGAAGGGGTATCTGGGTTTTACTACTAACCCATAGCCAAAGGTAAAAGCTTTTATTTCCTTTAAATGAATTTGAGCAAGTCACTTATGCATTCGTAATATCACTGCTAGAGTCCGGCACTGGTCTATACTCAAAAATGGGTAAAATTGGCCATCTCTCGAACGCAGCAGCTCACCTGTGGACTGGAAAGAAATAACAGCATATCACTCCAGGATTTATTTTTTTTATTCCTGTTATTTTCCAAATCCCATTAAAAATTGTATGCACGCAAACACCTTTTTAATGCACCTCAGTGCTGTGACTGAAGTCGACATCTCAGCTGCATTTGGACGTCTTATCTTTCTAGATAAAAGGTGATGGAGCCCATTTGATCACTGCTCCAAGATTATAGGATCTTTAGCCCTATTTAATATCTTGATTTTTTTTTTAGATATATTTTTATTGATTTGTTGTAATATTCTAATCTTCTCATTAGCTGTAAGTAGAAAATCATCATAATTACTAGAAATAAAAGCAGGAACACATCAGTCTATGTAGTTAACCTACATAATGTTTAATTTAGTGAATTGGTTTACTGAAACAAATTAACTTTTCAATGTTATTCTAATTTATTGAATGTGACTGTATTTCTTAATTTTATTAGCTGGATTTTATTATTTTCATAAAAAAACATTTTTTGGATATGAATCACATTTGTTTGTTTTTCAGTATAAATGATATTTTAATGTGGTGCGTTTCTTTTCTACTGTATTTACAAATACTCAATTTAAAGCTTTAAAAAGAAACAGTTAAATCTTAAAATCTATTCTAAAACGCACCACATGCCAATGCAGGGTGTAGAGAACGGGAGTGATTTGTGCACATCTAGATGTATTAAAAAGCCAAAGCCCAGAGAAAAACTTTTAAAGACCTTCAGAAGTCCTGAAGGTATATTGATTATAAGAAAGTTAAGCTCATTTGAAGCCACTTTTAAATCACCTCTTGCAAGTCATCTCGTTCAGGCTTGCAGAGGAACAGGAGCACAGGCCAAACATAGAGACTGCCAACCACCCCAGACCACAATCAACTCTGAGCAGAAGCCTTCTGCTCACATGTAGTGCTTCTTTTTCTCTTCGCCCAGGTCGTACCTGGACATGCTAAAGGTCATCATGTTCAGCTACCTGTTCTGGTTCGTCCTCACCATCATCTTCATCACCGGGACCACGCGGATCAGCGTCTTTTGTATGGGTTACCTTGTAGCCTGCTTCTACTTCCTGCTGTTTGGTGGTGACCTGCTGCTGAAGCCAATCAAGAAGATCCTCCACTACTGGGACTTTCTGATTGCCTATAACATCTTTGTAATCACAATGAAGAACATTTTGTCGGTATGTCAACTTACTTTTTTGATAAATAATGTATAACAACCAATCATGACATGAACTAAAGCATTTGATTTGTATATCAGTATTTATTAAAGACGGTTTTATTGTAGATCCTGGCTTGTGGCTACATCAACACTCTGATAGACAACCACTGCTGGTTAATCCAGTTGTTCAGTCTGGCGTGCACCATCAAAGGTTACGAATTAAACACCAAAACGACCAACCTGGGTGAGTAAATGATACCTCTAATCATCATCTAGGATCCCATCTTTGTCATTTATAACATGATCCTCATAACGTGAAGAAAGTCTGTCAGAGATTAAATGTGCACCCTTCTTTAGCGTGAAATATCTCTGTCTAGGTAAGTTAAGTGTATTCTTTGTCACAAGTTTAACAGGTAGACTAGAATATTATAGTAATAAACTGTCAAAAGTTGCTGAGTAAACTTTATGCTCTTGTATATCTAAATAATTTTCATGTTTCAATACATTTTAACGCAGCGCTGCCTGAGTGACTAAGGGGACTGCACTTTTGTGTTTTCAGCTTAATAGATATGAAATTCATTATATTTAACCATAATTTGAAAAGGGCCTCTTGTTGGTGAGTTTTAAAAGTAAGATTGGAACCCAAATGTAAAGAAATGCACAGTATTTATATACTTGAGATGACCTGTATTCTCTGCAGATGAATGCCTAACTTTTATAGAAAAACTAAAAACTGCTAACTTTTATAGAAAAACCTTTACTGTTGGATTTGTTAGTGTGCTTTCACCCTCTTTTGTATGAGTGAAAATAACTTAATCATCTGCATACATGTAAAATCACATTGCTTGCATACAAAATTTATGTCATTTATATATACGTACTAAAAGAAAATGGGCTCAGCGTGCAGCCCTGTTGGACACCAGATTATGAAGTTTTAACTGTTAGATTTTAGATAATTCGTTAATGTCACTGAATGTGAGATTTTACCATCACCTTGTCCATCTTTCCATCCAGCCATGAAAAATTCATAGCGACATTTTGTATTTACACTCACAACATGTTTAGAGAAATCTGGAAATAGTCTAGAAAAGTATTACATTTTGACACGATGAAACATGTTCTTTCTCTTGCACCAACTGTGGATCACTGTTATCTTGCAACAGGAAGGCTGTGGGTTTGATTCCAGCTTCCACTTGCCACATATCGGTGTGCCCTTGGGCAAGGCACTTAACTCCAAGTTACCTATTGATCGACGTGTCAGTGTACGGATGTGTGCGTGTTACTGTTTGTGATTGGGGGAATGTGGCTCTGGTGTAAAGCACTTTGAGTGATCAGTATGACTAGAAATAGCCTTAAAGATTTGTCCACTTACCATCTCATAATATTTGTTCATTTCAATTAAATTTTATTTATGTAGCGCCAATTCACGAAACAAGTAATCTCAAGGCACATTACAAAGTCAAATTCAATCAAATCAGACAGATTGGTCAAAAAGTTTCCTGCAGATTGTATCAAGTCTTGACAAGCAGCGTTCACTCCTCCTGAGAGAGCGTAGAGCCACAGTGGACAGTCGTCTGCATTGTTGATGGCTTTGCAGCAATCCCTCATACTGAGCAAGCATGAAGCGACAGTGGAGAGGAAAACTCCCTTTTAACGGGGACTAATTTAGTGTATAAGAATGTGAAAATATATATTTCACCTTCTTTGATTAATACCAGTAGGTGTGACTCAGTCTTATGATTAAGTAAACATGACAAAAACTCTTGTAGTTTAGGAGCAACTACTGGCTCAGTCTTTACTGTTATAAACATACGTACATACACGAGAAATGATGAGGTTTACCTACAGACATGGCCCAGGATAGGACCCTGTGGGATACCAGATCATAAAGTTAGAATGACTGGAAAAAATCTGATTCATAGTTTCTAGTTGTAATAGTGTACAAATGAAATGATAGGTTACATTTTAACTCCAACACACTTTCTAGTTCTTTGGGAGTAGAGTAAAGATTGGAACTGAAAGCTGTTTATGTCTACAAATAAATCTGATTCTATGTCACATCCAGCCAGCGGAGACTTCTGTGAGCTGCCCAAAGACGAGGCAGGGATAATTTGGGACAGCATCTGCTTCGCCTTCCTGCTGCTGCAGAGACGGGTCTTCATGAGCTACTACTTCCTGCATGTGGTGGCAGATATCAGAGCGTCGCAGGTCCTCGCGTCCAGGTACTTTTAAAAAGCCACCAGAGGGAGGGAACAGTGACATTTTTAGTTTGCTTTATGTTCCCAATGAATATTATTTGATGTGTTGAGTTGTAATAATTCATGTGCTTTGTTTTTTTTTTGTATATTTAATTTGATAAATGTAATAACATTTCAAATTTGAGTTATTTTGTCAGAAAGAAATGGAGAAATCATAATGTCAGCGATTCAGATTTCAGACGTACAAAAGGCCCCAGAAATTATGGCGTAAATGACTGATTTCGTTTACTTAATACATGCTGAAAACAGGACAATTAACCAAGCGTTGTTGCACACAGGGACTTTGAGTTTTCCTAATGTTTTTGTGTTGCAGAGGAGCGGAGCTTTTCCAGGCCACCATAGTGAAGGCGGTGAAAGCCCGGCTGGAGGAGGAGAGCAAATCAGTGGAGCAGCTGAAGAGACAGTGAGACTCACAATGTTTAACCTTTTTGTTTATGCAGCGTGCCGTTTGTGGTTGCCATGTGGAAACTGCTCTTGATTTGGCAGGAGGTACTTTTGAAAAAAGGCTTTGTTTTGGTCTCGTTAAAAGCAGCTGAAGTCTTGTGGAGTAAAGCCAAACAATTTTTTCAGGATTTTATTTTGTTGTTAGTTCAACAAAAATTATTTTTGTTGTGAATATGGTGGGTTTTCTGTGTGATTTGGCTTCAGGAATACCTTTTTTAAAAGGCAAGGAATTTTCTCTCTTAGTTTAGTTCTTGTTTTAATAGTCTATGAAATCTTTAAAATGGTTGTAGACTGAAAGTTGAAAAGCAATCCATATGATATGGCATACTGCCGCTTAAATGTGGCTGAGAGGTTGTTAAAAATGGGTTGAATCATGCAGCTTTGAAAGTATGTTCACGGGCTGAAAAAGCCGTTTAAAAAGACGTCCATGGATGTCCGGTGTTCAGACGGAAACGTTCATCAGGTGTTGAAAATGATTTAGCTCAAATATTTCTTAGTACCTTAAGATTGTTGTCGCGACGATAACTTTTTCAACAGGAGATAAACTATATTTGTGGGAGCCCATTTATGCAGAGGAAGAACAGATGACGAGAGCCAGAACCACTTTTATGACTTATTCTTGGGACTGCGTGCGTTCTTTGTCTGACCTGGATTTTAACAGCTCTGCAGATGTGAATGTCCCAAAGTTAGACGGCTGTCAGCTGAGAGTTGGAGCTTTTTAATCAGAACGATGAATGTGGTCCATCAGTGGTCACAGCACTGCAAAAACGGAACTAAAAATAAGTCAAAATTTCTTGAAATTAGTGTATTTGTCCTGGATTTGCGCAGGTAAATAAGAGGATCTGCCAATGGAATGAGTATTTTGACCCCTAAAAAAAAGGTAATTAGATATTCTGCCCTCTAAATAAGATGATGGAGATGAATTGTTCCTATTTTAAGCGCAAAAACCTCATTCCATTGGCAAATCATCTTATTTATGTGCTCAAATCGAGGACAAATACACTAATTTCAAGAAATTTTGACGTATTTTTAGTTCTGTTATTACAGTGTGAGTATTAGACAGTCCGTCCGTCCATCTTTCCATTTATCTGTCTTTTTCATTGGAGAGTGGTAGCCTCGTGGTTAGAGCTGTGGGGTTGTGTCCTGGAGGTTCTGGGTTTGAATCCCACAGACTGCCACTCCCTGAGCAAGATCCTTAGCCCCAGAATGCCACCCGGGCACTGCACAGTGACCGCCTACTGCTTACTAAGGGATGGGTTCAATTCAGAGGACAAGTTTCACTGAAATGTATGTTGCAATGACAAACAAAGAGGATTATTGAACATTATTATTATTATTATTATTATTATTATTATTATTATTATTATTATTATTATTATCCATCTATCAATTTATCTGTCATCCCCTAAACCTTCCATCCACCCATCCATCTGTATTTCCATCCATGTATTCATTTATCCATCCGTCTTTCCCCTATTCATCTGTCCATGCCTTTTATCTATCTCTCTATCCATGCATACATAGATACATAAATGTACCGTTACCTTCTATATTTTTATTTCAAGGACTTAAAGGTAAATTGGACTTTGGACTAAATGTGAAACATGTAGGAAGTCCAGCCTTTACTGTATTTGTGTGATTTGCTGACACTAATCTGCTGCATAGTAAAATGCCTTTATCTCTTCCAGTGTATTTGGTGAACCTCGTTAGGTGTAAGTCGGTCCATAATTAAGTAAACATGATTGTTGTGGTTTAAAAGCATCTCCTGGCTCAGTCTCTATGGTTTCCTGGAAGGCAGCTATTAGTATGTCATACCACCTAAAAGCAATGTGTTTCCACTACTTATAGTTTCCTCAGCAGTTCCTCATGAGCCCAGTTGATGTCCACTCACCTTGGCTAATGAGCACTCCGCTGTAATATAACATACTCTTATTTCCACGTTGAGGCCTGGAGATGTTTATGGACAGTGTGCGGTGATGTTCCTCTGCGTCTTTTCACCGCCTCTCTGATCTAATCAGGATGGACCGCATTAAGGTGAGGCAGCAAAAGTTTAAGAGGGGCAAGGAGAAGCTGCTGAGCCTGGCGCAGGAGTCTGCCGACGGACAGACGGCCGTCCGGCCCGAGGAGGAAGATGACGATGATGGTATGATGCAGCCTGTCGCGGCGTCTCCCCCATGGAGCCCATAATGAGGCTCAAATGATGCTTATTATGTGTAATGATGCTAACAAAGCAGCTACAGGGATTTGCAAAAGTATTTGCAACCTTTAAACTTTTTCTGCCACATTTTTTTTATGTGAAAGATAAACTGAAAGTATCACATAACTGTGACGTGAAAGGAAAAGGAGACAGTTATTTTTTATTTTTTTTAAATAAAACGTGAACAGTGTGGCACTAAATAAAACCCACTAATCCAGTAATTGTTTTTAAGTCATCAGGATGTGAAATGCGTTGTAATTTCTCCTCGCTACAGCTTCTTCTAAAGGTTTGATTTTTATTTTTTTTATTCATAAACCGAATATAACTAAAATAATAGTTTATTTAATTTAACCATAAAAATTATCAAATTTTCTAGATGAGGTATTTAAAAAAACTGGTGAGCTATCTTTTTCGCAGAGCGTTTATGTATGTTTAGTGCAGTGATTCTCAAACCAGAAAATACAGGCCTTGTAAATGTGAAAACATCACCCCTGCTGTTTGGTCTGTACCTGCAGTCAGTAATATGATGAATACTTTTAATAAACTCCTAAAAAAGTACAAAACTTAATGTAACTTATGTTTATCTTTTAATATCATTGGCTAGAAAATATTTTTGTGATATGAGGTTCATAGCTAGTTAAAAGTTGACCACAGGTCCAAGTCAGACTAAAAGCTATTTATATCGCTGTTAATATTATAAAGTTAAAATTGTGCGGCAATGTTGAAACATTCTAGTTGTTAGAAACCCTTGTTATAAATGAACCCATAAATATGTTATAAATTCTAAAATTAAATTTCTTTTTTAAAAAAAAGTTACATTTTTTACCCATTTTGTTGGGATGGTCTGAAAACTTTCAGAACCACTGGTTTAGTGGCAGTAGACAAATTTTATCATCATCATCATCATCATCATCATCATGCTATGAGGAGGCCAGTCTTCGGCAGAGACAGAGAAGCTGGTCGTACTTTAGGGGTAGAGGGTTGTAGCTGGAACAAAACCAGTTGTAACTGTGGAAGACTGGGGCAGAGGTTCGCCGTCCAACAGAACAACAACCCTAAACATGCAGCGCAACAACGGAAAGGGTCAAATCAACACTTATCCATGTGTTAGAAGGGTCCGGTCAAAGCTCAGACCTAAATCCAAATAATAATGTACTACAAGATTTGAAAGTTGATGTTCACAGATGCTCTCCTACCAGTCTGACTGAGTTTTAGCGTCTATAAATGTGCAAAACTGGAAAAGAAAGTTGTAAAGCGTGAGAAAATGGATGCTTAACTACTCTGGGGGTGGAATTAAACACTTTTTATCCTTTTTTTTCCTTCCATTTCACATGTGCTACTTTCTGTTGGTCTGTGACGTAAAATGGCAATAGAATAAACTGATGTAGTACAGGGGGGGTTGAATACTTTTGCAAACTGCTGTACATCTACTGGTGATGCAACCTATATTTGTCAACTTTTTATTTATTTTTTTTAAATTATCATTTACATTTATGATATGTTGCACTGATGTATTTGTGAAATTTTAGGAGCACAGCGAGCGAAAGCCAAGACCAAAAAAAAGCAGTGGTGGAGGCCGTGGGTTGACCATGCTTCCAGTAGGTTGACCCCCGAAATTCTGTTTTTCTCTTCCTCCACTCTCACTGGCCCCTTTTGTCCTTGACCAGAACGCTGAGGATTCCCATACTGTCCCAGGGCTTTGAAAGCAGCATCGCTCAGCATCCCTCCAGTCATTAATCCTTTTCTGTCTCTATTTAAGGCGCCGTTTTGCTACCTGAAGGTCTCGCGTACAACCTGTGCGAGGAGGTACTTCATTTTGGGTCTCCGTAATGAAACCACAGAGCTTGGTTGCCTTAAATAGGCACGAAGCAGAAGTAGAAAATGACTAATGGCTGGAGGTTTGTGCTTGTTTAAAATCAACTGATTGATCTGGCCTGAAAAGCCCACAGTAGAGAATCGCTCTCATTTTTAGGCAAAGGCATGAAGCGGACCCGCCTTTATTCTCAGTACTGGAGTAAAGGGAGGAAGGGTTTGTTCCTGCTTTGCCTGCAGACATGATCACCAAACAGGTGAAAACAAAAAAACAGACCATTTAGACATGAAAACCAGCTCTTAAACAGATTAAATACCAGCGTTGTTTTCCCACAGATTGCCTGTTTGGTTCAAACTCATGTCTCATGTCATCGTCCGCCCCCCACATGACATTTTACAAATTATTTTATCTCTTTGTCATTTGGTGTTTCATCTCCATTTCCCAGCATCCTCCCTCATTTCCTGCCCACTGCGGTTCTGTTCAAGGACATAAGTCAGCCTTGTCTATCCCGTCGCCTCTGACACTCAGCCGCTGCAGTCTGGAGTCTCTTCACGTAGCTTAAAGTCAACTGTCCATGCAGAAATCATAGCCATTCTTCCTTTATTTGTACCTCATGCTGACATTTTTATAATGGCCTGTGTTTTCATATGTTCAAAAGAAATTATTCATCTTTCAATTCTGAGGTTTTCAAGTTTTTTACCAGGGTCTAAAACTGATTACATTTAACTTCAAGGGTACCAAAACATACAATTTATTTTAGAAAAAAGATAAATGTAAAACGGAATTTGTGGGGGAAAAAAAACTCAAAAAAATCTAAGTAGTAAATTTTTTGTACGAATTTGTCGGTGTCTCACATCCAAATGGAGGATTTAGGTCTGCTTTTTATCCGTCTTCCCTCTGAGTTTCAGGATTAAATCATAGGTTTTTTTTTTTTTTTTTGTTAATTATAATTTTTTTCATTTTGCTCAATTTTCTTCTTTGTCTTCATTAGCCTAGTTAAAGGAGTGATACACTTTTTTACCAATTTTATCAATGCATTTATTTATTTAGTCAGATTATTATTATTTTTTTTTTACAGTTTTATCAGCTTTGGTTGGTAGTTAAAGGATCCTTAACTATTTGGATGTATTTTTTTATTGTTTATTCACCATAGTATACCGCTAATTTTATTCTTCAGTGTTGTGCAGTAAAGACAGCATTTCCTCTTTCTTTCTACTTTATTTTATATAAGGTTAAGATGTTTCTCTTTATTTAAATGTTTGTTGGTACATATAAAGGTCTGTGTGTTTGTTTGGTTCCCTGCTCTTTCTATCTATGGTAGTTGTCTCTGTGTATATTGCTGTTTTTCATCTATAAAGCACAAGCCCAAAGCATCATCCCTCCGCCACCGTGCCTGAGACTGAAAATATGATTACGTGCATTATGGACAAACGGGTCTTTTGGTTTCATTTAGATGCAACTTTGAAAACCTACAATTTGCTGCCACCCTTTTTAGAGAGAAGAGGGTTTATTTTTGGCAACCCCTTTAAGATAACCCATCCTGTTCAGTCTCTCTTTCTAATTGTCCTGCCAGGAACATTAAAGGACCAATAAGCAAAATTTCTCCTGTGGTTGGGGTGTTGCGCACCGTCTGCAGACCAAAACAAGATGTGTGAAGAGCCTCTGTTAACTTTAAAGAGACAGTACCAAAAATGAGTTGCTCTCAGAACACGGGGGAAAAAGGTGGTAAATTAATGAGAAATTCAGACCAAAGCATTGCAGCTCTACTTTATATGGACCACAGCTGAATTAATTCAATGTGAAAAGGAAAATCTGAAAAGCATGATATGCCGCCTTTAACAGAGGAGCTGTTGCATCTGATTAGCAACACCTAGCTTCCCACATTCCCTCTAAAATCCCATTGAATTATAAGGTTGTACTTAGTTTCTCTGTTTGTTTTTACACTTGGGGTAAAATTTAAATAATTTTAGATCCTGGTAAAATAAAATTTTTATTTGCTGATACATTAAAGTTTAGAATTGAAAGGGATATGTACTTTCTTTTTACATAGCCTTTACTTGTGTCAATCCATAAGTGTATTTCACTGTTACAAATTGTAGTTTCTGTTATTTTTAAATGGTATATCTTATTGGTGAGTGTTTTGACTTTGATACATCCTGTTTCCATCCAGCGTCTCTCTGATCCCGATTATTATTTTTCAATGTTTTATGATTTAAAAACATGATAGGCTACGACCTCCAAGTTCATGTAAAAACATTTTCTCTTCCTCCCCTCAGTGGTTAGAAGTGGAGATTATTACTTATTTGAAACTGACAGCGAGGAAGAGGAGGAGGAGGAGGAGAAAAAAGACGAAGAGCCACCAAAGAAGTCGGCTTTTCAGGTGGATCAACACGTTTTTTTGTTTCAGAAATTATCATATAGGCTCTTTTTTTCATCTCTACTGTTTCACATTTAATCATTTTATCATTATTAGGAGAAAATATACTTTGTTTCCTCCAGAATTTTCTGTAGCAACTAAATGAAACTCCAAATATATTTCTTCTTTAAAAAACAAATGACAAGGGTATTTTCTTATGTTGATAGTGAGTTAATGTTGTTCTGTTGAGGTGTTATCCACTTGGAGACATAAAACAGAGCATAACACATGCATGAAGAATGTAAGAAGGTCGACACTGTTTTGATCTCCAGTCTGCAGACTGTTTGTCTGACCTTTTCCTAAACCCACCTGCAAAAAGGAGCTATTTACTTTGACTAATATAATGTTATTAATGTGTCCATCTTTTTTTAATGGCATTTTCTTCGTATTTGTTTTCCAAAAGTTTTGGATTTGCATATTTAAGATTCACAGTTTGAGTAATTGATGCACAATTTGACGTGTTCACTTTCATTTTCACCGTTTCCACACACAGGTGACTTCTTCCTTCAACCTGCAGTCTAACTCCACTAAACCATGTCCCTCTTTCTTCTGCCTTTAGCGAGCGATTGGAAAGTTTGTCTCAGCTGTTCTGGCTTTGCCTAAGTCTATCATTAGGCTGCCTAAAACTGTGTTGCAGTATGTAGTCAAGGCAGGAAAGGTACTCACTGCTTGCTTTGCTGTGGGAATGTCTACCAGATCTTTTCACAACCAACATCACAGTTTCCTGATGTTTGCGGCTCATGTTTGATGTAAACCTTATTGAAACAGACAAATAAAAAAGTCAAATATGAGCAGGAGTGGGAATGTGTTTGTGCTGGATGCTGTTACTTTGGCATGAACTGTTTTGCATGCGTAGAAAATTATGTTGTCTGCTGCACACACTGCAAGAGCTCATAATCAACCATTTTTCACTTCATGAATATAAAGGCATGTGTGTCACTTTGCTTCTTATAAATGTATAATAACTTTGAAAACAGCCTGCAAAAAATACATCTTTTCCATTCTGCATTACATATCTAGTTTATATTCAAGTGGTTGAATATGTGGTCGCTAAAAAGTCCTGTAAATAAGATAAAATATATTGTAAGCCAGACAAATCTTATAATGCACAAATTAATAATTGGTTTCTTGAACAACTGAGCCTGTCCTGAGGTTTAATATATTATGACTATTGTTTTACAGCCAGAAAAAAAATGATTTTCTTTTAAAAAAAATAAATAAATAAACGGAAGCCTCCATATTTATTGGCAGCTCTGAAAAAGATGAAAAAAAGCCTTAAAATAAATTGTATGCGTCTTTTTCCATAGTTACATATTCCCACAATAAAAGAAAATAGAACATCCATCCATCCATCCATCCATCCATCCATTTTCTGTCACGCTGGTCCTTCATGGGGTCACGAGGAGTGCTGGTGCCTATCTCCAGCATTCAATGGGCGAGGGTACACCCTGGACAGGTCGACATAAATGTTCACTTGAGTAAATTTATTAATTGCGTGTTTCTGACGGAGGCAAACTGATTTTAATGTCTTTTGTCTTGTCTTTTAATGTCTTGTCTTTTGATATATCAGAGTTTTATGAACTTTAGTTTTGTAGGGTCTTTGGAAGAGAAACAGTCCCTCAGCATGACAGATCCTCCACCTTAGCTGACGGTGGCCATGGGATGCTAGTTCACGCTCATCCTTTGTTTCACATCTCAAACGCGGATCGTTTGTTACTCAGAGACTCAGTATTTGTCTTTAGCAAACTCTACATTTACATTTACGAGGGTTCTTGGCATTTAGACGGTATCTAATGGTTGCAATAGAGACCTGATGACAAGTATTATGTACCTGGTTTATCATCATCCTCTTCACAGTACATACTGATAAACAATGGGGCGACTGTAGCTCAATGGTATGAATAGTTGTCTTGTGTTCTGAAGGTTGTGAGTTTGATTCCAGCTTCCTCCTGCCACATGTAGATGTTGTTAGACTTGGTGAATGGACCGGATCTCTGAGTGCTCAGTAGATCCAGTCCATTTACCGTTTAACTAGTCATAAAAGGTCTCTATTGAACTATGTTTGTCATTACTCCCATTTGATTAAAAAATAGAAATTAATGCTCTTTGTATGTAAAAAAAAATGCTGATAAATTTTAAAGCTCAACACATATCTGCATTACTTGGATGTTTTGTTCTCGTGTCTTTCCCATTTTGAAAAGGGGCTAAAAGAAATAGGCTTCTGTGTCACGTCAAATTTATACCCCAGGGAAACATCCATTACTAAGTAAAATATCAAAGACACTCTGGTCCGAGTAACGGATAAGTTAAAAAAAATGTTTGGATGTGTTTTATATTAGCTGTTAGGGCTGCAGTAATCAGTAATACATTTTTCCATCTAAATAAATTTCCTGTAATTAAATGTTTGGTTTTTCAACCTTTTTCATACTGCACAGTAAAATATGAATTTATTTTAAGGCTTTTTTTTAGAAATATTTACTCGTGATGCCAATAAGTGTAGTGGGCTTTGTGAAGCAAATTTCCAGTGTAGGTTTTAGAAAGTTCTGCATTGTTTCCAGCAGATATGAATTAAAACAATTGTGCAGTGTTTTCTCCCAGTGTTTGTGTCCGTCTCTTATTTTCTTCCCTGTCATTCCTCCTTGGTTTATCTCCTTTCCACCCCAACGGCCCCTCGAGTTTAACTAAACGGCTCTGCTCTATTCTGCAGTTTCTTTACCAGGCCTGGATCACTGACCCCAAAGCTGCCCTGAAGGCACGGGCCAAAGAAAAACGCAAGTTTTGGAAGAAATACACAAAGAGAGTGAGAAACAGGAAAAGCAAGAAAGATGGTAAGAAGTTGATGAGATCCTTAAGTCTGTAATTATTTGCGTTAAATGCATTAAAACTACTTTTGCAGCAATAAGAACTCTTTAAAAAGCTCTCAAGGCTTTATTGTTGCGCTGTGAAAAACGGTGCCAGGTAAATGTAACGTTAGCAGGCCTCACCTGGCCTTTCTCCTTCAGTCAGTGTTGTCATATACAGTAAACAAAAAAGTGAATACACCCTTCAGCTTTTTTGTAAACATTGTATTATATCTTTTGATTGGACAACTTAAAGATATGAAACTTCAATACAATGTAAAGTAGTCAGTGTTCAGCTTGCATAGCAGCATACATTTACTGTCCAGTCAGTATAACTCAAGACACAGACATTACACTGCAAAAACAGATCTTAAAATAAGTAAAATGTTCTTGAAATATGTGTATTTGTCCTTGATTTGAGCAGGTAAATAAGATTATTTGCCAATGGAATGACTATTTTGACCCCTAATATAAGATAATTAGACATTCTGCACTTGAAATAAGATGATGGAGATGAGTTGTTCCTATTTTAAAGTCAAAAATCTTGTTGCATTGGCAAACCATCTTATTTACCTGCTCAAATCAAGGACAAATACACATATTTTAAGAACATTTTACTTATTTTAAGTTCTGTTTTTGCAGTGTAATGTCTAAACCTGCTGACAACAAAATGAGTACAGTAAGTAAAGAAGTCCTAATTGTGCCCAACGTGTCAGTATTTTGTGTGGCCATCATTACTCTTCCAACACTGCCCTAAGTCTCTTGAGCATGGAGTTCACAGGTTGCCACTGGCTTCTGGTGGATGTTAGAGACTTAAGCTCCTCCACCGTCTGGTTGAGGATCACCCACAGATACTCAACAGGATTTAGGTCTGGAGACATGTTTGGTCCGTACATCACCTTTACCCTCTCTTTAGCAAGGCAGCAGTTGTCTTGGAGGTGGGTTTGCGGTCATTATCATGTGGGAATAATGCCCTGTGGGCATGTTTCTAAAGGGAGGGGGTGATGCTCTGCTTCAATATCTCACAGCCCCACACCATGACACTCCCACCGCCGTGCTTGACTGTAGGCAACAAAACAACTTTCTTTGTTCTCCTCACATACACCATCCGACCCAAATACGTTTCTCTTGGTCTCATCCGACCGCAGGACATGGTTCCAATAATCCATGCCGTTCGTCTGCTTGACTTGAGCGAACTGTTTGTTGGATTTCTTGAGCGTTTTCTTTAGAGGAGGCTTCCTTTTGGGACGTTAGCCATGCAGAGCAGCTTAATTCAGGGTTAGCACAGATAGGCTGTCACCATACCGCTTAAATTTCTGCAGCACTGCTGGAAGAACTCACACGTCTATTTTCCAAAGACAGCCTCTGGGTATGACCTTGGGCAGGTGCACTCGACGTCTTTGGTCGAACGTGGAGAGGCCTTTTCTGAGTGGATTCGGCCACCATGCTGCAGCTCAGCTTCTGGATGTTGGCAATCTTCTTATGGCCTCAGCCATCTTTAGTTAGAGAAACACATGTTTTTTTTTTTTTCAGACATTGAATGATAGCACCAAATTTAACACACCTGCTCCCCATTTACTCTTCACCACTTGTAGCACTAACAAGTCACAAGACACCAGGGAGGGAAAATGCCTAATTGGTCACAATTTGGACATATTCCCATATGACTGTGCTCACTTTTGCTACCTGCGGTATAGCGATTAATGGCTGCGTGTTGAGTTATTTACACTATACCATGATTACTTTACATTTTAATTAAAATAACTCTAATTTATATAGAAAAGTAACCTTTATACAATCAACGAATGAAAAAGCTTGAAATGGGTTTATTTTTTCTGCTGCTCCAGACATCGTGAGGTATTTATTTTATTGTTTAGCAGGTCATGTTGCAATAGAGGTGGGGGAGCTGTCTGACGGCCAAGAAAAAGGAGAAGACAACAAGAAGCCTGCTGGTCCAGGTAGAGTTTTTTTTTTTTTCCTCCAGAGCACCAGGTTTTTCTTGATGAATTTGAATCTGTTCAAATCAAGTCCTGGTTTATGATGCCTAATGATTAATTAGATCTCTTCAACTTTTGAATGACAGTAAAATGTAGCTTGTGTTGCCGATTCGCACGTAGATAACATCGTCAAGCGGGTCTTCAACATCATAAAGTTCACCTGGGTGCTCTTCCAGACAACGGTCGAGAGCTTCACCAACTGGATGAACGACATGTGCAGGGAGTACATCGACATATCCACGGTGCTTCGTATTGAGCGCTGCATGCTGACGCGTGAGGTCAAAAAGGTACACAACTTTGGATTTTGTTGAGCAGCTTCTACAGTGCTGTGAAAATGAGTTTGTCGCCTCAAAGATTTCTTCATGTCCTATTCATATCAGACAAAGATAACCCGGGAAAACACAAAAAGCAGTTTTCAATTCATTATTTCATTTATTAAGAGGGAAAAAATGCATTCTAAGCCAATCTGGGTGAAAAAGTAATTCCCCTCTAAGCCTTCCAGACTTCCAGATTCTTTTTGTAGATTGGGGCACAATTTGTTGCATTTTATAATCATTTAGCCTGCTTCATGTTGTCAGGCAGGTAATGTTTAAGTGAACTCTTGATTCTCCAGTTCTGACAATATAGGCCTGAGTTTTGCTATTGAAATTATACTGAAAAATAAGGTAATAAGTCACCGTGAATGTACATAAGACATCCTCTGCCTTATTCTCTTTTGTATTATTTATTCATATTTTTATTATTTGCTTTCTTTTTTTTTTTGATCCACTGTATAAACAAGGACACACTGTATATAACCGATGCACCTTATCCTACTTTTGGCACCTTCTTCTGACTATTGACTACTGAGCCGATGTGACAAGTGAATTTCTCCAACGTGAGATCAATAAAGCCTATCTTATCTTATCTTAATCACAATTATTTCATGATTTAACAAGGAGAGTAATCAAACTTTCACACAGGGTCAAGTGGATTTGTATAGATTTTTTTCCTCTTGAAAAATGAAATCTTATAAAAAACGTTTTTTTGTATTTTTTTTTGTATTTTGCTCAAGTTCTATTTTTCTGATATTAACATTAGTTTGGAGATCACAAAGATTTATCATGATTATCATTTATAAGTAAAACTCCTTTGTTCCTGCCAGGGCAATGTGCCGTCCAGAGAGAGCATCCATGTCTACTACCAGAAGGCCATGAAGCTGAACATCTCCAGGCAGGCCAGCATTGATCAGCTCAGCGAGGACGGCTCGGTCTCGGGCTCCACAAAGGGTCGGAAGAGACGGCGAGGTTACCCCATGGAGAGCCAGGACTCCACGGCCTCCAGAGACAGCATGTCAAGGTACATGGAGCCCCATCCTGGATGGATCATTAATACACACCCTGAACCTCATTCATCACATGCTCTAAAACCACAGAAAATACTTTCTACATGAAATAAATCTGGGCCAGACTATACCCTGTTTAACTTTCCACTTCTTTACTTCTTTGCTATTACATACATAATACATACATAATATACATTACTTATTCAGATGATGAACATCTTTTTGTTTATCCAAATTATTAACAATTAAATCAGTTTTTAGGACCATGTGGGCTGTTTTGGACATGTTTAGTATTAAACATTTTAATATTACATAAGTTAAGTTTTGCAGTCATACTTCACATGCTAAGGAAGCCATCAAAGGTAAATAAATTAATTTTTTTGAAAAAACAAAATTCTGATTATTAACATTTTTTTCTCATAGTAGGCTTGTCACATATGGAAAAAAAAGGATTTAAAACAAAATCTAACTTGAACTTTTTTTGTTATTATTATTATTATTATTTTGCCTGTGTAGATTGATCAGTTGAAGCTTTCCTCTGTATTAAGGCTTCGTAACTTTTTTAAAAACCTTTCAGTTTAAACTAGACTTTTACATGTCATGTATAAAAAGTCCTGCAACTCTTTTCTCTCACTCTTTTATTTTCTAAACCTGAATTAATTATATTTGCTGAATGCCAGAATATTTTTGATTGTTTAATCTCATCCAGTGCATGAAACCAGCATGTTCAGAGTTTTAATTTAAATCTTAAACATGTGATACAAGGAGAAAATAAGTATAACATTTAATATTTAACTCAGATGGGTTCAGACTAAAGAATTACGCAGTTCACCAAGAAACATTACTTACTTTCACTTTAGTAATGGACAAATCATAAGAAATTCTATATTTATTTACACTAATAATAAGTAGTAATTTGTGATATATTTGTATATACTGTACTATATAATATAATATAGTTCCTAAGCCTTAATACTTCTCCTTTTGCATTGATTTATTGAGAGACAGCTTTGATAGCAGCGCCACCCACTGGGTATTTTGTTACACCAGTTCCCAATGAAATTAGGTTTGGATTAATGGGGTTGTTTCTGGAAAACGCAATCTGTTAAACGGGAAAGCTGAACATATAATGTCCATATTGACGTATTTTATGCGTCTTTAGTGAGAAACATGTTTATAATATTGCGTCACTGGCCAGTATGAGTGGCATATCTGGAGGGAAATATAAGTACTATCCTTTCAGCATCATTAAATAAGTCCATTCACTCCATTTTTGTGTCATTAATCAACAACATTGTCTGTCCTTCCTGCCGCTACTCATCATCCCATCCCATCACTGCCTGTCAGTGCCTTCACGGAGGCCACCACCCTGTTTTCCCGCCAGTCCACTCTGGAAGACATGGACGCGATGCCAGAGAACATTCCCAAAACCAGCCAGCGTCCCAGGCCCAGCCTGCGGAAGATGTACAGCATGGACCTGCCCAATTCGTCCATGGACAGCGGCAGCAGCTTCATATCCAGGTGCTTCGTCCCTTATAGGCTCCATCTCGCTCACATAAACACGTTCGCTGCATCTCATCACCGTTTTCATCAACTTCATCCATTATTATCTTGAGAAATAAATGTTTAATTTAAAATATTTTGTTTTCTGGGGAAAGAATTTATGTATAATTGTGTTTTTTTTGTTATTTTTTTGTGCTGTTTAGTGAGCCGACTCAGTGCGTCATGATCTACAGTCAGGGCACCACAGACACCATCGAGGAGGCGGAGGACGAGCAGGATCAAGGAGAAGACAAGCAGCAGCTGGAATCCCAACAGCTTGACGGGGATCAGGAAGCAGAGGAGACGCGGTGTGGGGAGGGAGAACCGCAGGAGGGGGGAGGTGTTGAAGACGATGAGGAGGAACTGCAGCAGGGGGAAGGGGAGGAAGTTGGGGGAGAGGAGGTAAGAGAGGACCTGGAACAAGAGGGTGCTCCATCTGAGTCCTTGAGCCCAGATGAGGGTCCCTCGGCTAGGCTGGACGAATCAGAAGCCGCCGCCGCCTCCGCTCAGGAGAACGACTCAATCAGCGGGAGCGAAGATGGAGGAGGGCGGCAGGACTTCATGCAGTCAGAGGGTCAGGCCGTCACGCTCTACACCCCCGACACAGATGCCTCCAAAACGTCGGATGCCGAAGTGCCTCCAAGCTACAGCAAGGCAGTGAGCTTCGACCGGCTGGAGGTCAGCGACGACGAAAGCGACTCTTACAGGAGGAGGCGGATGGTCATGACGTCCGACAGCCGCTCAGACAGCAGGTCGGACATCATGCTGCCCTCCATGACCACCGAGCTGACAGCCAGCGAACTGCTGCTCAACAAGTAAGCCCGGCTCCTAAAAACTGAACAACACAAGCTGCAGAAGTAGTCATCCCCATTTAACTTATTCGTTATTACTGCATTAGTCTTAAGTGTGAGGAAGATTAGATAGTCTTTAAGATCTTTTATTAATAAAAACCGGAGAATGGTGCCATGCATTTTTATACACTCCTTCTCAAAGTCGATACGTTTTACCATATTTGGCTAAAACGGGTAGCAGTTTTCCACATCTAGAGACTGAAATGTTCGCAACATAAAGCTCCGACTGTTCATCCGTGGTCGCTCTCCTGCTGGATGGAGAACCTCCGTCTCCGTCTTTAGCTGAAGAAAAGCACCCCCACACTATGATGCCACTACCACTTTGTTTCACAATACCATATTTTTCGTAGTATAAATCGCTCCAGAACATAAATTGCATTTATTTCACAAAATCCAAGTCTAAAAACTGACATTTAATCTGGTAAGGCAACTTATTCAATTACACAGTTGCATCCACAAAAGGCTGAATAACATGGAACCTACCTTAGAGGTTGAATGGGGTAAATTGGCATAACAAGCTAGCAAGTTACCGGCAAGGTTCTCGCCAGCGCATTTCAGCATACCGAGCATAAGTTACAGTCTTGATCTGGATCTCACATACGAGTACCATTTTTTTTAGAATAGGAATCTACGCTATATAATTTATAATGCAAACTAAAAACATGTTTTGAGACATTTATGCAAAATATTGGAATTTAGAAATTATATTGACATAATTATTTAATTTTAATCAAGCCCCCTTGGCACCTTGAGTCTCCTTGTCTATGGCTGCATTCACACGGCAGGCAAATGCAAAC
Organism: Fundulus heteroclitus; assembly: GCF_011125445.2. Lineage (NCBI taxonomy): Eukaryota > Metazoa > Chordata > Actinopteri > Cyprinodontiformes > Fundulidae > Fundulus > Fundulus heteroclitus. The sequence goes on along the minus strand of NC_046366.1, from coordinate 28,584,365 downwards.
CAAATCCGATCTTTGTCATGGCATTATGAACGGTCAAATTCCGATTGGTGCCACCTCCATTAATGGTACTAAATCGGATACGTATCAGATATTTTGTGTTTGCAGTCAGAACGGTCATGTCTTACCTTTCTTCATCTTGTTATGATGTGGTCTTAATATTGTCGGCTCCCGTTGTGCAACAACCTCATACTACAGAGACGCTGGTATCTGTGTTTTTTTTTTTTTTTAACAAAGCTTTATTGAACTCTGCTAGCAGCAATTACATCCGTCATTACTTCCGTTAACAGTTTGCTGCTTTGTGACGTCCACTTCAGTGATCAACACATGCTTTGGAGTCTTGAACTGTTCAGACAGAATTTTAAGGCCGGTCAGATTTAATTAGTAGTATGAATGACCACGAATAAAATCAGATTTTAGCAAGACATCGTAATTGAGCATCAAGACTTGCGGCGTGAATATAGCATATGTTTCTAATCAGTCTGAGCTCTGGTTGGGCCTCTTTAGGACTCCCAGATCCTCTAATTTGTCATCTTTTGACCAGTATGCATCGGGTCCTTTTTGTATTGGAGGACTAACCATTAGTCTGACTTCCAGAGCTCTCTGTAGTAAGCTTTGCCAGACAGAGTACATATAGGGTTAATACGTTTGATTTGTCAGAAGCTGAACCCAAGTTTGCAGGTTTTTTCACTTCCACCTTTCTGTGTTCAGGATGTTCTATGACGAGGAGCTGGAACAGTCTGACCATTTCTACCAAACCCAGCCGCTGATCCTGCAGTTCTGCTACGCCCTCTACAACATGCTCGTGGCCCACTCGGAGTTCGTTTGCTATTTGGTCATCATCATCAACCACATGGTGTCGGCCTCCTTCGTCACCCTGGTCCTTCCCGTCACCATCTTCCTCTGGGCCATGCTGTCAGTGCCGCGGCCCAGTAAGCGCTACTGGATGACCGCCATCATTTACACTGAGGTAAAGGCACAGGTGGAGGGATGGCAGCATATTCACAATGCTGCATTTTAATTTCGTTTTCTAGATCTTCTCAAGTGGGTAGAAGTATTCATTTCCTATCTTAGTATTTATCACAAGAAGTTTAAATACACTCATTTGTTTCCCCTTCAGGTCACCATTGTCATCAAGTACTTCTTCCAGTTTGGGTTCTTCCCCTTCAACCAGAACAAGATAGGCAGGAATAAACCATTTCACCCTCCCAACATCATTGGTGTAGAGAAAAAAGATGGATACGTCCACTATGACCTGGTCCAGCTGCTGGCTCTGTTCTTCCACAGGTCTATCCTGAAGGTACAACAACAGCAAATGTATATATGCCAACCCCCAAATCAGTTGCTAGTTAAAAAAAGAAGGACTGGGAAAAATAAAGACCTACAGTAATGGCCAAAGATCTGGGCAGTGACACAAATGTTGAAGAATAAAAACCTACTATTCTGCTTATAACACAAGGTTGTTGTCCAAAAGTCCCTGTTTTGTCCATGCTAATGGATTCGAGCAAGCTCTGCACTGGTGGCAACACTGTTCTGTTGCGCACTCCTCAGACTGTCCTGTCACCCGTTAGTCACTGTTGGACATCCTAAAGCCTTCTTCTCTGTCACACAGATAAGATTTAAACCAGCCTATTGCTTTTCCCTTAATCCCTACAGTATGATTAAGTCTTTGTAGGAGAATATTGTGATCAACTGTATCGAATGCAGCACTGAGATCTAACAGGACAAGTACAGACACAAGTCCATTATCTGAAGCCATGAGAATATCATTAGTGACCTTCACCAGAGCTGTTTAAGTGCTATGATGAGCTCTGAAGCCTGACTGAAACTCTTCAAGTAGGTCATTACTTTGTAAATGTTCACATAGATGATTAGCAACTACTTTCTCAGGAATTTTAGAAAAGAAAAGAAGATTAGATATAGGTCTGTAATTTATTAACTCATCTTGATTAAGAGAAGGTTTCTTAACTAAAGGTTTAATAAAAGCTACTTTAAAAGCCTGTTGTGCATATCCATTTACCAAAGATAGATTAATCATGTTTAAAGTGGGGGCATTGTTCAAAGGGAATACCTCCTTAAATAACTTGGTTGGGTTTGGGTCTAACATACAAGTAGAGGTTTAGATCAAGTTACATTTTTTAGAAAGTCTAAAAGCTCTGCGCCTAAACGGTTCAAACACAGATCAGGTTTTAAAGATTCCTCCTATGCTGCCTCACTTACTGAGGACGAGGTAATCGTGTTTGGGAGGATGCCAATGATTTTATTTGTAATACAATCGATTTTTATTTATGACATAAAGTCATTACTGCTGAGAGCTAAGGGAATGGATGGATCAACAGAGCTATGACTCTGGATAAGTTTGGCAACTGTACTAAAGAGAAATCTTGGATTATTTTTATCTATTAATAATGAAAGATTTGCTGTTCTTACTCTTTTCATACAACAGTATACTGTTTTTCTCAGATTAGACTGGATTCATCTAGATGTGTAGAGCGTCATTTTCTCTCCAATGTCTTAACGTTGTGCTTCAAAGACGCAACTCTGAATTAAACCAGGGAGCTTCCTGTGAAAAATCACCTTCTTTTTCAAAGTATCTACGTTGTCTAATGCAAAACACAATGAGGACGTAACACCATCAACAAAACGATCAATTTGCAGAGGTAAAAAAATAACATTGCTGCCTTTTGCTAGGCATTTCTGTGATACAGTTCAAATTAAAAGGGGGACAGAGTCTTTAAAGTTTGATACAGCATTATCTGATAAAGATAAAGATGGCTGTATGTTTCTTTGGAGATAACAACTGCAAACACCAGAAGACAATAGAGTGACTTCATCTGGACTCGTTCACGTATGTTCGGAATAAAAGATGATAAATATGATAAATTATTATATTATTTAGCAATTTTGTGCCCGGGGCAAAATTAAAGTGCCACTTTGAACCAAGTAGAACTGCAAAGTTTGCAAACTCTCACAGTTTATGGGTTAAATTTAAATACTGTAGACCTGTAGTCCTTTAGTCTAAAGAATACTTAACACCAGCTGTAGGCAGCATTATTATGTGTAAAAATTGCTAATTTGGTGTGCTGTTACATTGAATGTTATTTTTGTATGCTGTAGCTCTCCTTGTCTTCATTTAGTGGTTCTCCTCCTCAGTGTCACGGTCTGTGGGACGAGGACGACCCCAAAGAGAGGAAAGAGGCTGCTCGTCAGAGCCGGAGTCAGAGCGAATCTGAGAACGAGATGAGGGACAAAGAGGAGAGCGAGAAGGAGTCCGAGCCGGCCTCATCGCTGATCAACGAGAGGAGAGGCTCCAATCACACCTTGAGGTCCATGACCTTTGGGACCTCCATTGATTCGGGACAGGTCCAGGTGCATTACCCACAGCCTCAGACATACCAGAGGCGAAAAAGCTCCAGTGGAGGCTCACATGTTTCCTATCGATCTCGGATTTCTTCTGCAAGATCTAAGAGAGGTGACTTGTGTTGTCTTTTTTATGCCACTTTATTATAGATTGATTGTCATTAAAAGTCAGTCAAGGAACAACTCAAGTTAATGCTGAGGGATGTTAGAAAATCATGGAAACATGACGCTATTGTCAAAAAAGAATACTTAACACCAGCTGTAGTCACTAAACAGCAACAAACCAACAAGAAACCAAAGATATAATGCTGATTGGGGTTGTAGGATGAAATAAAACCTCCAAATCATGAGCAAAGTCAGCAAGCTTAAAGCCAAATGAAGTCAAATATTGACACGTTTTCACTTTGCACAAGAACAGAAATGTTACTCCCTTTGCTTTCCGGATGTTTTTGACTGTTTTCAGCACCGTGCTAGTGATTCCCAGGGTGCATCTGTGTCTCAGTGTCTCCTCACGGATCATTAACCTCTCAAAATGTAAATTGCTTCCACAGGAAGTACGGGTTCCCGCAACAGCAGCCGCAAGGACGGCAGTCAGGCCAGCGTCCAACAGAAGACCCGCAAACAGATGATCATCGAGAAGCTGAGGGAGCAGCTCCTCAAAGCGAAAGCTTTCGTCATAAAGCGGTACCACGAAGCTGCCCGGCCTCACGGAGACTGACATGAGAGCACGGATTAGAATATTCTCATTGAATGGGCTAATAGACGTATTCTGTCCTGCTAAAACCTTTCACGGGTCTAAATTTAGATCTTTAATTACAGCGTTCCCGTCAGGCCGCTCAGTGTCGTTTTTTTGTAAAGTGCTACAGCAGCCGATCAACACTTGTTATTCTGCTAAATGTAATCATGACGGCGTGAGTGGTTTCTGAGACCTTATGCCTAGAACAGTGAGTTAACCCCAATTTGTCCTGCTGTGCTTCTCTCACTAACAATGTTTTCTTCGCTTATTTAAATTTTTTTAATCAAAAAACGGGCCACAGTTCTCAACCTAGACACTCAGAGAAATACAGGAATTTGACAAAGGAGCTTTAAAGCTCTCAGACCTGATAACTACTAGTGTCGCGTACTAATGACATCTGTTGTGCCCCCTGCAGGTTTTTGGAGCTCTACCTCCCCATGAAGCAGTTCTTCTACAACCTGATCCACCCGGAGTACAGCGCTGTCACAGACGTCTACGTGCTGATGTTCCTCGCCGACACCGTCGACTTCATCATCATTGTGTTCGGATTCTGGGCGTTTGGAGTACGTTTTTTTAATTTAAACCTCTGGGGTGCTTTTATTTTCTCCTCTACCTGGTTGCTACTGTGCTTTTGTCGTTTTAAATAAAGTTGTCAATACACTGCAAAAACAGAACTAAAAATAAGTTAAAAGTTTCTTGAAACAAGTGTATTTGTACTTTATTTGAGCAGGTAAATAAGATAATCCGCCAATGGAATAAGATTTTTGCACTTAAAATAGGAACAACTCATCTCCATCAACTTATTTTAAGTGCATTATATGTAATTATCTTATTTTAGGGGTAAAATTACTATTTCCATTGGCAGATAAACTTATTTACCTGCTCAAATCAAGGACAAATACACTAATTTCAAGAAAATTGTACTTATTTCTAGTTCTGTTTTTGCAGTGTATACATTATATTTATTCAGAGATTTCTAATCCATTAACATTTGCCCTAAAATACATTAAAACCACTGTGAGAGAGGGACCATGTTTCCATGTTTCACAGCATTTTATATATTTGTTTGTTCCAGAAATAGAAATCGGAATATTTTGGGTGAATCAGGTGTGGAAAAAGCTGCAACAAAATTATTAACGTATTGCCCAAACTTTTTTTTGTAAAATTTGTCGATTTGCAACAGAAAAATAATATACATCTTCACCATGTGAAATGCAAAAACACATGAAATTCTGAATGGCTTTCAGCACAAGAGAATGCAAAAACTAACCCTACAAAAGTCATTTGCAATGATGGGGTGTTTAAAAAAAAAAAGGCAATTAAATGCGTGTCAACAGAATAAAAAAAGACTAAACTAATAAGATTGCTCTGTTTAGTTTAAAATTGTTTATTTTTATATTAAAAAAAATATCATGAAATATACACTTGGTAAAATGACCAAACAAATATTTTACTCCAATATCAAATATATGTAAACTGAACTATCCAGACTTCTCTACACCTGAGTGTAAATTATTATTTACTTGCACTAAAAACTCATAAAATATCCAACTTTTAACATTTATTCAGTGGCATAAATTAGCTCCTTTAAAAACAAAGTCAGCTGCACCACAATTGTGGCACACCTTACAACTTCTTAAAGAAATGTAATTGAGACTTGTTTTTAATTTAGACTTCACTTTTTTGTAGTTGATACGGAGGTCAATGCTTCTAATCGACACCCCTGGTTAATAGCACTGAAATTAAGCCTTAATATTTGTTGCATAAACCACCTATGCATTTAAATTCTTTCATTATTTAATATACATCAGATTGTATTAATTAATTGTTAGTAGTTAATTAATACCACCCCTAACAAGGTCCAGGGACCTTGGAGGGCCAAACCTTGAACCGAATCCAAGAAATATGGCACACGCTGCCCAAAGTAACCTTCAAAGTTCTCCTTTTCTCCCCTTTTAGAAACACTCGACTGCGGACATTACTTCGTCTCTGTCGGAGGATCAGGTCCCCGGACCTTTCCTGGTCATGGTTCTGATCCAGTTCGGCACCATGGTGGTGGACCGGGCCCTCTACCTCAGAAAGACCGTCATGGGGAAGGTCATCTTCCAGGTCATCCTGGTCTTTGGGATCCACTTCTGGATGTTCTTCATCCTGCCGGGCATCACAGAGAAGTAAGAGCGTAATCTTTCTTCCAATGAAAGTTTTTAAACCCCTTGAATTATTTTACGTTTGGCCCTGCTACAACAACCAACTTCAATATATTGATTTTATCTGATTGATCGACAGAAAGACGGACATAACATTTGAGCCTATGTGGATACTGAAAGATATTCAAAGAAATCCACAATAAATTCAAACATATTGTCATATAGTTTTTTTTTTTATTAAAGTCTTGTTTTACAATCATTTGATTCTGGAATAAGATCAGTTGAAATAAATTATTGAAAGACAAAAATAAATCAGAACTGTATGCATATATATGTATGTATGTATGTATGTATGTAGATAGATAGATAGATAGATAGATAGATAGATAGATAGATAGATAGATAGATAGATAGATAGATAGATAGATCTATTGACCTTTTTACCTCTGTGTTCCTGCTGTGTTTCTCCTGTAGGCGTTTCAGTGAGAACACGGTCGCCCAGATGTGGTATTTTGTCAAGTGCATCTACTTTGGGCTGTCAGCCTATCAGATCCGCTGCGGGTATCCCACACGCGTTCTGGGCAACTTCCTCACCAAGAGCTACAATTATGTCAACCTCTTCCTGTTTCAAGGGTGAGTTCACACCAGATGTGTTTCCCTTGTGACAACCAGGTTCAAAGGCACACGTAGGGGTGGGCTTTAGCTGCTGAACCAGAACCCAGGTAGTTTACATGAGGATCCTACGTCTCCTATGATAAGTAACGGTGTCACTGGCTATGAGATCATCACCATGCCATCACTGTGCTTGACAATTTGTGCAGTGTTGTTATTTTTAAAAGCCTCACCTGGACTCCAGATGTTGTTTTTGCCCTTGTGGCTGAGACCAGGAGTATTTATCTTCTTGCCTGGGACTCAGTGGGATGTTTGTTTGCTTTTGTTGCTGTGGAATCGACTGCCAGTGCCTCTGATTTGCTGTAATATACTAAAAGCACATTACTCTAGTAATTCTCTAATTGTGTTGTAATTTTTTACTATGAATATGCCCCAAGTTAGAATAATGACAATTTGTCCTAATAAGTCGTTTTTTGGGAGCAACTTTGTTCAATAAACCAGTATTGAATGGTACGATCACTCTACCATGACACAGCCGCCACCATGCTTGACAGATTGTACAGTTTAAAGTTGCAACCCTCACCTGCACTCCTCTAAGCAATAATCTTTCTCTTGTGGCCAAAGTGCTCAATCTTTTCTGGCACGAGTGACCCTTTCATTAAACATTAATTTGAAGGGATAGAGAGAAAAGATGAAGACATGCAGCAAATGGGCCCGGGTCCGAGGACCCAGGACAGCCACGTCGAGGACTGTAGCCTTGCAGTGGTACAACCGCTCTACCAGCGGAGCCACCCAGAGCCCTGGAAGTGTTCTCTAACCCTAAAATTATCATTTTAGAGGCAACATTGGTAGCTAAAATAAAACGTTTTTTCTTTTAAACGTGGGAATAGCCCTAACCCTCTGCCGTCTGGTCTGATCGTTGCCAGCAGCGCTGGAAAACACTTGTTACTCAGGCTGCTTGGGGCTGGATCCAAGAGTAATAAATTAGATAGATTTTAAAAGACTGACATTATCTAGGAGCTGAGTCTGAAATGTTATTTATGGATGATTGATTGGTTGCTGGTCTTCTTGAGTCCACCTCCAGCCCCTGATGAAAGCAGTTCTTTCCTCTAGCCCAGCTCATAGTTGGAGCTGAGATAGAAACGGTTCATCAGCGTCAGAACCAAAGCCTTTGGCCGCGTGAACATTTTAGCTCTAGAACCGGGTTGGTGGAAAAATAACCCTCTATTCTATGTAAAGTAGGGCTGGACGATAATTCAATAATAAATATATCTATCGATAGAAAAAAAAGGTAAATAAAAAGTTCAATAGAAGAACAGTTTTATTTCCTTTTGCATTCATGCAAGTTAATATTACAGTCATGACATCCTTCCAACCAATCACTAAACAGACCAGGAACGCACCGTCACCAAGCCCCACCCCCTTCAGAGAGTTCAGAGAGCACATGTTCTTTCTCTTTTTTTAAATATTTGTAGTTTTTGTTAAAAGTTGGTTGAATAAAGGGTTGAGTTTGAATTCAGTGTTTGTGTGTTCTGTATCTAAATATTGGTCACTAAGCAACAGCATAAATGTCCAGGCACTGAGCTATATAATACACTGGAGTGCTGATTTTGCCGAAAAACTGAAGTCACTGGCCGCCATCTTGCTACTCCCTACTCTCACAGAATCCCACAGGATTTGGTTGCAACAACAAGCAGTTTTCTGGCTGTGTGAAAACGTTTCATAGGTAATTCTACAGTCAGTGGATGTACTAATACTATCAACTATTAGGAAATTAGATGCTGAAATATTTTACATGTTATTCATATTAAATATATATATATATATATATATATATATATATATAGTATCTATATAGTATATCTATATATATATATATATGTATATGTATATGTGTATATGTATCTATGTATATATATGTGTATATGTATCTATGTATATATGTATATATATATATGTAAATATATGTTTTTGTATATTGTTATTTATATATTTATAAATGTCATATATATATTTTTAAATAAATAAAATGCTAAATATTTTCAGCACATGACTTTCTCAGTACTTGATAGTTTTAGAACATAACATAAAAGTATATGGCATTTGACATTTTAAAAGTTTTAAGCCCCCCTGAACATGAAAAAATCCTCGTTATTCGATGCTGTAGCGCACATATTCCCTAGTTACTGTGGGAAAATAGGGAGTACCAATATGGCGGCTGGTGGCTTCAAAGCGACTCGTTCTAACAGCCGGCGATTAGCACTCCAGTGTATAATAGAGATCAGTGTGTCCAGGGCTGCACTTAAAATGCATGTTTTGAATTTGTTGATAATTATCGATATTGATCAATATGATTTCTATTTTATTGATATGCGTTTTTACTATATTGTCCAGCCCTATTGAAAAGGCTTTCATCCAACATGATTGTACACACCCAATGCAAACACACACCTAGAACCTTATCAAGCTGCAGGTGAAACTGGATTATGTAACTGCGAAGCATCCTCTGAGTAAGTTGACTACTGGAGGGTCGAGCAGCCGACTGAAAACTGTATCACTCCCCTCATGAAGTTCTTCTTTATGCCTTCCGGTGCTCGTCCAGTATCCAGCCACTCCTTATAAAGTAGTTTGATGACATCTTCATCCCGGGGGTGCATGAGGACTGAATTACATGCAAATTGTAGCTTTCCTTCTTAGTTTTAACTTTTTTTGGGGATCATTTGTTAATAACTGAAAGGGTCGTCATTTTTATAAGCCCCGAAGACATTGATGTTAAGCCGAATTTAACAGCCTTCTCCTGTTCCCTGTAAAATAGACAAATTCCTGAGCAAAGTTTTTCTTTTTTCTTTTTCAGTTTCCGCTTGGTACCGTTTCTGACGGAGCTGCGAGCAGTAATGGACTGGGTTTGGACCGACACCTCCTTGTCCTTGTCCAGCTGGATCTGCGTGGAGGACATATATGCTCACATTTTCATCCTCAAATGTTGGAGAGAATCTGAGAAGGTGTGGCTATTCCTATCACTTTTGCACAGTTCTAACAGTTCTTCCTTCCACTCAACTTTCCAAGCAGTTTCTGTCATGCAAGAATTTCTTTTCTGAAATATGTGAATATATAAATTTTTGACAGTTATATCTCTGTTCTCTGATTATTTTACTGATGTAGTTTTAACAAAGAGAATGCATAAAACATAAAAAAAAAAAAATATATCCCTCTGCAGAGATACCCTCAGCCGCGTGGCCAGAAGAAAAAGAAGGTGGTGAAATACGGGATGGGAGGAATGATTGTGGTTCTGCTCATCTGTATCGTCTGGTTCCCGCTTCTCTTTATGTCGCTGGTTAAATCTGTGGCTGGGGTCGTCAACGCTCCCCTGGACGTATCGGTTAAAATCACCCTGGCTGGCTTTCAGGTAGAGATTTATTTTTTTCTATCAAATCACATGCTGCAAATGGCTCCACTGAGATAAAAAAAAAAACACCCACAATATGATCCTTTGCCCAGCAGACAGCTACCTGCTCAAACTTATCACATCTGCAGTCAGAGCAATAGTTAAAAAGTTTAAAAACGACTAGAACTAAGACAAACAAAGCCTGGCAAGGACCCAAGTTTATCCTGCCATCAACAACAGTGAAAAGGATGTTATTGGAGCTTTAAAAAAAATGACTTTTATTACCTACGATCCCAAATTTAAACGCGTGGGGACTGGCTAAATGTTCAGTGAGACTTCACCTGAAACCAAATGCTTTGGTTAAAGATGCTAATATTAAGCTTTTTTTCAGGCACCAAATGACTCAGTGGTAGACTTGTGCACCAAATGTTCACACTGAGTCTGGTTCTGCTGGAGGTTTTCATTCCTGTTAAAGGGGAGTTTTCCTCTCCACTGTCTCTTCATGCATGCTCAGTATGAGGGATTGCTGCAAAGCCATCAACAATGCAGACGCCTGCCCACTGTGGCTCTACGCTCTTTCAGGGGGAGTGAATGCAGCTTATCAAAAACATCTTGATGCAATCTTCTTGTGGTTCCTTAGATAGAAACTTTTAACCAGTCCTTCTGGATGATTTAATAAAATTTACTTCGTAAACTGCCTTGAGATGACATGTGTTGTGAATTGGTGCTATATGAATGAAATTAATTTAAATAAATATTGGCAGCAAGGTGTTTTTAAGTATAGCAGAGTATCTGTGATACTGTGGACCTGTTTCTGATGAACTCCTTGAAATTAAAATAAAACTGGTTTCCTCTGCAAGAAAAAATAAAATAAAAAGCATAATTAAATCCAAAAATGTACCAAATCAGAAAAAAGAAAAGGTTCACAAGACACAAAATCAACCTTCTTCCATTGCAGTCCCAGTGCAGATTATGCAGAGAACAGAAGTCAAAGATCCCTCTCTTTGTATGGTTTAAAATTACCCAGCAGACCATGCACTGCCAAAAAGAGCATACACAAAGTATTACCAGCTAGGCCTTTTACACATGTTTACCTGTGTTGTCCTTGGGATGTGACCAGAGGCCCAGATTCTTCCAAAGCTGGCATTGCATAAACATCAGAGATGGATTTAACATTGTAATTATCTTTTCACAGCCCATCTTCACCATGAGTGCTCAACAACAACAACTCCACATTGTGGAAGACAAACAATTTGAGTACTTTAAGAAAGCATTTATAACCACCGACGAGTCCAAAACAAACGTAAGAATATAAACCAACAATATAAAACGTTGTTTATTGTGTTTAACGCTGCCTTACTGATCCACCCATGACTCTTTCTATAATAACTGATTCATGCGTATGCTTAAACTTGCTCTGCGAGTTGAAACTGCTTTCGTTTTCCTGCTGCGGTCAGATGGCCTTGCAGTGGCTGGAGACCTACTTTGCAGAGGACCTGATCATCGCGGAGCTGAAAGGCAGCTCTAACTCTCTGTGGACCATCAGCCCGCCCAGCAGACTCAACCTGATAGAGATGTTGGGATCCAATGACAAAGTTTTCCCAATCACCGTCTCCTGGTCTGTGCAAAGGTACTGACTGACAACTGCTACCAGATACAAGCAAGCTGCATACTTTGCTGCGCATTACTTTTAAATTGCCCTATTTTTTTGTTGTATATTGCTTTCAGATTCAATCTTAATTTTTTTTTTTAAAGTGGTCAAAATCAATTTTAATTGCCAAGTTACTTCATACAACAAGGAATTTGGACTTTGGTTCCACTCAATCCAGACAATTTAATTTTAAAATCTAAAAAAGGTAAAGAGAAATATTTTTCTTGTAAAGATTGAATACATTTTAACAAAAGAAAGCCATTGGATGTTTGTATTTTGGGTGTATTTTTGCGTGCTTTTTCACATACTCTGTTCAGTGCGCAAACCGCGATATTCCTGATTCATAGATCAGATTCAACATCGCATACAATGTATAGTCGATAAGATTTTTTTGTTCTGAAAATGATTAAAAGTGGGCTGAAATTTGTGAAAGATCAAGCAAAGTCCTGTTGGATGAAGGTACAGGTTGTTACAGCTATTCAAAGCAGTTAATGGAAGTTACCACACCCTATCACCGGTTAGACGCCTTGGTGGACCCCTGGCCATTTTCCCCAGAAGCTATCACACTTAATAATAACATTTATTTTGGAAGGAACAACTCTCAGAACTGAAAACTATACTTTAACCCTTTTATTCTAAACAAGCCAGAGAAAGGTTTACTGATCAGCGCTGAGGCTCTTGACAGGTATCGATACGGGAAAAAGGAATTAGGAAGAATGATACATTAGCTTTTTATAGATCCACAGGGACACACCCCTCACATGTTGTCAGTAGAAAATGTGTTACCGCTCGGTTGTTATCTGGTAGATTGTGTAATTGCATGGTGTCCAAGACTGTTTAAGTGTGCATGCTGCTCCGCAATAACTGACCGTTCCATCTAGCCATTCCACTGTATATGTATGTAAGTCACATCTGTGACGTACCTAGGCTACGTTCACACTGCAGCCTGAAGTGACCCAATTCCGATTTTTTTTGCCCATATGCGACCTGTATCTGATCTTTTTATGACAGTCTGAATGACACAGATCTGATTTTTTCAAATGCGACCCAGGCCACTTGGATATGTGGTCCTGAATCCGATACGTATCTGATCTTTTCAAATGCGACCTGTGTCTGTACGGCCGGGTCGCATTTATCCGACCTGTACGTCACAGATACTCGACAATCGTCACTATTCTGCGTCCTGCTATGCAGAAGCGGGAAGAAAGACGACACCCATAGCGCACTACAATGAGGAGAGCAGTCAATGGAGAAAAAGCTCCGGTTAGAAAATAAATTAATGACCGCAAAATGCGCGCCAGCATTATAATCCTTGTTTACTTCTGCAAACACTGAGCACGCTTTGCTACGTGTGACGTCATCGCGTCCTCCAGTGCGCATGCGGGACATTTAGGTTGAACACATTCAGTTCACACAGGAGATCACATACAAGTCGCATATATTTGGAAAAAAAAATCTGATTTCACAAAAAAAATCGGAATTGAGCGTTAAGACCTGCAGTGTGAACGTAGCCCTTGTGTCTGTATGAATCATCCGCTATTTTTCCAATAATTCCTTGCTGAAGCTGAAGCTTCCATTTGGACAACAAAACTAAACATACAGTCAAAGCTACAGTAGACTAATTTAGATAAAAGCAGCCCAATCAAAACCCAGACCTAAATCTAGTTGAGAACTGAAGACTTGAAACTTACTGTTCTCAGACGCTCTGTGTCCAAACTTATGGGCTCGACACACAGGAGGCGACGTCGCAAAAACAATCCATGTTTTGTGAAATTTTAAGTTTGTACACGTAGATGTGCACACACAGGCTTATGACGCGACACAAGAAAGCAGAAAAATGCTCTACCTTCGTCACTGACGTTGCAACCAACCAGCGCGGGTTTCATTGACTAACCAATGAGAGGAGAGTATGCTACACAATGCAGTCTGTACCACTTTCAACATGGAGGGAAACATAATTTTAGCTGTATCCGGCTTTCCTTTACAACACTTCACATAGTGATTATCGATAGACACATAAAATGGCAGCCTTGAGGTCCGCCATCAAGTGATGATGTTCTCCATGCTGTTTCCTTGTCTGTAATACAGGATGAACCCAAGGTTGTTGTGTTTGCTTTTGTAGAGTAGATTTAACAGCAAGATTTTAGTCAATTCCAGCTAAATATTTAACTCTTCATCCTTGATGCCTTGTCTGTCACGGACTGCTTTGAAAATGTCAAAAGACGGCCACCTGTCACTGTCGTTAGCTGCTCCCCATGTGTCGAGCTCATTCAGATTTTAGCCGTTTTGCAAAGATTTGCCAGAAAGATTTCAGTCTCTAGAATATGCAAACATGATGGAGGCATAATCGCATAAGACATGCAGCAGTAATTGCAGCAAAGTTGGTTCCAAAAAGCATTTACTCAGGGTATAATGTACGTACATTTTCATTTTAAGAGCAGCATTTTGTATATTTACTTACATTTTAATGATTTTTGTCAACCCTTGGTCTTGACATCTAACACACATCCTGTTTACCTCCTGCCTGCTTGCAGGAGATCCCTGAGACAATCTAAAGCAAATCTTCCATTTTTGTTTATGCTGTCTTTACATGACTTATATCTTCCCTTCTACTTTATTTTTCATGCATTTGGCATCTTTTTGTTACTTTTTCTGAGACCTTAATGCTCTTACTTTACTTCCCTGTTGCCAGAAACCTCAGTCTTGGTGCCAAAGCTGAAACGGCATCTGGGAAAAATGTGATGTCTCTGGGAAACGACACAAGGCGGGATCTCATTATGCTTCTAAATGGGACAGCGAGTGACTTTAAAGTGTAAGTAAATCTCATTCCTTGCAGGTTACGTCCCTTTTTCTGCTGCCGATGCAAAAACCCTCAAGTCCAGTGTGTTACTCCGTATATTCAGTGGCTTTTTTTTTTTACAAACTTTAAGACAGAATCAAGATAGTTAAACACAAATAACAGTATAGAGAATAACTCCAACATGGCTAATGGGTTTTCCTTCTCTGCAGGACCATCCCAAAGTTCATACCTCGCTACATTCGAGCCCCCAGTGACTCGGATGCCACGCCCGTCGAGCAGCTCGGTCAGCAAATTTTCAACACTCAGTTGTTCTTACTTTATTAGGTTACGACCAAAGAGTCATAATCATGAAAAGATCTCCACATAATTAACCTAATCGCCCTTTCCATTAATTATGAAACTGTCAGTGATTTTTTTCAAGCCAGTTTCAATGGATGGCTTCCTGATTGTACGTTTCTCATACTAACAGGTGATGACAACATGTTTGATATTTCCCTCACCTTGAAGCGAGCTGACAATTCCTCTGGACAGATCCAGGAATGGTGGATCGTGAACCAGCTTCAGGCCGGACTCATAGACACCACCACGGCAAAACATGAAGTCGGTCTGCAGATCTATGTCTTCAGTGACCAAGTCAGCCCACCCAGTCTGGGCTTTCTGGCCGGATACGGGTATGTGACGACAAACAAAGTTGTTCCTAACTCAACTGATGTTTAAAATGCATCGATATAAGTGAGTGCGATAGAGTTACAGCATAAATAGTTTAAGAAACACTTTAAATCTGGGAAATTTCCTTTACCATCAACATGATGAATAAAAACTGAGATTGTTGGGATTTTATGTGACAGACCAACAGGAAGTGGAGAGTTTGACTCAATTAAATTTTATTTATATAGCGCCAATTCATGAAGCATGTCACCTCAAGGCACTTTACAAAGTCAAATTCAATCAGATTATACAGATTGGCTCAGATTATACAGATTGGTCAAAAAAATCCTATCTAAGGAATCCCAGAGTTACAGAGTAGAAAGTAAAGGAAGCATTGTTTTCAGATGCTTTAGAAACAAAAATATGACAATTGTTGCATGTGTTTGTTTTCTGAGCCCTTTTTCTCTAAAACAACCAACTGCCAAGTGCTGTATGTGTGGTGGGGAAATGACACCAACACCACCCAGAGAATGGCATCCTTGCTGTGAAACATGGTGGTGGCAGCATGATGCTGTGGGGAGTTGAAAGGAAGATGGACGGAGCTACATGCAGAACAATCCTGGAGGAAGACCTTTTAGGGGCTTCATAAAATAGGGGAGCAGGGGGTGGGATATAAACTACGAAGGTAAAATTGTTCGACTATCTGGAAAGTTGTTTGATCTATTTTTAAAGGCGGGCATCAGCAGACACTTCAATCTTCTGGACAACTGAGACCTCACGGTCTATCTGTCTTTATTGGGTTGTTCCATACCTTAAAGGCAAGAAAGAAGGCACTGTGATAGCATGGTGAGAACAGAGAACATTGTTTTTTATGGGTGGGTAGAAATACACACTTTCACCAAGCTCATCCACTCCTGCAAAGCTGGATCTTTGGGAAAAATAAAATAAGCTCACCTCACCTTTTGGCACATTCCTGTTAGCAAACTTTGTTAACAAAAACTCTGCTGTTCATTAATGCTCCGGCCCTGTCCACATGAAGACGGGTTTGGCTGTATACAAACCTTTAAGTCGGAGAGGGGATCCCCTCCAGACAATGCGGCCGCGAAGCAGGCAACATTTGAAACCTGCTCCCAGACTGGAAAAGTTTGAAGCCTGGCAGCTTGTGCATGCGAGCCAACCTTGACCTCGCCTACCCCTTCACACGTATATGCTAACACAAAGAGCAACGTTGGACTTATGAGTTACGGTTGTGTTTCAGACACTACTCATTTTATTGTGGATTATACACCAACACATTTTGCTCCTCTGCTGCGTCCAAAATGTTCTAATAATAGCTTTTAGCTCCTATTCCTTGACCTTTCATGAACTCAACAGTAAGAACTCTATTGTGGGGAGGAAAGAAGCTTCTGACGGCTGTGAAGATTTCAGATATCCTTCAACTCTGCAGTTCTTCCACTGCAGAGGGCGTGCTGTCTTCCTTTTTCGTTAATCTTTGTGAGGTAGGATGGGCTTATACGTCATGTCACGCAAAGGATTGTGGGATTCCTTATGCACTGCAAAAACGGATCTAAAAATAAGTAAAATGTTCTTAAAATTTGTGTTTTTGTCCTAGATTTGAGCAGGTAAATAAGATTATCTGCCAATGGAATGAGTATTTTGGCCCCTAAAATAAGATAATTAGACATCCTGCACTTGAAATAAGATGATGGAGATGAAATGTTCCTATTTTATGTGGAAAAATCTTATTCTATTGGCAGATCATCTTATTTACCTGCTCAAATCAAGGAAAAATACACAAATTTTAAGAATATATTACTTATTTTTAGTTCTGTTTTTGCAGTGTGGCTCCTTAGCACCAGTAAGAGACATTGGGAGGTTCCTGTGCAAAAGGAACTAAGGAAGCATACAGGCTCCTTTTCCCACCTAATTCCTCACTAACAGCACTTTTCAGACAGCATTTATCGTTTTGAATGCTGACGCGCTTCCACTTTGAATATAGAGTCCATACCAATTAGACCTTTTCGGATGCAGCCGTTGTTTTTGCCCTGCTCTTCTTCCTTCTTTAATTCTGTGGCAGTATTACAGCGCCACTCGCTGGTGTGCCGTGGAGATATTACAGAGCCTGTTAAGGCTCCTTTGTCTTGGTGCAGTTTCATCTTTACTCTCAAACTTTTCGGTGAGGCTACATGTGGATGTAACCTCCACATGTGGCTGTGCATGTGTTGTTGTATTTTGTTTAATTGAAAATATGCAGTTCCTATATTGTCCACGAGGGGCGCTGTGTTTTAATTAGCAGAATAAGCTTCAGGTGTGGAAAAATTTAAATAATTTCCCAATTTTTATCTGTTTGATGTATTTTGTCATGCAGAACAGTGTTTTTAAGTTCCAAAAAATGTGAATAAATGTTTTTTAACATTGTATAATCACTGTGATCAGTTCTTATGCATAATGCACTTAAGTAAATGTTTAACTGAGTAAAAGTATTGTTGAAATTGCACATACTTTTCTTAAAAACGCTGAGGTTATTCATAATATATTGTGTAAAAGTGAAATTAATTTAATAGAAAAAATCAACAACAAGTCCACATTTATTAGTTCTATTTAATCTTGCAGTGAGTTTACTCATGTGGCCCTCTTGAGATCAGATTAAGCTGTATGCGGCCCCTCAACCAAAATGAGTTTGACACCCCTGGTTTAGAGTGTCTCAGGCGTTACTATAACGAAGATATGCTATTTGGTGAAATTCAAACACGCCTGCTTGATTTCTCTAACTAACCAATATTGGAAATGTCTGTCTCCTCATGCTCCTCTAGAATTATGGGCCTGTACGCCTCCGTTGTTCTGGTCATCGGCAAGTTTGTGCGCGAGTTCTTCAGCGGCATCTCCCACACCATCATGTTCGAGGAGCTGCCCAACGTGGACCGCATCCTCAAGCTGTGCACCGACATCTTCCTGGTCCGAGAGACGGGCGAGCTGGACCTGGAGGAGGACATGTACGCCAAGCTCATCTTCCTCTACCGCTCGCCGGAGACAATGATCAAGTGGACCCGGGAGAAAACTCAATGAGAGGGGAGATTAACGAATGAAGATGGCTCAGAGCTGTTCAGGGGGAACTGTGTGATCACTGCTTGTGCACAAAAAGCAGCTGAGGGCCTAGTGTGAGTCCAGACGGCAGTGGGTCCACACAGAAACCCCCATTTTCAAAACTGGTACTTTTTACATGTTAGGGATGAAGAGCTGCAACATTGACCGCCTCCTTTTCCGAACGTGGAGGACAAATTTGTTGCTGCAAAAGTTGTTACTACTGCTCAGTAGGTCGTAAGGTGTAAGACGTGGCTGCAGCATTACTGTTTTAAGGGCTTTCCACTGACAAGCATGTGCACAGTGATGACCAAACGAGCACAATCTGAGACTCTCTCCACCTGGAACCTTTGGATCGGGGAGGAATGTGCAACGTTGAGCTCCCGCCTCTGCAAGGCTTTCAAGGATGGGAGCACACACACACACACACAAAAAAAAAAAAAAAGCCATTTGTGACCAAAAACATTACATTTCTTTTCGAGAGAGGCTCTCTGAAATCAAAAGATTTAAACTACTCTGAGACTTTCCTGCCTTATGTTGTTTGTATGAGAAGAACTGAAACTGTTCCGAATCACACATCTTTCTCAGGAAGACCTGTTTTCACAGATACTCGTCGTACGCGTCGTATATGTAGGCTTTAACGGATCTAAAAGAATGTGAGATTGTAGAAAAGGTGAAAACTATTTAAATGGCATGAAATATAATTAGACGGACTGAAGTCAAGTTTGTTTACTGCACACAGGGAAGGGGGGGGGGAGGGTTCTTCGTAAAGAATGACATTATTGCCAATCAACCACATCCACTCAATCTGAATCGTCATGACTCTTCCTCTCTATCACCCACGGGCCTCGCTGTCTTTAACACTCATAAAACACACAGAAAGCTGTGAGGGCCACAGCCATGCATCCAGAAGCAGAAATGCTTCCTCATAAAAATAAAAAATTAAAAAAAAAGGGCTGAGACACGAGCCCTTTGGTCCAAACTATGCATTAAATAACATTTTAGCATGAGAGAAAAACCTAACTATTGCCATGACTAATTTTCAAAACATGTACATACAGGGGGTCATGCTGTTGAAAGGGACAGGTCGCTGAGGAATGAAATGTGAAATTGTAGCTGTATATTAAGACGATGTGACAAGATGTGCAAATAAAGATGTCTTAAAAAGGTTTTCGTGCTGTTGTTTGGACGAGGAGATAAAGGGCGGGATCCTGTGCATTGGACCAGAATGAAGTAGGCTCTCTCCACCTTCTTCAACTGGTGTGAAGGGTTTGTGCTGCAGACATTTTTATTTGTGCAAGTATCCTTGTAAAGATAATAAATTTGCAGAAGTTATCAGGGGTCAACCATTCCCCTCCCCCTACATTACCCAAAAATCAAACTTAATTGGTGTGAATCAATTTTGCTACAGTTCTGAGCTGGGTTGTGATGCTAGTTTGTGTTTCTGCCTCTGGCACTTCAACAATTTAAAAGGTTTTAGAGCTCAGCACTTTGTCATGTACAAACTAGCACCATTAAACTGTGCTCTATTCTAAGGTAACAAATGACTTACACTGTGTATTTCGGGGCAAACTGGACATTTCCTGGGAAAAGTAGTCACAGCATTTTCCCTCAAGGTGAGTGCTGAGCGACTGCCGAGTGAGAACATGCAGGCAGCAGAGGCGCTGTTCAGATGTTTGTTCAGACCCAGTTTTATAATATAGCCAAAAACCAATGTCGTTTAAACTTGACAAGCCTCCCTTTCGGCTTCGCTTTATAGGTAAGTATATTCTCATCCTCAAAACTGAAGGGGTTTTGCACTCCGAGTCTATGGTTTATAGGAAGGAGATATACAGCAAAGATGAGCAAGAAAGCTGCAACTCTTAACTGCTCTATCGTACCCTCTTGTAGGGAAGTATCCAAACGAACAGCACAGATTTTTATTTCAATAGCTGAAGATATTGTCGCATAATGTGCTCAAACAGAGTTTACAATTCCCTTATAATCAAAATTGTATACAGGTGTCCTATATCTTTATTTTCCTGTAAAATTATGAAAAACGTGCAGCGAGTGAGTCTTTATGCCTTTTTGTTCAAGACAACTTCAGCTGTCAGCGTCAGACATTTATTCAGTATTACTCTGGGTTTCTGTGCAAAAACAGTTTAAAGGGCAAAGCTACAAACATTTGGCAAATCTTGGTTGACTTGATGGTACTTAGGAGAGTTAAAGGTGACTGCAATTATAAGCTAGTCTACATGGACCGCTGTGCAAAATTTCCATATCGTTTTCATATGATAAAAGCATCACATCAACAGAAAACAGATGCTGGACAACGGGATGATGCATTTGCTTTATTTTAAATGATGTGTATTATGAAGTTTTTTTTTTTACAGACAAAATGTAGTTCAGGAAGTCGATGTGCTGAACTGTGAACATGAATTAATTCATATTAACCCGGGTGAACTGAAATTGGAGCTATCCTAGTTATGGATGAACTGATGGGGACTTAGTGATGTCGTCTGTTTGTGATGCTCAGAGGGTTTTATCAAACTCAAACCACTTCTTGAACAAAAAAAAGTAAAAGGAAATTAGTTAAAGAACTAATGTGCTACTGTTACCTATCAGCAATTTGCATTTTTAAGCTTTTTTCCACAATTAAAACCAGCCATCAAGTATTGGTTGATCAAAGTAAATGATACTGAATTACAGTTTTGACTGATTGACACCAGTAAAGTATCATGATAAAAACTCTGAGGTTTATTTATTTTGTTAAAACATAAAATGTAATGTTTTATTTCTTAAGTAACCAAACCTCAAACATTTCCCTTAAATGGTCAACATTTATCTTCAAAGTTATGAATGTTACAAAGAAGAATGTTTCTTTCTTAGTTTACTTTTTACAAAAACAGAAAAGAGAACTGTATCAAAGCAGGAGAATTCAGTCCTAGTTCCAAACCATCTGAGTCTAACCTGTTTGTCTCAAGTATCTTAATTGACTTTAATTAAAGATCTAGTTGACAGAAAATGATTAGCTGACTGTAGTGCTAGTCAAACAAACTGGCCAATCAGAACCCTTGGTTTCTTCAGCAGGTATCTACTCCACTGTTAATTAATTGGCCAACAACTGGTTGCTTCGAAAAACAAAATTGAGGTAATGTATTTAGTTGTATCACGAATATTTTTTTCTGGCACTAAAGGCCACATGAAGGGAACGCTACACGTTTGGTGGATGGAACAGATGATAAAATGCTGCTGGACGGCTTTCTGCTTAATTGTTTTCTCAGACACAGAGAGCGACTCACAGCTAAAGCCAATTAGCAGTTATGTTAGACACCTTCCAGGTTTCCTACAAACAGTGGAAGGCTGAAAAGTGTTTTTAGACCTTATTTCCGATCCAGTTGTCTGATACGTGTGTCCATCCTTCTTTCCTACCTTCTCTGAGTCCTTGCTTTCTTTCTTGTGCTGTTTCTTCCTTCGCCTTTCTATTCTTCGTGTTCTTCATTCATTCCTTTTTCAGTTCCCTCCTGGTTCTGACCTGGTGTTCTTACCTCCTTCTTTATGTCCTAATTTTTATTTATTTTTTTCCCCTATTACCCTTACATCTTTCCTAATGTTATTTCTTTCCTCCTTTCCATCCTTGTCTTTCCTTCCTTTCTTTATTTCTGCTTTTTTCTTTTTTTATCTTTTTCTTTCTTTTATATCTTTCCTCCCTAGCTCATTTCCTTGCTCTTTCCTTCTTACTTTTCCCTCCTCTTACCTTGCTTCCCTTCATCATTCTTTCCTTTCTCTCTTGTCTTTCTTTCCTTTCTATTACCCTTCTTTCGTTTCTTGTCCTTCCTTTCCTTTCTTAGGTCCTGCCTTTCTTTGTCGTGTCTCGTTCATTTCTTTCTTGTCTCTCCTTTCCTTTCATGTGTCTTTCCTTTTACTGTCCTTCCTTCCTTCCTTCCTTCCTTTGTCATGTCTCATTCCTTGCTTTCTCATGTCACTTTCCTTTCTCATGTCCTTCCTTTCCTTCTCGTGTTCTTCCTTTCTTTGTTATGTCTTGTTCCTTTCTTTCTCGTGTCGTGTCCCTCCTTTCCTTTCACATGTCCTTCTTTCCTTTCTCGTGTCCTTCCTTGTTTTCTTTCTTTCCTCCATGCAGTTTCAGGGTTTTCTTCAAGCACCTGCCATAAGTTAATGGGAAACTTGCAGATGTTTGATTTTTTATTGGCTCCAAGGGACTGAGAACTGTGGTAGAGTCGGTGATTGTTGCATTCCCTCAACCACCCATCAGGTCTGGTGTTATTTTAATCAGTCCACTGCTACCAGGATATGGAGAGCTGGTAGATCCGGTTCCTGGATAACCGAAGCAACAACTGTGTCTGTGTTCTGACCAGAATGTAGGTCGACTCCACCAGAGTCACCAATCCTGTTTGTAGTCTTCATGGACAGGATCCCCAGGTGTAGTCATGGAGGGGATGGTGTCAGTCTCTTTGTTAATCAACCTATCTATGTTCCAACATCCTCCTACGGTCCAGAGAAATAGATCATGACCCAGTATATAAGATCCTACATGCAAGCTGCCAAAATAAGCCACAGAGTGGTTAGGGCTCAGCTGTAAAGAGCTAAAACTCGAGCTGTACTTGAGGAGCCGATTCTCTGTTGAAAGGAATCAAGTGACGTTCTTTAGACGAGTGATGGAGGTGGCTCATGGATGCCACCCTCTGGAGACTTTCAGGATGCTAACCAATGGAAGGAGACCTAAAGCCAGATCCAGAATGACCTTCAGAGTGGCACTCGGGACAAGGATTTCTGTATTTGCCTGCTAACATTGTTACCTCTGAATATTATGAATAGATTGATGCAGATTTGGGTCAGAAACATTTTGTTTGTCAAATTTGAGTTGAAACCATATGACATAACGTAGACATGCAAACATTGGGAAGATTTGTTTCTGTGATTTGGTTTGTTAATATCTGAATATAGATTCAAAGCACAAATCTGTGTGTAAATCAGCTGCTCTCTGCGTGAGTCACTTGAGTTATGAGTGCAAGTTGTGCCTCAAACTGATTGGACAGTGACAAATCAAACTGACCAATCAGATGAGAGATATTGCTCTGTCACTGCTGGACTCCGCATGTCATAAGGATTTAATTTTCTTCACCGCTTGGCCCTTTGTTAACTTCACAATAGAAACCTAACATAAATTCATATTTAAAAGCATATTAGCTTCCGTGTTTAAGTTATAATCTTTAGGTTTACAATTTAAAGACTGGAAAGTAATGTCCTGTCAATTCTAGCTTTGTAATTAATCACAATTCCGTATTAAAACAAATAGGAATAAACTGTAAAATGTAGTTTTTAGATGAATAATGGGTCTCAAAATATTGTAAATGTTAGCTCACAAAAAACCCCATCTCAATACATTTAAAAAAATATAAAAAAGAGTATTTCAGTAATTCAATGAAAAATAGATTTATTAATGTATTTCTGTGAATTTGTATGATTTTTGTCTTACAGCTAAGGAAAATCCAAAATTCAGCATGTCAGAAAGTTATGTGAAACATTACAACCATTAAGATAATGTTTTTTTTTTTAAACCAAAAAAAAGGTTTTAACACTGCTAGTTTGACAGTTATCCATCAGAAAGTCAATGACGGCCCCTACAAGGATGGTTTGCCAGAAAAGATAATTGCTAAACAAGCTGCTGTCCAGTTTTTATTGATTGAAACTTGAGTGGGAGGAAAAAGTGTAGTAGCAGAGAGGCAGGGAATGCAAGTTTTTTGAGTATTGCTGGGAGAAGGATGAGAGACAAAAGACCCAACAATACAGAGAAGTTGAAGAAGAAATCTTTATTTGTCATTGCAATTGTGCATTCCAATAAAATTTGTCTTCTGCATTTAACCCATCCCTTAGGGAGCAGTGGGCAGCTATCTCAGCGCCCAGGGAGCAATCTAGGGCTAAGGGTCTTGCTCAGGGACCCACAGTGGCAGCCTGAGGCGATCAAACCAGGTATTTGCAACCTTCGAAGAGGGCAAGCGCCCTCCCCCCCCCCCCCCCTAAAAAAAATGCTATAAAACCAACCTGGGCTTCTGTTAAACCTCAGCAGAACCACAGGCACATCGCCTCCATGGCAGGTTGCACTGATGCAGTAATTCAAGCAAAAGGAACCCTGACCAAGGACCGGATGCATGTTTTGCACAGAAGAAACATGTAGTAAAATATTATTCTGTTAATGTTTTTATTATTATTTAGTTTCATATACAACCTTTCTGAGAAACTGGATTTTAGGATTTCAATAACTGAGGAATAATTGTAAAAATTTAAATATTTGAAATATATGTGTAATGAAGACATTTAGTGGGTTCTACTGTTTAAACTGAATTACTGAAATAAATTGACTTTTCAATAATATTATTTAAGGGACATCAATAATTAAATACATTTTCACAGCAGCAGGGTTGGTTTAAACTTTTTTTCTTGATTCTTAAAGTTTTTGTGGTCTATTACCACATGTAGGCCTACCTTAGAAATTAGTCAATAAAACAGTTTGTCCTCTGATTGTTCAGTTTGATTTGACACTATCCAATCAATTTGAGGTGCGTACGATTGTTTGTAACTAAAGGATCAGATGGACAGAATTAGGAACGTGTCACGTTCACTGAGCTATATAATACACTGGAGTGCTGATTTTGCTGTTAGTTTTCTTGCTGAGTGAAAACGTTTCATAGGTAATTCTACAGTCCGTGGATGTACTAACACTATCAACTACTAGGAAATTAGGTGCTGAAATATTTTACACGTTATTCATATTAAATATATATATATATATATATGTATATATAAGTATGTGTATATGTATATATGTATACACATATGTAAATATATGTTTTTGTATATTGTTATTTATATATTTATAAATGTTATATATATATATTTAAATTAATAAAATGCAAAATATTTCAGCACATGACTTTCTCAGTACTTGATATTTTTAGAACATAAAAGTATATGGCATTTGACCTTTTAAAAGTCTTAAGCTCCCCCTGAACATGAGAAAATCCTCGTTATTCGATGCTGTAGTACCAATATGGCGGCTGGTGGCTTCAAAGCGACTCGTTCTAACAGACGGCGATCAGCACTCCAGTGTATTATATAGCTCAGTGGTCACGTTAGTTGGGGGCGGAGCTAGAAATGCAACGCCGTCCACTAATCAGTGTGATTGGTTGATTCTTAATTGCCCTGCTATGTGTTTCATCAGATAGCGCGCTACCTTCAATGCTCTGCCCTGATTGGTCACTGTCCAATCACTTTGAGGCATGATTGAGTTTAGAACTGAAAGTACAAGCAGGAAGCAACAGAGGAGGAAAAAGAGCCAATCATAAGTTAGGGGCGTGGTAAAGTATCTAGCCCCGCCCACTCTGTTTCCCGAACTTTTGGACAATCTTCCACAAATTGATCGGATAGAGACAAATCATTAGATGCATGAAGACATGTTGGGTATTTCTGTGGATTTTGATGATTTTTGACTTGTAGCTAAAAAAATAATCCTGACACAGAAAATTATACCGAAACAAAACAATAAAAAGTTGTTTTTTTAACTAAAAGAGGTTTTGCCATGGCACATGAAGATTGAATTTCTAACTAAAGAATTAACAGAGGAAAATTACAAACCACATCAACAATAGGGCATGGGGTGTAATCTCAACTACACAGCCCCACCCAGTTTTGCGGCCTGCAGTGAAGACCATCTTTACGTAGAGGGCAGCTGAATTTATCACAGATTTATGCTTTTGTAAACAGCGAATAGAAATCCCTTAAATGTTTGCAGAAACCTTAATTCTTGAGCACTAAACCCCATGAGTTATACAGCTAAACATATTTTGGACCAAATTTGTGCTCTTTGATATAATTATACACAAAATAAACTCAACAGAAACAATTTAGGACCTTTAAAATGTTTATTCTAATGGGATCGCTCATACAGACATCAAAATGTTTCAAACAAGACAGAAACAAATTCCCTTGAAATAACCGTTGTTTTATACAAGTCCAGTTCCCTCCTAATGCACCCCCGCAGCGTCGTTTAGGACGGGAGGCATCACAAAAGCAGCATGAATGCATGCACTTTAAATATCACTTTTACAGACAGAAAGCATTAGCCTCATCAAAGATGGAAAGGTCTTGGGACGCTGCGCAGTCATTACATGTCTGCCCGAGGCCATTCTGCTACTGCCGTTAAGACTCTGATGTGGAAAATCTGCTAAGTCGTTAAAGGAAGTCAAGAGCATTGAGGGCCACAAAACAGAAAAGTTTATTGAGAAGTGTGCAAAGTTTGAGAAGATGGCTGAGCAATTAAAGAGTGGGAAGAAAAGGAGATGAATAAAAAATGTAAACAGCCACTTTATCGTCTTAATAAACCTAATGTCTGATTATTTATAATTATAAACTGACATTACTGACATGAAAATCACTCCATGGTCCCTTTTATTTTTTATATAGCTTGCTCTGATTTAAACATAAAAAAAATTGGCAGTACACACAGGGCTATAATTCTTTTTATTCTAACATAGCACACACACCTTGAAGTAGAGGAACAAACTTAGTGTACATTTGGATAAAAGCTTCTCGTTTTATATAACCACCGATGCTGGAGACAACAGGGTGGTCCGGGATTTATATTATTAGGTTACATTTGATTTTGCATGACCGTTTCAAACATGCGTTATCAGTGTGATTGCATAAAGCTCCCCGCGTCATTTTCCAGCTGCCGTGAATACTGAATAAATTATCTCTGTACAAATAAAACACCGATTCGCTGATCCAGCCGCATTTTAGGGTATCTATGGTTTTGAGCGTACATATAATGATCTACCCACAGACAATAACGGCAAAAATGTACAGCTTCACCGAGACGACACAGAAGCGGGACATGTTCATACACCAGGCAGAAGAATAACACAAACTCAGAGGCCTAATATTCACTCCTCCGCGACAACAGCTGGAAATGTTTTTTTTTTTTTTTCTCCTTTTATTCAGCCTGTTAAAGATCAAACAGGCCACCGTCTGGGGTTGAAAAGGTCTGAAGCGCGGCGGACGTTCTGGTGGATCGTATGGGTGGAGGTTAACACAACCCGCCCTCATACTCATCATCCTCCTCATCCTTTGCAGATGCAGGCGCCCCGTCGGCGCCCCCTTGTGGACCAGCGGGGGCCTTCTTCTTTTTTCCTCCTCCTCCGGGGACCTTCAGGGAAATGGCCAATTTGGCGTACTGGAAATAAAGAAGAGAGGCTTAAAAACAATCTCTAATTACCACTTCGGAGACGTAACCATTAACTAGATCACCTTTTAAAGAGAATTAGTGGCGCTATAATGGGAGAAGCAAGCTTATTAAGTCGTTAAACAAGTTTTTACATTACTGGAACTTTTTGGTACTCAGCTATGATAAGTTAGACAAGTTTGTAGAATGATGCAGTGGAAATGTATCGAACTCTCAAACTTCCTCATTTTGCCAAATTTTACAGAGATTTTAAGTGTCAGAACAACACAAATTATGGCACAATTTGTGAGGTGAGAGGAAAATGATGCAAGGTTTTCAAGATTTTTAAACGACAGCACTCAAATGTGTGCCGTGCATTTATTTATTTTTTTAAATCAGTCCTCTTTACTTTGATACCCCTAAATACAACCCAGTTGCCTTCTGAGGACACCTGATGTGAAAACAGAGTCCAGTTATGTGTAATTTAGGCCTAATCCACACGTGGCTGGGTTTAAAAATTAACCTAATGTCTCCCCTACACTGTTTTAAAAAACAACAACATACATATAGGAGGATTTTTAGAAAAGTTTTCATCCACACCAAACCGCCACACACATAGGGGGCAGTGTACCACAAAACTAAAACTTCTGTCAGCCAATCAGAATCCTTCAAACTAACCACAACTTCCTATTAGGAATTAATCGTGACGCCGGGAGGTTTGGTTTTTTTAGACACCATATTAGAAAATAAAGTTAATAAAACTCAAGACCATGTTGTTTTTAACTCCACTGTCCGGCCAAGTGTATAAAGAATGGTGGCACATCTGTGACGCAGCGCAGCAAGATTCGTAACAGACCGTTATGTGACGGACATTAATATTAATCTTTTAATGTGCGCGCACACACACAGGCTCAAAACCGGAGCGTTTATAAATTTCCTTTATGGCTGGAGTTTTTAGGATAATTTGTTTTAAGAGACGTAGAAAGCCGTTTATGTGTGGCTGAAAGGCATAACCGCAAAAAAAACGTCTCATTTTGCCCAGATATCCTGCTACGTGTGGACTAGGCCTTAATCTCAGTTATAATCCAGCTGTTCTGTGAAGGCCTGGAGAATATCAGAGAACAAACCACATCACGAAGACCAGAGAACACAGCAGGGAGGGGTCAGCTGTGGAGACGTTACAAGCGGGGTTAGGCTTTAAAACAATACTTTAAGCCTGGAACATCTTACAGTTCAAGACAAGGTTCAACATGGTGGTGGCAGCATCATGCTGTGGGGATGCTATTCCTCAGCAGGGATAGGGAAGCTGGTCAGAGTGGAAGGAGAGATGCATAGAGCACCAGGGTGGAGGTTCACTTTCCAGCAGGATAATGACCCTAAGCATGTGTTCAAGCTTCTAGGGTTGGTCTACAGGCCAGTTTTAAATATCATAACCTGAGAAACAAATATGACTCACCTAACAAGCACTGTTTACCTGCTATTGTTTTTGTACGGCTCCTGATTATTGCTTTCACAGATTTTATTGATTTTATCTTTGTCCTTATATAATTAACATCCATCTACACGTTTTTATTTTTGCTCATCTCCACAAAGGCGTTTCCACAGTTCCTCATCCTCTATAACAGAGGTGTCAAACTCATTTATATATGGGGCCACTTTGGCGTCATGAAGTCATTAAAAGGGCCGGTTGCACGTGTATAGACGATACTTTTCATTTCATAATTTCATTCCAGTTCAGATAGAAGTATAAAAAATGCACAGCAACATAAAAGTAGCACCCTTAGGTCCAGTTTATACAGTTTATCTGAAAAAAAAGTTGATAGTGTGGTGAGTTACACTTACACTTTACACTTTAAAAGGATATATGCCTCTACTTTATGGCATGATATGCTTTTTTTTTGGCTCTTGAGGGCCGGATTTGGCCCGTGGGCCTTGAGTTTGACACCTGTGCTCTATAACTTCTTGATTTTCCTCACACTTTTTTTTTTTTTTTATAGTCAATGTAATTGTGTTTTCATCCCTCCGTTTACTTAACTGGAAAGTGTCGTTGTGCGTCTCTCTAGTGGTTAACCGCCTGTCCTTCTGTTTCTATTCCTGTAAAGCGCATTGAGTTACACACGTCTGCATGAAAAGTAAGGTTTGACTGATGCGCCTCTGGCTCTGATGCAGGTTCAGGGTTGTTATCCTGCTGGGAGGTAAGCCTCCACCACAGTCAGCTACGGGGAACGGTTTAGATCCAGCCGTGTTTATGTGCTGGAGTGGCCCAGTCAAAGACCACACCTAAATCTGCTCCTGAATCTGTGGAAAGACTCGAGCAGCACTGCTTTCTGTTCAGCTAGATTCTACTGTGTTGTCCATCACAAGAAATCCCAACAAATCACACCGATGTCTGAGGAAAACCTCACGGCGAACCAATGCTTTTGCAGAACCCTGTCCTCATCATGGGAACTCACGTCGTTGTCCATGTACTTGAGCAAAGGCGAGTTGCACACGCGATAGACCTGCTCTTCGTCCTGCTCGTCGAAGCCCTGCAGCAGCGTCTCCATCGCGCCGCAGTCTTCACTCCCGCTGTAGCCGGGCAGACTGGAGGAGAAACCCAAAACGTTTTATACCATCTTTCCCCCCCTCGGTTCAGGAGGCGACAGGGGACTCATGAACGCAGAGAGCGGCTAAAGGCGGCGGGCTGAGAGCGTTTCCGTACCTGTAGCTTTCCCGGACACATTTATCGGCTGCCACGTAGTCGCCTCGGTGGAGATGGACCAGGACCTGGGCTGTTGTTTTCTAGGCGGTCAGAGGAGACGTTCAGTAAATAAAACCTCCTGTCTGCCTCGTCATCAGGCCGACCTGAAGTCAGTGTTAGTCACACAAACCTGGGTTTGCTTTTATTATTGCGCTTTAAACTGAGTTCCTCCACGTTTACAATAAATGCAAAGCAGACGGTGGTTGGTTGGTAGGAAGGAATGAAGGACGGAGACAGATGGGTGGCTAAAGGGACGACAGCATGACTAGAGGGAGGGGAAAAGATCATGGACCACAGAGGGAGGACATGATTGCTGGAGAGACAAAATGACAGACGGCTAGAGGAACGTCAGGACAAAAGGACAGACAGACAGACAGACAGCTAGAGGAACGTCAGGACAGACAGACAGACAGCTAGAGGAACGTCAGGAAAGACAAACAGACAGACAGACAGCTAGAGGAACGTCAGGACAGACAGACAGACAGCTAGAGGAACGTCAGGACAAAAGGACAGATAGACAGACGGCTAGAGCAACGTCGGGAAAGACAGACAGACAGACAGACAGACAGCTAAAGGAACGTCAGGACAAAAGGACAGACAGACAGACAGCTAGAGGAACGTCAGGACAAAAGGACAGATAGACAGACAGACAGCTAGAGGAACGTCAGGACAAAAGGACAGATAGACAGACAGACGGCTAGAGGAACATCAGGAAAGACAGACAGACAGACAGACAGCAAGAGGAACGTCAGGACAAAAGGACAGATAGACAGACAGACAGACAGACAGCTAGAGGAACGTCAGGACAAAAGGACAGACAGACAGACGGCTAGAGGAACGTCAGGACAAAAGGACAGACAGACAGACGGCTAGAGGAACATCAGGAAAGACAGACAGACAGACAGCTAGAGGAACATCAGGACAAAAGGACAGATAGACAGACAGACAGACGGCTAGAGGAACGTCAGGACAAAAGGACAGACAGACAGACGGCTAGAGGAACATCAGGAAAGACAGACAGACAGACAGCAAGAGGAACGTCAGGACAAAAGGACAGATAGACAGACAGACAGCTAGAGGAACATCAGGACAAAAGGACAGATAGACAGACAGACAGACGGCTAGAGGAACATCAGGAAAGACAGACAGACAGCTAGAGGAACGTCAGGACAAAAGGACAGACAGACAGACGGCTAGAGGAACATCAGGAAAGACAGACAGACAGACAGATAGATGAAACGACAGACGGATGAAAGAACTGAAGAATGGATGAGTGGTTGGATGAGGAAACAGAAAGAAAAATGGAATGGCTAAACAGATAAGCAGATGGGATGGTCAACAGGATGGATGGATTACCCAAACTATGGATGGACTGATGGGCAATGGATGAAAGCAGGTTGGATGAAGATGGACGGAGTGGATGGATAAGCAGATAAATGGATGGTGGCGTGTCTATAATCATAAACTCCAGGCCGGACGTCATGTAACAGAAATATGCGTCATAACGCATAAAGCAAGTGGCTTGAAGAAACTCTTCATGTGGATAATCAGACAGCGATTGAAACCTAGGAATACAAATATTGAGCTTCAGCCCGTTTTCCGTTTACATTCTATCCTGGAGAAGGAAAATAGTCCCAAATCCAGACGTTTCCAGACGGTTTAGGAGCGTATATTAAACGCTGCCTAAATGAAGCAGAGGTCAGCGCTCATTAACTTGTTTCTGCTCCAACCGATAAATAGAAATAAAAATAAACCAGCAACAGTTCTGACTGCCTTCCCTTCCAGAACACATCAGGTTATATTTAGAACCAGAAGCCCTAGTTGACCCACCTTAAAACACATGGGGAAGTTCTCGATCTCTTTGTACATGTTCTTCTCTTTCTGCAGGGCGACTGCAGCATCGTCCAGCCTGTTTAGGGAGAGGAAACAAAACAGCCGCTAACTCACATTCCTAGGTTTTAAGTCTATTAAAAACTAAGGAACCAGGATTTCTTTCACCTTTTTAACCTGACCAGGAGTCTGGAGGCTTTGCCCAGCAGCTCCACTGCCTGACGCAGACGGTCCTCATTCTGCAGAAATAACAGAAAGAGAGATGCTATTAAACACCAGGAAAATAACCAAAACCTCAGTTATTCAACGTCTAGTGAAATTCTCACCTCAAATACTCCTGCCGCCTTCTGATACAGGTCAACAGCTTTCTCTAGATTTATGGGCTCTATAAGTCTGAGGAGGGAAAAATACGGGCTTTAGTTCAGAGGAAAACCTGCTGTGTGCTTCAGTTATTTTCATGACTAGATGCTTTGCAAAGGTCTTCATGGCCCTTATGTTTTCTCATTTGGATATATTACAATCTCAAACCTGACTGCATTTCAAGGGGGATTTTATGTGATACACAAACACGAAGTGGTGCAAAATTGTGAAACGGATGTAAAGGGATACATAGTCTTCAAAATACTCTACATTCTAGAAAATCTGAAAATGTAACCAATCCAGTGTGTTTTTATTTATTTTCATTCGGTCACCTTAACATTAATAACCCCTAAAAGAAAATCCGATGCAACCAAATGCCCTCTGATGTCACCTAGTTAGAAAGAATTGAGCCCGGGACATGTTAGGGTAACTTATAAAATCATATTCTAGTCTCTGAACATATCATGGTCCACGTTCAAAACATCATTAGAAGATGAATGATTATGGCACCACTGCAAACTTGAGGACATTATTCGGAGAAACGGCCCATGGTAACTCTGGAGGAGCCGCAGGGATCCAAAGCTCGGGTGGAAACACGACAACTACTGGTTGTATGCTCCAAAAAGAATCTGGCCTTAATGCAAGAGTGCCGAGATTGTTCAAGAAAGCCAAAGAAGCTCAGTTCGCTGTTAGCCATGGAGAGGAAATAGTGAACATGTGAAAGAAGGTGCTCTGGTCAAATTAGACCAAAATTGGATTTTTTTTTTTTAAATGAATCGAAAAATGTTTTGTATGACAGATAACCAATGCTACAAATAAGCCGAAATGATTGTATTATGAACAAAAAAAAAAAAGTCTTCTTTCAACCTGCTAACTGACAGCGAGCCAGCACTCTAGGCTCCAAACAGGCCCAGAAAGCTCCATTCACTCTGGCACTTACCCTGGAATCTCGTTAAAAGAGCTTTAAATTGTGAGGATGGCAGATTTTGAAACTTAAAACCAGCAACTGGCCCTATCTTATGAAAATCCCACTAAATCCCATTGGGGCCGGCGTACTGCCACTATTACGTAAGATAAAATAAGATAGACTTTATTGATCTCACAGTGGAGAAATTCACGAGTCACATCGGCTCAATAGTCAAAAGAAGGTGCCAAAAGGAGGAAAAGGTGCATGAGGTATATACAGTGCGTCCACATATATACAGTGGATTGAGGAAAAAAAAAGATATAAAGCAGATTGACTTATGTACATTTAAGGTGACTTATATACATTTGGATTTGACGTTGTACATTAAAGTGGTACCAGGTAAAGAAAAACAGTGAGGTAGTGAGATAACGATAACAGCTGAAGTCTCTTATTTAACAGGATTATTGCACAGGTTACTGCACAGGGTATTAAATAGTAATTGCACATTAGTTATTGCACAAGTTATTGCAGTTATGGTGCAGCATTGTAAAGTTTGACGGCAGCAGGGATGAATGACCTGCAGTAGCGTTCCTTTTTACAAACAGGCTGTATAAGTCCGTCACCAAAGGAGCTGCTCAGCTCCTCTACAGTCTGATGCAGGGGGTGAAAGCACTGAGCTATATTATACACTGAGTGCTGATTTTGCCGAAAAACTGAAGTCACTGGCCGCCATCCTGCTGCTCTCTACACTCACAGAATCCCATAGGATTTGGTTGCAACAACAAGCAGTTTTCTGGCTGAGTGAAAACATTTCACAGGTAATTCTACAGTCAGTGGATGTACTAACAATATCAACTACTAGGAAATTAGGTGCTGAAATATTTTACATGTTATTCATATTAAATATATGTGTGTATGTATATATATATATATATATATATATATATATATATATATATATATATATATATATATATATATATATATATATATATATATATATATATATATATATATATTTAAATGAATAAAATGCAAAATATTTCAGCACATGACTTTCTCAGTACTTGATAGTTTTAGAACATAGCATAAAAGTATATGGCATTTGACATTTTAAAAGTTTTAAGCCCCCCCTGAACATGAGAAAATCCTCGTAATTCGATGCTGTAGCGCACATATTCCCTTGTTACTGGGGGGAAATAGGGAGTACCAATATGGCGGCTGGTGGCTTCAAAGCGATTCGTTCTAACAGCGGGCGATTAGCACTCCAGTGTATTATATAGCTCAGTGGGTGAGAGGTGTTGTCCATGATGGCTGTGAGCTTGGACAACACCCAAGTGGATCTGCCATTTTATTCAAGTTATTCTTGGACCAGCACAATATCTAAAAGTTGCAGGGCATCGGCCATTGAAGACTCGGGTTTTACATCCCTGCATTAAAGGTTGTGGTTGTAATGCAACAAACCATGACAACAGGTAAGTATAGCTTTTAAGCATGAGTGTGCCAGATGTTGTCACTGAACGATGGTCAGTTCACTCTGATGCTTCTCTAAGGAGAGAATAAAGTTTGTTTTACTTTCCAGCGCGGTCCAGGGCCATGGCAGCCGTGTCAGGGGTCCCATTCTCCATGTACATCATGCAGGCTTTCTCTATGTACTGGATGGCCTCTGGCATTTTCTTTTGCTCCTGTTGCCACAACACAGGTTAAAATCCACACCATAGAAATACCCCCGCCCCTTCTCCTAGTGGATTATGCAACATCCACTCACCTTCATCATCATCCCGGCCTGCTCAATAGCCCTGAGGAAGAGGAGGACAGTAAGTTTCATGTTTGCAGCTGGACACAAATCAGCTTCGGAAAGATGATACTTACTTCGCAGCATGAAAGAGTCTGAAGAGGAAGTTAAGGAAAACACAACAGGAATGCATCAACGAATGTCAGAAGTTGTCTATGTGTACGAGATGTGATGCTTAATTAGACGATGACTGATGTCTCAATTCATTTGATTAGAATAAAAGTATCAATAAAAGTAGGAATGCACACATTAGTGCACAGGATTTAAAGCCCCAGGTGTTGGTTTTTAGTGAAAAATTAACAAAGAAAGCTATGGTCTCTCATTTCTTCATCATCAGAGGTCTCGACTCTCGAGGAAAATTACTTAAATCTTTCTGAAGGCCTTCACTAATTTTCTGTTCAGACCCCGAGTTTATTCAGAAAAATGTACTGCATAGTCATGACTTGAAGCTGATAAAGAGTCTGTTGAATATGCCAAAGATTAGGGTGATGGCAAGGAGGCCTTCCAACCTCAAAGACCTTGGAGCTCATCACCAGAGACAGACCGTCAAAAAATATATTTGTAATGCTTGTTAAAATGAAATAGTTTACAAACAAAACCTTGCAAATAGACCCACTTAAGGAACAGATTTTCAGACCCATGGACATTTCTTTTTGGGCACTAGTTGTCTTAAATTAACAGTAAACTGACTTAACGGGATTGAGAGGCAGAGATGCTGCAAAGGACACACAATATTTTCATCATATTAGAAATATGGCTGGACGATATAGAAAAAAATGCATATAGATATAAAAGAAATCATATTGGATCGATATGGATAATTATCAAAAAATTCAAAACATATTGGAATATATTTCTCATTCTCAACATGTTTACTTTCCATTCGGCTCATTTAATGCCCCAAAGTATTTATATTGTGAATTGTTTTACATGCAGCCCTGGTCATTTTATGCTGTTGCTTAGCGACCTATTTTTAGATACAGAACACTGAATTAAAACTCAACCCTTTATTCAATCAACTTTTTACCAAAACTACAAGTTTCTAAAAAAAAAGTGTGCTCTTTGAACTCTTTGAAGGGGGCGGAGCTTGGTGACGGAGCGTTCCTGGGTTTGCGTTGTGATTGGTTGGGAGGATGTAATGACTGTAGTATTAACCTACATGGCTAGAATGCATAGGAATGCATATCTTATCTTCCATCATCGATGTACTTCTATCGATCGGTTATTGAATTATCGTCCAGCCCTAGTTAGAAAGTATAAAACATAAGCGATGCTCTCATGACACCAGCAGTGCAACTACAGTTTGAACAAAAAATAAAGGTAACACACTCAGTCTTACAGGTTGTAAACATCATCAGTTGATTATGATAAGAGGATTCTCACAACAATTAAGCTCCATAATAAACAATAAACATCAAGGTGGTCGTCCATCCCCGCTGCTCAGCTGTACTGCTGAGGTCACTCTCCCGACGCAGGGGATACAGATTCTGGCGCAGATTACTCGTTTGGCACGACATCTGGACTAAGAACGAGCGAGAAGGCAGCCAGACCTTGACAGACAGAAACGGGCTGCGGTTTGAAGCTAGAACAGGGTGTCCGCAGTGCCGCCGAGCCAAGGATACGTCTTGTTTTCCGTGTGGTACTCCGCCTCCTTCAGGTAGGCGTCCTTGGCTTGCTCGTACTGCTTTGCGTTCTTGAAGCACACGGCTGCAAACAGGAGATTAACAGACAACGTTTCCTTATTAACCCCGACCAAAAAAAACAAACAATCCTCGGTTCTGTCCGCGTCCAGCCGCGGTTCTGCCCTCACCTGCCTTGGCGTACTCTGACGCCGCGCTGTCAAAGTCGGGTTTCCACTTCGTCAGACTCGTCTTCAGGCTACAAAACCCAAACCACCAGTTAGTTAATTAGTTAATTAGCAGGACATCGTGATCGACATGCGTTTACACAGAGAAACAACAGCCCGTTAAAAAGTGTGTCAACGTCGCAGCATTCAGTGAGGATGGTTTGCGGTGGCCTTCCAGCAGCTAGCTGCACCGACACAGTTAAAATAAAATATAAATAAATGGCGTTTCCGCCGCTTCGCACCATTTCTCCGCCTTAGCGATGTGTTCGTGGGCTTCGTTTATCTTCTGAGCTGCCATCCCGTTGGCGAGTCGGCGCCGTTAAACAGTCCCGGTACCGACGATAACCTGTGAATGTTGCTCCCGTCTGTCTGTGTTTGGATTAACAGGAACTCCTCCTCGGCCGCAGCGTCACTTCGATGGCGCAGCCTACGGGTGCCGCGGAGGACACGAGAGGCGATTTGCGCTCGGACGCAACGGCTGTGTGTTGTGATGCGTTTTCTTTTGCTTGCTGCTGGGACCAGTGGCGGTCCTAGACCAAATTTACCGGGGGGTAAAAGCAGAATTATCAGCAAACAAAAAGTAAAGAAAGAAAGAAAGAAAATAACCTATTTTAAAGCCTAAAATCTATAAATTAAACGGGTTCCTCTTTCCCAAACCTTTCCCAGTCTTGCAGTGATCCAAATACTCCTTCACAAAGTGAAGTGTTTTTTCCCCCCATAAGGGCACAGAACAAAAGAATGAAACAATAAAACAGCAATATTTAATGGGTTCACTGTGCAATACCTATTTGATACCCTGTGCAATAATTATAACTTTGGGCAATAACTAATGTGCTATAAATTATTGCCAATAATCTATTTAATACACTGTGCTATAACATGTGCAATGATCTGGAAGAACTTCTGCTGCTATCACCAAGTGAATATATGTCAGTACATGTGTATGTAGGCATATGTATGTGTGCATATATATATATATATATATACACTGTATATAATTGATACACTGTATCAATTGAAAGATACACTGTATATAATTGATGCACCCTTTCCTACTCCTGACTATTGAGCTGATGTGACAAGTGAATTTCTCCAATGTGAGATCAATAAAGACTATCTAATCTTATCTTATCTTATCTAATCCTGTACACTGCAATGACAATTTGATATCTTGATATTATTTTTCCCCCCATCCACTGTATATATCTGGATGTACCATATATACTTCATGCACCTTTTCCTCCTTTGTGCACCTTCTGTTGCTTATAAGAGCCGATGTCACAAGTAAATCTCTCCATTGTGAGATCGATAAAGTTCTATTTTATCTTAATATTAAGTAAGCCAGTTGTGGCTCCAGAACTGCAGGTTTCAGAAACCCTGATCTAGAGGATGAAAACCGAGATCCCTGCTCAATTTGGATGAAGCTAAATTAAATCCTAGTTAGAGTGAAACTGTATCGGTAAAAATAACATTGGCCAAAGTGACCAATTATGGTTTCTTTGCCACTGATTATACTTGTATTACGTGTATTTAATGTTATGTCTTTAGTACAGGACCATTTCTGCAGGGGCCCCTGTCTAGAACTGCCCCTGAGGAGCACACATGTATAAGAAATCTATTTTTCTAATGATCAGTTATTATTTATACATACAGATTTATATTTTTCGTAAAATGAGCGAATCCCTAAGAATTTAGAGGCCAATTAACCTTACAGTCATGTTTTTGGACTGTGGGTGGAAGCCGGAGTACCCGGAGAAAATCCATCCATGCACAGAGAGAACATGCAAACTCCAAGCAAAAGAACCCAAGGTCGGAATTTGAACCCAGAAGCTCACTGTGCAGCCCATGCAGGAATATACTCTGATAATAAAAATATATGTTTAGTGTTTATTCTTCCAGTCCTTAAATATTGTTTTCTTTCCAAGCAGTTTTCGTTGTTCTGTGTTACTTTGATTTGTCGAGGCAGTTGACTGTTCACACTGATCCTGGTTTTGCTGGAGGTTTTTCCTTCCTGTTAAAGGGGAGTTTTCCTCTCCACTGTCGCTTCATGCATGCTCGGTATGCAAAGCCATTGACAATGCAGACGACTGTCCACTGTGGCTGTACGCTCTTTAAAGACATTATGCAATCTGCTGGGTTTCCTTGGAGAGGAAACTTTTTGACCAATCTGTCTGGATGATTTGATTCAGTGTGACTTTGTAAAGTGCCTTGAGATGACGTGTGTCGTGAATTAGTGCCATGTAAATAAAATTCAACTGAACTGAACATGCAAACTTCAAGCAGACAGAGACACCCCAGGGCGTAATTTGAATCGCAGGACTCTCTTGCTGCAAGGCAAGACCACAGTGTAGGCCTTGCAGGAAAATAATCTGATAATTAAAAAATATATATATTTTTACTTTTTATTCATCCAGTCCTTAAATTTTGTTTACTTTCCAATAAATTATCGTTCTGTATTTGATTTGTTAGCGTTTTACGCTTTAAAACGCAAATATTTGGACAGAGCGAGTCAGGGGAAACGGAAGTGACGCAATGACGTCCACGGTCTCTAATGGCTGACCAACAACAACTAACAGCGGGCGACAAACTTTCCGTAACTTCCCCGGACAAGAAAGAAAGTTGGAAGTAGCGCTTTGTCTCGGCAGTGTCTCCGCTTAGCTCTGCTTCATAAGCTGTTTCGGCTGTCATAAATGTGGAGTTACTGATGGATCCGCGATATGACATTCCGCGGAGGGCCGCCGCCGCCGCCGGTGGCAGCGGAAGCTCCGCGAACTCTTCCCCCGCTCTGGGGGCTCAGTCCCGCCGCAGGAAGATGCCTCCCCGACCCGCTGACTTCAAACTCCAGATAATAATTATTGGCTCCCGTGGAGTTGGTAAAACCAGCCTCATGGAGAGGTTCACCGACGACACTTTCTGCGAGTCGTGCAAATCGACCGTAGGTGAGCGCGGGGACTTGTTTTGTCCACTTTTTTATCCGGGCAGCTTCGGTTGTTATTTTTAAAGAAAAAAAAAACGGGACCAGACTACTTCCCGAAATCCCGTTAAAACTGCTGGGAAAAGCGGGTTTTTACCGGGGGGGAGCTAATTCATGCTAACTCACCCCCCTGTGATTTAAGACGCCAAAAACAACGAAGTTCGTACTTTATTTATAGACTGTATTCAACATTATTATGTTTTTAGTGTTAAAATTATATCACGTTCAGGTAATAATTGCAATTTTAAAATAAAAATAAAAAATAAGGATGAATTATTAAGATAGTCTTTAGGAGAGCATAGTGTGGAACAGCTAAACAATTACCCATTTTCCTCCATGTTAATTTTGACTATTCCCATGCAGATGTGTTAATAAGATGAACAGAGTGCTGCCCGTGCTTGTGTGTTTAAACATAAAAGCATTTATTTATTGTTGTTGTGATCCTGCAAACAGTCCTGTGACCTGGACCCCGGCCAGCCATAATGTCCAGTCCCAAAAATAGAGCCACACAATCAGCTGCCCTGGGCTCAGAGCTCCATGTTGTGCCATCGCAGTCCTGTGACCCAGCAAAGGCTCACCCGTCTTATGTTCCTTTTGTCAGAGGCCACATGTGGAAATGTTTTTTTTTTGCAATATTCCTACGCTGATCTGTATATAAATGCTATAATGGAAGCCTGGAAATACTGCGCTCCCGTTTATTGATTCCTGCCCATCATCAAAATGCAACTAGAATCTCTGTGAGTGCTTGCAGCTAAAGTTTTCATCCCCTTTGAACCTCTTTGCATTGCAGTCCTAAACTTCCCTGTGTTTCATAGGGATTTAAGGTGGTGTACTAGTTGGGAAGTTCGAGGAAAATGATGCATGGTTTTCCAAATAAAAATGAAAAGGTGTCTTTTGGAGCATATCTGCGCAAACGTTGCTAACCTGACTCTCGCCAGCTGTATGTCGCTCCGCCTAGCTTCACTCATCCATCTGGGACCTCTCCATAGGAATCGCCTTTATTGAAGGCTGGGCCTTATCAAAAATCCTTGCATATGATTGGATAAGCCACTTGTCTGTCATTTTTATCGACGTGCTATTTCAACCACTCACACCGAAGCTAACCCGTGACGCTGTGAGAGCGACGCAGGAAAAAATAAAACTTGCCAAATCCGGTCGGGAGAAGAGCGAAAACATGGTTTCCCCCAACAAAAGCCTTCAGAGGCGTTCTCTGATGTTCTTTTAATGAAACAATATTAGGTAGATTGGACAACACGGAAGAAATAGCAGCATCAATGTTAACGCTTGCTTCCTCGATGCGAGCCGCCATTGCTGTCTGAATCAAAACAGTCTCACGGTCGCTTCTCCACTACGTCACATCTATGAAACTCCAGCCCTGCGTCCTGATTGGCTGGACAATAAAATTGGTTGGATAAATCACTCTCTATGGGACATGTCCCAGATGGATGGGAGTGAAGCTAGGCGGAGCGACATACAGCTGGCAAGAGTCAGGTTAAAGCGTTGCACCTCTAGAGGCTGAATTTTAACGCGTTATTGTGCTTTGATCCGACTAATTCATCTGGAGCTGTAGATGTTTATTTAGGGTAGGTGTTCTGCAGGTGGGGAAGTCTCCGCCCCGGCCTTTAGTCGTTTGCAGCCTCTTTCAGGGTCAGGCGTCCGACGTTTCGCTCGATCTCTGCTCCAGTCAACGCCGACGAGCTTTACTGTCCCAGCTAAAGAAAAGCACCACGATGGTTCCTCCATCATGTTTCACCTTCAGGCTGGTGTGATATGAAGCTTCAGATGAATTTGCACACCGTGCTTTTGAAGGTAACTTAATAAAGTTAAATTTTGCTCTCAGAGCGGCTTCTTGCAGATGTTTGCACTTTTCCTTCGCGGCATAGCAAAAATGGGACTTCTTATGCGTTCCTTTCAAACATTGCCTTCTTTATGCCGTTTCATAAAGTCCAGATTCACGGAGTGCACCACCCTGTCAGAATTTCCTACCTGAGCTTCGGATCTCTGCTGCTCCTCTAGAGTCACCGTTGTCCTCTTGGTTGCTGCTGCTCTGAAAACTCCTCTCCTTGTCGAGCCTCTCCGTCGAGGTGGTGCTGCAGTTGTGTCGCTCTCTTTCCATTTCTGAGCGATGGATTAAAATAAATTTCCAACGCTTGAAATCTATTTTAGTGACCCGGGCTCGCTTTGAACTTTTCCTGTCTGGTGTGTCCTTGGGCATTCGTGACGCTTTTTGATCACTAATTTTCTCTAGCAAATCTCTGCGGCCTCCTTGGAGCAGCTGAGTTTATGCTGAGTTAAAATTACACACAGGCTATATTTACTAATTAGGGGAATTTCTGACACTTTTCAGAAATGTATATACTAGGGCTGAACAATTAATCCCATTTTCGATATAATCGTGATTTAAAAAAAAAGGCAATTTCCAAATCGCAGAGTCTGCAATGTTTGGCTATGTAACAATCAGGGAATTAGACGCGTCCATTAGGTGTTGGTAAAATGTTTAAAGTGGGTTTGCCTCCACATGGAAGAGAAGACAGTTGCAGCAGTGAGATAATCTAATTTTATTACTTGT
This sequence comes from Fundulus heteroclitus, assembly GCF_011125445.2. NCBI lineage: Eukaryota > Metazoa > Chordata > Actinopteri > Cyprinodontiformes > Fundulidae > Fundulus > Fundulus heteroclitus. The sequence goes on along the minus strand of NC_046366.1, from coordinate 28,541,710 downwards.
TTTAGAGTTTATATAATCATACATAGCATTAAGTACTGGTCAATCAGTTTAATACATAGACTTGCTTGTTGGTTGCACTTTATGTTCAACAAGGATTGATGTCTAATTAAATTAAAAGCTGTTCTCTTGAATAATATTCTGATCAATAGAAACATTAAAAGTTCATATTTTAAATAGTCCTTGTTTACAAACATCTTTATTTAGAGGCCATTTTTGTTGCTTGTGGTTAATGCAGAGAAAAGTCAAAATTGCAATTTTGATTGAAATATTTCGTAGGCAGAACGCAATCATTTCTGCTCTGAGTTTAGATGCTGTGGGTCTTTTAGCAACTAATCCACATGGCGAGGAAACAAATTGATTTGTTGTTTGTATATATTTTAAATCACATGATAAATTAAACTGGGGGAAAAAAATTAAATCGCAATATTAAGAAAAAAAATCGCAATTAGATTATTTTCCAAAATCGTTCAGCCCTAGTATATACCGGTGTGTATATATATATATATATAAAAAAAGCCATGCCCTGTTTTCCCTCCACTATATAATCAAGCCCTGCTATGTGTTACTCTATAAATTCCCAATTAAAAAACATTGAGGTCTGTCGTTGCAATGCAACAAATGTGGCAACTTTTATTCAGATTTTAAACAAAACAAATTTGTAAAAAAAAGAAGGTATTTTAATAAGATTTAATTTCCCTCTGGGATAAATAAAGTATTTTTGAATAGAACTGATTTACTGTATTGTATTCCTCTTTGCAGGCGTTGACTTCAAAATCAAGACAGTTGAGTTAAGAGGGAAGAAGATCAGACTACAGATATGGTGAGTTGGTAACTGGGCCCAGATGCTGATCCTCAACGCTAGCCTTTCGCTTGGAGCGTTGTGTTTTTTTGTTTTTGTTTTGTTTGGTGCGTCCATGTCCTGTTTACCCGCAGACCGCCGTAACCAGACTGCTGCTGCCCAAAGAGGTGACTCGAACTCGTGCAGATGGTTTTATTTGGTCCGTTCTTGAATGGAAAGCAGCGTTGCCAGATCTTGCTAGGAAACAAGGAACCCACTCAATGAAAACAAGCCCACCAGGCAACCCACCACGTTTTTAAACAGTATAAATGTATGGATATATTATGGCACTATATATAACACTTTCACCATAAAGACTTTTTAATAACTGAAATTATTATTATGAATAACATATCATTTTAAACTTCAATCAAACGAAAAGTAACATTGTTTTGATAATTTCTTTGTGTTGTGTCGTGTTTTGGGCCAGTCACACCCCTAAAGGAGAGTTTTGTTGTTTTTGTGCTTCGTATTTTTATAGATTTTTTTTCTAAACAGGAAACGGGGGCTTGGTGGGGACAAACTAGCTACCACACCACTCGCGTTTTGCTTTCCAACTTCACGGTCAAAAACAAGCCCAACAATCGGCAACTCACGAGATTTTTTAGGCTGCTTTAGAGAAAAACGAGCCTAAACTCACTTATAATAAGCAGACTTGGCAACACTGATTGAAAGCAATATGTTACGAAGGTAGTGTAATGCATTTTTTTAATGCATTTTAAAAACGATACATTTGGATATAAATTACACATCACAGGGTTAAACGTACTTTATAAAATCACTTTAAAGTTTGAGCAGTAAATATTTAGGGTTAGGATATCGGGTGTGCCGACTGTAGCACTTGGCTTCTTGCTTTAAATGTAGTCCTAATATTCCCAAATATCTCAGAGGTACTCAAACAGAACAAACTTGTCTTTGATTTTAGTCATTAAAAGCATTGTTTTAAATGCTTTTAATGACTCTCTCTTTCACCCTAGCACAGGTTAGCATTTCTCCTGCTAAAGGAAATGCACTTAGAGCTGCAAAATCTACACGAGTCTCCGGAAAAAAAAGGACCCTTATTAAGTTTTGAATATGTCCAACATAAATTTTATAGTTAAACGGAAGAAGCTTCTTCTTCTAGGTTCAGAACAACCAACCAGTATTTTTCCTGAATGGAATAAAGTGCTTTCTTTGTGGTTTGAAGACTGAAAATACAGTTTCTTTCACCAAAAAGCAGCCTATTTCTGTGGGATCGTTTTTCTGCAGAGGACGCCTGGACTGGATATACGACCTCTGCAGGTGTCTGTGTAAAAGTTTTACCACAGTCAACCTTTTTGAACATCTCTCTGCTAAAATGACACCCATTGGTGCAAAGGGTGTTTGCACATAGTGTGTGTTTTACTTTAAATAATTCACAAAGTCTCAAACGATTTACCGTTTCAGGACAAGTGGCTAGGGCTGGAAGATATAGAAAAACAGCATATCGATAAAATAGAAATCATATTGATCGATAGCGATAATTATCAACTAATTCAAAACATATATTTTAAGTGCAGCCCTGGAAATTTTATGCTGTTGCTTAGTGACCTATTTTTAGATAAAGAACACTGAATTCAAACTCAATCCTTTATTAAACCAACTCTTTACCCAAAAAAAAAAAAAAAAAAGAATACGTGTTTTCTGAACTCTTTGAAGGGGCGGAGCATTCCTGGATCTGCGTTTTTGATTGGTTGGGAGGATGTAGCGACTGTAACATTAACCTACATGATTGGCTAGAATGCAAAAAGGAAGGGAAACTGTTATTCACTGCAAAAATGGAGCTAAAAATAAGAAAAACATTTCTTGAAATGAGAGTATTTTTCTTTGATTTGAGCAGGTAAATAGGATTATTTGCCAACGGAATAAGATTTTTACACTTAAAATAGGAACAATTCATCTCCATCATCCTATTTCAAGTGCATTATGTCTAATTATCTTATTTTAGGGGTAAAATACTCATTCCATTGGCAAATAATATTATTTACCTGCTCAAATCAAGGGTAAATACATTCATTTCAAGAAAATTATACTTATTTTTAGTTCTGTTTTTGCAGTGTTCTATCTATAACTGTTTATTTACCCTTTTTTGTATCATCGATAGATATTGTTATTGAATTATCGTCCAGCCCTAATAACAAAAAATGTTCCAGCATCTCTACAACTATCAAAATGTCGGCTGTTCTTTGCGCTCACTGTCAGTGTGCTTCGCTTCAAAGTGGGAACTGCAGCGGTCGCATCTCCAACACATTTGTCCTGCAGACTAACCCCCCCCCCCCCCCCCCCCATTAACATCACTGCTCTGCTGCTCCCCATGCTGCTCTGGACGGCTGCCGCCCGGTGTGTCTGTGTGTGTCTTTGTGTGTCTTTGTGTGTTTGTGCTCTTTTCTGGCGTTGAAAAGCTCTCATCAAGCTCCACCTCAGGTGTGTCCAGTCTGTCCTAACCCTGCCATTGTGCTGCTGTCTCTGTCCACTCTCCTGCTCATAAGCCCGCCTGTGACTCACTGTGGGGACGGAGGGAGAAACTAGCTGGCCGAAGGTACAGTATCACCGCACTGTTGGTGTCGCTCACACTGCTTGTCGTGCTTCTGATTTCCACTCCGCATCACTAAATCCACCATGAAACGCGTCATTCTTCCGTTCTAGGCTTGTTTGTTTCTTCCTCCTTCTTGCTAGTCTTTAAATAAAACCTGTGGAGGGCAGATTTAGCTCAGACGTCAGTCAGCCATAGCATCACCATCACTAAGATGTGAAGTAAACTGACCACGGTTTCAGCTCTTTGCTCTACTTCTCATGTTGTTTTACCTCCTGCTGAACTTATTGCTTGAAGGAAAGTCTCTTATTTATGGTGGCTGCCTTCAGCAATGTCTAAAGTGTAGCAAGCGTTTCATTATTTTAAAAGAATTGGTTGTGATGTTATGGCTCCCAGCTGTCATTAATGCCAGAGAAAAAGAACAAATTATTGAAAAGATCACACAAATTCTAAAAAAAAAAAAACAAGTTTCCATGACTGATTTTGCTTTTAGATGGTTAATACAATGCAAAGCTGTTAAATTTAAAGCTGATACTTTCTTAATCAATGAGATATTTCTGATTGTGTCTTAAATGATTGCTCTGTAATCTGGTTTTGATCTCTTTTGGTGCAGGGACACTGCCGGCCAGGAGAGGTTTAACAGCATCACATCAGCCTACTACAGAGGAGCCAAGGGAATAGTGCTGGTTTATGATCTCACTAAACAGGAGACCTTTGAAGACCTTCCTAAATGGATGAAAATGATAGACAAGGTAAAAAAAACAACAACAACCATCATTTATGACTTTGTGGTCATTTCTGGAGCTCCTTGTACCAAAGCGCGCGGTGACGTTCCCACCGTAAGCTGCCGATGGATTTTATATCGCAGGGCAAACAACCAATCACACTGCAAAAACAGAACTAGAAATAAGTAAAATGTTCTTAATTCTTAAGTATTTGTCCTTGATTTGAGCAGGTAAATAAGATGATCAGCCATTGCAATAAAATTTTTGCACTTAAAATAGGAACAACTCATCTCCATCATCTTATTTCAAGTGCAGGATGTCTAATTATCTTACTTTAGGGGTGAAAATACTCATTCCATTGGCAGATAATCTTATTTACCAGCTCAAATCAAGGAAAAATACACTAACTTTAAGAACATTTTACTTATTTTAGATCCATTTTTGCAGTGCAGCTCTTAAAGCTGCAGTAGGAAGCTCTTAGAAAAATGTTTAAAGGGGGGGGGGGGGGGGGGGAGAAAGCAACACATGGTTTACATTTTTACAAATGAAAATCTGAGGCGTTTGAAGTGCCTTTGTGGCCCCTTTACTCTAATGCACCTAAATAAAACCTATTGCCACTAAATGCCTTAAGAGGTCTCGAAATGAATAGATGAAGTCCATGTTTGTGTGATTTGATGTGAGTATAGCTCCAGCTGTTCTGTGCAGGTTTGTTGCAGGACATTAGAGAACAAACGGCATCATGGGAAGAAAGAGAGAGAGAGGGTATAACTGGAGGTTACGCAATACCTGTATACACTGTTGTAGCAATCCAGGAGTGCATAATTGGATGCTGTGTTCGAGAGGGCGTGCTTGTTTTCCATGAGAGCAATTCTGTTTTCTAGTACACGCTTCAGGAAATATGTGTGTGTGGGGGGGGGGTTCTCCAGCTGCTCTATCAGAAATAACAACAAATTGAACATTATAGCTTATGATGCTGTAGATTTGTGAAGAGCCATGCTGTTCTGTCAGCAGGTACACTCCTGATGTAATCTCATTTATCTCCACTTTGCTCTTTGTGACGCGGCAGTACGCCTCAGAGGAAGCCGAGCTGCTGCTGGTTGGGAACAAGCTGGACTGTGAGAGCGATCGCATCATCTCAAGGCAACAGGGAGAGAGGGTGGGTTCCCACGTTCAGACCGTCACCATTTAATCTACATTCAAAACCTTTATTTGGCTTTAGCTGGCGGATGGATCATCCCTTGGCCTGCTTTACACACCTGTAATGCTGCCATCATCAGACTGCTGAGTCTTTTTGAGCAGACTGGATTTCCTGAGTTGTGTGACAGTGTCTGTATTTTCCTCTCACCCCCCAGTTTGCCTCTCGAATAAGTGGGATGCGCTTCTGCGAAGCCAGTGCCAAGGATAATTTTAATGTGGACGAGATTTTCCTTAAGCTTGTCGATGACATTCTCAGCAAGGTTGGTGTGTTCCTGATTTTGACTGTTTTTTTTTTGTTTTGTTTTGTTTTTCTCGGACTATAATTTGCTCCGGGAATATAAGTCGCATCAAGTTGGATCGGTCAAACTATGAAAAAAAATGTGATTTATTGCCCGAAAAATACGGTAATTTGTTTTTGGGAAAACAATTTGCAGCAGCATAAGAACGAATGTTTCACTTGCTGTTCTATTTGCAACCTCGTTAGATAATTTAGTGAAACAAATTTCTCACTTAGATTTTTGTTTTTCAGCTCTACCACAAAAAGTATCAGACAGGAAAGTCAGATTTAAACTTTTATAAAAACTTTCTGTAGCAAGAATTCGCATTTTCAGTGGACTGAAAGGCAATTCTATTTAATGCTGATTAAATATAATTAAATATTAATATTCTTTGACTAATTTCTGTTGAAAAACCCTGACCTCAGCCACCCGAGCCAAACAGGAATGTTGGGCTGACTGTTACGCTTCAATCTGTGCTGAAGGCCAAACCCAAGCATGATTTTTAGTGAAAACGGGTAGAAAACATAGAAGTCACTTCCTTTTCATGTTGGTTGAGTTTTAAGGGGAAAATGTTAATTTATTCCATTTTATAATTAGATTGTGATATTGCATAAAGAGAGAAATGCTGTGAATGCACCAAATGTCACTGCAGTTCGCCTGTTACATTAAATGGTGAAGTTGTCATAAAACAGCCCACAATGCTTTCATTAAGTCATTTTTTTTCAAAAATAAATATTTATTAATGCTCTCAGAGACCCAACAGTGGAATAAAACTGTAAAGGTGACAATTAACTAAGTATTGTTAATCAGAAAATGCCAATAATGATAAATGGTTGTCCATACCTACTAAATATGCTGTTTAACTGCCTCAGTTATATTAAATAGGGCGGTTGTTTTAAAACCATCTATTTTTGGGATTTGGAAACATTTTGAGTGAGTTTATTGATTTTAATGCTGGATAACGGATAATTATTGAGATCATTTCATCTCCTTGTCTACAGCAGATATATATAATAATATCTATCCTTCATTCTTTTAGTTGAAGATTTGAAAAAAAATGTCAGGAAATGACCTAAGATGTTGATAAAAGATATTATCTAAACTAAAGGGCTGCCTCTAAACTGTTTTAAAGAGTGGCTGCCATAGAGGGATTGTGAATGTACCAAAGTTATATTAAACTCTCTGACATCTGAAGTCTTTCTCCCGAACAGATTTAATTCTCAGAGGGACCTGGAGTTGCTCCTTTTTATAAACCTTTAGACTGTTTTTTTTTTTTTTTTAGTTGATTCTTGATCCTCTTCACAAATAAACTAAAAGGAAAAGTAAACATGGTCACATAGATTAGGTTTCTGCCGGGAAGAGAATTTACATTTCAATGTTCAGAACAGATTATCTGTCAGGGCTGTAGGCAGCCGATCATCTCTTCTCTCCTTCCAAGCGCTTTGATTCGTTTCCCGTTTTTTAAATTTTTTTTTACCTCTGTCTTTTAACCACTGTTTTTACGTGTGTTAAAACCTGACTGTTTTTTTTTTTTTTTTTTTTAAACGTTGAAACCTGACAAAGAGAAACTGTCAAGGTCATGGTTGTCACCGTTTTTGCGCTTTTTTTTTTTTTTTCTTAATCCATGCATGGGTGGAATTGGCTCTTCACACTAAATGTCTTTTTTTTTTTTTTTTTTTTTTTTTTGTGCGTCTCTGATCCCCCAGATGCCTCTTGAAGTTCCCAACAAGGAGCTCTCCAACAGCGTCCTGTCTCTGCAGCCGGAACCTGAAGTGCCACCGGAGTTGCCCCCTCCCCGGATGCGCTGTTGCTGAGGCTGGGTGTGTGGGAATGCCTCCCCTCTCCCTCACCTCACCTTTCTCATGCACAGCAGACGCTCTCTAGAAAGAAAGAAAAAAACAAAAACATGCAGCGCACCGACGTGGCCACGTGGGGGCAGCACACAGCAGCACTTTATAGCTGTTTGCTGCTGTAATGTTGCATGAAACGAGCAGTATTATGCTTTCTCTGTTGCTTCCTCTCCTGCGTTAGCGTACACTATGACCTGCAGCACACTAACATTTAGGCCTGGAGAATCTTCCTCTTCCTGTCACCCTTCTATCTACACGTGACCCAGACTACCTCATTGTTTGGATGGTTAAACTAGGTATGTCTTCCAGGTAGAGAACCTCCTGGACACTTTCCTCAGAGGTGTGTGGGGGGGAATTACTGGAGGCCCCGCAGCTTTTCTCACGTTTTTCTTTTCACGTCTCTCACGCTCGTTAAGTTTTAGGATCGCCCGAGTCCCTCTGAGGCTATCCTTTCATTTTGAAACTTGCAAAGGGATTACTTCTCACAACTCCCCAGCTCACTGCAAACTGTCTCCATGTACAAAAAAAAAATATTTCTCATAAGCTTCTGTTTTTTGTTGTTTTTTTTTTTACTAAGAGACAGATTTATTTAAAGTGAATTAAAGCACATTGGGGAATAAATATAACGTGTTGCTGTAATGACTGGACAAGGGGAAGATGTTTGTGGCGAGCAGTAGGTTGCTAAAGCCACCGGTTTATGTTACTTTACCTTGGAGTGTTAAAGTGGCTGATATGTGGCAATTAAATTCATATAAATTGTAACGTTTTGCACTTCAAGGCAGATTCACATTTTAGACTGACACGGAGGACAACAAAGGACAGAAGTTGTAGTTTAGCACTAATAAAACAAGCTGCTTCGGTCAGCAGTGGCTAATCGCTGTATGAGGGGATGTAGATGCAAGGGGATATGGGTAATGTAGTCTTCAATCTATTTGTGTTAAGCAGGGAAGTTGTCTTGTGTGACGCTGGCTAATCCAAGGGGAATAAAGACGGAAATACCGCCAGCACCCAAACCTAGTTTCATCCTTTCCCGCTACTAAAACGTCGTCATTGTTTCTTTTTTTTACCCGTTTCTTTTCTTCTGAATTCAGAGACGGCAGAGGGAGGAGGGAAGAGAAAAGGGCTTAAAAGGTTGGAAAGCTGAAGGTGACTTGCTTAGTTTTCGTATGACTCAGGAATCTTTGGTTGTCTCAGAGCTGCTCAGTCTGGATTAGTTTTTTTGAATCGTAATGAATGAAAATCCCACGACGTTAGATGTTGTGACATCTAGTGGCGAAGTTGTAAACTGCATCTAAAACGACACGACTTTCCGCACAACAAATCATTTTTATCACACTTAGACCGCTAATTATCTTGCATTTCTTCAAAGTTTTGCTTTTGGGGTTGAAACACAGACTTTGGTTGTTTATTTCCTTTTTTTTATGGAGATTAAAAATGTGTTCTGAATCTATCGCAGAATTAGGAGTGCAGCACTGTGATTGTGCACAAATACGTTTTTCTTTACATTTCCTAAAAAAAAAAAAAAAGAAACCCACTCAAAAAGAACCTCATTTAACAATATTGGACTTGTTTTCTGCTTTTTTTTAAATAAAAATGTTATTATTTTAGCAATAAGATTCAGATTATCGTCCAGCAGAAGACCCTTTGAGCAGAAATTATCTAGAGAATTGGGATTTTCATCACGTGGTTGGAAGTGTGAGCATTTTCTTCAGATAGCGGTGTTTGTTTGGGAATGAAACCTTTCTCCCTTTTGACGTTTTGGCACTAACCCTGTGAACTTTGTGCTATTAACCAAGCCTTTTACTACTCTGTGGTTTTTAACTATACATTTAAAGATTTGCGTTTTGTTTGAAATGTTTCTCCTTTATGATGAATGTCTGTTATATTGTGTCAAACCAGTTTCTGAAAGGTTTAAAGCAGATTTGGCTGTATTTATAACTTGTGGCATTCTTGAACTAATGAATTGCGATTAAAGATGTCTATATTTATTACTAAAGCTTAGTGTTTATTTACTTGTGCTGTGTCTGAGAGAATAGGACGCCATGCAGGGGGAAAGTTGTGACATGGGTTGCATCCGAGGCTTCAGTGTCATGATTTCCATTGGAAAGGGATCAGCAGTAAAACCCGGAACACCTGAAAGAGATTTAAATTTAAATTTAAATATTTAAAGCAGGGTTTGGTCATGAAATAATAGCCAAAACTTGGAAATTGTTGTTCACAGGCACTCTTCATCCAGTTTGACAGAGCTTGAGCTATTTTGGTAGATTTTTAGTCTCTTGATCAGCAGTGATCAGGAGACTTTTTTTCTTTGCCCCCCAGCTACAGTTCAAGGATTTGTGGATAGAGGCATTCATATTTATTTAGGGTAATATTATTACTCACCAATAAAAATCTTACAAGGGAACCTGTTGGGTAAAGCACAGTATTTGTTTTTTGATCACCCCAATTTTTTCACTTTAATCTTGTGCTTTGGTTTCACCCAAATTAGTTTTATTTAACTAATTTGGGTGAATACAACAAATGGGATTCTTATTGCTGATGATGGACTTTTTGTTTTATTTTGTTTTCAACTGAGTCCAAATGTGCAAACTAAATGGCTTTCTTTAATAAGGCAATAGTGCAAAACCTGGTTTCCTTTACCATAAAAAAAAAATCAGATTGGTTTATATTTTTGTCAAAATATGACATGCTTAGTTTATTACTGAGCTTATATATATATATATATATATATATATATATATATATATATATATATATATATATATATATATATATATATATATATATATATATATATATATATAATATATTTTATTTATTTATTTTTATTTTATTTTTATTTATTTATTTATTTATTTTTTCCAAAACTACCAAAAGTCTGGACACCCCAGCTTCAAGAAAGATCTTAAGCTTTGATTGCAATTAAATATTCTTTCAGGGGGCGCTGAATACATAAAGGAGGCTTTATTCTCTTCAGATTTTTACCTGTAGATGTTTTCGAAAATAATTATTTAAAATGTTTCCACTCCACAATTTACCACAACCTTGTTTTTTTTTTTGTTTGTTTTTTTTTTGTTGTTGTTGTTTTTATATAAGTTTGTTGGAAAAAAAATTTAAAGACGTAAAAACTTTTGCAAAGCGACGTAAACCGTCATGTCTGGTTCAAATACCCCATTATTGTACATTTGCATCAATATTGTCCCTCCGTGAAAAGGTGTTCAACAGCCTTTTGGGGCATGCGCAGCAGAGCGTGGCAGACCCGCTGGTCCCACAGAACACAAGGGGTGTGAAGCCGCGGCGCATGCGCCTCGCAGGAATCCACGGGCGTCGAGCTTCACACCGCAGCGATTGCAGATTTTACGTGTCATATCGGAGGCAGCGCGACTCGCACGGTGGGGATGGCGGTCCGGTGCGCTTGAAACGGGAATGGAGAGCCTGTCTGCGGAGGAGATCTGATGCCACCCCGACTCACTTCTGCGTCTCCCAAGTTGAGGTAAAGCAGCCCGGGCTGCAGACGCGACCTGCCGCTCGTCCCTTCACGTAAACCCCGCTCCTTCACTGCAGGGTCTCCCCCGGAAGGCTCCGCAGTCCAGAGGGGACCACAATGACAACCTGGTGAATGTTGTCGGATGGAGTAAAAACGAAGCATCCAGCACGCCGCAGGATGCGCATCCCCAGCCCGACGAGGAAGAAGAAGAAGGCAGAGCAACCTGGCCGCTTCCCCGCAGCCGCGCGTCACAGATTCTCCTCGGTGCCGTGGATTGATCGCTCCCTTCGTCCTCCTCCCGTATAATGGAGAGCTCCAATGGCTCTGACTCCAAACCGCACGTCCAACAGCTGGAGAAGAAGAGGCTGAACCGAGCGCCCTCCCCGGCCAGACCGTTCCTCAAGGATGTGCACTCCCGCTCCAACAAGCCACCTGCCATCGGACCCAAATCCCCGAAACTCGGCAAGCAGCAGCAGTCCGCCTCGGCGTCCTTAGCCCATCCGAACCGAACCTCCAGGCGCAACGCAGCCGGGGCCAAAGAGAAACCGGCCACGCCAAAAAGTAGCATCAGGTCCCCCGCGGCGAAAAAGCCCACGAAGGCGCCGCAGCCTGCGGCGGCAGCAGCTGAGCCCAGAGCCGCCAGCGCCAAGCCGGACGCCGCCAGCAGTCCGGTCCTCCCCAAAGGCAAGAAGGGCAAACTGGCCGCGGGATCTCCGGGGCCTCTCAGCCATGGTTCCCCGATCAGGGTCCCCACCGGGGCGCTGCTGGGCCGGGTCAGCCAGACGGACAGCAGCTCGGACCTGTCCGACTGCGCGTCGGAGCCGCTGTCCGACGAGCACAAGCTGGCGCGGGCCGCCGCCAGCGACGCCGAGTCCGGCACCGGCTCCAGCGACCGGGATCAGCCGGTGGGCGACAATCCTGGTGCGCGGAGGGAAGCAACACCAGCAGCAGCAGCAACACAAGCAGTTGCTTCTCCGGCGCCCCCGGCTCTGCCCGCTCCGGGCCCGCAGGGAGAGAAGCCCTCCACCAGCAGCGCACAGTCCAAAGCGGCCGGAGCCAAGGCTGGAGCCCAGGATGAGCTGCTGCGGGAAATAGACGAGCTGAGATCCGAAAACGACTACCTCAAGGTACGGACTGGTGCCTCAGACTAATGAAGGATGTGTGATGGATGCAGCAGAACACCAGGGGTGTCCCCAGAAAGTTTGGAGATAGGTGGACAGATGGGGGGGCCTCCAGTGATCTTGGGTTATCAAACCAAAATCTAATTAGAATTTCAGGGGTTTTATTTAGGTATATTTTTTTTTTTTGGTGGAACATAAAACCGCTTAAAACTGTTAAAAGCCAACGTGGGACTTTTAGTTTTAAAACACAGTTTTCAAGTTCTTAAAGGAAACTCAAACTTGAACACTTTATGAAGTAGATGTGAAACGTTTCAGGCACATTTCCCCCTTCCTCTGCGTTACAAAGTCAAAGGTTTATAAACTTTTATGTTTTTTCCACTTTGAACATTCTTGATCCAGCTCCCAGTCCAGTGGATCTTTGAGTTTCTTTATTATTTATTTATTTATTATTATTTTTAGGGCTGCACAGTGGCGCAGTGGGTAGCAAGAAGGTTCTGGGTTCAAATCCAACCCTGGGTCTTTCTGCATGAAGTTTGCATGTTCTCCCTGTGCATGCATGGGTTCTCTCTGTGTACTCCGGCTTCCTCCCACAGTCCAAAAAACTGACTGTTAGGTTAATTGGCTTCTCTAAATTGTCCTTAGGTGTGAGTGTGTGTGTGAATGGTTGTTTGTCTCTGTGTTGCCCTGAGACAGACTGGTGACCTGTTCAGGGTGTACCCTGCCTCTCGCCCAGTGAATGCTGGGGATAGACACCCGCGACCCCATGAGGGATTAAGCGGTTTGGAAAATGGATGGATCTTTATTTATTTTTTTATTATTTTTTTTGTACGAGGTTTTTATTTATCCATATCCCCGCTGCGGCTTCAGGTTTGCTGCACTGGTTGGAGGAAACGGGGGGGCCGTGCCACGAAGAGACCTAAATCAAATATCCATTTTTCTCAAGGACGTGCTGAGAACATCCAGTCAGCAAGTGAACTAAAGTTGCATTCAGGGATTTATCGTTTGGTACTGCATCTAACATTTTAGATATTTTAGATCTGCACAACATGCACCAGAGCAGGTTAGTAGATAAGATAGTTACATTAAATTGCTAAAAGGTATTCGCTCACCAGCCTTGACTCGCATATGTTCTTGAGTGACATCCCATTCTTAATTCAGAGTGACGTTGGTCCTCCGGCTGCAGCTGTAACAGCTTCAACTCCTCTGGGAAGGTTGTACCCACAAGGTTCTGGAGTGTATTTATGGGAATTTTTAACCATTTGTCCAGAAGCACGTTTGTGAGGTCAGACACTAATGCTGGACGAGAAGGTCCTGCTCTCAGTCTCCGCTGTAATTCATCCCTTAGGTGTCCAATCAGGTGGGTTTTTACACCTGTGGCCATGAAAGTGATTGATATTCCTGATTTCAAGTATTTGGATGGGTGGGGGCGAATACTTTAGGAAATATAGAATAGATTGACAGACATACAGTGTGACACATTGGCCCTGTTAACAATCTCTTCATGATTTTTTTTTTTTTATTATTATTATTTTTTTGCTGCACCTAAATGTTTCGGATCATTTAAGTCAGACTAGGATAACCCAAATAATTACAAATTGCATTGTCCATGGCTTTGCAGCAATCCCTCATACTGAGCATGCATGAAGCGACAGTGGAGAGGAAAACTCCCCTTTTAACAGGAAGGAAAACCTCCAGCAGAACCAGAACCAGGCTCAGTGTGAACGCTCATCTGCCTCGACCAACTGGGGGTTATAGAAGACAGAGCAGAGACAAAAAAGCACAGAAGCACACATTGATCCAGGAATCCTTTCTACGTTATATGGTCATAGCGGATGATCTGCCTCCTCTGGATGATGTCACAGCTAACAGAACGCCAGACCAGGTGTACCTTCTATGAAGAAAAAAGAGAGAGAGAGAACATAAAATTAAAAGTTGAAACAACAGCATACAACACAAATTACAGCAGCATAATTACAGAGCTATATGCCACTAGATTAAACATTTTATCTATTTATAAATACTAATTACGCACTAGCCATTTCTACTTTTTATCTGCAAAAATATCTAACAAAAATAACTAAAACTAAACAATAATTTAGTGATTTCAGGGTTGATTTTGCCTAAAAAACAAACAAAACGAATATCAAATTTGTGTTAAAAAGCTTTGAAATATGTTTTATTATTGCTTGAACTCATCCCATTTTTACTGCTTGACTTATTTATTTTTTGATATACCATCATTCAGCAATAAGCACCAACAATTAATGGAATATTTCTCGACAGAAAGGTTATTGATTTTATATAGTAAAATGATCCGTGGATATCAGCAGATGATTTGAGCTGACAAAGGACACATGAAAAGTGAAAATCTTACTTAATGAACCAAATTAAAACAAAATATTGAAACACAAGATACTTACATAAAAGAGAAGGTTTATGCTTTCAAGCACTTTTCCAGGACAGTGGGTTTGCTCATTCATCACCACCCATTCAACATGTTCCTGTTAAAAATAAAATTTTTGTCAAAAAAAGGATCTTTTATAAATAGAAGCTATTTGCCGGGACGCCGCCTGTCAATTAATCTTGGAGGCTCGTCAGTAAGTGTCCAATCAATGATCGCAATTTGTTCAAAAGTGAGACTCCCCATACCTGCAGAAACTCCAGCTCCGACATTATTGTTGGGATTTTACATTATGGACGTATTGCGTTCAGAGGGGTTTCGTTAAAAAAAACAATGGTAAAATGGTTAAAGGTATATAGCCACGTTACACGCTTATCTAAAAAAAAAAAAAGGACCAAAAACAGTTTGATCATGATAAAATAAAGTTGTATACACCAAGCCTCCATCTTGATAGTATTTTGATGGTCCTTTTTGAGGATAGATAAGAATCCAGCGCCGGGCGCGATGTGCAGATATGAACAGACGTGGCGCCATCTACTGGCAGTATTGCAGAATTATCATAATGCTGGTTTGCTTAAGTAATAAATCTTTTGTAAATAATGCTGGACTGAGCCTGATCCTCTGCAATGACTCACAATAAAGTGGCAGATCTATCGATCGATCGATCGATCGATCGAAAGGCTTTATTTACTAACAAATTGAGCAAAAACAAACCGTAAAACACCAAAATAACAACTAATACACCAGCAAGATGTGATAATCTTACATAAAAACTTTGTATGCAACCAGAGTGAGCTACTGAGGTATACATTTAAAAAAAAGTCAAATAACGTGGCTATGCACCTTTTAAACGTTATCAGTGGGGAAATTACAGTTCAGACACGCCTCATCCCAAACATTTAGAAGGTGGAATACAGTTTATTCCTTTAGCCAAACCTAAAGTCAGTGGCGGTACTACATTGAATTGCTCCCCGGGTGAGAAAGCCTCTGATTTAGCCTATAGCCTCTGTGCCGTGTAGGTCTGCAGCGTCGTCTCACAGCAAGCAGGGCGCCTGCAGCTGCAAGGAGCGCCAATTCCTCACACAGCGATATGATAGATAATGGGAAACCGCTTTTGGGGCGCAGATTATTTTTAATTTCCTTTTTGTTTTGTTTTTTGAACTGTTCGTACCGCCCCCTACGTGTCATTGAAAAAAGTGCCACCCCGGTCAGCTGCTGCCTACAAGGAGTCAGAAAAATGTAAAAGACGAATAAAAGCATGCGGCGATCGATGGTAACTACCGCAGGTACGCATGTACAAAGGTAACTAATTTTTTTGTTCATTAACATTGTATGCCTAATGGTTAAATCAAAGGGTAATGCTTGACGCTAGTTTTTCTGTGCTGTGGATACATCTATGTTGCAACTTCTGGTTGCATAAGCTGAATGTTTGTTGGTAATGATCGGTTAACAGGACTGTGTAAGTAGGGCATTCACGATAAAATGTTTTGCTGGACGATAAATCTTTCAAAATATCATCAGAGACTCCTTTCAATCAATATGATAACGGCATAATAGCGCAGGCATATCCGCTCGACTTGCGCCTCCAAACTGTTTCGGTGACCCTGTGCACTCTTGTAATAAACATCAGAGGTTTGCTTTAGACGTACTTGCTCAGGTGGTGCTGCTCTGCTGTTTTGAACCTGTCCATTGATCAGTTCGACCGTCCTGCGAGGTCATTAGCTCCTTCCTCTGGGAGCCCTGCTCACATAACACTGGCCTCAGTGCTTTTTTTTTCCATCTCAGGGTGGATTTAGTTTTCTTTGATTGACACACTTTTCCTCCCCTCATTTATGCACCCAATTGTCTTTCCTCGCATGTTGGGGTAGACTTCTCTGGGGAAATCTACAAAGCAAACAGGTCAGGGAAATGAACTGATCTCTTCTCGGTTACAGACGTAATGGGTGTAGCGCCTCGACTTTGCAGATAAAACCTCGGCCAGGAGGTCACAGGTAGATGTCAGCGGAAATGCATCCACCCCTGCAGTTAAGATGCTTTCAACCACCGATGGATGTTATGTCAGCAGCACCAAGAGTACCTGCATTACTGGAGCTCATAGTAATCGTATAAAAGTAGTAGCATAATCCACAGAAGTGCATCAAATTGTATCTCTTCCTTAAAAGATTTATACCAGAAAATAACTTAAACTCATCTGTAAAGCAATCTTGATGAACAGGTATCTTTCAAATCCATCTATATGACATCTTTTGTCTATTATTAATTTATTTTTTTATGACAAAAATTTTCACTGATTCCTTTTTAATCTTATTCCTGGTCTCTCAGATCTAAACCTTCTGCTTTGACGGCCCAGTTTTCCTATAAAGAGCCTTTAGTCGCAAAAAGCTTCCTACAATGAGTTTTACCGTCTGTCTGAAAGAAACCTGCGTTTGCAGTAAAAAAGTCTTAAGATAAACTGTAGTGTTGGTTTATTGCAGCGGACGAATGTCACACTGAAATTCAACCTAGTAATTTTTCTTTAATTTATAATAATATACCCGATCAATTATCAATTATTTTATACCTGACTTGTTTAACTTGATCAGAGTGCAACTTTATATTAGCAAATGGTGATTTCCTGTGTCCCTGGGGTATAAATAGGATGTTAAACTGAGCCCCACTTCTCTTAACCACTCTTCAAAATGGGAAAGACAGGACGTTAATGAAGGGAGGCAGAGGTTTTTTTTTTGTTTTTATAACTGATGAAAGGACTTCATAATTAGCGGCTCATCTAAATGTGTCCATAACTACAGTCAGAGTGTCTCGGAGCACCTCGTGCGCACTGTTTGGCATGTTGGAGCATCTGTGATGCTGTGGGTCTCTCGCCCATCCAGATACTCCGGAAACCTTCCTGGTAGTACACAGCGTCATTAAATATTTCATAAATGTGAAGATTTTAAATACAAATCTTCCACTCGGTTGTTATTGTGTCACTCAGAAGGATCATTATCCAAAACATGTGGCCAAGTTCACACAGAAATCCATCAACTATGTGAAAAGAAAAGAAAATGTAAAGATTAATTCATTTTAGGGATTTAGCTTTTAGAGGGCGTTCCAATAATTAAGGACTGTACTAAGAGCCCACACTGGTTAATTAAGCTAATTAGTCAGTTCTTAGTAATCCAGGAAACCCGTAACCTCTGTTTTAAATCACTTCACATTTTCAGTTTTATTGAAATGGAAATGTGGTCATTGAAAAGCTGAGATCCTAAAAAGAAAAAACTAATCGTGTTCGATAACAGTTATATATGATTGCAGCTCATTATTTGTACTGCTTCGGTGTCCTACTGTAGAGGGGAAATCTAGCTCACTAAAGCAGCTCTGGTTAGGCTAAACCATGGACCAGCAACCTTTACAATCCAAGCAGTCATTTTTGCCCTTTATTCTCCTAAATACAATTTGTTCAGAGCATCAAAACTAATGGGAACTTTGAAAAAAATAACTTGTAAATAAGCAATATTGTTTATTATGTTTTTTTTTTTTATATCCATAAAAACAGATTTTTAAATTGAATGTTGCATATTTCTACTAACAGGTAGTAGAAATTTTGTGTTTTAACCTGGTTTATTATTGCATTTTAACGGAATGACCACTGAAACTAGCCTTTTTATGACCTTTGTAGGTAAAACAACTGCTCAACTCTGCATCCCTTCTGGCCAAACTCATTTGGAGCCACTGTAGACGCCTTACAGAGTCACAGGCTGAGATACCTGGCCTAAACAATCCTTTGTGTCTGCCTAAGTGGGAAATTCATATTTGTTTGCTCAATGAATGCATTTGTAGGCAGAATACGACTATAGATGAAGACCTTGCAGTTAAAGCAGCTGAGTTTTATGTTTTATTTGTAATTCTCTAAAGAAGACTATTGGAAGGATCTGGATTTGCTCCTGGTTTTCTGGTCCATCTATGCTCGACATTCACCTCCCTGATATTTGGTAATAAAAAACAAAGAATAACGATGAGCCGAGGCAAAGTCCGCATCAAGTGTAGAGGTGCTTCCAGCATGTCCAATGTGGCAGAGCAACAACTCACTGTAGGGATCTAAACTTCCCTTCTCACTTGGAAATGCTTTTGGATCCCTCATGAAGGACCTGGTTGCTGGTGAGGGGATATGGATCTGTTTCCCTCCTGGGTTGTTGGAGGGTTGGAAAACTGTAGATTGGTGATAGTTTAACCTTGCAGATTTAATTAAGATATTCCCTTTACCCAGTGGGGGAACATTTGGTCCGGTTCCAGAGTTTTCTGGTCAGAATTAGGCTTGAGGAGGACACAGGATCATGCTGCTCTTTGAGGTCAGTGAGGATGCCACTGCAAAAAAACGGATCTAAAAATAAATAAAATGTTCTTAAAAATAGTGTTTTTGTCCTTGATTTGAGCAGGTAAATACGATTATCTGCCAATAGAATGGGTGTTTTGACCCCTAAAATAAGATAATTAGACATACTGCACTTGAAATAAGATGATGGAGATGAGTTGTTCCTATTTAAGTGCAAAAATCTTATTCCATTGCCAAATTATCTTATTTATCTGCTCAAATACACTAATTTTAAGGAAATTTTACTTATTTTTAGTTCCGCTTTTGCAGTGTGTGGCTCCACGATTACAGGTCGGTTTAGTTTATTTTACTACAAGACAAAACTTTTAGCTCTCAGTGCCTTTTTTTATTTAATGAGATATAAGACCAGTCCACGCTTATTATAGTTGCATTACACATCAAATTTTAGGTTGCCGTCTCTTTGAGAAGCATCTCCACAGAAGCAGAAAAGTTTGTTTTTCCGAAGTTGGCGGGTTGATTTGTGCAACAGCGTCTCGGGGAAGAAGTCATTTTGTTTGATCTTTCACAAAAAGTCTAAAGGACTCTGCTCTTTTTACAAAGACATTTTCTTTGCATGAACTCATGGTTCTCATCGTAATGATTCAGCCAAGAGACGTTTTCTCCTGCTCACTCAGCTACGAGCCTCAATTTGCTGACGCAAGCCGTATAAACTTAAATATTCAAACGTGGAGCCTTTGTTCTTCCTCCCAGGATGAAGTGGAGGAGCTGCGAGCCGAGATGGAGGAGGTGCGGGACAGCTACCTGGAGGAGGAGGTCTACCAGGTGCAGGAGCTGCGCCGGGAGCTGGACCGAGCCAACAAGAACTGCCGCATCCTGCAGTACCGGCTGAGGAAAGCCGAGCAGAAGAGCCTGCGGGTCGCCCAGACGGGCCACGTGGACGGAGAGCTGCTGCGCAGTCTGGAGCAGGACCTGAAGGTGCTTTTTGTGTGACTCTTCGTCTCTGTGCACGACATCACTTTGTTTCTGCCTGAGTTTAACACCCCATAACGGCAAAGGAGAAACACCTCACAGCATCTTGAGATTTCTACACCAAAAAACAGTAATGCGGATTTTAACGTGGGTAAAAAAAAAAATTACGATTAGATCTACAGATCTAATGTGGATTAACTTTTTCTACATTTTGACCAGTTACAACCATAAACCTTGCTTGATTTGGCAGGGATAGAAAAACACAGATTGGTACATAATTGTTAAATGGAAGGAAAGTTATCAATGGTTTTCTGAATTTTCACAAATACAAATCTGAAAAATGTTGCCTACATTTGTATTCAGTCCCCCTGAGTCGACCTGAACAACAGATTAGTCCGAATGGATCAAGTATGTCTGTAAACTTAAGTTTTGCCACAGATGCTCAAATTTAATTTAGGTGTGGCCTTTGACTGGACCATTCTTCCACATGACTGTGCGCTTGAATTTAAATTATTCCACTACAGCTCTGGCTGTCTTTTGCAGCCTCTCTTAGACTTAGACAAACTTTATTGTCATTTGGTTATGCACAGAGTGCGTACAAAACGAAATTTCGTTGCATACCGCTTATGACAACACTGCAAAAATGGATCTAAAAGCAAGTAAAATGTTCTTAAAAATTGTGTTTTTGTCATTGATTTGAGCAGGTAAATAATATTATCTACCAATGAAATGTGTATTTTGACCCCTAAAACAAGATAATTAGATATACTGCACTTGAAGTAAGACGATGGAGATGAGTTGTTTCTATTTTAAGTGCAAAAATCTTATTCCACTGGCAGATCATCTTATTTACCTGCTCAATTCAAGGAGAAATACACTCATTTTAAAGAACATTTTACCTTTTTTTAGTTCTGTTTTTGCAGTGAATGTAGTGAGATTGCAATTGAAATAAAATAGCATTACAAAATAGAGTGCAGCACTGATAAGAATGTAACAGTGCAGGAGAAAATACATTTTTAAAAAAGTGTGCAGAGGAATGTTCAACCATGTTTGTAGTGCAAAGATAATGGTGCAAAAAAAAAAGGCATTAATTTGAAAAGTTCAATGTTGGCAGAGCAAAATAATAATGGTGCAAAAATTTAGTAAACGTTCAGTTGTGTACTTTTAAATTTAAATGGATGATAAAAGTTCAGCAACATTGGCAGTGCAAAATAATGATGCAAAATGGCCATAAAGTTCAGTTCTGTGCATGTGTGATGCAGAGTATAGTTTAGAGTTCAGCAGTCTGAAGGCAACGTGAGAAAAAGCTGCTGCAGAACCTGGTGGACCTGGTGGACTCGCAGGTTTTCTTCCAGGACTGCCCTGTTTTTAGCCCCCTCCCCCATCTTTCCATCGTCTCTGACCAGCTTCACTGTCCCTGCTGAAGAAATGGTCCCCACAGCATGAAGCTGTCACCACCGTGTCCCACCATGTTCAGCGTTATTTGCAGTGTTACAAACTTCTCGTGGCTTTCATGCAACAAAGGTTTTCTTTATGCCACTTCTCCATTAGGGTCATGTCCTCATGAAGCTGCTTGTTCACTAATGTTCTCCAACAAACCATTGAAATGATGAAATAATCAAAGTCAATTGCCTACAGCGGGTTTTATTGAGGTGTATCAGAGAAAAGGTGGTTGAATACAAATGCATGCCACATTTTCAGATTTTTACCTATCAAACATTTTTACAACCCATGTGATCATTCTTCTTCCTCTGCACTACTACTTTTTATAGCTCTGTTGCACACAAAATCCCAAGTTTAAGATGTGTGGATACTAATCCAAGGAGCTTCATATAAGACATCTAAACATGGGCTACATTACTGATGTACAAGTAGAATATTGTGAAGTATTCATGTCCAAACCGTCTTCAGGTTGCAAAGGACGTTTCGGTGCGGCTGCACAACGAGCTGGAGAGCACGGAGGACAAGCGCACCCGAGCGGAGGACGAGAACGAGACGCTCCGGCAGAGGATCATCGAGGTGGAGATCTCCAAACAGGCGCTGCACAATGAGCTGGAGAGGATCAAGGAGGTGAGATGGCCGCGCCTTGTTCATGGCTGTTTGGTCCTGAGCGGAGAAATCTCCATCTTGGGTTGTGTGTTTTATGCTGCTAGGTCACTCTTGGAGAAGAGGTTTGAATCTCAATGCGTCTTTTGCTGGTTAAATAAAGGATGCTGCTTCTTGAATTTCACAAAACCTGTTGGAAAAGCAGACAGAAATCACATCAGTTTGATGTTGATGCAGAGCCAGCTGCCGTTTTTCTTTATGTGGTGTTTGAGTTGGAAGTTAGCTGTTATGTGATTCTTGTGGTATCCATACCTTTTTTTTTTAAAAAAAACAAAAACATAAACGGTTTCAACTCAGCAGATTTAAACTAAAGCCGTTTGACATTTTCTGCTGGATATTGATCAGAATCAAATGTGAAGGATGCTTCTGTTGCTTCTGTCAAGAAAAGAAAAGTAACTAAAACTGGAAATACAAGGTTTAGGTTTTCATTGAATCATAATTTAAAAAATGATGATCTTTTTTTGCTTTTCGGCTGCTTCATAAAAGCGAAACAACTTTATAGGAGGGCTCCCTTAATTTCTGTGCTTTTTAAAACTGTGTATTTTGGTTTTGCTTACAAGCGAGGCTAAAGTGTGTTGCTTGTTTTTCAACCAGCTGACTGGCAGTGCGCAGCAGGAGGTGGTGGAGGGCCAACAAGGTGTTAAGGTGCTATTTTAGGCCAGTTCGCTTCACCACGTCGTCACAAAGGCGGAGCATCTGTGTGGATTTTAAAACGGTTCTCACTGTGATAAGATCTGTGTTGGCACCGCTGGTTCCAGTGAAAAAAAAAAAAAACATTCACAAGGTTTAAATGAATTTGTCTGTAAGTTTTCTGCTGATTTTTAGTTAAAACCTTAATGACCTGATACGTTACTACTGCCATATTAAGGTTTGTCACGTGGCTTTTTAATCCTTTTTAATTCTGTTTGCATTTTTGCTTTTTGTAAAATGTTTATGGGGAAAATTGTAGATCAGTGTTGATTGTTGCTGATATTCAGATCAACTCTGAACTGGTCGCTCTCAGGCACTTCTCTTCAAAACGCAGATCGTAAACAAGTTTCAGGGTTTAATCCAATCAAAACAAAATCCAGTTTAAGTCCGGTTTTCTTTAACTCGCTACAGCTGAGGCTTTTGGGATCTCTCTACGCTTAATAAGAGGGTGTGGCGCATTTTCTCAGTATAAAAAATAACTCTGGTTGTTTGCTTTGTGTCAAGACGTGATAACAAAATAGGAAAACCTATTCTAGAAATTGTTGAAAATTGTTGAAAATAATAAAAGGAGAGAAAATTTATTATAAAACATCTAATTTTTGTGCCGTAGACCCTTTTTAAACAGGACATTTGTTTCTGCCTGTTCAATGTCATGATCAGATTTTTACTTACCTTGTTGACAAATTTGCTGAATTTCTTCAAACTGTATTCATTTAATTTATTTGTGTATGCATTTGAAAATATTGCTAACTCTGGAGACAATAAGACAACGTTTCTCACATTTCCCCCCACTTTTTCCATTGTTTACAGCAGTATTTCTTAACCCTGGTCCTCAGCGCTCACTGTGCTGCGTGTTTTAGTGGATTCCCTGCTGACTTGATGGCATGCTGGAGAGGAACACCAACGATTTGAATCAGGTGTGGTGGAGCAGAGACACAACCAAAACATGAAAGACGGTGCGCCCTCTAGGTTAAAAAACACCGGTTTACAGCACTTATCCTTCATGCGCTTGAGTCTCTTGAGAGGAAAATACAGAACTGTTAAGGCATGCGTCTCTGCCTTAACACACCTGAATGAAATTGGTTAATGACCTTTTCAGGATTTAGTCAAGCTCTGGACTAAGGGGTCCTGTTGAATTTGCATGTTATCTAAGCCATTGCAAGGCCTTTGTTTGGGCAGTAGTATAAAGCTTGATGCTCCACATTACTCCAGACTTTTTGAATTGAGAAAGCTTCCTGGAGAGGAAGCGAAACGTCTTCAACTACGAAAAACAAGTCCAGTTGCTTTGTTTTTTACTTTTTTGGAATGACCGTGACCTGGATGACTGAGAATCTTCACCAGCAGGTTTATCTCCATGGTAACCAATACAGCAGTTCAGTCTCTGGGGTCACATGATCGCTTAACGATGCGTGCGCTGACATACGGTTTTGGTTTGTTCCACCTTTATTTCTCCGCTGTATCTGCATGAGAAACTTTAATGCTACCAAATGGCTGCGCTAAGGGACGTCTGGGAGTCCTCTCTGTTGTGTTTTGCCGTCACTTATCAAAGTTGTGCTACAGAACGTTGGCTTGCACTCTTGGTTCCACGTGTAAACATCCTGCATGGTGTTCAGGTAGAAAAACAACGCCGGATTAGTTCCCGACAAGGCCATTATGAGTTTTTCGCTGCTAAGTATCTATCGTCTGAGATGCTAATGCTCAAGGAGAGTTGTGGGGACTGCGTCTTAAGAAAAAAAGTCTAAAAAATGTGGGTGATCTGTAATTGGCGTCGCCATATTCAGCAATAATATCACAGTTACATATTTTCCTGATATATTGCAGCCCTGCTTTGCTTCCATGTTGCCCAGAGGAAGTTTTTTCTTTGACGATAGGGAAGTCTCACCAGTAATAGGATGAGCGGCGTTTTATTCTCAGAGCCGCTTAGATTGGACTGCTTTGACTTATTGATTTTGACAGCAGCAGGTAAGTCACCGTCTGCCGGTCCACAGAAAGTAGGCCAATCCTAGACAGAGCCTCGCTGAGGAGTTTGGTGACTTCCAGCCACTATGTCCTTGTATGATTGCGTTGGCAGCTGGTTTTCAAATGCAGTTTTCCTGCAGAAGGAAGCTGAAGCACTAACCAAGCAACCTGCTGGATTTGCAGTTGTTGTAACATTTCTATGCGATATAACGCTACATCAAAAGGTTTATTTAGTGTGTGTTTGAGCGCTCTGTGCCTCCGTTACCGTGGCTGAGGGCAGATTTGAGCGGCTCACTCCGTTTGTCCTTGGTGGCGGTAAAACGATGCATACATGCATCAGCAGCAGATGACACGCATGCCGTCGTGTCGAGAGAAAGGGAAGAAGATGAGTTGAAGGGCTGCTGCTCCAAATTATTGCAGATATATTTTTTTTTTGTGATCTTCCCCCGAGGTTCGTCCCAGAAAAACACGCTCCGTTTCTGGGTGTTTTTTTTTCTCTCTCCCTCTTTGTTTTTGATGCAACACCCCCACCATGTCTTTAAATAACAGCTCCACATTTCTTCAGATCTTTTATTTTATAACATTGGCTCTTGGTGTGAGTCCATGAAAGTCGTAACGCAGAGAGAATCAGGATTTTTTTAAGGGTTGATGTTTCTGTTTAAGACGTGCGACAACAACCTATTGTTGGATATAATAAGACGAGCTTTAACGCCGCTGCTCGACTCGAACGGGCTCAGAGATAAATCTCAAAGGTGTAGATGGAGGAGGAGAGTCAGACTTTACTGATAACAATGTTGTCCGACTGGAACGGGAGGTGCGATCTTTTACCTTTCTGCTTTAAACACACCTTGTAAATCATTGCTGAGGTGTGATGTGATGCAAGACGAAAACGCAAAAAATCCTCCACAGAGATCTCACGATGATAACGGCTGAGATAAGCTCCTTTAGCCATGCCGTAAAACTGGTTAAAACCAGATCTCTATGCACAGTATTTAAAAAGATACACCATTCGTTTTTCTTCATTAAATCAGACTGAACTGCTCCTGTTTCAGCTCGGTTAGGATTACCAGAATTATTTCTGTTCGCTCAATGCAAGAATGATAAGAGAGAGAGAGATTTTTATTACTTTTTTAAATTCATAAGTTTGCATACACTAACAATATTCTATCTTTAAACAATTTGTGATGGCCCAATTAATGCTGTCATGGGTTTGGAGTTAAATTCAGACCCACCTGTGCATACATATTAAGGAAAAAACATCCACACCCTTATGTGACATCGTTAGCCAAGATACCATAAAGAGCATTGTTGACCTCCACAGGGTCCGGTTCACCCTTGGGTACAATTTCCAGATGCCTGAGGGTGCACTTTCATCTGTTTAGATAATTATATTCAAGCTTAAACGACATGAGAACCACCATCGTAACGTTCAGGAAGGACACGTGTCACAGAGACAAACTAGTTTTGGTGTGAAAACTCAGAACCAACCCCAGAACAAAAGCAAGAAAATACTTTAAGGTAAGAGTAACCTGTGCTAAAAGGCCACTGAAAGAGGAGGAAGCAGTTGCTAAAAAAAAATAACAAAAAAAGCTAGATTAAAGCTTTCAAATGCAAAAGAGGACAAAAAGTTAAATCTTTTGGAGACATTCTGTGATCTGATGAAACTAAAATCAAACTGTCTGATCTTATTGATCATTTGGCAACATTTTGGGGGAAAGACTGGAAGCTTGCAATCCTGAGAATGCCTCCGCTGTGAAGTACGACGGCGGCAGCATCATGTGACGTTGGTGTTTTGCTGCAGGAGGGACAGGTGCACTTTTCAAAATAGATGGCATCATTAAGAAAGGAGATTATGCGGAAATATTGAAGCAACATCTGAATACGTCAGATACGAAGTTAAAGCGTTGGCACAAATTGATCTTCTAAATAGACAGTGTATGGTACTGAGTTAGTTACAAAGTGCTTTAAAGGTAACAAAGAACCCTCATACAGCCCAGATCTCAGCCCCACAGAACAGGGCTGCTCACATCCAGTCCTCTAGAGCAACTATCCAGCAGCTTTTAGATGCATCCCTGCAACAAAACTCCTGAGTCAAAGGGCTGAACTCCTCCACCATCGTCATTAAGAATCAGAATCAAGTTTAATGCCAAGTAGGTTTCCACTTACAAGGAATTTGACTTGGTGTTGATGGTGCAGACACTATATATATATATATATATATATATATATATATATATATATATATATATATATATATATATATATATATATATATATATATATATACCGAATCTGTAGCTATATACACCAGTAGACTGTGCGTTAATGTGACTCAGAAGGTCTGGAGATGTTGTGTTGGTGTAGCTTGTAGGTCCTGAATGGGGGAGAGAGACAGTGTCCAGTTTCACGGGCGGCTCTTGCCCTTGTTGATGAGGCTGGTAGCGGATGGGAAGAAACTGTTCTTGTGGCGTGAGGTTCTGGTCCTAATGGACCCCAGCCTCCTGCCAGAGGGAAGTGATTGAAATAGTACATTAATGGGGTGCGAGGGATCAGCCACAATCTTCCCTGCACGTCTCAGAGTCCTGGAGGCGTACAGGTCCTGGAGAGATGGAAGATTGCAGCCAACCACCTTCTCTGCAGACCGGATGACACACTGCAGTCTGCTTTTGTCCTTGGCGGTGGCACCAGAAGCCCAGTAAATGGCCGTTTGTTTGGTTCAGGAGTGTTGGAGAAGGAATGCATCTAAAAGCTGCTGGATAGTAGCTCTCCGAGACAAGACATGGGAACCCATGCTATATATCATTCACAGGCAGGGCTGAAAAGACCCAACAAGCCTGACCCGGTTTCACCAGATCTGTCTGGAGTAATGGGCCTAAATACAAGCAACACAACGGTTGTGAGAAGGAAATGGGCGTACCATACACTTCTGCATTAGTAGAAAGGTAAATATATAGAGAAATACTTCTCTCATTAATTATTCTAGGCATTTGTCAAATAGACAGTGGCGGTTCTGTACAGGGGCACAGGCATATTTATAAATACTTGGTAACTATCTAGTTTCTTTGCTTGTGTTGGGGAAATTTGGGTACATTGTTTTGAACTCTTAGGTGAAATCTTCCACTTACTGGTTATTAATTACTCTAGAAAATACTGTGTACATATTAACAGACCCTCTGAACAGGATGGGAGACTCCTGCACAGCCTCACCGTTATTACACCGTAATTAGTTTTTAACATAAAAAAACAAAAACAAAATCCTGTTAAAATGGGTCTGCTGGTCGCTGTAAAAGGGCAACTAATCTGAAATAGTTTGAGCAACTGTGGCCTTTAAAGCCAATCTCTCTCCCTGCGCGGTCACAGGCTCCAGGGAGCGGTCCTGGCACGGCGGCGTGGATTAATCCGACAAGAAGGGCTGTTATAAAACAGAGCGGCGTGTCTCTGCGCGGGCTGTCGGGACGGAGGGAGGGCTGGACACAGAGATGGAGGGGCAGAGGACGGCGGTAATCCACCGCTTCCAGACCCTGTCACCCTGCGATATGAGCAAACCTGCAGCCAAACAGCCGAAGGAAGCTGGCTGACAGGTTCTGCTGCTGCTGCTGCTGCCATTGTGTGCGGTCGGTCTCTAATCCAGCCAGGAAACGGTGTGAGAGAGAGTCGTTTTTTTGTTGTTGTTTTTAATGACAAACAGCCGACGGATGCGTGTAATGAAATGAAACTAATGAAACGTCTGCACGCAGAGCACCAGCATCAGGTGCTTTATTGTGCGGTCCCACTCTGCCGTGATGAATTCGTCTTTCATTAAAGACAAACGCTTGGCCTTTGTGCTGTCCTGTTCCTGCTCACTGACTCCCAGGTATTTCTCCTGACAGATTTCCTCCACCGGTGGCGTCAACACCCAGCAAAGTGGGGACATTACTTACGCAAGGCTCTGCTTATTGTTCTGTTTAAAGCATTGATGCATTTTAACATTGCACAGCCACCACTCCCTGCATGTGGTCTCTTTTACATTTAACCGTTTGTGACCATTCAGGCAATGAAATGGGGATAATTTGTTCAGTTAAATAGCTTTTAATTTATTTATTTTTTTCAATTTCAATTTCAATTTTATTTATATAGCGCCAAATCATTAAACATGTCATCTCAAGGCACTTTACAAAGTCAAGTTCAATCATATTATACAGATTGGGTCAGATTATACAGATTGGTCAAAAATGTCCTATATAAGGAAACCAGTTGATTGCATCAAAGTCCCGACAAGCAGCATTCACTCCTGGGGAGGAGTCATCTGCATTGTACATGGCTTTGCTGCAATCCCTCATACTGAGCAAGCATGAAGCGACAGTGGGAAGAAAAACCACCCATTAACGGGAAGGAAAAACCTCCGGCAGAACCGGGCTCAGTATGAACGGTCATCTGCCTCGACCGACTGGGGTTACAGAAGACAGAACAGAGACACAACAAGAGAGACAAAAAAGCACAGAAGCACACATTGATCTAGTAATCTGTTCTACATTAGATGGAAGTAGCGGGTGAGCCGTCTTCTCTGGATGATGTCACAGTTAACAGAACGCCAGACCAGGTGTACCTACTATGAAGAAAAAGAGAGAGAGCAAAAGTTAAAAGCTGAAATGACGACAGTCATTTCAATGTAATACAATGCAAAACTGGAGAACAGTAGACTGAAGAACAGTAGAAATCAGTAGAGTGAGAAATAGACCCTGATGTCCTCCAGCAGCCTAGGCCTATCACAGCACAACTATAGAGATAGCTCAGGGTATGAGCCACTCTAACTATAAGCTTTGTCAAAAAGGAAAGTTTTAACATTAGTCTTAAAAATAGATAGGGTGTCTGACTCACGGACCAAAACTGGGAGTTGGTTCCACAGGAGAGGAGCCTGATAGCTAAAGGATCTGCCTCCCATTCTACTTTTAGAGACTCTAGGAACCACCAGCAGACCTGCAGTCTGAGAGCGAAGTGCTCTGTTAGGAACATACGGGGTAATCAGAGCTCTGATATATGATGGAGCTTGATTATTAAGGGCTTTATACGTTAGAAGGAGAATTTTAAATTCTATTCTTGATTTAACAGGAAGCCAATGAAGGGAAGCTAAAACAGGAGAAATATGATCCCTCTTGTTGATTTTCATCAGAACTCTTGCCGCAGCATTGTGAATCAGCTGAAGACTTCGAACTGCATTTTGTGGACTTCCTGATAGTAAAGAATTACAATAGTCCAGCCTTGAAGTAACAAATGCATGGACCAGTTTTTCAGCATCACTCCTGGACAGAATGTTTCTAATTTTGGCGATATTCCGGAGGTGAAAAAAGGAAACTCTGGAAACCTGTTTAATATGGGATTTAAATGACATGTCTTGGTCGAAAACAACACCAAGATTTTTAACTTTATTACCAGAGGCCAAGTTAATGCCATCCAGATTAAGGGATTGATTAAGAACTTTATTTTTTGAAGACTCTGGCCCAAAGATTACAACTTCTGTCTTGTCAGAATTTAAATGCAGGAAATTTAAAGTCATCCAGCTTTTGATGTCATCAAGACATGACTGCAGTCGAAGTAACTGATTGGATTCATCAGGATTTATGGATAAATATAGCTGAGTGTCATCAGCATAACAGTGGAAATTAATCCCATGCTGTCTGATAATTTTGCCAATCGGAAGCATATATATAGTAAATAGAATTGGTCCAAGGACTGAACCCTGTGGTACTCCACAAGTGACCCTAGAGTTTGAGGAAGATTTATTATTTACATGAACAAACTGGAATCTGTCCAACAGATAAGATTTAAACCAGCCTAATGCTTTTCCCTTAATTAAGGTGACCAGATTTCTAAAATCAAATCTGGGGACATTTCTTGCTCGTGGATAAAAATCAATACATCTAATCAAGATGAAATTAGGAAACGGGGACAGTAATGGTTTCATTTATTTTTACATGTTTATTAATATTTAAACAATAAAAATCAAGTGTAAAAGACAGGAATGT
The DNA here is from genome assembly GCF_011125445.2 of Fundulus heteroclitus. Taxonomy (NCBI): domain Eukaryota; kingdom Metazoa; phylum Chordata; class Actinopteri; order Cyprinodontiformes; family Fundulidae; genus Fundulus; species Fundulus heteroclitus. Next base: position 28,511,224 of record NC_046366.1, on the reverse strand, counting down.
GCCTCTCCAGACCTTTAGTGCATCCTAAGATTAATAAAATCAATAAATAGTGTTATTAATAGAAACTAGAACTGTGTCTCTGGGTTGGGGCAAAGCGGTGGGAGTGGGAGTGGAAGGGTCCAGAGCGGTTAGCAGGCTTTTCCAATTTTGTGGGGCTCAAAGAGCTCTGCCACCCCCTAAGGGGAAAGTGACATGAGGAAAAGAAAAACCAGTAAATACAAACATTTAGCCTGTGGCTGTCTGTGGAGACAGAGCCCCCCAAATTTAAAAAAACTGCAACAAATACTCATTCTGTTCACATCTACATACCTATGAAAAATTGTTTTTTCTGCGTTAACATCAAAAAGTAGCAGTCAAGCCCGCTGGTAAAGGATGATACATGTTTCTTACTGTCAACTGACCACATAAGGGTTCTGTGCATCACAAAGCCGATTAATTTCTCTTATAATGGGCTATAAGCACATAGAGCACATAGTGCATAGAGCCTGTTTGGGACAAGACATTGTCCAATGGATTGTGGTGATGTGAGGTAAAACAAAGGCACAGACTTGGAAAATCCCTTGACATGAATGCCAGTGATTTTGTGTGTAGTGCAGCATGAGCATGTATAAACTTACATAAAGTGTGAATAACTACATTATGTGTATGTGTATGGTAGTAGCTGATGTGCCAGTATATTGTTTGATCCTTTAAGGTGAGTTAACTCCGGTCAGTGAGTCAGCTAACATGAGATCATCTCTGGTTTCTTCAAGGCCTTCTGTGTCTGAAGAGCCATCAGCCACGGTATCCAGAGGTCTGGATAAAATAAGAAGAGAAGAGGATATATTATGTGCAGAACTGAAATTTTTAAAACACAAGAAAAAAAATAAATAAACTAAACTGCCTCTTTATTGTGCCACAGCTAGGGAAGTGCAGTGAAACTCATGTTCAGTGCAGAGACTCAGAAAGAGGTTATATCCTCAGACATCTGGGCTTCTCAGCTCAAACCTGAGTATATCATGTCAGAGCTTTATCACTTGAACTTTATTAATACTCTAAGTAAATATTTCTCCCTTCTCGGCAATCATTCTTTACATCAATATTCCTATTTTCCTCCACTCTCATTTAATCTCCTTTCTGTCTTCCTATCTTTTTCCTCTCTCCTCTTGTATCAATCTTACATTATTATAAAACAGAGACATTATATATTTAAAATCACTTCCAAAAACATTAGAATGTACAACATGAAAACGTCCTATTATTATTATTATTATTATTATTATTATTATTATTATTTCCTCTGATTAAATACAAAAAATGCTAATTACCACAATACTAGGAGCTACAAGCAAAAACAACATAATAAATTAACATTAAACAGGCAGTTATCTCTTCCTCCATCATTCTCAGATCATGCAGATCTTGTTTCATTCCGTTTTCCTGTTACTGACTCCTATTTTTTCATGAGGAACTTTCATAAATCCAAACTGAGCAGTAGAAAAGCTAAACCTAAGCCTGGAAGTCTATGCTCATAAATCACAACCATAAATCAGCAAAACAACTTGTAATAACTCTACTAACTAACTATCTGAAATATAAACTAAAGGTCACCAATCAGTTCTAAAACATCTTTAGACAAGCCCTTGTTGATCCCTGGAGAACCAGCGTACTAGATTAGCGCCTTACAAAGAGTTTTCAATCATTCTGTTACATTTTATCTGAGTGTCTTTTACTCATGTGAGCAGCAACTCGTGGTCTTGTCTTACTTTTTATTGATTATTTTTTAACCTGAAAAAAAAAAATTTCTCACAGGATCAGCTTGATCCAAATAAAATGAATCGATTAACACACTTACCATAACACAGCAGCTCCCCATCAGTTGCCACCAGTTGACGACTTTCCCCTTCTTCTTCTTCTGTTTTAAAAGTGGTGCGCTCGTCTTCTTCTTCTTCCTCTTCGTGTTTTAATGGCATCTGACATCCAAAAGGATCGTTACCGCCATCTAGTGGTGCGCTCTGTTCCTCGTCTTTATATTATCAGCAGCGCAACCAGCTACCGCAACACATTTTCCCCCTCGGTAAAATCGGGGACATTTCCGGGGACAGCTTTAGCCGGGGACAGGTGGTCCAAAACGGGGACAGTCCCCGGAAAACGGGGACGTCTGGTCACCCTACCCTTAATCCCTACAGTATGCTCAAGTCTTTGTAGGAGAATATTGTGATCAACTGTATCAAATGCAGCACTGAGATCTAACAGGACAAGTATAGACACAAGTCCATTATCTGAGGCCATGAGAATATCATTGGTGACCTTCACCAGAGCTGTTTCAGTGCTATGATGAGCTCTGAAGCCTGACTGAAACTCCTCAAGTAGGTCATTACTTTGTAAATGTTCACATAGTTGATTAGCAACTACTTTCTCAAGAATTTTAGATAAGAAAAGAAGATTAGATATAGGTCTGTAATTTACTAACTCATCTTGATCAAGAGATGGTTTCTTAAGTAAAGGTTTAATAACAGCTACTTTAAAAGCCTGTGGTACATATCCATTTACCAAGGATAGATTAATCATGTCTAAAATAGGACCACTGATCAGAGGGAATACCTCCTTAAACAACTTGGTTGGGATTGGGTCTAACATACAGGTAGAAGGTTTAGATGAAGCTAAAATTTTAGATAGCTTAGAAAGCTCTACTGCTTTTAAACAGTTCAGACACTGCGCAGGTTCTAAGGATTCCTCCAATGCTGCCTCACTTACTGAGGATGAGGTAATCATGTTTGGGAGGATGCCAATTATTTTATTTTTAATGGAATCAATTTTATTTATGAAGAATCCCATAAAATCATTACTGCTAAGAGCTAAGGGAATGGATGGATCAACAGAGCTGTGGCTCTGGGTAAGTTTGGCAACTGTACTGAAGAGAAATCTAGGATTATTCTTATTCTCCTCAATTAATGACGAAAAATATGCTGCTCTAACTCTGCGAAGGGTCTTGTTATACAACAATAGACTGTTCTTCCAGATTAAGTAGGATTCCTCTTGGTGTGTAGAGCGCCATTTTCTCTCCAATTTCCTAACATTGTGCTTCAAGGAACGCAGCTCTGAATTAAACCAAGGAGCCAGCTTCCTGTGAATAATCACCTTCTTTTTCAAGGGAGCTACATTGTCTAATGCAGAACGCAATGACGAAGTCATACCGTTTACAAAGACATCTATTTGTGAATTGGAAGAAACAACATTGCTGCCATCTACAGGGCATTTCTGCAATACGGAGGATATTAAAAAGGGGACAGACTCTTTAAGTTTTGATACAGCATTATCCGATAAAGATCTACTATAATGGAACCCTCTTTTGGGGGTGGAGAACTCAGTTAGATTAAACACAAATGTTATTAAAAAATGATCAGATAGGACAGGGTTGTGAGGAAATACTGTTAATTCTTCACAATCAATGCCATATGTCAGCACAAGGTCTAAAGTATGGAGCCAAGAGTGCGTCGGTTTATGCACATTTTGAGCAAAACCAATTGAATCTAGGATAGTTTTAAAGGCTACACTAAGGTTATCACATTCTGTGTCAACATGGATGTTAAAATCACCCACTATAATAGCCTTATCAGTATTTAACACCAAATCAGATAAGAAATCTGACAACTCATCCAAAAACTGAGTGTAAGGGCCTGGTGGACGATACAAAACAACAAACAGAAGAGGTTTTATTGCTTTGCAGTTTGGATGAGGGAAACTGAGTGTTCAATGTTCAAAAGAACTGTAGTTATTAATTGGCCTGGGACTAATTAATAAATCAGACTGAAAGATGGTTGCCACTCCTCCTCCTCTTCCCACAGATCTGGGAATGTGGAAATTTGAATAATTGGAGGGAGTTGACTCATTTATACTAACGTAGTCCTCTTGTAGCCAGGTTTCTGTGAGACAAAACAAATCAATCTGTTTATCAGAAATCAATTCGTTAACTAACAAAGTCTTTGGAGGGAGAGACCTTATATTTAATAGACCACATTTAATTGTTTTATTTTTAGGTTCTAGGTGAACCGTATTGATTTTTATTAGGTTTTTATGATTTGTTCCTTTTAGATAAGTTTTTGATCTGTTAAGTTTTGGCCGTGGGAAAGACACCGTCTCAATAGGATAATGGGTGGGTAACAGTACAGAAGCTGCAGAGAGGTGTGTTAAACTACGGCTCTGCTTCCTGGTCTGGACCCTGGATTGTCAGCATTTAGGAGGACTAATAAATCCGGCCAGATTTCTAGAAAGAAGAGCTGCACCATCCAAAGTAGGATGGATGCCGTCTCTCCAGATCAGACCAGGTTTTCCCCAGAAAGTTCTCCAGTTATCAATGTAGCCCACGTCGTTTTCTGGACACCACCTAGACAACCAGCGGTTGAATGATGACATGCGGCTAAACCTGTCATCACTGGTCAAATCAGGCAGGGGACCAGAGAAAATTACAGAGTCCGACATTGCTTTAGCAAACTCACACACCGAAGCAACACCAACTTTAGTGACCTCCGATCGGCGTGATCGGGTGTCATTACCGCCAGCGTGAATAACAATCTTACTGTATTTACGCTTATCCTTAGCCAGCAGTTTTAGGTAAGATTCTATGTCGCCCGTTCTGGCCCCTGGCAGGCATTTAACTATGGTCCCTGGTGTCTCTAGTGCCATGTTTCTGACTATTGAGCTCCCAATAACCAGGATCGGCTTCTCAGCGGGTGTGTCGCTGAGTGGGGAAAATTTATTTGAAACGCAGACGGGTCGGTGGTGAACTGGGGGCTGAAATCTAGAGCTATGCTTCCTACGAACTGTCACCCAGCCGGCCTGCTTACCCGGCTGCTCGGGTGCTTCTGGAGGACCACTAAGTGAACTAACGCTAGGTCTATGTGGCTCCGCGCTAGCAGAGGGGCGGCTATCAGCTGGTCTTTCCATAGCACGGAGCCGGGACTCTAATTCTGACACCCTCGCCTCCAAAGCTACAAAAACACTACATTTATTACATGTACCATTATCACTAAAGGAGGCAGAGGAATAGCTAAACATCTGACACAGAGAGCAGGAGATAAGGGGAGACTTAGTCAGAGACGGAGAAGCTGAAGTAATAGTAGGAGAGGAAGCCATTGTGGAGCTAAAGCTAGGCTAGGCTAAAGCTAGGCTAGCGCCCTTCTACCACGCCAAGAGAGCAAACCGTGAAACACGAGGAGTTCCCAAGCGTGATGTGCAGCAACAGAAAATGTTTTAAAAGTGCTTATGTGTTAGAAACAGATGTTACAGCAAAGAGATTAAAGATAAAAGCGAGAGAATCTGGAGCAACAAACCGTTGCTCACGCAGTGAAAACAGGAAGTGATACAATACGCCTTACCGCAAACAGGAAGTGACGTCAGCTCAGAGCTTTTTACAGCTCGCAAATGATTAAATCTGAAAAATGAATTTTGATTATTAGCTGTTGCATCCAACTTTTGGTATTGCTTTTACATTTAATGGAAAGTGTCAGATATTATCAGGAAATAACAAAAAGTCAAAACATTTTACATGGTAAGAACAAAAGGCATGAAAACATTTGTTTGTTCCCTGCTGTTACAGCACTTGGTATAACTTCCTTTCACCCAAACAAAAGTCTTCCTCTGCAACATTTCACCAGCGATTTTGGGCCAGTTCATCCTGAACAAGAACCAGCTCTAAATTCAGTTCAGCGAGGTTAAAATTAACTGATTCGTGTTCGTATTACACAACGTTCAGAACAAAGTTTACAATTCCATCGACTAGTTCTTCTTTTCCTTTATTATCTTTCATCTAAAATAAAGTTTCAAAATATATTTAGCTCATTATGTTATTTGCTGCCTTAGCGTCTGTTTTATTTTCTCCTCTCGCTTTTGCTCACATAAATTGTATCTTTCAACGACTGAATTCTCAGAACAGCTGCTGTCATTCTGTATTTTAAGGGAGACTTATCATGCAAAACCTACTTGTTTAGCCCATTAATACGTTTTGTCGTGTACTTGGAGAAACTAGGAGTGCAGAAAATTTCAATGTAGTCCATCTAGGCGCTGCGCAGATACAGTTCTATTCAGTTTGGGTCGCACTTTTCAACCCGTTTAGTTTTCTCTGTCCTCTGTTATGTTTTTTGATCAATTATGTCACAGCATTTGGTGCTGAGCTGGTCAAGAAGGTCATGGACTTCCAGCTTACCAGTCTCGCTAATGCGCCATTTTTATTTTGTAGGCCAAACTGAAGGATAGCGAATCTACAAGTGGATATCAGGCCGTCCCCCAGCAGACTACAAAAATGGCCGGTCAGGCTGGAGTGGAGCGCTCTACAACCTAGAGGGCAGGGGGGGGGCGTGGTGAAGTTCCACCTTTAGATTTAAAGAGACATCACCAAAATGAGTTGCTCTCACACGCACCTCAGGACAAAAGAGTTGAATGTGGGGGTAAATAACGAGGACCAAAGCATGCAGTTCCGTGTATAGACCAGAACTGAACCATTTCCATGAGAAATGGAAGAACTAAAAACACGGTAGGTCCCCCTTTTAACACTTTCATTGTCAGAAAGCAAAGTGAGACGGAAATTGGCCTGAAAAGGGATCAGTTTAGGTTATTTTGTGATAGCTGTAATTTTATTGCTCTTATTATCATCCTGTTGAGCACATACGATTTAGTTTATAGTTTTGCCCTTTAAACTGTTGTTGCACATTCAAAAACAGAAATACTCCAGACCCGACTTGACCTGAAACATTATTGGGACTTCTATCAATTGTTGGTCATACTACAGTTTAGACACAACAATTTTTATCTTGAATAAAGCTGACAAAATGTTTAATTGTGTAACTATTGGTAGTTTGAATATTTCCCTGAAATCCAAGTGTAACTGAACCCTGCCGCAGCTTTCTGCTTGTATTTGCTGGCTCTCCTGTCCAATGTCTTTGAAATCTGGCTTCAGAAAAAAAAAATTCAATCTATTTTTAATCTGTTAGTTTTGAGGGTTGAGGCTTGAGCCTGCAGTTATTTTTTTATGCCTAAGGCAAACTGAGGTTTAAAGTGAAGAAGCAAAGGCTTGCATTGTCAAAAATGCAGAAAATTAGCCTACGTACACACAGATGAGCTCGGTTCTCACCTCCAGGGAAAGTGCTGCGTCTCTTTCTGCAGCGTTGATCTTTAGAGCGCCGTTAAACATCGTCAGGATGAGCCCAGTTCCCTTCAGGCTCTTCATGTAAAAAAAAAACAACAACACATCGTTCTGTTCAAAGTTATTAAAAAAAATGAAGGAGTTCATTGAAACGTGTTCCAGAAAGAAAGAAAGAAAGAGAGATCTTTGACCGGTCCTAGATGCACAATCTCTCTCTGTAGACTGAACCAAACCCTGGGTTCACTCTTAAACGTTCTTTCCTACAGGATGTAGGCGGTAGCAAGTAGTGCCGCTTAGAGTTTGGCCATTTCTACCCAACTTATACTTAAAACGCCCCCAAAAAAAACAATAAACAGGGCATCACTTCAGTGCCCTGTTCTCTTGTCTTTCCCATTTAGAAGATCACCTAAGAGGCCTCTGTGTCACCTCACATTTATACTCCACGGAAAGCTAATTATATAAACGTATAAATTACATCCAGTTACTTATATTTCAGATGAATTATTAGGGCTCCCGAGGCTGTTTTTTTTCTTCTTCTTCCCACCACCTCTTCACTCTCAGAATTAATTTAAATTATCTCAATCAATTTACTGCCTAGTGAAAACATGAAGCTCCTCGGTGAATGAGCGACAATGCCAGCGTTCATTATGTGCTTGTGTTTTATCACAAACGCATCACTTAACTGGGTTCAACATGAAAAAATATTGACAGCACAGAATGCAAATAAGAAATTTCAGAGAAATACTTCAGGGCCGTGGCTTTCCTGTAGGTGTGTTCTGCTTCTAAAGGAGACGGAGATGTGTTTACCGCCTTTAATTAGCCCCAGCAACTGAGCGACTGCAGAGGTAGCTCATCGTCTCATCTCATCATCTCTCTGTCATGTATTTCCTGAGCTTCTACTGCGTCGTGCTTCCCTGCTGTAGTAGTATAAAGGAATCTCATTGACCTACTTAATATCGTGTGTCTGTCTCCACCAGCAAGAAGCAGAGAGAGCGCGCGAGGAGAGGGGGGAAAAAAAAAAAAAAAAATCTGCTGCAGTGACACACATCCGTACGAAACGTATCGCCGTGTTGCTGCCGTGCGGATCATCCCAGAATTTACCATCTGTGGAACAAAGAAGTGAGCTTTGAATTATTTTGATGCACAATGCGAAATCCCTTCAAAAGCTATGATGTTCTTCTATAGGTAAACTATGACTTACATGCGGGAAACCTTGAGGAGCATGTGCAACAAATCTTAAACTCTGTCCTTTGAAGTTTAAAACCCCGTGAAAGGTTGAATTTTTCATCCTTGCAGATGGTTTTTTTTTTCTGAAAATGTTTTGCAAGTGATATAATTTAGCGAAGCATCAAAGCTGCCTCTCGGTAAATGAGAGCCTCGCCGTACGAACATCAGAGTGGCTCTTTCAACGTCCTCAGACAAATCAAGGCTTTTTTTTTTTTTTTTTAAACGCATCAAAAGCTTATTTGCTGTAATTCTGATCACACTCTTAAGAGATCTTGAGGGTTTGCTTGTGTTTTGTATCAATTCAAGCATCGTTTACATCACATCAAAGCTTGAAAATACAAATTTGGCCAAGAGTGGTTGTATTAAGATAAAACAGGTTTATACTTTTACAACTTTTTCTCTGCAGTTGTATTCAGGCTTCCACCTCACAATCTTTATATACATTTTTATGAAATAAAATGAGAAATACATTAAAAAATAATTAGAAAGTTGCCAAAGAGTGACGACTTTATGTTTGCAATATCACACTCTGTTATCAGTGTGTAACACACTTTAAACCCAAGACAAAAGTACTGATATACTGTAATAGTCTGCATAAAGTAAAGATTTATATGCCTATTCATCAAATGAGGTGAAGGAAGTCTGTAGAAATGTCGGTAGCTGGGAGACCTTACAGAGGCATTAAAAGCTCAGCCACAAACCCAGCCTGCCTGTATTTCACCACAGTGCTGAATGATCAGCTAAGACAAAAACTGTGATTCTAAACGCTAAATTCGGGTTAGCTCGTTTGTGTTGCAGTTCCGACCAGCAATGTTACCCTACACGTGTGGCTTGAAAGAGTCGCTTTACCTGAGGAAACAAACAATCCTGCTACAGCTAATTAGTGTGGGTTAACATGCATGAGGAACATTAACATAAAACGATTATCATCCATCCATCCATCCATCCATCAATCCATCCATCCATCCATCCATCCATCTATTCCTTCATCCATCTTTATCAGGAGGAAGGTCATTCTAGTTACACATATTACTTTATTTCTGATCATCTCTTACCAGCAGAGGAGAAACAAAGGAAATGAAACTGCAACATTAGGACACAATGGTGACTTTTAGTTCAGTAGGTACTTAGCATTAATTAACTGTTCTCCACAGTAATTAGTGAGGCCTCACAGACTATCTATCTATCTATCTATCTATCTATCTATCTATCTATCTATCTATCTATCTATCTATCTATCTATCTATCTATCTATCTATCTATCTATCTATCTATCTATCTATCTATCTATCTATCTATCTATCTATCTATCTATCTATCTATCTATCTATCATAACATTTAATCATATATATATATATATATATAGCGAGAGAGATTGATAAATGTATTTTGCTCTTTTTGCTGCAGTATTTGTTACATTTTAGTCATCATCCCATCCATCCATCCATCCATCCATCCATCCATCCATCCATCCATCCATCCATCCATCCATCCATCCATCCATCCATCCATCCATCCATCCATCCATCCATCCATCCATCCATCCATCCATCCATCCATCCATCCATCCATCCATCCATCCATCCATCCATCCATCCATCCATCCATCCATCCATCCATCCATCCATCCATCCATCCATCCGTCTTCCATTTATTCGACATTGCCTGATACCAGAGCTCTTCTGGTATCAGGCAGAGCCCGGCCACCCTGTGGAGGAAGCTCATTTCAGCCGCTTGTATTTGGGATCTGATTCTTTCGGCCACGACTCCTACCTCATGACCATGGGTCAGGGTAAGATTGTAGACGGTAAATTGAGAGCTTTGCTATTTGCCTCAGCTCTTTGCTCACTACAACAGACTGTAGCAGCGGCTGCATTACTACAGATGAAGCCCAAATCTTCAAAAGTCTTTTTGTGTCAGAAAAGAACAGGTTTTAAATCACTTATTTGCTTTGAAAAAATGGAAAGGTTGATGTTCTACTTTGTTTGCTGTTTTATGACTTTTAGATGTAGTTACCCTTTAAAATATCGTCATATTAAGGAAAAAGGGAATCCTAATTCCCACCATTTATTTTCCATTTATAACAGAATCCACATCCATGACAGCTGGATATCCAGAGATCTCACCTCCCCTTTAAAGCCCTGTTCTGCGAGTATTTTATGCTCCAAAGCAGAAGAAAAAAAAATACCCTGAAATGATCTAGTTTCCTTTCTTTGACGCTATAAGAGAATCCTGATAGATTCTTTGGTGCGCAAATGTTTGATTTGCAGGAAAAACCAAAACAATGAAACCTCCTCCTGTGTGCAAACCTCCCGTCCTTTCAGCTGCAGCAACAGACGCCTCGTCGTCTGGCAGCGCGCTGCTCAGCGTCAACCTAAAAACATCGGATCGCACCGTCCAAAGCTGGTGTTGTGGATGCTTCTCCTCCACGGCGGAACGGATGGCATTAGCTGTTATATTTAGGGAGGTTGACAGCAGCTTGGCAGGCCGTAACTCTGACTGATTCAGAGTGTTTCTCACCTCCTCTTCAAACAGAAGGAACAGACAAGCCGTCAGGAAAATAGAGCCTCCGATCGCACGGAGGGGGACGTCGCCTCGGGTGAAATATGGTCGGGAAAAGTTTTCTAGTTCTTGCCAGGGTCGATGAAGGAGAAAGGATGTCAGGTTTAATCTGCGGGTGACATCTCAGCTGTATTACAGTAAGGATGCTGCTCTCAGTAGGTAGATTTAATCAAATCTGAACGTATTGGGCATGGATTGCAAAGTAAAACAAAAACACAGTCCCCCTCTACACTTAGACACCCATGATACTGATGTTAATTAAGCCTTAAAAGAAAAGTAATATAATGTCACACCCCAAAAAAAACATAAAAATATATTGATTCAGATACATTTATTCATGGGGTAAAAAAAACACCTTTAAAATGACTCACCTTAAAAAAAAACAGCTTTAAAATGAATTAAATAAATGTAAATGAGTGTTTTTAAATTTAACCTGCACTTTTGAAGTTCATCGGCGTATCTAAGAACATCTAATTATTAATTCACAACTTGCAGTCTCTTTTAGGTGTAAATATAAGATGTCAGGGAGGCTCATATCTGTTAGCCACTCTTCAAAATGGGAAAGACAAAAATCATGTCGTTCAAGTAAGGCAGACGCAGGTCGACCTTCATAGGACAGAAAATGGTTTCTTCAGCTTTTAACTTGTGGTCATGTAGTCAGGTCACCTGTTTTTTCAGACCTAGATAATTATTCATTCTGTGTACGTGAACATCAGCCGTACAGCAGGAAGTGGCCACCCCACCATACTTCACTGGTGGTAAAAATTATAAGTCTGATCCATATCATCCACTTTTTGCCTGGGTAATAAACACGACATCACTCAGAAGCCGCTCCTCACAGTGGGAAAGATAGGAGAACATGCTATCTGAGTCAGAGAAACATGTGCTGGTCTTCATAAGTCCAAAAAATGGCTACAAGGAAATGGCTAATATACAATATTCCAAATTGGACTATTATGGTGAGTCTTTGGCATCTCACTTGTGGTTATGGGCATTCAAGAAGGATTTGGCCAATTATAAACAACTAGTTTCATTTTCACACATTTATTTATATAATGTGAGCGACACTCAACCCCACAGCATAATGCTGCCACCACTATGCCTAATTGAAACTACTGGGCTGTGGATTATAGCGTTGGTAGCCCTAACAATTTAAAAACAGCGTAACTGAACCAGATTTGTAATTTACACTTAATTTTTTTTTAAAGCAATTAAATCAAAGTGTCTTTAATTTGTGATCCGTTGTAGGTACCAGATCGGCTCGGGGTCCTGCGCCTTCTGATGACGTCACTATACATGGTTGGTTTAACGTTTGCTCAATTACGCAAAACATTGTGATTAGTCTGGAAAACTTACTAAAGTAATTATAGCGGGGTGTAGGTTTTATTCGAGAGCGGGATTGCGGTTTGTAAACGGACAATTATACGAAGAAATTCTCGATGGGCCTTGCGCCTCCCGATGACGTCACATTATGGCAACGCCACTTAAACAAACTACATTGAGTCCGCGGTCTGCATTTGTAACAAATCAATTTTATTTAGTTAATTTAGCAGTTTCTTTTTTCTCAAAAGCTTCAGGCTTAAAGATGAACATCGAAAAATATGAAATCTTAGCAATTCAAAATAATCAACCCACTTTAATTGATAAAAATTATGTAAAATATTTAGGTATAATGATTAACAAGGACCACACTGAAAATGATAAATATTCAAGCCATTTTACAAAAAAAACAACAAATATTTGACAATTGGCAAAATTTTTTGGAAGAATATTGTCACAATTTCATCTGGAATAATAAAAAAGATGTAATCAGAAAGAACGACATAGTAATATCAGTAGAAAAAGGAGGAATAAACGTTATTGATTTTAAAGTGATGAATGCCGTGATAAAATTAAAATGGCTGCAGACTTTTATTAAAAATCAAAAGAGTTTATGGTTTAGTTTCCCTTCACAACTTTTTTTTTTTTTTTTTTTTTAACTGTAGGAAGAAAATTTCTCTTAAGATGTAACTTTGATCCTGCAAAATTACCGATTTAATTGTCAGACTACCACAGAAGCATTCCAAAATGATGTTAAAAGTTTTCATGCCTCGATTAAGTTACTGGAAAATAACCGTAAATTAACAAAATAAAATTTATTTGTAACAAATGGAGACCGCGGGCATAATGTAGTTTGTTTGAGTGGAGTTGCCATATGATGACGTCATCGGGAAGCGCAGTACCTACACCGGGACTTCACGTACAAATGTTAATTAGGGCAGCTCAGAAGGAAAACCGCGGTCCGAACCAGTACTAGCTAGGTGTAGCTAATAAAGTAGCCTTTGATTGCCCAGGAGGAATATATGGATGGATTGACTGATTCACTGCCTAGTTTTACCGCGTGTGTTGTGTTTTATGTGTGTTATGGAACCCTTTTACCATTGATATTTGGTAATATACACTTCTTTTTATTTGCAAGAAATAGTAAGAGCCAAAAGTCTTGTCAAATCTACAATATAACTCGTCACCTCTTCAGAAATATTGACTTTAACCAGTAGCTGGTGCATTTCGCTGCACCCCTCATCCGTACAACCTGAATCAGATTCTGACTGCAGATGACCGAGGGTCTCTGCTGCCACCGCGGTCCGGAGCTTTGCACCGGCATCCTGTCGCAGCTCGACAGTCCTCTGTTGATAAAACAGCGTTTTAAATGTCACTTTCCTTTTTTCGTCACCTCCCGTCGTGCCGTTTTTTTCATCCACAAAAAGGACAAGTGCTCAGAGGAGAGCACCCCGCCCTCAAATTCCCGGCCCATTGTGAACCTTCTGATTCACGCAAGGCCACAGTGCGATGCTAAGAGAGGCTGACCTCATTAGCAGCCAGATGGATACTCACGCCCCCCGTTTTCTACCCTCGTCCACCGCCCCGCAGAGCTCCCGTCATAGATGAGAATAATGTCCCGTTGTCTGCGCTCTCTGGATGGACAGACCCAGATACAAGTTCATAATTGCATTGCAATAAGGTTTTATTTGTCTGTGCCTCACTCTGCTTGCCTGGTAATTACTAAAAAAACACAACAGATTAGAGCTACTTGATGATCATGCCCTGAAAAACAAAGCTGCTTGATAGAGGTTTCATTAACACAAGGAAGCCATCCGGGGAATTTTGTTTATTGACTCTTTCACAAAGAAAGGATCCTATAATTTTTTTTCCTTTCCAGACTATATTTTTTTCTTATTTGATTTAGTTTTTCCTTATTTTGTTATGTCAGTGGTTCAGTGTATTCTAAGCTATTAAAGCTGCAAAACTGCAAACAATCCTTAATCACACCCACCACTGATAAACATAAAATTGAATAGATAAGCGCCTCTCTGTGTTTTTTTTTTTTTTAGTCGGCAACTACAAAAACACCAGATATCATGTACAGATTTATTTATTATTTTTTTCTTTATATAGATAGAATACACAATGACGGTTTTATTATTTATATGGAAAGCTCTCGTAATCTTAATGTAATAAAGAGCACAAAACATTTTTAATTATGGAAAATACAATTGTGGCAAATTTTCCATCAGTAAATTTCCTTATCGCAAAAAATCAAATCTCAAAATTTTTATTATGTCATTAGGTCCTTAATATCATTTAAAACCCGTTTTTAAGCAGATTTATACCCTGATAATGAAATCTTGAACTTGTTCTGTCATGACTACTGTTTAATTTTCTTATTTATTTAACATCTGAATAGATAATTCAGTAGATAAACAAGTAATTATATGTATTTAGAGCCAAAAACATTTTTCTTCCTGGTTTTTCAAGATTAAAACAGAAAATCGTCGTAGACCAATCCACTACATTTACAGATTATCACTATGCATCATGACGGTGACAGCAAACAATGAAACTGGGTGTCAAGCTACAACTACTCAGTTTATTTGCACCGTATTAAGACTTTTAGCTAAAACAATGTTTTTTTTAACTCAAAGTATGAATACAGACGCTCTCTGTTGTCATACATCTATTATGTGCTATGAGTTTGGAAACAGGTCTATTCTGGAAAAAGATAACATGGAAAAGTCTAGAAACACAAATTTTAGCATTTTGAATTTAATTGTTTCTATACTTTTACAGACTTGGAAAATGTTAAAACCAAATGTCCTCATTTGTCTGTTTATTTCATAACAGGATTAATGTGTTTGTGGATGTTACTCTGGATCAGTCCATCATCCTCTTGACTTTGCCTCCGCTTTAAATTGTTGAGTCAAAATCATCAATATTCACTGAGTAAATAAATATCTTTAAGTAATATCGCTCTGTGTCGTCATGGTCAGGTAAAACGACCGGAAAAGTGGACAGAATGAGTAAAAATGCATTAAACAGCTAAAAGACGACTTTGAATGATCTTTTCCGATGAACATGGTGGACAACCAGAATCACTCGAAAGATTTTAATCTATATGAAGAATCCTTGTGATCCAGAAGAAACGGTAAATTGTTTTGTGCTTCTGTTGTGATACTTCACTGATCCTTCAAAGATCTTGTTGTTACAAGGTAGATTTCTGCTAAAATTAATACAGAGATGCTTTGTTTTGCTCCAGAGCGGCAAAATAAAAAAAATGCAACAAGAGCTCTTACTGTAGATCGCGTTTGTCAGCTGAACCGAGAAAATAAAAACGTGTCTAAGTTTGAAACAGCACCAGCTTTTTCCTTTGAAGGGTGCATATGAGGTGAAATGTTCTTGTTGGCACATATAAAACAAGAGAGGACGACCCTGATTATCCTGGGATATCCTCTCATTCGGTGTTTACCCCTGAGGACTCGTCTTCTACGTTACTCTCTGACTTTATCCATGTCTTCTTCACCTCATGATGACTGACGGTCACATCAACTTCTCCTTATGACTCACTTTTTCCTGCTACAATCACCGCTCGCCGCCGCCCCCCCCGGCACGCTGCCAGTCTGCCGTCCCAGAATCCCCGGCGGACCTGTCGGGGAGCTCGCAGGCAGATGACGAGCCAGCTCTTCCCTCCTCCTGGCCTGTCTGAGGCGCGGTGACATTTATAGCTGCTGGTGCTGCTCCACCAACCACTCCGCTTCTGTGACACGTCGGATCCTTGTTTTTGATTTTTTTTTTTTAGCTTCGCTGCGTCCCAGCTGTGTGAACTCGGTCTGAGAACGCAGTTTTCCTGTGTTAGATGTGACCTCCAGACTGAGACGGTGCCTTTCAGACATCACTGGCCTCTTTTTGTCCCCTTTCTCTCTCGTGGGATGAGCTTTGCTGAGCAAAGCACGCTGTCCTGCAGCTCACTTTAAGCAGTTTACGCAGATTCTCTCCTGGGAGCTGACCTCTCAGAACCACCTGCCCGGTTCTATGAAGGTGTGGAAATAATGTGCCCACAAGCATCTTCAGGCAATAACGTGAATGTATCAGGACTTTAGTGCTGTGTTTCCTTGCCCTAGTCATCGGGGAGCACTTTGCCCTGCAGATTTTAGGCTTCTGTTTAAAAGTCATTAATAGGTTTCTGTAGAACCGACCGCTTGGGGAAATTAGGTGTTTTTAAACCGGGTTTGCAGAACCATGGTTGGGCGACTCTGTGCAGTTTTTTGCTTCTGGAATCGACACAATAGCACAACAGGAGAGATGTAACAAATATTTATGGCTTTGGTTTTGTTTCTTCTGGCTTGCTGGTGAAGATTCTCTGTCATCCAGGTCATGGTCATTCCAAAAAAAACCTAAAAAATAAAGCAACTGGACTTGTTTTCCGTAGTTGAACACGTTTCGCTTCCTCTCCAGGAAGCTTTCTCAATTCAAAAAGTCTGGAGTAATGTGGAGTACCAAGCTTTATACTACTGTTTAACAAAGGCCTTGTAATGGCTTAGATAACATGCAAATTCAACCGAAACAGGTCCACCCCTAGTAATGGGCGGTCGTTAAAGTCATTCCTGGAGAGGAAGCGAAACGTCTTCAACTACGGAAAACAAGTCCAGTTGCTTTGGGTTTTTTTTTTTTTACTTTTTTTTGGAATTCTTCTGGCTTGTTTAACTCTTTTGCACTAAAAAGATGGGAAAGTTTATTGGGTGAAAGAATATCGTTTAGTGTGAATGTAAGTCCTAAAGATTGAGCTATCGACTAAAATAATTTAGATGTTATTTTCCATTGTATATTTGCTGAACCCTTTAAAATAAAGCATATACTGTCACTGGGAATACTTTCCACTGTTCAAATATGCGCAGTCAGATTCAGAAAAGTAAAATAAGCGTTTCGATGAGGCTCGTTTGTCAGAATACAATTTTTGAAAAATTAAATTTAGGCAGGTATTAAATGTACCTGTCATCAAACCCATGTTTCTGTGTACAGTTTTTTTTTTTTATTGATCTGATGTTATATCATCAAAGGTGACGTTTTTTATTAGCTACAAGTAGAAAATCCCCAGAATTAACAGACATAGAGGGTTGAAATTAATCTGTATAATGTGTCCCACTTTGTAAATTGAATTACTGAAGTAAATGAACCTTTAGATAATATTCTAATGTTCTCCTTTAGATATTTTTATAGCTATACTAATGTTACTGAAAAGCCTGTCAGCGCAGCTGAGGAGCTGTTAGGACGTGGCATTAGCCGCTATGCTGCAGAACCGTTCAGAACAGCACGCACTTGTTCGCCAATGTGAATTTATTTCCCCTCCTCTTTCAGAACTTGTTCCTTCGGACTGGGCTTATTTTAACTCTCCTAAAAGCGGAGGCTTAGCTACAGTTGTTGGATCTGGTTTTCATTGTCAACAGACTTCTGCAAATTCATTTTCCACTTTTGAGCTTCAATTATTTGAATTCCAACAAACTTTTCCACCACTGTGTGCTCTGGTTTACTGTCCTCCCGAGTTTAATAAGGACTTTATTACTGAATTTTTGGACTTCATGGCAAGGATTACCTTGAAATATGATTATATACTAATTGTAGGAGATTTTAATATACATGTATGCTACGATGACAAACCATTGATAAAGGGTTTTCTAGACTGGATTAAATCTTTTAATTTTATTCTATCTCTGGTCGGTCCGACTCACAAGAAATGTCATCAAGGATCTTGTACTATCTCATGGTTTCTGTCCAAATATTAATGATATTTGTCTAACATGTACATCTGATCATCTACCTATTTTGTTTTCTATTACGACTCCAACCTCTGTGGTTGAAAAATGTCTAACTTCTCGTAGGATTACCTCATCTACCGCCGCTCAGTTTTCTGCAGCCATAAGTGATATGTATCCGTCTGTATCTTACATTGGCTGCAATCTTACTGTCAATGTTCTTACTACTCAATTTAACATCTTGTGCACAAATACTCTGAACTCTATAACTCCTTTTAATACCATGAAGGAAAACAAACTGTCTGAGCCTTGGTTTAATGAACCTACGAGTGCGCTCAGGTGAGACTGCAGGTGAGCTGAGAGGATAAGACGCAGGTTTTATTTTGACATTCAGAAAAATTCACTGATTAATTACCAGAATACTGTAAAATCTGCTAAATCAGATTACCTTGTTGCTTTGGTTGCCTCAAATAAAAATGGGCCTCAAGTTCTTTTCATAGTCCCAGATAAAATGATTAACCCTTCGAATGCACCTGCCCTCTTAGCTTATGTTGATCTTTATAAACAAAATTTAAAAGTCTTCATTGACAAAATTTCAGCCCTAAGGTGCTCTATCACTTTGCCGGTCTTCTTTCTGTTGGATTTGAGTGCAGTGTTTGACACTATAGACGATGATATCCATATTTGAAGATAGTTTTTTTCCTGTTCATCTTCATCACTGCTCCTCTGAGGCAGCACCCCTAAATTATGGAGTCACTCTGGGTTCCATTTTAGGCCCTATTTTGTTTAAATTGTACCTGTTGCCTCTTGGACTCATTTGTAAGAAATTCAACATCTCTTTTCCCCTCTTTGCAGAAAACATACAAATATACACGTCCCTGAAGAAGTTAAAAAATAAGGATGATTCCCTACAGTCAAGTTAGATCATGGATGGAACAAATTTTTCTTCACTTGAATCAAAATAAAACTCAAGTTAGAATATTTCGACAAAAGAACCTTATTAGCAAACCTAATGAATTTCTTGCTTTCCTAGCCCCTTTTTTTTAATCAACCTACTGTTGTTTGAAGCTAGATGAGCAAGGGAGTTCTGTTGTGAAATCAAGCTTCTTTCATCTGCGCTCGCTAGCTAAGGTGAAATCTACCGTCTGCACTAAACACTTTCCGAAAATTATCCATGCCTTCATTACCACACGCTTAGATTACTGTAACTCATTATATAAAAACATGGACCAATCCTTTCTACGGCGTCTCCGAATGATTCAAAACGCTCTTAACTAGAACCCGGAACCGTGATCATATTACCCCAGTATTGGCTGCCTGCATCTTATCAGATCGATTTTAAAATTCTTTTATTGGTTTTTAAAGTTTTAAATGGCTTAGCCTTCATTTACCTCCAAGCTCTTTTGGCAGGACCGCTCCATTTCCAGAACACTACGATCGAACGATAAATTACTCCTACTAGTGTCCAGAAGCAGATTTAAGAGCAGAGGAGACCGCCTATTTGTCGTTACTGCACCTAAAATGTGGAACAGCTTTAACCTGACTCCGCCAGATGGATTTGCTCCGCATATCCATCTGGAAACCTTCCGTTGAAGTAATTTTGGGAAGGGGCGAAAATACTGGTTAGCTGATTGGCCTATGTTGGTGATAGACAGGCCAAATAAACCAATCAGATCAACGAAGCATATGACGTACTCGTCAACATGCTTGAAAACACAACCACAAGCCAAGCTACTCTTGCTGCTGCAGGTAAAGGCTCGTTAGCTCAGCAAAGAAATACTCTGTAATTCCGATAAAACTTGCTCGATAGCCACGCTAACGCTAGTTTCATCGGCTGAAGCCTCCATGTTCTTTAGACTGAACTGTCGCGCTTCTCGTTGCGTCACACCTCAACCCGCCTCAAAGCCAACGCTGATTGGACGTTCGTTTGGTGAACGGCTCCAAATTTTCTTTAACGGAGAGTAGCCAGACTGATCTGCGAGTGAAACCTTGAAAGCTCGCGAGATCAGGATGGTCTCACGAGGCTAGAACAGCTTACCCCCCAAAATAAGATCTGCCCAAAAATGTGGAACATTTTAAATCACTCCTGAAAACTAATTTATATTCCTTAGCATTTAAATAAGGTCTGACTTTGTAAACTGCTTGTCCTATTTGTTCTTATTTATTGTGTTTAATTCATTTCATTTTATGAAAACTGTACAGCACTTTGGTGCAGTTACAAGCTGTTTTTAAAGTGCTTTATAATTAAAATTGACATTGACATTGACATAGACCCCCACCACCAGTTCTGACGCTGAGCCACAGGGGGAGAGGCTGCCACTTCTGCACCCATCAGGTCCTGTTGATGAGGAGGGTTGCTGGATCGGACCCACAGCGACTCAGTGTTAAAGATGGTGGCATCTAAGTCTAAAGATCAACCGTGACAAGGTGGCGGTCATTTAAAAGGCTGAAAACATAAGAGCAGTGACTGTTCATATAATTTAATTTGGGTGTCTGTGTCAGAGAGCGCGCAGTTCTGCTGTTTTCAGGTCAGATTTTTTTTTTTACTTTCGATTTGGGTGTCTTAAACCATCTGTGTTCCCGCAGCAGCCGGTGACGGACAGCCCAGCCAGCCTGACGGCGGTCATTAATTACCGCCAGGATTTGCTGCCTCCACTGCTGCTCACAGAGTAGCCGAGCGGTTACAGCTTCGGACTGCGAGCCAAGAGGGGCGTCCTCAGCCGTTCGTTACTGGCTGTTCAGGAGCGTTCGGATTTAATTAACACCCCGTCTCTGTTTCGAGTCTTTGCCGTAGCTGTTCAGCGTCGCCGTGCAGACGTCAAGAGAGGCACAAGGAGAATTTCCTCACAGACGATAAGTCAACGTGTAAAATGAGTTCAAAGTGGTGCCCTGGAGGCTTTTAGAACAATAGTCTCATAGAAAAAAAAACAAAGTGCAAAAAAAAAAGGTTGTTAAATAGAAATTGCATGGTGCAAACTGAGGCTATTTGTGTCTTTATGTTCTTGTTTAATTGGAAAAGTCTTACCTAGGTTGTCGTTTGGGTCAAAAGTTAAACAGATTGGGAGATTTTTTTGTTTCTTTTTTGGTCTGGTGGTGAAACAACCCCTCAGCATGATGCTGCCACCACCATGCTTCACAACTGATTCAGCGTTCTGAAGTCCGAAAGCCTCGTTTTGACTCCTTCAAACATTCTTCGTGGTATTGAGGACAAACGGGGTGTTTCTTTCCTCGTCTGGCTGTAAAACTTGATTTGCCCCATGTTTGGAGCTGCAGACTGCAATCCAGCACAAAGTTTTAATTTAGGTCTTGATTGCTGGCCTCTTAGGTTGCAGCAACGACTGGTGCTCCAGCAACTTTTCCTTTAAAACCATAACAGGAATCCTTTCTCTGAGTGGGGAAGTTTAGATCAGATGGAGGAAACTTGGACACAGTAACAATGACACCCAAACACCACATTCAAACTAGTTTTGGGATGGAGGCTAGGATGAACCCTGTTGGGGTTAATTGGTGGTCTAAGCTTAAAAGACAGGTCTGTGCCAGGGTACTTACTGAAATGAACTCTTCTAATTCTGCCATTAAAGTGGACAAATATCCAGCTGGATTCATGCCTGGCTGCTGGTTGATGGTGTTTTTGCTCCACACACCTTTTACTTCACCAAATATCAGTGGTAGTAAGTGGAAAATTTGAGCTTTTATCTCACAGTAAAAATCCTTCAGGTTGTTTGTCGTCATTCCCTCCCCAAGAGGGAGGGAATAAACGCTTTAACTCAGCCAATGTTGATAAACGTATAGTGTCTTAAAATTCAATTTCCTGCTTTCCACTTCTCATAATTTAAGGGTTTTGAAATTAGATAACTTTTTGTGGCTCACAGGTTTTCTTCCTTATCAGCAATACCACTATTTCAACCATTTTTTGCTCCTTTTTCTCTCTCTTCGGGGTTTTAACTTAAATAAAAATGACTGTGGCCAGTCTGCGTGTCATGATGGGAGTCTGAAGCGGACCTGATTGTAATTATACATTTCAGAGAAGCTAAAGCAGCTTACAGGAGTGCTCGCTGAAGTGTAAGCCTCCCCCTCCTCTTTCTCTCTTCCAATTTTTTTTTTCTCCCCACCGTGAGATCTGCAGAGTCAGCATTACACTCTGAGCACGCCATAGCCGGTTTGCAAACATGGCAGTAATTTATGCATGAAAACCAAAGTCACAGTCTTGCATAGTCAAACTGAAAAAACTTGAGAAAAAGATCTTAGTGGTACTTTTTTGTAACACACATCTTTAGCTACCGTGTTATGCATAAAAAATAGCTTTTTTGAATATGGAGAATCCATTCAGAGACATGGAATCAGCTGCTCCTGTCAAAAAAATGAAGATTTGAAAATTGCCTTGAGGTCCTAAAACTCTAGATTTGACACTTGAATCCCATTAGCACGATCTGAGGATCAGGTTGTAAAGACGTTGGCCCTAAAAAGTGTTGTTTAGGGTGAAAGACACCAAAAATCGCAGCAATCTATGTCAACAACAGATCAGGTCCTGTATTTCTAACATCAGTGAGATCTCTGGATGCTGCCTCCATGGAAGATGAGGTCATGCTGACCAGACCCATGATCTGGCAAGGACATTTTGAAGGAACGTGAAGCAAAGAAGCTCTTGCAAGAGAAATATAAAATCCTGGTTAGGGTGCAGATGCAGTTTTTGCCCATGTTATTTTCAAAGAATCTTGAAAATCTTTAATGTCAGAGTTAGAAACAAAACCTATTTCAATTTTTTTCTCTAAACATGAATGCATGTTCATTAGAGGTGCACAATATATGAAATCACAAACATAATATCAATATCAAACTATGCAAATGCACAGTTGCAAAGGACTTTCAAAGGATAGCATTTGGAAAGCAACATAATTTTTCTGAAATTTGTGCTAAAAAATAACATGCTTAAATCTAATTGCGTGTACTTCAGCAAAAACTCCATTTAAGGATAGAAATGTGTGGAATCTACCAAAATGTTAAATTATTTGAAATATACAATTATCAATATAATGATTATTTAAATAGTTTGCAATTGCTGAAAATTTACATTCCTCCCTCACTACTGGGGGCTGGCTCAAGGCTGTGTCTTATAGCCATTAAAATGGACATTCAGGCTCCCTTATAACCACCAAATATAGTGACGCGGATCAAAAAGGGCCAGCAGCAACAACATTGTGATGATGGGACAAAAATAGACAAAAAATTTAAAGATAGATTAGTCATAATCAGAATTGATATTCAACACTGCAAAAGGGGAACTAAAAGTGAGTAAAATGTTCTTGAAGTGAATGTATTTTTCTTTGATTTGAGCGGGTAAATAAGATTATTTGCCAATGAATTAAGAATTTTGCACTTAAAATAGGAACAATTCATCTCCATCATCTTATTTCAAGTGCAGGATATCTAATTATCTTACTTTAGGGGTAAAAATACTAATTCCATTGGCAAATAACCTTATTTTGCTGCTCAAATCAAGGAAATATACAGTCATTTTAAGGAAAATTCAACTTACTTTTAGTTCCCTTTTTGCAGTGAACAATATTGTCACCATGTTGTTTCCCTAAAGTTGTGCAGCTCTAATACAACTTTTCTTGAGATAATTAATGTCTAAAATAATTTATACACTCTGCTAACAGTTTTTATGTTAAATCTTCTTGTATCAAGTTAGACGTAGAGAAAAAGTAGTTCATAATTTAATTTCATAATCTACAGTAATCTATCAGAGTCATAGGCATAGTTGATTTCGTTTGAGGGGGAAAAAACCTCCCTTGTGAATATCTGTGGGCTGTTTATAGTTGTTATATTAAAAAGTAAGCTTGACTTGCCAAAGGGGCCACCTCACTGCGGCCTTGTTTTTAGGTTCATGCCAGCTGGCTGAGTGGCAGCGTGTCCTCTGCTAGACAGCTCGCCTGTTTTCTGGGTTGTTCGGGAAGACTGAAAGCGCGAGCAGCATTCCTCCATGAAAGGCTCCGTTGTCTTTCCCTTTTAACGCTTCGTGTCGGGTCTCTCTCAGAGGTCGGAGTCGGCTTAGCAGAGGGGAGCGGTGAGGGACTTACCTCCTACAGAAACACACACATGCTTGTTGTCTTCATGCTGCCGTGCAGAATGATGTGCAACCTGTGCATCCTGGCAAAGGTCACCATAACAACCAGGAGCAGGTCCTAAGGGATTTACTGTTTCCTGGATCTATAGGTGCTACATCCAGTGGGAATCCAGAGGGTTGACTGCTTGCACAACGCACCTGTTAATTTGCGGCTTTCACCGTGGCAGGGTTAATCTAAAAGCTCTGAGAGGACGTGTAAAACACTCTGTTGCTCAGTTTAATGTCTGTCGCTAAGCGATTTTCATGTCAAGAACTAATGTGGAGTTACTGTGGATGAAGTCTAATAGAAAATCTAATAACCAGTTACTATGTATGAGGACCTGCATAATTACATGATTACATTACAGATGTTAATGCAGGACTTTACAAATGGGCTTATGCTTTAACTCTTAGCGCACTGCAACTATGGCAGCACAATATATTGCAAATTTATTGACATTGCAGCATCACTATAATAATAATAACAATAATAATTGTTTTTTGTTTTTTTTGGTAAAGCAATTTTCATTGTTAAAAGCAATCCCAAGGTGCTACAGAGTACAACAAGATTAAAAACAGGTTTAAAAGCCAAAGCACAAGAATAGATTTAAGAAAAGGCTTTTTTTTAAACAGGCAGGTTTTTAGGCCTTTCTTAAAAATCGGGGGCCATAAGGTGGTTTGTTTCTGGGCGGAGGTAACGTGAGGCGGTTTGTGGTGTGAGGAGGTCTTTTGAGGTAGGACCGGTCACTTCCATGGATGCACTGATGGGTTAGTAGAGCGATTTTGTAGTCGATCCTGGATGAAAACAGGAAGCCAGTGGAGTGAGTGAAGGATGGGTGTGATATGGTCATATTTACGCACCCTCATCAGGACCTTAGCAGCGCTGTTCTGGATGTGTTGCAGTTTTTGCACGCTCTTGCTAGGAGTTCCCATAATGTTATGTCCCCTGGCAAGTCTAGTGGTTATAAGGGACCAACACAAGTCTAGATAGTGAAAGAAGAGACAAACTGGCATTTAACATGTTTTTAATACATTTTGTTCTAGTATTTAGGCTGAGGAAGACCACAGGGCAACGTAACAAAAAAACAACCCTAGAACAAAATAAAATTAGAACTTGCCTAACTCCAAAATAAAAATGGAAATCTAATAAAACCCTCTTGACTTAAAACAGCCCCTTTTAGTTTGACCAAAGTATTAGCATAATTTAAAGTTGCACAGTGCAAGTTTTGAAGATAAATATTATTTATTTTCTTTCCCATACATGCCCTTACGATTGCCCGTTGTGCAAAATTAGTTATCCTCTATTTACTGCCTCTATAGGCTCCATTAGTCAGTTTATGAGAGAGTGATTTGGGCTGAATTTTTTTTTTCCTATGCAAATGCACAACACTGGTGTCATTTCAGCTTTTCACCAGAGGGGGCAGACGTCTGCAAAACCCCCGCAACCTACGCAACGCTCCTTTAAGCGATATTAAAAGATTTTCCCGGCCAATATACAGCACTTACAGGTGTGTATTGATGCTCCGTTCAGGCTGCTCTTTTCAAAAACTCACCTATGTCCCTTGTGAGGTTTGGATCTGTTGCTGAGTGAGTCATGTGACCTCGTGTCGCTCTAGGTCACATGACTCATTCTAGGTTACAACAAAATAAAACAAATATGACACCTGATCAGACACATTTTTAGTTCTCTGATGCAGAATTTTAATGAGCAATAAGTAAGAAGTTTTCTGCAAAAATAGCCAAAATTAACAAAAATGATTCTAATCTGTCACCCGGAATGGAAGTCACATTCCCTATATATTAACATTCCTCTCCATCAACAATGTCGTAGGGAAGTTTTTCTTCTTTCAGTTATAGAGGTACGGTTCGGAACTACTTCAGTGCAGTGTGCAGCTCCTGTTTACTTCTTGGTTCCTGAGCCAATCATATAAAAGAGTTCCCAGGGTTCCCAAAACTGTGCAGCAGTATTTTATTTTGGCAAAAGAGCAGCAGCCTGCAAACATGTATCATATACCTATCCTGTGGAAGTAAAAATTCAGTGGAGTTTCACAACAGCAACGGAGCGTTGAGAAAACGGCATAATAGGCTGTTGTGTATGTGTTGTTCCAATTTGACACACAAAGTGTCATTATTACTTATTATTGCTCCTTTAATCTATAGGGGCAAATGTGGCCTTGTCTTAACAAGTAACTCCATGACTTCTCAATCTGCTGGTCCAAAGTGGTCTGCTATCAGACTCCAAGACATGGAGGGAGACTTTTTTGAAAAGTCTTTTAATGTTGCGATAGTGCAGCATTGCCAGTGGCCTTCAGGGGCACAAACCTGTAAGTTACAGGTCTAGTGCCCCTAGTGGCTAAAACTTATATGGTGCTGCTTTGAACAGGAGAAAAACTGGAATTAAACAAAAAAGGGCATCTCTACCATGCAAAGCCAATCTGACCAAAACTTTTGATTGCTGCAAGATATTTTAAAAAGGCCTTTAAGTCTTAACAAACAGAAATAATATTTGGCAGTCAAATGGCCAAAAAGGCCCAGACTAGCTCTTTCACCGTCATTGCTGCTAATTGATGATTTGCTAGACACCTTGGAAGCAGCACTCAGTCCCAGAGAATGAGTATCCTAAAACAAAGCATAGGACATTTCTTTACTAACAGAAACACCCATATTGGGGGTGTAACAATATTATCAATATTGAAAGGAACTGCTTAGACTGTAGGAAATATTAATATAGGTACCATGCATTTAGTGTTTTATCCATGCAAGTAATATTCTTTGTAATGTTTGTTGTTCAGTGTACCAAAAACTGTTGTAGGAGGGGTGATATTTTGGTAAAGTCAATAAAAAACTACAAGTAAGTTGTTTATTACCATAAAGGCAGCTGTTGCTTTATCCAAATTTTTCTATCAAACACATTATGGGTTAGACTACTCACTAATAGTGTCTATGTTTGCAGTGAACCCAATGTAGAAAACACTGTTTGGCCTGATATGTGTTTATTGCAACACACATGGTCATCGCACCGTTTACCAGCTTTGTTGCATGTTTCACTAACAGCATGCAGCCGTACTTACATCCATAAAGTCCAATATGGTTTAGGGGGATTTTCAGGGCTGGATCAACACAGAGTGGTGCAAAAATGTAAAGTGGAAGGAAAATAATATTTTTGGGTTTTCAAACAAAATTTGCTGACAGGACAGTGAGCCGGGGACACAACAAATATGCAGAAAGCTGTTTATGAACTCTCATTTGCACTTTGGTACTTACGAGATAAAATCCCCCCAAAATGCCTTGTAGTTTGCAGTTGAAAAGAAATCTGTGATACTGAGACCGCAGATTTTGTACCATATGTTTATGGTACAAAATCTACATTTCTTATATTTTGCAATCAATAAATTTTCGGCGTGCTCCAGATTAGTTAACAGACGCTTGCACTTCTACAGAGCTTTCAGTGCAGAAGCGTCATGATGCTGCATTGGCGTACCGATTGCAAACTAAATAATTCATACTTGAGTAAACTTCACTGCAGAGAAAAAGCAGAAAGAGTCATTTAAATAATTATATAACAGCTTCATTATTTAGCTTTGAAATTATGTGTGATGTCTTTGGTGCCAAAACATGTCCCTCTTTCATCTTCGAGACTGAATGTGTGCGTGCTAAGTCCTGCAGCATTCATTTTCTCCCAAGCTACGGCATCTGTAAGCTGAATCTGACAGTTTGAAGTCAAAATTCATCGGAAATGTAAAGAGAAATCTCCGGGCAGCCATTATTGTCAAGACACTGAGGCAATAAAGACGCTTCTGTCGACTTACGAGATGCTCCCACTCTCTTTGGATGCCCTGACATTGGAGTGCCCTCAGAGGCTTCTGAAGCTGGTCTGCCAAATGTTTGTACAGACCACCAAATAATGTGAACGCATACAAGCTCAGGCTTATCTAAGCAGCACCAGGACTTCCTGTCAAAATGACAACACGTTATACTTACAATTCAATGATTTAAGGGCAGTAATGACTGATGATACAGGCACAGCTATTTAAAAGCCAAAATTCTCGTAAAATGTAAATATTACTTAAATAGTTGTTTATAGCCGGCAGTCGTTGACCCAGGAAAATAAGCCACAAAAGGTTGTAGTTTAAAAAGCAGCCTGGTCAGAGTGCTGTATTTAAGCATATTAATAGAAAACTGAGTGGAAGGAAACCAGCACCACAGACTGGAGGGGATTGTGAAATAAAAGCCCATTCAGGAGCTTGGATGAGATTCACAGGGATATTGGTTATAATTATCACATTCTTTGTGTTAAGCTGCCCCTAAACTAGAGAAGCGTCACACCTGGACCAAGGAGAAAAAGAAATGTACTTTCATCCGTTTCAGATGAAAGTAAATTTAGCGTTAAATTAGGAAATCAAGGTTTCCGGGCATAGCGTAGGAGCGGAGAGGCACAGAATCCAAGTTGCTTGAGGTCCACGGTTAGTGATAATCAGCTTATTGATGCAATAATCAATGTGATGTCCACATATTTAGTGCATATTCTTTACAGTGCATAGGAAAACGTTTTGCAAAGCTGACAGTTCTGTTTTAAAGCCACTTGATTTCTGGATGCAGTGCATCCCTTTTCTCTTTAGCCCAAACCATGTGCTTCTGGTGTCTTTAGCCCCACCATAGCCTCCCAATCCTCCAAAGGTTGTTGCTGTCTCTGATTCATGGATTTTCCTTAGCTGCAAGCCATAATCATAAAAATATTGGCTCATATCACCTCATTGTGTAACAGATGTATTTATTACACGAGTTTCACTCATTGTAATAAATTGCTGGAATAAAAGTAATTTTTTGATGCTATTCTAATTATTTGAGGAGGGCCTGTGAGGACTGCTTCTGCTGTATTATCCAGATTGAAGACATTCAGGGGGATTTTGCACCATTTTCAGCTGCAAATGTAATTCCAGCGGCTTGGACGTTTTATATTTGGAGGATGGAGCACGTCCAGATGAAGTATATTTAGACTACTGCAGGTGCTGGAAGCCAGAGATTGATCGTCCATGTAAAAATAACCCGTCCTGATGCAGCGGGAGCTCCAGCAGAAAGCCTTTTTGCATTAGTGCGTGACCTTGGATTGGCCCAAAAATTAAATCAAGTGACAAAAAGAGGCCGTTTGGCTCCTGAATGTGTTTAGTCAAGACTGTGTGTTGTATTAATTAATTTATTCAAATGGATTACAGTCCAGATTAACTAATATAATCTGCCTCTAAACATTTCAGAGCGATTTATCTCTGTGAGTTCTCCCCGCTGGGTGAGCTTTATTCATTCTGTTGTGCTGGAGTCTTAGTGTCCGCCGTCAGGGCTGAGAAGGGCTTTATCTGCATCTAACGGCCGCTGAAGCTACTTTTGTACCTCCCCCGCCCCCTCTCAACCGCCTTTCACCCCCCCACTTTCCCTGGTCACATCGCTCCTCCGGTTTAATCCCTTTCTACCACAGCCAGACGCCTCTCTCCACACTGTGCAGTCTTTGAGGAAAATCACAAATAGGCCAAGCTGATGAGTACAGATGCAGCTGAAATTTCTCCGGTTCTTGCGCAGACCTCCGCCCACAAAATGTTTTCCCCCTTTTCCACGAGTGGACCTATTTTTCTTTTTTTTTTTTGGACGATGTCATCCGGCTTCAGTGTCTTACACAAACAGGCGCGACCGAGAACACATGATGTCACGTTTTCATTATGGAAACAAGCGTTTTCCGATGGATCTGAAGGATGTTTTCCTGCTTTGGCGATTTGTGTTTAAACTAGTCAAGCACTGGCAAGCACACACACGCACCGATACTCGTCTGTGAGGCCTCACTAATTACTGTGGAGAGCAGTTAATTAATGCTAAGTACCTACTGAACTAAAAGTCACCATTGTGTCCTAATGTTGCGGTTTTATTTTCTTTGATTCTCCTCTGCTGGTAAGAGATTTTCAGAAATAAATGAATATGTGTAACTAGAATGACCTTCCTCCTGTTAGAAGATGGATGGATGGATTAACCATCTACACATATAGTTTTAAATGGAGGCTGGATTCCTCTCCATAACTCTACTCGAATTGCTCAAACTACAGACAATATGTAGTAACTGTAACAAATTGTTATAACTGCAACATTTTCGAGTGTAAAACTGGAGCTTTAAAATACCCAAACTGGGGAACCTCCAGAGGGAGGTACCTTCAGGTGCCTGAACCACCTCAACTGACACCTTTTGATGTGGAGGAGCAGGAGCTCCTAACCTGACTCCGCCAGATAGATTTGCTTCGCATATCCATCTGGAAACCTTCCGTTGAAGTAATTTTGGGAAGGGGCGAAAATACTGGTTAGCTAATTGGCCTATGTTGGTGATAGACGGACCAAATAAACCAATCAGATCAACGAAGCATATGACGTACTCGTCAACATGCTTCGTCGTCGCTCGTAGCAGAGCGACGACGAAAACACAACCACAAGCCAAGCTACTCTTGCTGCTGCAGGTAAAGGCTCGTTAGCTCAGCAAAGAAATACTCTGTAATTCCGATAAAACTTGCTCGATAGCCTCGCTAACGCTAGTTTCATCGGCTGAAGCCGCCATGTTCTTTAGACTGAACTGTCAATCTTCTCGTTGCGTCACACCTCAACCCGCCTCAAAGCCAACGCTGATTGGACGTTCGTTTGGTGAACGGCTCCAAATTTTCTTTAACGGAGAGTATCCAGACTGATCTGCGAGTGAAACCTTGAAAGCTCGCGAGATCAGGATGGTCTCACGAGGCTAAGGAGCTCCAGGCTCCCGCTGGATGACTGAGCTCCTCACCCTTTCTGTACGCCTGAGCACAGTCACCCCATAGAGAAATGCAATTCACCCCACTTGCACATGGAATCTCCTTCTTTGGGTCATGAACCATATGTCATGAACATCAGTGAGGGTTAATAAAACCTCTGCTGATATGCGAGCGCCACCATCACCACAACATAAAGGTTATCTTAAGGTTTGTTATCTTATCTTAATATATATATATTTTGATCAGTATTTCCGGAGACTTTTTGAAGGTTTATGACAATGTTTCTCTCATGGTCCATTAGGAAAAGGAAAAGAAAAAGCTATCAGCAGACGATGAACAGTATCTGAGGGTCATGCTTTTAGCAGATAGCAAAGAGCCTGCACAGTACCTGAGAGACAGGCCCTACTGTCTACTGTGAGAGTTTTACCACTAACGTCTCTTTGGGATTAGCCTTTAAATTTAATAAAGTCTTATTTCCTGTATTTCCAACTCTTATATTTGGTGTGTTTCATATCTTCGACTGAGTGAATGGGAGACAATTGCATCTTTTTTCCAAAGTACTTATTTAAAGTCGGTTCTTTACTAGGTTGTGTATTATGTTATATTTAGACCAATTGTTGGTTCTTGACTTGAGTTTGGGGCATTTTTTAATTCTTGAATGATTTTTATGTCAGAATTATTAGCTTAACAAACAAAGATCCTCTAAAAATGGTCTTGAATTAAACGTAGAAGCATGAGTCTTAAAAAGCTTATAAAGCCTAAGGAAAATGTAATCAAGACCAATTTAACTTAGTTTAGATTAGCTTATTGATTTATTTGGAACCTAAGTGAAAATCAAAATAATAAAATAAAACATGAACAAGACCTTAGAGACATGAAGCAAACCCTTTGAAAGGGAGTAGGTAGAAGTAAAATGCATTTAATTAAAAAAACAAATTGAAGAAAATCTGAGTTGTTGGAAGCAAAGTATTTATATTTTTTTTTTTCACCACAGTTTCTTTTTTTTTTTTACTTCTATTGCTCATTTTACACATACAATAAACAGAGACCCCTTCTTATTGTAGTCTGGGTATTCTAAGGAGCTTTGTAATCCGCTGACTCCCCAGAGGGATTAGCTCCTGTCACCACAACTGTGATTTAAACCACGAGTTTTGTGGAAGATGTTGACACAGACTTGAGGGAGAACCAGCAGGGACGGCTTGTTCTGGATGCCTTTTTTTCTGCACATTGTTTTCTGCTTATCCAAGAATAAGCCGTGGGGGCCACAGGTCAAGGAGGGAGACCCAGACATCCCTCTCCCCATCAACACCCTCCACCTTGTTCTGGTGGATCCCAAGGGGATCCTAGCCCAGACGGGATGTACAGTCCGTCTAATGAGTTCTGGGTCTTGCCTAGGGTCTTCTCTTAGTGGGATGCGTCTGGAAAACCCCCAAAGGGAGGCACTCGGGGAGCATCCTGATCAGATGCCCACAACACCTCTGACTCCTTTCGATGCGGAAAAGCAGGGGCTCTACTTTGATCTCCCCTTGATAACAGAGCTCCTCGCCCTCCCTCTAAAGGTTTCTTTATGCTTGACCCACGTAACCATTCTCCGCATGGAAATGAGACGTGCAGACACAATGCCTGATTTCCTCCGAAGTAGCACTATTCTCCTAGTCTCTAGAGGGCAGCGTTGTGCTCCTACGTCAAACGTACTGCGTCCCCCTACACAGTTGTTTCCAACATTTTAAAACCTCTTACATTATTTCAAGGGTGATGGCAATTTCTGTCCTGGATTTGTTAACAATTTGCTGATCACTATGATCTTTATAGGCCAAACTATAAAGATGTTTATATTTACTAACCTCCCCCAGACGGATCGCTTGGTCGTCTGACAAGTTTTTCTGCGCGAGACTGTCTGCGTAGTTAGTAATTTTCCTAGGTGTTTGAAGCGGAAACTTTTGGCCTCGTGTAGGGGCGAGGAAGCCAAAATTATGTAATATGGCCACATGGACCTCACAGATGCGTCAAGCATAAACCATGGCTTAAAGGAGCAATAAATCCGACATTTACTGCAAAATCAACTTAATCATTTTCATTTGTCACCCAGCATGGCAGTAACATTCCCTATAAACATTTGCTCCTCTCCATCAACGATGTCACGTTGTACTCCTTTCAAACCTAGAGGTACGGTCCGGAACTACTTCGGTTCAGAGTGTAGCCCGTGTTTACTTCCTGGTTCCTGAGCCAATCATGCGAGAGTTCCCTGGGTTCTCGACACAGAACGTAGTATTTGGTATTTTATTTTAGCAAAGGAGCAGCAGCCTGCAAACATGGAAGCCAGTAAGGGAAGCAGACCAGAAATAGAACAAAATACAACATTATATACCTGTCCTGTGGAAGTAAAGATGCAGTGGAGTTTCACACCGTTGAGAAATGGTTGTTCTCTGTGAAAGCGTTGTGTATGTGTTGTCTGGAGGGAGCTCATTTGGCCGCTTGAGTCCACTCAGTTAGAGACAACAAATAAAAACAACTAAAGAATATTACACAATTATTTGGGGAAGACAAGGCCCTTTAAAAAAAAAGAGCGATAGCCTTGTTTCTTTGAGTCAATTTTGACCATGTAGCCATTTATCTACACGCCTAAATGTGACAGTACTGCACAATGTTTGCCAGATAAATACATATAAAACAATCAAAACCGACTAAGAGTCAAAAACTGCAGCATTTCACATCAAACATAAGGACTGCTGACTCAAATAGAAAAAAAAGGTGCTTAAAGCCTTTAACTTTAAAAGAAGAAGCAGTGAATTCATAGTGAGTTTGAAGGGAAATGTTATACAACAACGGACAGTGTTCAATTGCATGTGGTTACAAGAAGCAGGAACTGAGTCAGAGGGCGGCTATGGATAAAATAAGTTCCTTCCTCACATTTTCCATCCGTCTGGCCATCAATGATTCACTCTGGTCCATTTGAGATGGCAGGGATATACGTAGAGAAAGTTAGAGGGAAAGCAGAGGCAGCTGGAACTCTGAATATCATCCATTTTAATTAATTTCTGTTTACCTGGTTAAAGTAATTTCTCGCCACATTGTTTTTTTGGTTTTTTTTGTATAAATGCAGCTCCTCACATAAAGAAATGCGATCACTCTCATCTTATTTATTCACCCTCTAATATGCATGGGTTGGACAAAATCAGCTAATTTTGCACATTTAAATAGCTTACCTTGAGAAATATTTAATGTTTAGGAGTATAAACTACCCCTTTGCAGTGAAATAGTTTTATAGATGTAAATGTGCTTTTAAACAGTGAACCCCTCAGGTGGAATGATGCATCTAGAGCTAAGCAAATTTGCATAGAGCTGCCACGTCTGAAAAATAACCCAGGTTGTCAAAATGCAGTCCCATTCGTCTGTGAAGCATCCAATCTGTTTGCTGACGCTTCACTTACCGTTTTGACCGACCGTCAGGTGCTCCTGCAACTGCTAGTTATTGCTTTACCAGCAAATTATGTACGCACCCGTCCCTGGTCTGCATGTGGGATCATTTATATCCAAATCCTACCAATACCTTTAGACTTGAATGAATAAATGAATGAATAATTTATTTCTGACAATGCATACATCAGTAAATTTAACACATACCGACATTATGGATAAATAATTATATATGTAATCAGTTGTGTTGTATAATTTAGTGATTATGACTGAAAGGGGGTATGAAAAGGTAAAATCTTTGTCAGTAATTTTATTTATTGAACTTGCTTTTATGTCATTTCTCCAGCAACTTCACTCTAAGCTCAAATAATAACATTTTATTTGAGAATATAATTTTAGCACTTAAATTTTTTTCCCCTCAAAGTCACGTCTAAGTCCTCAATAGAGCAGAATAGAAATCAACTGGCTTTTCAAAACATCTAATTTTGCTCCGAGTGGTAAAGGAATTGGTATATTCAGTCTTTTCACATTTTGTCACCCTACAAGCACAAACTTTCATGTATTTTATAGAGATTAAATCATTTGTCTGATCAACACAAAGTGGTGCATTGTTGTAAAGTTCAAGAAAAATCTTTTTCTTTTTTACATTTTCTACAACTGAAAATATGAAAAGAGTGGTCTGCAAATATTCAGCTCAATAAAATCCAGGGCAGCAAATTGCCCTCAGCTCATGGTGTCTCTGGAGGAGCAGTAAAAGATCCACAGCTCGGGTGGGAGAGTCTAAGGCAGGACAGCTGCTAGTAGGACACATCATAAATGGCCTTTATTGAAGCTTAAGCCTAAAGAAGTCATGTTTAACGTTCACCACAGTCCATTTGAAGAACACAGCACATGTGGAAGAAGAACCTCTGATCAGAAGAGGCTGAAGTGAAACGTTTTGCCTGGTGGAAAACTTAAACTCATTTTGTTCTTGATGAAAAACGGTAGTGGCAGTATCATGCTTTGGGGATTGCTTTTCTCCAAGAGGAACAGGCAAGGTGGTCGAAGTTGATGGCAAGCCGGACCAGAGTGGTTTGAGCTGTACTAAAAACAGAAACAGGCAGAAATTTAAGTCTGTAGATGTTTCAAGGCTTGTAAACAAAATGGGAAAAAGTTCAAAGGCATTAACACTTTTCCTGGGAACCACATTAAACATCACATGATTAAAGCTTTCCCCCTTTTTCTTCAAAAATGCACTTCTCTTAAAGTCTGACAGAGCAGACAGATCCTGAACACTAGAATACAGAACAAATAAACTTGTGTGTTTCGATAAATGAGACCCCCTTTGTGTAAAAAAATAAGTTCATACTCTCTCTATAACTGAGATGTGAATAAACAGCTCTAGTGACCAAATGTCAGTGTGGTCGTTTATGTGGTTTTTAGATGATGGTGTGAGCTAGCAGGTGTTAAACAGGAGGCTTGCTTTAGCTGGTCAGAGTTTGACATCATGAAATAACGGCTCTTTAAATTTAAACAAGTGAAAGTAAAAATGTTATAGTCCACGTGGGGGTATTTTCTGTCTTCAAACTTTCTGAGGTGCATGAAATAGTCTGGACCGCGGGTAATCGAGAATGCTTCCTAGAAGGCAGCTCTGCTGGTCGTCAAGCCTTTAAATAACCGTGTCAGAGCAGCGCTCTATCTCTGGAAACAGCTCCATTTATAGCGGGTGGTGTCTTCCTTCCTGTTTTCTTCCCCACCATTTTTTCCCCTGCAGTGCTTCTCCCCTGCTTGTCATATGACGATGATGATGTAAGGACAAAACGCTGATAGAAATATAAACGATTTTATTAGTTGGTGAGGCTAAGCCGGTGTGCAGAAGGCTTTGTTTTTATCCCGGCTTTGCATGCGATGTGCACTGCAGTATTAGCTGCAGGACAGATTTCCACGCTGGGCAGGCAGATGCTTCCCCACACCACCCCTCCACCCTAACCCCCCCCCCCTCAGTGTGTTGGAAGCTCAGTGTGTCACTGAATGCAAGCAGAAAGGACGCATCGGTATAAAGCAGCTCGGCGCATGGCGTTGTCAAACATGCAGCAGAGCCTGCTGAATCATATTTATTGGGAGATGTTTGGAGATGAGTGTCCTGAGGAGATGATTTATTGTAACCACTTGTCCACAAACCAGATACGGACATGGCTGTTCTATAGTGTCGCTGTAATCATGGGGAGTAATTTGCAGTATGCATCCCTGTTAGGCTTAGCTGCAACCTGATGATGCTGTATAATAGTGACACCGATTAACACTCCTCTGCCTCGCTTCTG
Source organism: Fundulus heteroclitus (assembly GCF_011125445.2). Classification (NCBI taxonomy): domain Eukaryota; kingdom Metazoa; phylum Chordata; class Actinopteri; order Cyprinodontiformes; family Fundulidae; genus Fundulus; species Fundulus heteroclitus. The sequence goes on along the minus strand of NC_046366.1, from coordinate 28,474,654 downwards.
ACTCTTCCTATAGCATCAAAAAGTCAGTAGCAATGATGGCAAACACAGTTATACCTTCCCAACAATGTTCTTTAATTGCCTTTGTAAAATCATTGTAATATTGGTCTTTTCTTTAATTGGCAGCATCATTAATGGTCTGTAGGGGAACATATGAAACCTTTAATTTTCAGTAGTTTTCATTATGATTTTGTTCCCCCCCCCCCCCCCCCCCCCACAGACTGCACTGAGGCGACGGGGAAGCAGGGAAGCTTTTAAGGACAAGAAATCCTCGGGTCAGGTACGAGACTTACTTTCTTTGAATTCAGCTTTTATGATGTCTTATGCTCTATACATTAAAAATATACTTTGTAAGCCAAAAAAATAAAGACGTATTGAGCTAATCTTTGTCAGTTATCCTAATTTTTTAGTAAAATCTGTGGTAAAAATTAATAATATACTAATCTTTTTAAGGGATCAAGGACCGATTTTAATAAATTTGATCATTATTGAAAAGTGAATTTATTTCAGTAACTCCATTCACTACATGAATGGATGATACATGACGTGGATTAATTACACAAACTGATGTTGCTCTGCTTTCAGCTAATGTAAACATGACATTTCAGATTAAAATATTACATAAGACCAATATAAACAATACATTTAATACATAAATGTGGGCTTAATTAAAGGCATGTTATAATATCTGTTTATGGGTTGCCATTTTCAAAAATTGCATTTAATCTGACGAACAAGACCATCGTAGTGCATATTTTAATTTCTTGAATATGACTGTATATTAAAGGATCCCTGGTAAAGATGTGTGAAAAGCTTTAAAATCAATTCATCTTTCATTGCAGTAACATGATCTCATACTAAAGATTAAAAGAAAAACACAAACTTTGTACTCCAGCACTTAATGTACTGGAGTACATTTATTCAGTGGGGTAACATGTCCTATGATGAGAAATAATTGTTGCTTTCCTATAACTAGACTCTGGTGCCACCATTATTGGCACCTTCGTTTTTTTTTTTTTTTGTTTCCGTAGGATTTAAGCTTGGACTGTGAGGGTTAAGGCAGTAACTTGATTCTGTGTTGATTTGACCAGATGTTTTGAGCTTCTAAGACCAAATGACAACCAATTTTCAGCTTCTGGTAGACACCGTTGGATTTTTATTTGAAATCTGTTGGTATTTCAAAGAATCCATGAAGTTTCCTTGAAGTTTCCTTCAAGAAACAGGCCCACAGCGTCACAGATCTTCCATCACATTTACTAGTGGCGATGAGATGTTTTCCCACTGATTCATCCTTTGTGTCTTGACAAACACACCTGGAGAGTTTTTTGTTGTGGTTGCTGTTGTTTTTTTTTTTTTTGGCTAATCGTAGTCGCCTCTGACAAAAACCAATAGCTCCAATAAAGTCTCAGCAGACTCACTCGTTTGTGATGGTAGGAAAGAAAGGGGTTTCTTCTTCAGGCGTTACTCTCAAACAACCAGTTGACACATAGATGGAGCCTAAAGGTTGTCATTGAGTCCTGGTGATTCGAAGATGTCCTTCTATGCTGCAGTTCTCGAACAGTGAGCGCTGGAAGTCTTTTCCCTTCTTCACCGTCCTCCTGACTGTGTGTGATGGCAAAACTCATCCAGCCTTATTTGTCATGGTTACGGTGATTTTAAACCTTTTTAACGACTGCTTTGATTGTAGATGTGGTAAATGGACTGAACTTATATAGCACTTTTCCAGTCATGCTGACCACCCAAAGTGCTGTACACTATAGCCACATTCACCCAGTCGCTCTCACTAATGCGCACACATTTATACACAGAGACGAAGCTCCGTAGGCAACTTGGGGTTGGTTAATACTATTACTATTAGGCAAGGCAAATTTATTTATATAGCACAATTCAGTACAGAGACAATGCAAAGTGCTCTACATGATTAAAATATAGGAATAAAAGCAAGTAGGGATAGAATGTAGAAACAAAAAAGAACATTTAAAAACAGTAAAACAGTTTAACTGGGACATTCAAAGGCAATTTTAAACAAATGTGTTTTTAATCTCGATTTAAAGGAACTCAGGCTTTCCGCACTTTTAAAGTTTTCTGGAAGTTTGTTCCAGATAAGTGGAGCATAGGAACTAAATGCTGCTTCTACGTGTTTGGTTCGTGTTCTAGGTATGCGAGTAGGCTGGAGCCAGAAGACCTTAGTGGTCTGGAAAGTTGATACACTGATAACAAGTCTGTGACGTATTTAGGTGCTAAGCCATTTAGACCTAAATTACATCGGTTAAGGCAGTCCTTAGCATCAGTTAAGGGTTGCCTTAACCGATGCAATAGTAATAGTTATAGTAATATCATCTTTATTGTCATTGAAACATACATTACAACGAAATGTGTTCTCTGCATCTTAACCCATCCCCTTGGGGAGCAGTGGGCTGCCATGTGCGGCGCCCGGGGAGCAGTCTGGGGTTAAGGGTCTTGCTCAGGGACCCAGAGTGCCGGCACAGGGGATCGAACCAGGTACTTGCATCCTTTGAGTGCAAGCGCGCTGCTCTAACCACTCTGCCATGACCCCCCCCCCCCCCCCCCCCCCCCCCCCCCCCCCCATTAAAAGTATTTCTCTGCATTTAACACATCCCTGTTGGGGAGCAGTGGGCTGCCACTGTAGGGCGCCCGGGGAGCAGTTGAGGGTCTTGCTCAGGGACCCAGAGTGCAGGCAATTGGGATCGAACCAGGTACTTGCATCCTTCTCAGAGCGCAAGCGCACTGCTCTAACCAACCAGTAGGTTGTGACTCTGTGGCAAAGGGAAGATGGAATCGAACCCACAACTTTCTGATTGCTAGACGACTACACAACCCATCAAGCCACAATCGCCCATAGATGTGGGCAAATTTAGGTGAAGAGCCATTTCCGTTGGCTTGTTAAAAAAACTAAGCTGTTGTGTTTCTTGTTTGTCCCAAACCAATGAGCTTGGGACTGAAAATGCAAACCTGAAAAGGTTTCAAACCTCAAAACGATTCTTTATGGGTTCTTTTTTTGGCAATTAAAAAACACATAAACCATCCACGTTGATATACTCTTGATTAAGTCTTGAATTGCCTCACCTTCGTTTCCCCTTGCAGGAGGACAGTGCAGACCTCCGCTGCCAGCTGCAGTTTGCCAAAGAGGAGTCCAGCCTCATGAGGAAGAAGATGGCAAAGCTGGGTCGCGAGAAGGATGAACTTGAGCAGGAGTTGCAGAAGTACAAATCTGTTTACGGCGACATTGATAGCCCCCTTCCCCTGACCGAGAGCTCTGGCGGGGGCCCTCATACCACACGAGAGGCCGAACTCCGACTGCGCCTGAAGCTGGTTGAGGAAGAAGCCAACATTCTAGGAAGGAAGATCGTGGAGCTGGAGGTGGAGAACCGCAGCCTGCGAGCAGAGAACGAAGACATTCGCAGTCAGTACGAAAGAGACTGTTTTGGGCGGGAACCTTTCTCCAGCATGCCGTCGTCTCCCTACGGCGGCGACCCGTTGGAGTCTGCAGGGGAGCTGCGTCGACATCTCCAGTTTGTTGAAGAAGAAGCTGAACTGCTGCGACGATCCATCTCAGAGATTGAGGACCACAACAGGCAGCTGACATCTGAACTCAATCAATTCAAATTTGGTCCCAGCAGCAGCAGCAGCAGCTCCAGACTTGCCGGTGAGGAAGGCGGTGAGGGGGGGTTGTTTAAACCTGGGAATGAGGGGTGCGGTAATGGCTCCAGTAGTGGGATGATGATCGAGGAGCTCAAATCCGCCCGGATGCAGATCAACGAGCTGAGCGGAAAGGTGATGAAGCTGCAGTACGAAAACCGCGTTCTCTTGTCCAACGTCCAGCGCTGTGACCTGGCTGCGCACCTCGGCCTTCGCACCGGCAGCCCTCGAGACAGCGACGCCGAGAGCGACGCAGGCCGGCGAGACGCTGCCGAAGAGGAGGAAACGGGGCGACTTCTTCTCCTGCAGCCTAAGAGGGAGGGTCCAGTTGGGGGAGAGAGTGACTCTGAAGACCTGTTTGAGAAAACAGGCACCACCTCAGGGTTAGGAAGCATTAAACCCTCGGATGGCAGCGAGATAAGCGCCGTTGAGCTCGCCAATCGCAGAAGGGAGGAGAGGGAGTCATTCGCCAACGTGAAACGAGAGGCCGACAGGCTCGGGAAGACCGTAGACCGTCTGATCACGGACACAGACAGCCTGATCTTTGAAGGTAGGCTGCTGGTGACCACGGGGGAGAGCCTCGAAGCTGGGGCGGTGTCCGGATCCAAACCAGACACCCAAGTATTGGACGCCATCAACACTCGCATGAAGGCTTTCCGTACAGAACTCCACATCTTCATGGAGAAGCTGGACCACGTAGGGGACGGGCTGAGAGAAAGGACAGACGATCTGTCTCCGATGCCGAACCTCACGGAGTCCAGCAGCTTTTTGTCCACGGTTACCTCCATGTCCCGTGACTCCCCCATCGGCACCTTTGGGAGAGACCTGGTCACGGACTTCCAGGTTAGTTCAAGACACGGTCGGCTGTTCTGCCCTCTTAAGGTGACGTTTTTACTTTGATTCTTTCTCCTCTTGTTTTTCTTCTTCCTCTAATAAGTAATCTTTGGCCAGTTGGATATGAAGGGAAAACAAAACATTTCTAATGACCGCCTCAAAAATTATCTACTTACGCTCTTAGGTTTATTCAACTTTTAACCCTAATAAGTTTATCTCATACATCAGGCAAAATTGATGTGTCCCTGTCTTTAGCCAATCCAGATATATAGGAAACAATGGGGAAAGACATCCAATGCTATTCTAAATGTAGGAATCCATTTGAGTCTGTAGTAAACATTCCCAAGTAGTCAGCCTTTAGTGGGCCATTTAAAGACAAATTAACTCAATGACCGCCTGAGTCAGCAGAGTGTAAAAAAAATAAAAAGTTAAAGATTGTGGCAACAGTGCGCAGCATCTTGCAAAGCCGGATCTGTTAATGAGAAACTCAGATTTTACCCTATAGATTGTCTCAGATATGTTCAAGCCTGTCCTTATGTAATATGATTTCATGATTTTTACAATAGATTCAACTCTGCTGCAAGATATGATCAAAATAGTTTTAAAAAAATGTTAGTTTGCGGCTGTTTTACTCTTTGGCAAGATACTCCCTTTTTTGCTCTCCCCTTATCCAACCCAGAGACTTCCTAAAGGGCTTTTTCCCCCAAAACCAGTTCCAGCGCTAAACCATCTCTATAGTTTCATCAGCACTAGTTATTTACCAGTAGCTCTTTAATACCTCCACTAGAGAGTGCTTTATCTTGTGTTGTAGCATAGTGGGGGGCTGCACTGCCTCATTACTCATTGGATCTAGTTGCATATACAGCCTAGCCAAGCTACCATTTTTCTGAACATTTAAAAGAAAATTCTCCCAGCGTGAAAGTCATAAATTCAAGATACCATATAAGTGTCACATTTGCGCCACCCTCAATAGGGCCCCTCACATGTGACAGCAGCATGGGCGTAGGTTTGTATAGGGACCATAGGGACATGTCCCTACCAATAATTCGATGTGATAACATGTTTATAATTTACAATACATCGTTGTTACAGCAGTCGCTTATTTTCCTCAGCTCCGCTGCTTGGCGGCGGCTGCTGCTGCAGCTCCGTCTGCCAGCCTGCGTGTCCAGTCGGTCTTTCCTGTCGCTTTAACTCAGCAGCGCATGTAACTGTGCTGTGTGCTGTTTAACTCCACTCTCATTGGTTGTTTTGCCTTAAGTCCCACCTTCTCTCTCCCTGGTTGGCTGTTTTCTAGTGCGTGCATGTGCGTGCATGCTTGCAGCGCGAAATTTAAATTTAATTCACACTAGAATACTGCGGTTACTACAACGAATATTACACTACGAAACTAGTCCCAATTAAAAAAAATTATATTATCCACGCTATAACAGGCGATAGAAGAAGCAGGAGAGAGTAGTTTTCATTTGTGGAACTTAAGGAATGTAAGTAAGCAACGTTAGCATCTTAAAATAATATTTAATTCTGAAGTATAATACATTTTATCAACAAAAATATTCTGTGTCAGGCAGGAGTTCTGAAGACTGCTGGAAAAATCGACAAGCAAAGAGTGTAAGCTTTCAAAAAATCCCTTTAAGGCGGTTCAGATATAAATAGCAGGTGTTATTCGTTTTATAGAGTATAACAATACGAGATGGTGCCTAAACATTGCTATTTTTTGTTTAGAAACTATAATTAGGGTTCCACATAATAGTGCTATTTAATTGACTATTTCTACTTTTGGAAATAGGATAAAGTACAAACAGAGGAACACATTGGTTTGATTTTACATAGATTTCCACACAGTCCATAAGTAAATTAGTACAAACATTAGTGTCTGGTAAAAATGCTTGAATCTGGCTGTTTATTTTGGATCTTATTACATTACGGATAAGATAGTGTTATATTTTCTTTTAGTGATTGTTAAAAGCGATTTTATATTTGAATAAACTTAGGCTCATGCTTAGTGTTGTGATTGTAGATAATGCCACCAAAAATAAAAAAGAGACATAAGGAGCTATTTTAACACTCAGACAGTAAGTATCATAGGATGATATAAAAGGTTGTGTTACATTTAATCCTTTAATACTAAAAACATACTTGTATAATAGTAACATTATATGATTATAGGAAACACAGATATCCAGTAATAATGATGCAGGGCAGCTTGGAGGTGAAGCAGCTGGCCCTTCAGTGCTTCAGGTGATGTCTAATTGATTTTAATTACAAATTAAGGAGCAGCTTTTTATTTATATACAATATATATAGTGCTTATAAAATTTGTATTAATGTTGCAAAAAATGCTGCTTTTGTCTTTAAACGAAATGTCCCCTGATGCTCACGTCAAGTATAAAAAAATAGGGGCATGCATATTGCGTAGGACCAATGACATCAAACCAATGAAACTTGAGACCAGGTGTCCCTACCAAAGTTGAAATCAAACCTACGCCCATGGACAGCAGGGACCCTATGATAACATAATTTAAAGTCATGCCACACACAATGCAGACTTGGTCTGCAATTGGAAAGATTTACTCACCCCGTTATGCTGAAGTCTTGGAGTGGCTCCAACTTTTACCAGCTTAATACAGATGTCTTCTGTTTTTGCTATTTTGTCGCACTTTGCATTTTTCAGATCATCAAACTATTTTTTATGTCTGACTAAGACAGCCTGAGTGATACATTTCAAAACTGATTCTGTATTTAAAGGGAAAAAGCCCTCTTAACCACCACAGCCCAATGTGAAAGGTTTAATAATTGCCTGTGGCACACAAAAACTACCACCAAGGTTATTTGACAATTGAAAAAGTCTTTCACACTTCTCTTTTGTAACAAGTCTTTTTGTGGATGAAATATTCCCTATTTATTACCTTTGCAGAGTTGTTTTAATTGAACTAAATTAGAGGGGCTTTGAGCACACGTTATTTAAGGTCACATCAGAGCATCCCAATTTAATTTAAATTAGGACTTTCTTGCTGTTTTTTAGCCTTTCAGTGGCATACTGAACCAATTGTCAGACATTCTCCTTTAGGATTTTTTGCTGAAGAGCAAATTACATGGTTCCATCAATTACAACAAGTCATTCAGGTCCCGAAGTAGCTAGGCAGCTTTAGGCCACCATATTACCAGCACCATGTTTGACTCATTATGATGTTGTTTTCCTGATATGCTATTAGTTTTACGCTAGATCTAACTGGATGCACAGCTTTTAAAAACTTCCACTTTTAGTATGTTTTTTGGCAGGGTTAAATGCTATCATCCTGGAGCCCTCCCATGGATGCAAAAGTGATTGCTATAAACATTTTCTGGATCTATTCACCATATTCTTGTAAAAACCGTCTCTTCTGCCATTATGGCAAAGCGTCCTCTGGCTCTAGGCAGGGATAGGCTACAGGACGATCTGGCAATATACGTTATGTCATCACCATTAATGGGAGAGCATATCCAGTTTTTATAGTGTGCCTCAAAAGGCTCTATTTGTTTCAGAAAAGTTTAGTTTAAAATACTTATTCTTTTAGCAAAACAGCTTCAGAGCCATATAATATTTAATTTTTAATACTTTCAGGATTTTTAGCTTTTCAGGCTGTGAGATAAGATAACCCTTGGCCTTTGAGAAATGTCTCCCACACATGCTTTGGTTTAGCTCTGGACCTGCTTTGGTGGAAAACCCAAATATAAGCAGGTTGAAGTTTCTGCATGCGCTCAGCAGGAACAATCAAAGATTTCGCTGCTTTCAGGGTTTACCACTTTTTCAACAGTGTTGCAAAGAGGTGATTCCAGAACTGTTATTTATATATATATATATATATATATATATATATATATATATATATATATATATATATATATATATATATATATATAATTGAGATATTTAAGGTGTGTTTTCCAACTAATAATTAATAAGACAGTTATTATTGCAGCAGCTACTTTGTGAATTAGTAGTGTGCAAAAGTCCTATTTCACGGGTCTGGACAAAATCAAACTTGGACATTTCAAAGCTCAACTAGATTATTCTTCACCTATTTACCATAATTTAAAGCACAGCTTGGTTTATGTAGTTTTTATATTGTTTGTGTAAATGAAAACAAATAGCATAGATGTTGTGTTTGCCATCTGGACCCAAACCAGTTTGAAATCCAAATCAAAACTCTGATATAAGAAGATCTGGAAATATAAACCAGTAAAATTAGTCCGTTTGATATTTTAATAAGTCTCAATTTATCTGTAGTGTCTTTCAGTAAACATTAAAATTAAACAACATAACTTGTAAACTGGCAAGTCACAGATATGAAACACACGTGGTTTAAAATATATCAAGGAAAAAGCACTTTGTTTGATGATTTCTGACTTATTTTTTATTTGGAAAATGAGGACAACATCAGGGTTTCAGTGAGACCTTCTCAAAGAGGAAATATTTCCAATACTCATTTTTATTGTCTTGTTCCAAATCATTAGGGGTGTAATGGTACATGACAGACACTGTTCGTTATGTAAAGTACCTTGGTTTTTTAAATCCTGTTTTGGTACCTTTTTGGTATCTTTCAATCAGTAGAATTAAAAGAGGATTTGTAAATAATATTTTTATTACTTTTTTTAACAGTGAATGAAGAATACTAAAATACTTAAATAATTAGATTTTAATAATATGTTCCAGCATTTCAAAAAGGGGCCAGTATAGAACTGATATTGGAGATTTGGTTTAATTTTGTCAATGACGTGTAAGCGAGTATAGAAGATGGATAAATAAATCAAACAATGTTGTTTAGGAAATTTTAATAAGACTGTGTTGACAGGGTGGTTTACAACAGGGAGCAGCTGATTAACATTGCAAAAGCAGAAATAACACGACAACTGAAGCCAGAGATCCCACAGGAGTTGAAAATCTATTTAATTTCCCTCTGGGATAAATAAAGTATATTTGAATTGAATTTGAATTCTGTGGGTTGATCTTTTAGACTTGAATTAGGCTGCAAGTGATGGAAACAGAAGTCAAAAATCCTTGTTTGTACCCAGAAACCTGGCCAATAAACCCATCCATGAAAGTATACCAATAATATGTTTATGCTGTTTTCAATCACAGAATAAACAGCAACAACGTAGCAATTAACAAAGTTCAGCTGCTTGAAACTTCTGTGCCATGTGATGCCAGTACAGTCGAAGTTGCTCAGCGAGGGTTTCTTTGAAATTCCCCCAATTTAAATTCAACTTACGCACGCAGTCCGCGCCACGTTACAAAAATCCGGAGGTGCACGACCTCATGGGGCCCGCGCACTCGGGCGGGAACAGCACGACTGCTTCACCTTTGGCGTGCGCACTCTCTTGCCCTACTCAATGAATCGAGAATAAAGCTAGCTTTAATGTTCTCTATAGCCTATAAGACTATAGTCTTAAATTATCTAGATTTCTTTCTGTTTGAATACATTTACCATTACACCCCTGATATCCAGACTTGGAAAATTATAAAATCCTATTCCATAGTTTTCCAAACCTTTTAAAGACTGTGTAGGAAGCTTGCAATAATTAGCATTTATAGTGCATTATAAGTTAACTATGGGCTCATTGATGATTTATAGTGTTACTGTTAACTATTTATGAGATATTTAACAGAATTGCCTTACTATGGTGCTAAAACTGAAGAGTTGATCCCCAGTTGCATATTTATTTTTGTTGTTAAAACTGTCCTTAATGTTCTGTTAGTTTCTGAATGGACTTGGAGAACAAACTCCCCCTAAAAAAAAGCAGATGCTGTTAAAAATGTGGCATAGTTCCCTGTTAAGGCCAGCACAGGCTGACCTTCAGCGTCAGGCTGCTTCATGATAAGCCACCCAGCTCTACCACACTGGCATAGACGCCACTTCTCCTCAGTCCCACTGCCACCACCATCGCTTCCTGCCGCCGCTGCTGCCTTCACATCTGCATCTCCATGCACATCCCCATAGCCAGCAGCCCTGCCTGTCTGCCTCCCTGCACTCACTGTCTGCAGCCCTTCTGCTTCCAGTCACCCGGGGCGCTGAGGGGAGGGTGCTTGGTGTGAATGGAGTAAGTACTAAAGGGTTTACAGCAGCTTCTTCCATTTGGCTCAACTTTCTGGACCTCCTTGTGAACTGCTGCATGGTAAAAGTTAGATACGTTTTACCCTCGACATTCTGCTGCATTTTTCCGATCATAATTCTTATGCTTCATCAATGGTTTGGCTGTTATGTCATTTCACGTACTTTAACCTACAGGGGACAGGTAACTTGATCATGTTTTCAGGGACGCAAACCATAAAAATGTGTCAAAATAACATGTTCAGTGACAAAAAAATAAATAAACAGTTGCTGCATGGGGCTGTATGAGTGGCCTGTGGAAGAACCTTGCTGGATGGCATCCTGCTTTCCGCCCTTGTTTTACTGCAGCTCAGAGTAAGTAAACATGTCGGTGCGGTTTACTCCTCTGAAGCAGGTTCATTATCTCTGTGCTGCATGATCAAGCAAACATCTTGTGTTTTTCTTTCTAATCAGTCAGACTCCCATAAGAAATAAAACAAAGAGCTCTTTAATTGCGGCTCACTTGGAGAACCCCCGTCTTCTTTGTTGAGATGGCACTAAAGCTGTCTTAATGCTCATTCTGTCCAGTGACTTGTTTCTGCTTTGCTCCTCTACCTGTCGAACTCCCTGGTTAGTCTGGGTGAAGCTGGGTGGTTTAATCACACATAACCACTGGTTTAATTTTTCAGTGCAACAAAAACCTTTATTGACTGTTAGGATCTTGACTTTGACATTGACGGTAGCTCAAAAGCCAACAGTGCATCAGCAGCAAGTACTTAGTCCAGAAGATGCTTGTAAAATTAGATTTGGCAAATTGATGCATTCACCAAAGGAACAACAATACTTTTTTGGTTATTTTTTTTCCCCCCGAGAAAAATTTAACTGGAAATTTCAGGTTGTATTTATCACCTACAAACAAATTCCAGGAAGATGTTCCTTAAATTTGTAGCTTAGTTATCCACCAACTCAATATTTAAAAACAACTTCTAACTCATGCTAATATTTTTCACAATTTAGTTAAGTTCAAAAACAATAAAAATATGGACCACATTTATCCACTGATGCAGATTTGAGTCTGTGAATTAGACTTAAATTGACGTCTAATTGTAAGATTGCTCCGCCCATGTGGAAGTCTACCCCAAAACACATCTAACCTCTGAAAAAAGGAAGTTGTAATGATGGTGATAGTGAAGCTCACTGTGATACCAGAGGCATCTTTGCCTTTTCTACCAACATTTAGGCAAAGAAGACAGTGAAAAAAATTGTCATGCGAGTTGCACATCACGTCAGTGAAGTTATTTCAAGGTAATGACAGACAAATCGAAGTTAAAGGCCAAGTTTAAATACCCAACTTATACCCAACAAAAATATATATTAGTAACTTAAAATAGTTACTGCAGACTGCAGTAGATGTTTTCATGTTGCCATCAAGCTATATATTGCAAGAATTTGCAATTTTACATTTCACAACCTGTTAAACACTGCAAAATCAGAATCCTGTTAACTGATCATAGCTGGCAAAGATTCAGCTTATGCAAACAGTAGTTGCAACATTCGGGTATCCTGAACACATAAAACACAGCAGAACTAGCATCAAGAATTAACCTTTAATTTAACCATTAACCATGTGATGTAATTATGGCCAAAAATTTAGTTACCTTCGTATAAATAAACATTCAGTAGTTCCCCCGTCAATCATTGTTGTGTTCATCTGCTGGGAAAGGAATAAACTTTATTCCAGCCTCTAAAAGTTTGGGATAACGCATGTCTGAATTTGACCTATCTCCACTGCCAACGTTTAACCATTTTTAACAATTTTGTGCAAACAAAATCCCTCTGGCCGCAATGCGTTCGTAATCTAAAATCCTGGCATTGTTATTAGATAAGGGGAGTGCAGTTTCTGCAGGTAAGAGGCATTTAATTTAGGGATAAATCGTCAATTATACTTGGGTCAGAAGTAACAGAGTTTAGACTTGAATTAGACTCATGGTCTAAAGACTTGGATCTTAATGAAAGAAGTCTGATATCTATCATTTTAAAAAAAATCTTATTTTTACAATGTGGCTGCTGGCATTTTTGTGTATTTACCTCACTTTGCAAAAAAAAAGGAGAATAAATAGCTACTGCTGCATAAGTTGTACTAGCGCATATGGATACTCTGAGGTATAGGTAGCTTGCTCTTCAGTAAATGTAAGTAGGTTTTTACAGGTGTCCTTTGAGTCAGAATAAAGTGAGCCAGATGAAATGGCTATCAACCTAGCAGCTTTGCAGATGTTGTCTTCTTGTAACAAGATGAAGGTCTTATTTTGCTCAAAGGGATGTCAAGGTACACATATTTATACCAAAAGTATCTGGTACAGCCCTGTCAGTTCACTATGCACGTTTAGAGAACCAATACGCGGTTGTTTATGCGCATTGCAATACTCTGTTGCGCAACTTTTAAAAGTAACACCCACAAAAAACAAAGATAATTCCCGGCTATGACTAAACTCTTTATTTCGGAACTATTTGGGAACATTAAGGTTTCTCATGTACAGTGGAGAAAGAAAGTTGGGCCGAACCACAACTTTGTCAGCCTTCATATTTTACAAGAGCAATAAGGTACATAGCTTACTGTTCATGTACCAGAGTTAATCACCTGAAACATCATCTAGCTAAACGTTAGCATCACTGGTACGGGAGAAAAATGAGCTGATGTCCAAACGGCTACCAGCAGCATCTGATCAGTCACTCAATGCATTGTATAAATGTTAACATTGACTGTTTTTAAGTTGGTATGTTGTTGTACCTTGAAAAAATCCAACCAATCCTCCAGTCAGTTCTATAGTTTCCATTTTGAAAAGTTTTATAACATAAGAAAATCTAATTATTTTCAGAAATTAAAATAGATGCTTCCTGTTCACTAACCTAGAAAACAATCATTTTATTTAGTTTTATTGATCTGCAGCATACCGAAACCGTACCGAACCAAGGTTTATGTGTACCATTACACCCCTAGTAACAAACGAGTTTCTCTATCTAAACCAGGGTAGTTGGGTTACGGTTAGATCGCTGATTGGTCAGTTATTGACCTGATGAGACATATGGTCCTGTCTCACCAGGACCATATGTGATGCCCTCAAGCCTGTTCAAAAATTAGCACAACCCTCCAGTGAGCTGCATCTAAAATGTTATTTAATTCAGTTGTTCTTCCTTTTTAATCATAGTTGTATTTACAGAGATTTAAAATGTCAAAAACATTAAAAACATGTTTATATTACATGAAGTCAAGGTAAGCTCTAATTCTTCTAGTGCAAAGATCAGTACAGGTAACCCTTTATATCACTCAGTACTAATGAAGTAGCTCCCAGTGTTAAAAAGGCTGGTGATCCCTGTTCTAAACGCTAACCACATGACCAACCAACCATGCTATCATTGTTTGCAGACATCCTACTTCATGGACAAACACACAAATTAGATTATTGCACTCGACCTGAAAGAAAGACTGGCATATTGACAACAAGTACCTTCCCATCAGCGAGTCTGCAGCTCCTGTTTGTTTCCTCCAACTGCGTGATTCATGAGGACCCTGCTGACTGCGCCATCACCTCAAAACTAGCGATTGTGGTTTGCGGTCGCAAAAATTCATATTGCAAACCAATAGGGAACTTACACTATGTAAGTTCCGTAAAATATATGTTTAATTTATTAGAAAACTAGTAGATTTTTTTTTTATGAATCAAATTGTTGTTCAATTTGTTATGTATTTTGTTTCATTCAATGGGGAAAAAAAAAAACAATTCTTGAAAAAAGGTAAAAAGAAATACAATTATGAATGGAAAGGAGGTATTTAAACAAATTGTCGTTAATGTTTAAATACCTAATATTTGATATGTGAGTAGGGCTTCATGTTTTATAAGCCTGAGCAAGGTCCGATATTCAGCAGATCTTGGAATTTATTTTAATTTTGATTGTAGAACTTAATCATGTTTCCTTTTGGTGAAATAATGTACACTAAATTCCTATTTTAATGAATGACAAAACTCTCACTGTTTTTATTAGTAAAAAATATACTCTACCCTTGTGAACATAACCTTTTGGTTGAGTAACGAGATGGTTATCATTTATTTTAATGACTAAGAAATCCTCACCAGTCTCTACTAGTCTCTACTACCAATTGACGTACTAAAAGTACGTCGATTGGCGCAAATCCTGTTGAGTAAATGATTAATCTCATCGCTTCTGAGTTACCACAAAAGACTGGTAGGTATGGTAATGGTAGGGACAGCACATATGGGTTACCTGTAATTCTTCATAACAGCTAATGGCAGCTGCCAAGTTCATCAGGTTGTATTTAATGCTACCATCAATGGAGCATTTACTGTAAGCCAAAGACTGCATCTCAGACAGGGATGTGCACATTCTCCCATGAAAGAGAGGGCTTGATTTATTAGCCTGGGGTGTTTGTGGACCACTGGGCTCTTGTTGCCTGATAAAAATCTGTTCATGTTTGCTTTAGCATCATAATAATGACCACATGAATCCCCCATAAACTGAACTCTATGTACAATTGATTTCAGTGTGAATTGAGCTAAAATATATTAAGCAAAATCTTTCCTCCTCCAAAGTTTGTGTAAAGTTTACTAAATAAATTTAAATTTCAATAAATAATGTTAAGAACTTGACAAAATATCTTTAAAATATATAATATATATGTAATATCTATGAATTTTGAAGCTGAAAAAGGCATACACCTTTAAAAAACAATGCACATGTGGTTGTAATTAGAATGACCAGATGCAAATGCAAAATAGGTAATTTTATTATAATTACCCTAAAAATACTCTTCTGTTTCAATTCATTTCAATTTTATTTATATGGTGACAATTCACAACACA
This sequence comes from Fundulus heteroclitus, assembly GCF_011125445.2. Lineage (NCBI taxonomy): Eukaryota > Metazoa > Chordata > Actinopteri > Cyprinodontiformes > Fundulidae > Fundulus > Fundulus heteroclitus. The sequence continues at coordinate 28,459,218 of NC_046366.1, read as the reverse complement.
TGTCATCTCAAGGAACTTTAGAAAGTCAAATTCAATCATATCCTCCCGACAGATTGATCAAAAAGTTTCCTATATAAGGAAACCCAGCAGGTTGCATCAAGTCTCTCCAAGCAGCATTCACTCCTCCTGAAAGAGCGTAGAGCCACAGTGGACAGTCATCTGCATTGTTGATGGCTTTGCAGCAATCCCTCATACTGAGCATGCATGAAGTGACAGTGGAGAGGAAAACTCCCCTTTAACAGTGAGGAAAAACCTCAAGCAGATCCAGGCTTAGTGTGAACGGTGTAAACTAAAACCAAGTGAATTCCCTCTCTAACAAGTAGTTATTTTAATTTCTTCATTGAATACTTTTTGTTTTAGCAAACTTTACCGCTAGCTAAGAATAATCATCAGCACATGCAAAGTTTCAAGGTATGCAGCTAACTTGATCCTCTTCTAACCCTCAAAATAAAACTTTCAAGGAATTTTTAGAGTTATATCATTAGTATTTATTCCTTTGGTGAATGCATCAATGCCTAAACAATACCTTGATCATTAGCTTGTAGCCTAACTGTTAGCATGTGAAAGCACAGATTGAAGGCAGGTAACTGATGAGTTCCTGCTTATTTTGAAAATAAAACTGCTTTTATTTAATTGAAGAATAATCAAGTTTTTTATTTATAAATGATTAGAAATTTCTATATAAATGCTTTTTTTATTTTTTTAGTGAATGCTTTTTGTCTTAGGCAACTTTGATTTTATTGTTAGCTAGTAACTGTTGGTACATGTTTGCACAGTTTGAAAGCATTTAGCAAACTTGTTTCTGCTTAAAACCTTAAAAAAACCTTCCAGGGAATTTATAGATGTCTATTCTTTTCCTTTGAATGTCTTTTTTTCCTAGACAGTACCGCTATCATTCGCTAGTAACCGTTAGAACATGTTAGCACATGTTAGCACGTGTTAGCACAGTTTAAGGGTTTAGAAAGATAGGATTTTTTTTTGTTCAGAAACTTCAAATACAACTCCTATGAACTTAACAATGTTAAAATCTCTATTTAATTTGCTTCACATAGGCTTTGGGTGCTTTCCTTAGATTATTGCTTCTACGGCACACATGTACGCTGGCATGTGTTGAAAAACCGTTAGCGTGCTAGCTCTCGCTCTGCAGTTTTCCGTGGTATTTCTCCGCTGTTGGTTTGGACTCATGTATCCCTCATTGCATGCGCTTCATAACAAGTGTTTTGCATTCTTTTCCCCCCGGTTCCCTCTCTTTGTTCCTCTTTGTGTTCCCATCAGATGTTTCAGCCCATGATTTTGTTCATCCTCATTCTCGTTCTCTTCTCATCTCTCTCATACGCCGTCATCTTTAAGTTGGTGTTTCTTTTTGCGCTTTTCTTCGTACTCTAGTGCGATTGCTCTTCACCACAACGTTTAGCCTGTTAGTTGATTTTTTTTTTTTTAGATTCCCTCTCCTGCTTATATTCTTTTCCATTTTTTTTTTATTATTTTACTTTCATTTTTCCCCTGCTTGCTTTCTTTCCTTGGTCCCTTACCCTATTTGGTGTCTTTTGTCTGTTTTGTCCACAATCCACTTCACACATGTCTCCCCCACCCCTCATCACAACCACTGCCACCCCCTGTACCCGTTGCCCACCCTTCTACCCCTTTACACTCTCCTGCCACCACCCCTTTACCCTCCCTTCCCATGTCACTCACAGTCCGTTCAGAGGGATGAGCTGGAGTGGCGTCTAGGACAGGAGCGAGGCGTGGAGCCCCAGAGCCAGGTTGGGGGCCCGGCCCAGAGCAGGGGAGCCACGGGACTCTCTATGTACCACAGACCCCTGGCTTTAAGAATAGAGGTCAGTGCCTCCTACATATCTCCACTTCACCACCAGTTTGGGCCCTCTGCCAACACTTAACGCATGGATCTGTAAGGTTTTGAAGCAGATGCTGTTTTCATCTAATTGCTCCCTCAGCAAAATGATTTAGACCAACATCTGACTTTAGATGAGGGCGAAAAAAGTGCTCAACCCAGGGTGAGCAGCTGTCTAATGAAGCTCCACAGGTTTTAACCAATTTTTAAGTACAATTTTGAGACTATCTGAAGCATGCAGTGCTAAACACATTGATTGATGTATGGTGTTGAGACAAATCAGTTAAGTAGGGAGATTAGTCAGGACTTTCTGTTCTTTTGTTATAATTTTTTAGGCAGATGTACAGTAGATTGTCTCAGAATTTGCTCAGATTGTTTCAAGACTTCTTTTGGACCACTTAAATGCTATACACTTAAGTGGTCCAATAAATACATTACTGCTCAATATTACTTGAATATCCATTGTATATATGAAGATTCACTGTATATAACTGAATGCACCTTTCCTACTCTGCACCTTCTTGAATGAACCGATGTGGCAAGTGAATTTCTCCATTGTGAGATCAATAAAGCCTATCTTATCTTATCTTATCTTATCTTAATTATAAATTTCAGGCCAAAGCTCTTCTGTTATCGTGGCTCCTTCAAAAGTGAGATAAAATATTCATTTAGAGATATGAGTTTATTACAACACACAAAACGTGGTAAATGCTGAGCATGAGACTGAGGGAAGAACACAAAAATGGAGCAATAAAAAGACCATTTATTTATAATATTTGTACGCACCTTCAAGAATGTTGTCTTTTTTTAATGTCATGAAAATCATGCTGGGAACATTTGTGTGACTCCTGTTTATTTTATTTCCACAGTTAAATTGAAACGTGTACAGTGCTGTGCAAAACTATTTCCCCCCTTTGTCCTTTTTGCTCTCTTGTCACACTTAAATGTTTCACATCATCAAACAATGTTCAATATAGGATGGTAACCTGACTAAATGCAAAGAGCAGTGTTAAAATGTTTTCATTGGGGGCTATCTAAATGTAAGGCAAGGCAAATTTATTTGTATAGCACAATTCAGTACAGAGGCAATGCAGAGTGCTTTACATGATTAAAATATAGGAAAATAAAACATAATAAAAGCAAGTAGGAATAAAATGTAGAAACAAAATAGAACATTAAAAACAGTTGGACTAAAAAAAAAAGTTGAACTAGTGATGTTTCAGTAGAACAGCTTAACTAGAACAGTCAAAGACAATCCTAAACAAATGTGTTTTTAATCTTGATTTAAAGGAACTCAGGCTTTCAGCACTTTTACAGTTTTCTGGAAGTTTGTTCCAGATAATTGGAGCATAGGAACTAAATGCTGCTTCTCCATGTTTAGTTCTGGTTCTAGGTATGCAGAGCAGGCTGGAGCCAGAAGACCTTAGTGGTCTGGAGGGTTGATCCACTGATAACAAGTCTGTGATGTATTTAGGTGCTAAGCCATTTAAGGATTTATAGACTAACAGAAGTATTTTAAAGTCTATTCTCTGAGATACAGGGAGCCAGTGTAAGGACTTTAGAACTGGGGTGATGTGCTCTACTTTCTTAGTCTTAGTGAGGACGCGGGCAGCAGTGTTCTGGATCAGCTGCAGCTGTCTGGTCCACTTTTTAGGCAGACCTGTGAAAACACTGTTGCAGTAATCAATTCGACTAAATATAAACTCATGGATTCGTTTTTCCAGATCCTGCTGAGACATTAGTCCTTTAATCCTGGAAATGTTCCTCAGGTGATAGAAAGCCAACCTTGTAATTGTCTTTAGATGCTTTTGGAGGTTCAGGTCTGAGTCCATCACTACTCCCAGGTTTCGGGCCTGATTAGTGGTTTTTAGCTGAAGCGACTGAAGCTGTGTGCTAATTTTTGATCTCTCCTCTATTGGTCCAAAGATTATTACTTCAGTTTTGTTTTTATTCAATTGAAGAAAATTATGGCACATCCAGGCATTGATTTCTTCTAAACATTTCTTCAGTGCTTGAACTGGTTCATAGTCACCTGGTTACATGGTGATGTAGAGCTGTGTGTTGTCTGCATAGTTATGGTAGTCTGCATAGTTATGGTAGCTGATGTTGTTGTTTTTTATTATCTGAGCAAGAGGGAGCATGTAGATATTGAAGAGGAGGGGACCCAGGATGGACCCTTGGGGAATCCCAGATGTGATATTTGTCAAATTTACCTGAGCCTTTCTGAAAAAGTTACCTTTGCACTTGAGTCTTCTCCTTCGGGACTTTCTGCTAGAGAACAGGATTCACCCATCTATCCATTGTCTTCCATTTTAGCAAGATTGTTTTTTGGTGACTTGGGTCCAGGGATTAAACCCAGACATCGCTCTCCATGGCACCACTTTCCTGCTCTTTCTGGTTGAGCCAAAGGCATTCCCAGGCCAGAAAGGATACATAGTCCCTCTGTGTAATCTGGGTCTCCCCCCAGGATGTCCCCAGAAAAAATATAAAGAAAGACACCTAAGACACTTATAATCACATTTCTTAATCCACCTCAACTGACACCTTTTGATGCAGAAGAGCAGTAGCTCTACTCCGAGATCACCCGGGATGATGGAGGTCCTCATCTTATCTCCAAGGCTGAGTCCAGTCACCCTACTGAGGAAACTCATTTCAGTCGCAGACAACATTTTAGCATCAGTATGCAGTATTAAAAATGGCCCAATACCTAGACTTTGTTTAAACGTAAGTTGAAATGTTGGCACTAAAATTCAACTACTCACTCATATAGCTGTAAAGTCAATATTCAGTGGATATGTTTGAGAGCTACAAAGACAAAAATGGGTCAATTATTTTTGTTTAAACTTTTAGGATGGTTATTATTATTGTTTTTGTTGTTATTATTATTATTATATAAGGGCCGTTGTCATTTCCTCCCTTCGCCATTTGATACTTTTCTACTTTTCGAAGTTTAATTTTCCAAATTTTAAGGTACGAAAATGAGACCAACCATGTATCAACTTGTACAAGCCTTGTGGATGTTTTGTACCCACTTTTGCTATCTGTGATTTAAAATATTTCCTATAATCTACTTATAGTCTAATGTAAGAAAATCAGCAGAGATTGCCGGCAAGAAGCCCTTCAAAGTAATTGTGGCTTGGTCTGAGCTCCTATTCGCTGATATTTTCATAAATCAGCTTGCCCAACCAGAGGTCTAAATCACGACCGATGGAAATAGTTTTCTGTATGTGACATAAAATATCAAATCTTAGATATGTCATTAAAGTATGCCTCCATTTAGCATATTTGTATGATAATTTATCTTCAAAGTTTATCACATATGTTTTATAAACCAGTATGCAACAGTTAATTACAAAAACTGCTTTTCTTACAAGTGTGAATTAGGAGTAGATTGGTACTAAATGGGTGTCCAAATTGTCTGAGGGAAAAATTGACCCAAAACCACTATTATCAAATATTTTTGTCGTCCAGCTATTTTTTTTCTGTGATTTCTCAGGTGCGATTAGATTCTGATAATAGTTCAACCTAAATTTGATTTAGCTCTTTTTTAAAAAAAAAAAAAAAAAAAGAAGAAGAAGAAATTCAGTTCGTTCTCTTGTAAAAATGTCCCTGAAGTGTATCACCTTTGGCGACATTCATGCAGCGACGACTTCATGATAGAAACAATCCCACCTTTATGAAAAATGTTTCAGGCAAAATCAATGGTGTGTATGAGTCAAGGTGTACAATAAAATTTTTTTTAATTTATATATAGATAAATATATACCTTTACATATACATCATGTTTGGAAAGAAAATGCATGTATCTACTAAAAATCTGCCTTTTTTTCTCTCCTTTCATTCCCTTTACTTTTACTAATATCACACTCTCATCGCTACTGATGTTTTGATTTTAATCATTTTATGTTTTTATCAATTTTTTTAGCCATACATCTGATGCATGCAAAGATAGTTTGGACTGACATAATAATGAGCAGACAAAATGTTTCAGATTACAGCAAAAGAAAAGTTTTGGTGGCACGTTTTAATTTACAGTAGTCTTGTTGCCGGTTGATTGCCCTTCATCAGCAGCACGAAGGCACCGGCAGCTGTGCAGCTACAATATGTTGTTGATGTGACCTGTGCGGCTTTTGTGACCGTTCACGGTATCAGAGCTGAGTCTGCACACAGTTCACCCTGAAGCGATGCCCCCTGGCTCCTGTCCACCACTATCACACTTTCCTGATTAAACTGATTAAACTCAATGCACTCACACAGATATGTCACAGAACAGCTTTAAATACACATTGTGCACCACATAGCTCAGATCTGTTATTTTTTTTTATACTCTTTATGCTCAGAGGTCATTCATAATCACTGCCTCATGCTTGTGTTTGTCGAGAAGCTGCCGGTTGTTATGTAATGCAGAGTGCTGGCAGTGGTGATGCGGCGCATTGCTGCTGTAGTCACAGTTATAGCACATTCGTGTGGACTTTTTGTTCATCCCCTGTGCTTTCAGCAGCAGCCTAATCTGTAGGGTGAAATGAATGAATGAATGAATGAATGAATGGGAAAGCAGCTTGGAAATGGCAGGATTAGCCCTGCGCAGTCAGCATGTGTGATTTGCATCTGACATTGGGCTCACGGGGAGGTGATGCAGGGTCAGAAGAAAAACCGAGGAGCTCAACTTACTGTTGGAGCAAGCAGACGGGGTGCAGCATTGGAAATAAAATAATTAATAAAAACTGAAATAATACTGTAGGTCATAAACTGTTCCTGGGGTATTTTAAGAGGGATAGGCTGGTTGTCTTATTACTGATTTCTAAGACCAAAAAAAAAAAATCCCATCCAGACTCATAAACAAAAGCATCTCATTCCTATGTATAAGCATTTGTGACATATAAGATCACAAGCTTTGTTTAGCCTATACAACAGATTAAGAATGTCTTACATGTGCCTCTGCATTTAAAAGAGGAGAATGCCATAAAAAAATGCAATAATTCAATTCAAACATGAAAGCCACATTTTATAGAGCTTCAAGCATATTGATGATTATAGGTTAGCGGTAAATAAATTCCAAAATCCAGTTTCTCTGAAAACTAGTAGATTACCTGTAGAAAAGGATTTTTAATGTAGTAATTAATGTAGTATGTCCATGTCATATATAGTATCTGCGTTTGATAGTCTGCCAAGGCAGCCTTTGCATAAATGAATGCATCAATGCAGCATGGCACGGAGATAATCAGCCTGTAGCTCTGCTGAGATATTAAGGAAGCCCAGTTTGCTACCCAAGTTCTGCTGGGACATGATAGGAGATGTTGATTAATTAATTGATTGATTGATTAATTGATTATCTATCCATGTTAACTCAGCTCTGGCTCCAGCCACAGACCAAGCCTTTTTAAATCTCTCCCAAACTCTTGAAAGTCTCTTCTGCCACGTTTTTTTTTTTTTCCACTCAACCTCCCATTGCTTTACCTGAAAGCAGCTCTCTGTAAAAAGCCACCTTCTTCGGCTATGGTCTTTTTTTTTGGCTTACCCTACTCATATAGACCAGTTCATTGTTATTGTTTTGATGCGGGTTTTTCGCGAATGCGCGCCGGACTGGTAGGCAAAAGGCGAACACAATGGCGGACGCAAACAGAGAAACTCACGAGTTCTCCACGTATTTTTCTTCTTTAGATAACGTATCACAAGATCGTTTTAAGAGTAAGTTGATGGTTGATGGTATCAGATTGCCAGATCCACACAGCAAAAGCCTGACGGGACGGAGTGAGTCTGTGAAATGCTGGCCAAGCGCTCCGTACCATGACATATACAGCTGCCTTATAAACACGCAGGCCAGTACAGACGAGAGAGCATGGAAGCCCCTGAAACCACTGGACGGCTACAATTATTTTAAATCGGGAAAAAGGCTCCAGCAACGCCTGCGACGCCATGAGGGATTAAGCGGTCAGAAAATGGATGGATGGATGGATGTTGTTCACACATGTTTGTGCAACAGCACAAAGCGGCGTCGGACACAGGCCGCGTCTCAGCAGAGGCCCGGTAGGTTAAAAAAAAAAAAATTCACTACGGATTATTTTGGTGTTTTTGTCTTGTTAAAATGGGTGGCGGTGTCGGCGACATTGCAGCGTAAACACAGAAATACTAGCGCCCGTGAACGGGGGCGTAATAGCAGCAGCAGCGGCTGTAGCCGCTGCTGCTAGCAGCAGCAGCAGCTTCTCCGGCCCGTGTAGTGTTTACGCAGCAGCCGGCTGCTGCTGCGTAAACACTACACGGGCCGGAGAAGCTGCTGCTGCTGCTGCTAGCAGCAGCAGCAGCTTCTCCGGCCCGTGTAGTGTTTACGCAGCAGCCGGCTGCTGCTGCCGCAGCCCGTGAACGGGCGGAGCAACCGCTGCTACTGTCTGAAGCAGCTGCAGCCACTGCTGCTTGGCTGCTGCTGCTACCGCTTCTCCGGCCCGTGTAGTGATCGCCACCTCCCCTCCGCCGCTATTTAAGTAGAACAATGACTAGAGCAGAATTAAGTTGTATTTACCGGAGATGAAGTGTAGACTGCAAATTCTCTCGTAGTATGATCGCTCCCCCAGTCCATTGGGAGTGTCTGCCTGCGCTCTTTTCATCGAAAATATCCATTTCTTTCTTCGTCCTTCCTCCTTCGGTAAACGACAGAAACGTACATCCAACGATTTGGAATGCCTCTGTGTGCAACCAGGAGCGCAACAAGTCGTAGGCATTGTTTAGATTCCAGAAATAAACGAAGTAAAAGTACGCTCTAAATCACCCGTTTTGTCATGTAGTAGACGAGAGCAGCTCTGTTTCTGCCTACCAGCGGGACCCGGATGTAGCGCTGACGTCACGCGGGACGTCACGCGTGAACTACCCTATAGGGTGTACAATAACGGTTATTTTAAGTTGGTGAAACTTAGGAAGCATCTTAAACCAAATGTATCCTAGACAGTTTCTTTTGCAGTGGTTAACCCTACAAAAACGATTAAAATCAGGAAGAACAACCTTACCTTGACCCACTGGAGTGACTTTCAGACACAGAATCAGAATCAGAAATACTTGAATAATGCCAAAGGGAAATTATAGCATAAGTGATAACATTTGCACGGATCTTGGTAATATAACAGCTTTTCTTTTTGTGGGTTAAGCACCGGGACACAGCTGCTTCTGAAGCGCAGTTTCGTCTGGATCACGAACGAAGGATGAGAGCCGTGACAGAGGAGCGGGAGGCTGTCGGCACCCTGCCTCAGGTACACAATGACAGCGCAGTTTAATTCCTTCAGTTTAATTCCTTCAGGTGTCGTTCAGCACAACATTTTGGATAAAAAAGGCTGTTAAGGAAAGCTTCATTCCACTTTGTACAGATTGAGCTTTTTGCATGTTTTAGAGCTGAGGTAATCAACCTTTATAAACCTGAGAGCCATTTTTACCTTCCCTCCAGCTGAGAAAATTTTGTTTAGATCCACAAAAGCAACATGACTCTTCCAAATAAAGTATTTTTATATCTTCTTTTTTTCATTCTAATTAAAAAAAATTCTGAAAATAGAAATAAAATCTTGAAAAAAAAATACCTGTTGAGAATGTGTGGGAATGTTTTTATCACATAAAGTTGGTAAAATTCTCAAACTACATTCTCCAACACATTGTTTTATGTTTGAAAATATATGAAATAAAAAAAATTACATTTTGGTTCTAAATTTGGGAAGACATGGAATGAAGGGTCTGATGTCATGAACGGCTGTGATGTTACGGATGATGGCTCACGTTAAACATGCAGTTTAAAAATATTTTTAAAAGTTTGTGAAATTTAAAAAAAAATGTAATTTGATAAAAGAAAATCTTATTAAATTACTTTTTGAAATAAATATGTAAGTTAAAGAAAACATTGTTAAAAAAACAATATCGATAAAAATATAGAAAAATGAATATCAGAAAGGTGAAAGGTTATATAATGGACTAATAAAAAATGCGATATTTAAAAGTTTTATTTTTATTTATTTTTTTAACTTCTAAACATTAAAATAAATATGTACCTCATATAAAGAAATGTTAAAATATTGTTAATATATGAATATTATTAGGTCAAAACATTATTAATTGACTAATAAATCATGCAATGATTACATTTATTATTTTTCTCTTTCATAAATTCAAATTACATTTTTTTTTTAAAATACAACAACATTTAAATCAACGCCTCAGACAACATAAAGTCATTGAAAACATTCTCAAAGTACATGTATGTTTAAAACACCGGTTTACACTGTTCAGGGCAGATGGCAGACAGCGTGTGTGGCGTTGTGTGGGTGAGCGGTTTTCTGATGTCAATGTTGTGGATTGAGTGACCCATGGTGGCGGTGGGGTTATGGTATGGGCAAGCATCTGTAAAGATCGAAGAACACAGGTGCATTTTATTGATGGAATTTTGAATATACAGAGATACCATTACGAAGATCCTGAGGCCCATTGTTGTGCCATGCATCCAAGAACATCACCTCATGTTGCAGCAGGATATCTGTACACAATTCTTGGAAGCTTTCAAAACACGAGCAACAGCTCTGGTTGACATTCCTGCTTCCAGCATGTCAATTGCATGCTCTCTCAAATCTTATGACATTTGTGGCATTGTGCTGTGTGATAAAACTGCTTTCAGAGTGGCCTTTTATTGTGGGCAGTCTAAGGTACACCTGTGCACTAATCATGTTGCTAATCAGCATTTTGATATGGCACACCTGTGAATTGGGATGGATTATCTCAGCAAAGGAGAAGTGCTCACTATCAAATGGTGATATTGTGTACGGAATAAGTTATAGTTTCAGAAAAGTGTTGTGTTGAGTTATATTTATTGTTAAACAGATGCTACATGTTTAACGTGAGCAGTCAACGGCGGCGGGCGTACCTCCTACATCTACGGACAGAAGAAGTTTTGGCGCCTCCTCCGTCTGTAGACATGGGTAGCCCTACAACCCTCCTACGGTGCATCAAAATCTGTAAAAAAACACCTGTTGAGAATGTTTGCGAATAATTTTAACGACATAAAGTTGGTAAACCATTCTCAAAGTACAATATCTGACACATTGTTTTATTTTTGGAAATATGTCAAATCACATTTTAGAACCGAAATGTTATTTTTTTATTTGACATATTTACCAAAATAGAACAATGTTTGGGAGATTTTACTTTGAGAATGTTTTAAGGACTTTATGTATCAGATATATTGTTTGTATGTTTTTCCTGTTCAGAAATACTTTTTACATTGAAATTTTAAACGTTAAATATTACATGTAATTATTGTAAAAAGCATGATTTTTTGTTTATTTCATTTTATTAACTTACCGTTATTTATTTTTCAAATTTTTATCATTATTGTTTTAAATATTTTTTCTTTAAAGTACATTTTTATTTCACTATGTTATTTAATAATTATTTGGTAATTATTAAATAATTAACAACTAATTATTGATTAATAAATGCAATTTAGAAGCTCTGCGACCCCTTTTACGAACTCAGTGGGCGGGGTTTAGACCACGTACCTTCAAATGTGGCCTAATTAATGCCAATTAATAACTAAATGCACTATTACAAAGCCTCGCTACCCCTTTATCGGACCCAGTGGGCGGGGCGGGGCTTAGACCACGTACTTTCAAACGCGGCCCGGCATTGCTTAGTTAACCAAAGTGGGCGACGCCTCTGCAACGGTGCGCCGTAGGAGGGGTCGTAGGGCTACCCGTGTCTACAGACGGAGGAGGCGCCAGAACGTCTCCTCTAGGACACATAGGAGGTACGCCCGCCGCTGTTGACTGCTCACTTTAATCATGTAGCTTAACTTTTAAAAGTAAAAATATTTTTAAAAGTTTGTGCAATAAAAAAAATAATTCGATAAAAAATTATTATTACATTATAAAAGTTAAAGACAACATTTAAAACATTGTTAAAAACAATATTGATAATATAGAAAAGTCTGGACAAGAGATACCATCTAATGCAACATACTGTATAATCCAAATAATTTTTACTTCTCCCCTGATTTCAGTGTGATATATGCCTAAAATATCTCTGAATGCATATGTTTAATGTTGTTTTGTGATTTATTAAAAGTTTAAACAATGCTAATGTTTATTTCCCGGTGGCAGGAGGAGCAGCGTTTACGTCTGGAGGCACAACGTGAAGGTCTGGAGCTTCAGGGCCTCCAGAGCCACGAGGCGCCCTGGGCTCAGGAGCGAGCCCTGCTGCAACAAGAGGTTCGCCTATTCAGACGCAACACCATCATCTTCTACATGAAGCTCAGGGGGCTCCTTTTGCACTGGAGGCTCGGCTGCAAGGAAGACTCCGGAGATGAGACGGCCGTGCCCGACGTGAGTCCGGCCTTTTTTACATTTTGTTTTTGCTAAACAGTTGCCTTCTATGGCAAGCCGTTTTAACATAAATTCGGATTTACCGCCCTTGCATTCGAGATATCTCAAATTGTTTTATGACTAGACGTTTTAGCAATTTAAGATATCTCTAATTGTATTTTGACTAGTCAAAATACCTATTCCAGATATCTCTAATTACATTCTGACTAGTCGAAATGACATCAGATTTTCCATTGAGTTGTATGGAAACGTCAATTCAAGATATCTCGAATGAATTACTGACTATCTGAAATACCCATTTCAGATATCTACAATTAAATTACGACTAGTCAAAATTACAATTCAAGATATCTTAAATTTAGTTTTGACTAGTCATAATTCCAATTAAAGATATCTCAAATGCCACCATAATTCAAGATATCTTAAATGTATTTTTGGATAGGCGAAATTTAGTTTTGACTAGTAAAAACTAAATTTAAGATATCTTGAATTGTAATTTTGACTAGTCAAAATTCCTTTTAAGATATCTCTAAATGAATTAGAGATATCTTGAATTATTCAGCTTTTCCATTTAAGATATCCTAAATTGACATTCTGACTAGTCAAAATGACGTTACTGATATTTTGAATTACGAAACGGCTTGCCATACGTCATCACACAGGAACCGGAGGCGTGCGCTTTTGTTTTCAGAGGAGCCAAAGGAGGGTGCTGTAATGCCTTGTGCCGTCTAGCATGTCAAAATCAAGAGCTAGCTGGCTTTACCATAATTTCCGAAGAGGCAGATAGCTTTACCACAGTATAAAAACTGCATCTGGTTATTAACTGAACTGGCCCGAGCTGAGGAAAATTCCTTATTTCCAGCTTGGACATGAGTCGATAGTAGCGCTTTCAGCTAGCCGTTTTTCAGTGCATTGTGTGTGTCGGCAGCAAGTAAATCCGAAATTCTTTGCAAATTTCTTAAGCATTCTTCAAGTATACTATTTTCGCCCTCTCTGCATATCCCATACTGAAAAAGCTCTTTCTATATTGTGGCATTTTCTTACAATTATGTTGAAAACAGCCAGCGCCATTGAATGTTCAGGCAGCTTTGGGCAGTTTACAGCCAATAAGGGGCTTACACGCAATGTCTTATTTCTGATATCTTAAATTGTAATTCTGACTAGTCATAATTACGTTCGAGATATCTTAAATTACAACTACGGATGTGTGACGCTTTCAATGACGAATCCGGTGACGTAATTTGAGATATCTTGAAAGGAATTTTGACTAGTCACAATGTAATTGAAGATATCTTGAATTATTATTCTTCCTAGTAAGAGTGTAAATAAAGATATCTTAAATTACCATTCCGGATAGTCAAAATGTAGTTTTGTCTAGTCAAAATGCAATTTAAGATATCTGGAATGTAATTACGGATAGTCAGACGAAACCGAATTTATGTTAAAACAGCTTGCCATAGCTGTAATGCCTTGTGCCGTCTAGCATGTCAAAATCAAGAGCTAGCTGGCTTTACCATAATTTCCGAAGAGGCAGATAGCTTTACCACAGTATAAAAACTGCATCTGGTTATTAACTGAACTGGCCCGAGCTGAGGAATATTCCTTATTTCCAGCTTGGACATGAGTCGATAGTAGCGCTTTCAGCTAGCCGTTTTTCAGTGCATTGTGTGTGTCGGCAGCAAGTAAATCCGAAATTCTTTGCAAATTTCTTAAGCATTCTTCAAGTATACTATTTTCGCCCTCTCTGCATATCCCACACTGAAAAAGCTCTTTCTATATTGTGGCATTTTCTTACAATTATGTCGAAAACAGCCAGCGCCATTGAATGTTCAGGCAGCTTTGGGCAGTTTACAGCCAATAAGGGGCTTACACGCAATGTCTTATTTCAGATATCTTAAATTGTAATTCTGACTAGTCATAATTACGTTCGAGATATCTTAAATTACAACTACGGATGTGTGCAGTTTGAGTTGAACATTAAGACCAAGGTGGTAAAGTTGGGCACAAATGAGCCTCTCGTCTTAAATTGCTTCCAATATTGGAGATATTTCGGCTCCACAGGGACTCGTAAACCATGCTGGTTGTGTGATGGCCCAGTGGCTGATTGAGTTGCTCTATTTGTAGTCCGTCTTGTCGATTCAGCAGTCGATGTTCCGCTTCTTCTTGTTATCCTCCCGGGGTTCTGGTTGATTGGATCTGTAATCTGTGAGATTCATGTTCAGTTTGGTTTCGCTTTTTGTTTCAGAGGAGTCGGCGCACGGTTTGACCTTTTGCTGTTTAAATCTCAGTCGATAGAAAATTGTGTCCTGTAATTACAGCTGCACTGGACATCATCGGTGTTCAAGCCGCCTGCCTTGCTCCTCTTCCTGCAATCAGTGGAACCGACAGAGTTAAATAAAACTCAAAGCGTTGATTTATTGATCTTTAGGAAGAAGGAGGGAGGGATTCTATTTGCCCGAAATCTCGATTCACATAGGAGTGTTAGTAAAGGTAAAAACTGCGGTAAAAATTTGGTTGGTCCGTCATCCTGAGGAGTTGGTGCAGACTTTTTTTTTTTCCATTAACAAATTAAAATCTTCTTAAATTGGAAAAAGTCAGGTGCTGAACACTGGATGGCATAGATGACAACGCTGAGCTCGTATTTGGGTGTTTTATCCTTTGGGGGAAGCATACTCTGAGTGTTGTTGGGTTTAAAATACAACAGAATCTTATGCCTCCAAAATAGTTTCTTGGAAAATGCAGCTACAAATGAAATTGTGTTGAGTTGATTGTTTTCTTAGAAATGTCTTACTTACTGTTCTGCTCTGCAGCCCTTCTGCGTCGTGAAATATGTGCGGTTCAGTGCCTAAATAATCATTTGCGTGGGTTCTTGCTGAAAATGTATTGTGTTATTTTCAATGACGTCAGCTTTGATTTGAGCTTTTTTTTAAAACAGTTTAAATTCTCTAATATAACCTGACAGCAGCATGAATGTTTCACAAAGCGTATTTTAATATCTGCTCTTTAATGTAGAAAATGCTCTGCAGTAATTTTAGTCCTCTTCTCTTTTAAGTAAAAAGGTTGTCAATGATCTAAACGTTTCAGAAAGCAGTGTTTTCTTTCTCGATTTGATTCAGGTCAAATCAGCCAAATTTACTCCACCTAAATCCACATGTATGTAAAATGTCCAGAGCAATGAATGCCGCAGTCATGTGTGCATTTCACCGGACTCTTCTTCACAGTCCTGTTGTGGGACGGGATGTGTTGCTGTGAAAACAGGACAGAGTGCATGAATCATAGCTTGGTTATTCCTGACGCCATCATCTGTTCCAGTTGGAGAAACTGGAGGGTTTCCCAGAGCTGGGAGTGACGGTGGAGCAGGCTGAGGGGCAGCCGGAACGAGACGACAGGCTCTGTCTGCCACAAACTCCAGGGGACGCCCCTGAAACTGGGCCCGTCGGCCCTCTGCTGTCCCCTGATCGACACCTGCAGCATCAGAGACAGGTACTGCCACACTCGTGTTTTTAAAAATGTGATATACTTTATATCTAGTGTGCCTCCAATGGCTTTTATCACCAGCCGCAGTACCAAGAAACGTTGTCTTCACCTCCCGATTTTAAAACAGTTGATGTGTGTTTGATTGCACCCCCTGGCAGTCTGAAGCTAAAGGCATGTCACAGTTCTTGTTTTAGGCAGATTAAGATAAACCCACTTTCTGCTGCTGCAAGTACATGAAAACATGCTTTGCTGCAAACCTCCCCTGTCAAAATAAATAGGAAATTTAATTGTAAAAATAACCAAAATCATTCTCATTTGTCACTCGGGATGAAAGTAACATTTCATATAAACAATTGGTCCTCTCCATCAACAATGTCTTAGTGAAGTTTTTCTCCGTTTAAAGTTAGAGGTATGGTGCATAACTCCTTCGGCGCAGAGTGTAGCCCGTGTTTACTTCCAGGTTCCTAAAACAATCATACGATCCCAAAACTGAGCACAGAATTTGGTATTTTATGTTGGCAAAAGCCTGCAAACATGGAAGCCAGTAAGAGAAGCAGATGAATCGTCTTCAGAATCAGAATGAAGTTTAATCGCCAAGTAGGTTTGCACTTGCAAGGAATTTGACTTGGTGTTGGTGGTGCAGACAAAAAATAAAAATACAATAAAATAAAAAGGATATATATACACAGAAGCTATATACACTCAGTAAACTGTGCGTTAATTTAATGCAGAAGCTTGTAAGTCCACTCGTTATCTTTAATTTTGCTGCACTACATACTTGTCTCTCTTGACTTGGCAGCCTGCATAAATACCCTCTGAAGGTCGGGGGACGCCATCTGTTTTAAGCGTTGTTCCGATTTGAAACACTAGGTGTCACTAGCTGTGTTTACATGCACACAGTTTCATGTATGAATTAAAAGGTATTCGGATTAAATAATCGGATTGTACCGTTTTATATGGGGACACAATCAACTAATCCGATCATAATTGTGCATGTATTCACACCTGGCTTTATTCAGCATATAACCACTCTTACCTGCACAGTTATCAAATTCCCCTAAAAAAAACACAGAAGAAGAAGTACTTCCGTATTTGCTAAACTACAAAAATAGTAAACAAAGCAGTATGTTTGTCTTCCAAGCGCCCAGGCTGGACTTGCACAATGTTCTAATTACGGTTGAAACGTTACTGAATAAGAAAAAATATTGAGCTCATTTATTTTTTCGAACAAAATGGTTGCATCAGGAGCCCCAACAGTTTTGCTTCCTGATGTATTTCCACCACTTGCCAACGCGGAAATACGTCACGTTTATGTTGGCCGCACATGCGTATTCGGGTTTGTTTGCCACATTCGGAATAACTTGAACTTGAGAAGTGTTTACATGCATGTTGATCGGATCATCAATCAGCATAAACCACTGCTCTCATTCAGATTACAACTTCATTCCAATTGAGCTTAATCTGATCACAATATTCTGTTTGGCGATCAATCCGATCAACCCTTTATTCCGATTACTTTTGGTAGCTACTGTCTCTTATTTCTTATTTAAATATGATATTGAGCTCAAATTAGGGCTGGACGGTGTAGAAAAAAAGCATATTGGTAAAAATTGATCGATAAAGATAATTAATAAAAATATCAAAACATTTTATGCTGTTGTTTAACGACCTATTTTTAGATAAAGAACACAAACACCGAATTCAAACTCAACACTTTATTCAACCAACTTGACAAACTTACCAAACCTGCAAGTTTTTACAAAAAGAATAGTGTCTGAACTCTGAAGGGGCGGAGCTTGCTGACGGAGCGTTCCTGATTGGTTGGGAGGAAGAAATAACTCTAGTATCAACCTACATGATAGGCTAGGATGCAAAAGGAAGGAAAACTGCTCTTCTATTGAACTTTTTATGGACCTTTTTTTTCTATCGCAACACACGTCTATTGATCGATATATATTGTTATTGCATTATCGTCCAGCCCTAGCTCAGATGCCCAAAGAGATAATTCAGTTTTTACACACATGAAACCTCAAAATGGCAATAAAACAAACAAAATATAAACTTACTTGAAATTGATTTGGATCAAACCACTTTAGCACCATGATAATGATTAACGCTACAAGTAAAACTCGTTACAAATGTTATAATTTTATCCTTTGATCGAACATTGATAAGTTAAAAGTGTTTCTGCTCTTCAGTTTTACTTTATTTTCCTTTTCCATTTGCACAACATAGAGCCTGGCTGCCTCTCATTAGAACTGTTTGACAGAGTATGCAGTTTTAAAGCACTGGTTATATTGACTACGCACAATTTCTGCCTCGTAAGATAAAAAAAATTCTTGAAATCCCAGTTAAATGTGATGTTTAACGAAGCCGACGTGTTTCTCAGGATTTTGCACATATGCAGCATTCCTGGAGATCCGCTTTCAGGTGTCAGTCGACCACTTTACCTCGTCTGTAGAGTAAAACCAGTACATGTAGGCAGTCTCAGGATGGGATGCATTATTAATCATCTTGAAGTGCTTAACTTTGTGAGAGGGTTTGATTTTTTTACTTATTTATTTTTACCTCCTTCACATCATGAAGAGGATTTTTACTGCGATCTGACTTGACATTGTTCAGTGAGTAGCTTTCTACTTTGCCCATGCAATGTTCTGCCTAGTGGCTTTATATGCAAGTTGCAAGGGCTTCTGGTGGTCTTTAACCTGTAAAGATGTCATTCAGAGTTTTTAGGAACGATTTAGGAACAATGGGGTACCGCGCGCGAGCTATTTTTAGAAACACAACGTCACGATGACGTCACATCACGTGGTACGCAGTGGGGCAAACTCCGGAAAGCCGTCGCTGTTTCGCTGTAAAAAAGACGTGCGTTAGCCTAGGTTTTACTCGGTAAACGACTGCTTTTTCCAAATCTAAGACCATGGTTTTTAAACATTGTTGCTATGGAACGTGCAACAGCGACTCGAGGTACGCTGATCGGCCGCATATGAAGGATGTTTTCTTCAAGACTGCCAAGGAGAAATGTGTGCGCTGGGACCGGGGCGGTCGGCCTACACAACAGTTCAACCCGGAAAAAGTTACCAAATTCAAGTACATATGTAGCAAGCATTTTGTCGGAGGAAAGGGCACAACCGAAGAACATCCTGACCCAATTCCAGCGACATCAAGTCAAGGTAAGAGTATTTTGGTGGCCGACATGTTAATAAAGTAGCGCCTGCTACCATGATCGCATATAGGCTATCATGGTAGCAGGCGCTAACATGATAGCCTGCTACCAGGCTTACTCAAAAACATTTCAAATGAGACAAACATTAAACATATACCCATTCCTGGACGGTGATTGCAAAAAAAAAAAAAAAAAAAAAAAAAAAACGGCCGACGCTGCCATGATCGCCGCGCAGGAAAAAAAAACAAAGCTTACCGTTCATCATCTCGGCCAGTTTTCCAGTCTTTTTAAGCGATCGAACCTCAAGCCATCGTTTGAGCTGAAGGTTGGTGTGTTCTTCGACAGTGCGGCCAGTAATCCGTGCGCCTAAGACATCGTCTTGGGAAAGTTTAACGGCTGTAAAGTCGGTCATATCGCTGTTTCTGTTGCGCTTGTAATAGCTGGGTTATCCGTGCTTTCTCTCCTGTATGCCCTACCTAAGCGGCAAAAGGGGCGTTGCTCTTGAGACGGTGACGTCACGTGCGAGGTACCGCATTGTAGCAATCACGAATCAGACAGGGACCCGGAGACTCAGCCACAACACAGTAAGGTACAATAAAAAAAAATTTGAAGCTTAAACTGATAAAGCACCTCAGGAAATGGCATAATACACTATTACAAACATTAGTTTTATTCATGTTTTTATTCCTAAATTATTTATTTACGTTTTTATTCTTTACCGTTTCTCGCAGATTTCTTTAAAGCCTTAATGTCGCACAGTGCACTGACGGCTGGAGGTGGGACTAAAGCCAGCCCCAGGAGGCCGTTCACCACCTCCTGGCTAAACTGGGTCTGTGGAAAACCAACAGGAGTAGAGTAGAGTAGAGTAGAGCTGGTGACCTATCATACAATGCAGCACCAAAAGTTATACAAGTTGATGTTATGTAAAACAATACGATGCAATGCAATGATCTACAAGACCATGTAATACAAAAGCACACAATGTGATGCAATGCAAAACAATGTAACATAGATTTTATTCAAGCATCCTAAGTTCTGCATCGTATTAGGCATACTGCATGAAGAAGGGTGGCTTTTCTCTACTACCTGCTGGATTGACTTTATTACATCAGGGCTGCTTCCGGCATAAAAGTAGGGTTGCCGCGTTAATGAAATATCAACCTCCTGTGCAAATACCGAACCGGTGCATTTTTTGCTAATTTTTGAGCGAATGTCGTGTTGCCTCTGATTTATTCCTAAATTAACGTTAATACAGTTTGTTACCAGTCGAGTGAACGCTAACAGTAAAGTACTGGAAAGCTTGATCTTTCATCTTTAAACGCTGAATGAGCATTTGTTTTCTTTATCAAAGAAAACAGTTCTTGAAACGGTCTTCGCAAACCTCAGTTGCAGCTTTTAAACTTAGCTTTTACTTTATTTTTGGTCTTAACCTTTCGACTTCCGGCCTTCCAGCAAATAAAGCTCATATTTTGCTTTCTGAAGAGGTTGACAGAGCCAGCAGCCCTGCAGTGACACCTCCAGGTGATAACTGGCTTCTTTTGTGCCTCCCTGCTTCCTCCCAGGACCTGCGAACCCTCCACAGCAGGAAGACCACAAGCAAAACCCTGTGCTGAGCCAAGCTTCTCATTTTTCTGCAATATAAGTGGATCTCAATGCACATCTAGCCTGAAGTCTAACAAATCATAATGCAGTTTTAATTACAGAATAACTCTGGAGTTCCAAAGGATTTCTTTCATTATTTTTGCACCCTGCCACATCCGCATATTTCTACAAATTCCTGCGTGCAACGTTGCCGTTTTACTCATAAAGCAACAAAAGTGTTAATTGCCTCCCCTGACCCCTCTGTTTGCAGTTTGTGGAGAACAGGCGGGTGCTGCAGGCCTTGCGAGCGCTCCTGGAGGAGTTTCGAGAAGAGCTGCGGGAGGAGCAGACGAGGCGGTGCCAACTGCAGCAAGCGTACGCCAATGACAAAGCCGCCTGGGAGGTCAAGTGGACAGAGATGAAGTGCCAGGTCGCTCAGGTACAGATGGCGTCTCAGCGCCCACCTTTAAAAGGGACACAACACAATCTGGCAGGAAAAAAAAGCTCTGCTTTCATTAAGCAGCTACATGACAGTAAACATGTTGCCTCTCCCAGGCGTGACGGCCCGCTCTGGTCGCGCTTCATGGGTTTGGCCATTTTAGGCTGGAAACATACATATATATATATGAATCACTCTAATTTTAGCCTAAATACTGTTGCTGAGGGACAGAAATCAATTATTTATAACAGAGAAAAGACAGAAAATTCCAAAAAGCAATGAATAGTCACTTGCTTAGAATCATACAGTTGATATTGTTTGTCATTTTGCACTCTTATTAATTTGTCATTCAGTCTTTACTGGGCATTTCCGGAGCAACAGATGTTAAAATAATTTGTCATGGTGATCTAAAAATTTCCTTTTTTTTCTTAAGCAACAGCTGGTTGGTACAGCTAGTTATTAGAAAGCATCTAAAAAGCTTTATATGTGGCTGGGGGGAAAAAAACATCTTTGCAGTTAGTTTTGCAAACCTTAAAGCAGAATTTAAAAAACTGAGGACTTACACAGGAACGCGAGTAAAATGAGGAGTTACTCCCAACTTGAAGAACTTAAAGGGTTTTTCCAAATGAGACAAAAATTGAGAAATCTGAACAAAGCCTAGGTGTATTCTTTAAACCTATTGTGACTTTTGTTGGGAGGGGAAAAATGAGGACAGGGCAGAGAGAGAGAGAAGGGGGTCAGAGTTGAAGGGAAGATGGATGGAGATGAATTTAGGTCACTCCAGTGGAAAACAGGTCTAAACATACAGCCAGAGTCACAAATATAATGGTTAAAATCACAGCATAGTCAAAGTCCTGGTCTAAATCCAGCAGAGAAACCGTAGCAAGACCTTTTGATCTTTTTTCCAAAGAGGAATTGACAAAAATCTTCAGCATCTAAAGCTGGTAGAGACCTTCCCCAAAAGACGTGCAGCTGTAGTTGCAGCTAAAGGTTGGTGTGTTGACTCAAAATGGCTGAACATCAATAAAAAGATGATAATTTTCCTTCCACTTTAAAACCTTTCTGTACATTTTAAATTTGTATGATTTTACCTGATCAGTTATTTAGCAATGCGCATTTAGAAACATCGATTCTTATAATAAAAGGTGCCAAATTACTTATTGAGCTGGAGTGGGTGACCTTTCTTTTTTGGAAAAAAAACTGAGGTGATAGAAAGCCTCTTTAAAGGAGAGGCAAAGTGGATTCGATCAGTTTATTTTGTGCAGGTCATGGTGGGAGCCGTATAATCTGATCTGCTTGATTCCAGCTCCTGATCTACAGTCGCAGCCTGATAGCCGACGGTTTACCTCACAGTCCGTGGGAGGACGTGTTCTCCCTCCGACCGCTGTGTTCGGAGATCAAATCTGAGGCTCGCCGTGTCAGAGCAGAGTCTCTCCTAAGCTTTATCTGATTAAGAAAAAAAAATGGGAAAAATGCAGCTTTTGGAACCAATTAGGAGGTTTGAGATACAGGAAGAAGATTATCTTTTTAACTCCCGCGCTTCTAATCCGCGCGGCTCTTACACGGTTCAATCCCTCCGCGGAGCAGAGGTTGCTGAGAGCTAATGTACTTAGTTTCATCTGATAATGTTGGGCCGCCGGCTTGCTTCGCTCCGATTAAGCCTTTTATTTTTTAAATGTGCTTTTTATTCATAGTGATTATGCAGCCCAGCAGAGCAGAGGGAGGACATCGAAATTGCCCCTTACCTGAGTGTTTAGATGAGAACATAAGGTCCAGTTTGGCCCTCTGGCTCGTTTCTGAGAAACCGTCTGTGTTTTAAAAAGAGTCCAGTGGGGGAGTTTTATAGCTGCCATCTATAGAGGGCAAACAGTTGTGAAAATTATGTAAGCGTGTTTTAAAGACGGCCGTGAGATGCTCCTCGCCATGGTTTGTTCTGTTATGCTGTGGGATCAAAGCCCGTACGAAGATCCCAACGCTCTGCAGTGCAGAAACTGAGCAGTCGCTCCATTTTTTTAATTTATTTTTTTGGTTTCTGCAGCTTTGAAGATTTCTGCAGGACCTCCGAGTCCTTTCTTCCTTCTCAAGAGAGGGCGGATTATTCTATACATTTAGAGAAACAGCCTTTGTGTTTGGTGTTAAATGAACGCGCTCTAGTCGCAGTCGAAAAGCGTGTTTGTTGTTTTGATCTAAAACCTGTTGTGTATTTTTACCCCTTATGAAACAGATTAAGGCCAGGCAAGTTTATTTCTATTGTACATTTTAGGACAAAGACAATGCAAAGTGCTTTACATGATTAAAATGTAGGAAAATAAAAACAGAATAAAAGCAATATAATGTTGCTTTTATTCTGGAATAAAATGTTGAAAAAAATTTAATAAAACATGTGAGAATGGAAACTAAAAGCAAATATTAAAAACAGTTGGACTACAAAGGATATAAGGAGAGACTGACTTTTTCCATTAAGACTTGCCACTTATAAACACAATGAATATGGGAAGAAATAGAATATTCATCGGAGCTTGACACCAACTGTATAATTAATGTAATTACTTTTTTCATTTTCTTTTTTTTTTGATTATTACTCAACTGCTCCTGTCAAACTAGTTGCTCTGTAATTTTTGTTCAAGGGGGGTCTAATTGTTCAATGTATGTATGTATGTATGTGTATTTCTAAAACTACTAAAATGACAGAAATAAAGTATTAAAAAAAAACAGTTGGACTACAAAGTTGAACTAATGTTTCAGTATAACAGTTTAACTAGAACGGTCAAAGGCAATATAAATGTGTTTTTAACCTTGATATAAAGGAACTCCGGCTTTCAGCACTTTCACAGTTTTCTGGAAGTTTGCTCCAGATAAGTGGAGCATAGGAACTAAATGCTGCTTCTCCGTGTTTGGTTCTGGTTCTGGTTCTGCAGAGCAGGCTGGAGCCAGAAGACCTTAGTGGTCTGGAGGGTTGATACACTGATAACAAGTCTGTGATGTATTTAGGTGCTAAGCCATTCAGGGATTTATAGACTCTGAGATACAGGGAGCCAGTGGAAGGACTTTAGAACTGGGGTGGGTTAAGACTAGCTGCTTATTTTATACATCCATATAAGCTTAGCATGAACAAATGCACAAAGACAATAGCAGAATCACCAGGTAAGGGCAGGATGAAGCAGGAGATGGATGGACAGATGAGGTGACGCTGTGGTCTGTGGTGGCGAAGAGCCAGCTGAGCCGAAAAGATGAAAGATTTTAATCAGTCAGTCGGTGTCAGACCGTCTTCCTTCCAGCCCACAACCTTTGGTCGCGAGATGTGGGTCTTAACCAGAAGGAGACTTTTTTTCCCCCTCAAGAAGTCAGTTGCTGTTTTATCGTGTTATCTTGTACAAGTTAGTGTTTCTCCTTTTGAAAACTTTTGAAAATTCAAGCTAATTTTTACAACAATGGTCTTGCATTGCTTTGGACCTGAACTTACCTGATTCAAAGTCTTGCTCTTGACTCTTGTCTCCTGTGGAAACAACTCTACCACCAGATTCTCATTACCAGTGGCTGAAATGAGCTCTTCCTGTAGGGTGGCCAGGCCCCCGTGTAGATATAGTGTCCAGTTTGTGTCCTCTCTGGGGGAAGTTCTGTGAAAATCTGATAAAATCCCTGCTTTTTAAGTATGATTATCCATCCATAATCACAGGTCAGGACAGTAAGCTGGATTCCAGTGGCTGGTACTTTATTGGAAACACCCCTGATCTAATCAGCTGTAAAATAAGAAAATCTCTAAAAATACAGTTTCCGTGCGCTTCTTGTCTTTCCTCCGCTTTTTTATAAAGGGTACAGATATTATAAATAGCTACCTTTACATGTTCTTGTCTCAATAGAAACTTTTCAAGCAAATATGTTCATCTGATGGTAAAATCAGTCCCTCAGCCACACGAATAAAGACAAAGATTAAGTTTTCTTGTTAGGCCAGTCTGAAAATCTGCTGATTACAGTAAAAAGCTTAAAAATCGCTGCATTTTTACTGACATTCAACAGGAAATTCGCTCTGCGTCTCTTAGCGGTTCTCCTAAAGCTCCCATTAGAACAATAATAGATCAGCCGTATCTCATCTGCTGCGTCTTAGATTAAACGAGGTAGCAGAGGCTGAGAAGTGAAGGCTTTCTTTGGGGAGGATGCGGAATGAGTCGATGTGCTGGAGAGGTCAGGAGAGATGGTGGTTACGTCTGTGGAAGGATGTGGAGGCTGGAACTGCAAGACAGGAGGCGTAGAGGAAGACCTGGGATTTATGGAAGGAGGGGAAGAGGACATGAAGGCAGTTGGTGTGAGAGAATATGTAGAAGATGGAGATGGTGTCATGAACAGGGATAGATGGACCCAGTATTCAACTAGACAAATGATTAAGATTTTAAGATGGTTTATTAAAGGCCCTCCAGCAGGAGAAGGACATGCAGGCTCGGTGGTCAGAACAACAAATCCAGGTCGGTACACAGAAAGGCTTACAGGTTAAAGGTATACTATGCAACCGGGGTTGATTTTCCAGCGAGGCTCCCCCCAGAGGGCGAAAGTAAAAGTGCACTGTCGTAAAGATGCTCAGCTGTTCTGGTTTCTACGTCAAGCCAGGTGCGGTTGTTTTGAGCTTAGCAGACAGGCGAACGCAACGAAAAGTAAAAAAAAAACGGCAGTACAAACAATGACTAACAGTGAAAGTATGAACATCAGGGTTTCCCGCAGCGCTATCTTGGCGAGGCGGCCGCCTCGCCAAACTAACGTTACCGCCTCGCCAACATAAAAAAAAAAAATAATAATAATATAATAATAATAATAATAATAATAATAATAATAATAATAATAATAAACTCGATATGCTTGCATGTTTATTTGACGTTAACACGCGGTTCTTTGTTGTTGCTTTCGCGCGTGGTTGATGGTATCAGATTGCCAGATCCACACAGCAAAAGCCTGAAGGGACGGAGCGAGTCTATGAAATGCTGGCCAAGGGTTCCGTACCGCGACATACAGCTGCCTTATAAACACGGCAGGCCAGTACAGACGAGAGAGCACGAAAGCCATGAAACCACTGGACGGCTACAATTATTTTATATCAGGAAAAAGGCTCCAGCAACGCCCGCGATGCCATGAGGGATTAAGCGGTCAGAAAATGGATGGATGTTGTTCACACATGTTTGTGTAACAGCACAAAGCGGCGTCGGACACAGGCCGCGTCTCAGCAGAGAGGAAGACCTGCCCGGTAGGTTAAAAAAAACATCATTCACTACGGATTATTTTGGTGTTTTTGTCTTGTTAAAATGGGTGGGGGTGTCGGCGACATTGCAGCGTAAACACAGAAGTACTAGCGCCCGTGAACAGGGGCGTAATGGAGCCGGAGAAGCGGCTGCTACAGCAGCAGCAGCCGCTCCTCCGGCCCGTGTAGCGATCGCCACCTCCCCTCCGCCGCTATTTAAGTAGAACAATGACTAGAGCAGAATTAAGTTGTATTTACCGGAGATGAAGTGTAGACTGCAAATTCTGTAGTAGATTGATGGCTCCCCCCCCCCTCTCCAGTCCATTGGGAGTGTCTGCCTGCGCTCTTTTCATTGAAAATATCCATTTCTTTCTTCGTCCTTCCTCCTTCGGTAAACGACAGAAACGTACATCCAACGATTTGGAATGCCTCTCTGTGCAACCGGGAGCACAACAAGTCGTAGGCATTGCTTAGATTCCAAAAATAAACGAAGTAAAAGTACGCTCTAAATCACCCATTTTGTAATGATAGTAGACGGGAACAGTTCTGCTTTTGCCTGCCCGCGGGACCTGGATGTAGCGCTGACGTCACGCGTGACCTACCGTATAGTGAATGGCAGAGCAAAAACACATGGAGTTCTCGCCGTAAAGCAAGACCGACTCTCGCGGTCTTGCACGAGACTTCTGAGCCTGTGGGTGCGGGCCGAGGGCTCTTGCAATAGCGTACCGCGCACGTGACGTCACCGACTCAAGAGCAACGCCCCTTTTGCCGCT
The DNA here is from genome assembly GCF_011125445.2 of Fundulus heteroclitus. Classification (NCBI taxonomy): domain Eukaryota; kingdom Metazoa; phylum Chordata; class Actinopteri; order Cyprinodontiformes; family Fundulidae; genus Fundulus; species Fundulus heteroclitus. Next base: position 28,432,363 of record NC_046366.1, on the reverse strand, counting down.
TCGGTAGGGCATACAGGTAGAGAACGCCCGTAGCAACCAGCTACAGAAACAGCGATATGACCGACTTTGCAGCCGTTAAACTTTCCCAAGACGATGTTCCAGGCGCACGGATTACTGGTCGCACTGTAGAAGAACACACCAACCTTCAGCTCAAACGATGGCTTGAGTGTCGAGGGCTTAAAAAGATCGGAAACGGGCCGAGTTGATCGAACGGTAAGCTTTGTTTTTTTTTTTTTTCTGTGCGGCGTTCATGACGTCATCGGCCGTTTTTTTTTTTTTTTGTAATCACCCTCCAGGAATCTGTATATGTTTAATGTTTGTCTTATTTGAAATGTTTTTGAGTAGGCTATCCTGGTAGCAGGGTATCATGTTAGCGCCTGCTACCATGATAGCCTATATGCTATCATGGTAGCAGGTGCTTCAATATTAACATGTCGGCCACCAAAATACTATTACCTGTTCACTACTTGATGTCGCTGGAATTGGGTCAGGATGTTCTTCGGTTGGGCCCTTTCCTCCAACAAAATGCTTGCTACATATGTAGGTGAATTTGGTAACTTATTCTGGGTTGAACTGTTGTGTAGGCGGACCGCACCGGTGTACCCAGCGCACACGTTTCTCCTTGGCAGTCTTAAAGAAAACATCCTTCAGTCGTTTACCGAGTAAAACCAAGGGTAACGCACGTCTCTTTTACAGCGAAACAGCGGCGGGTTTGGGAGTTTGCCCTACTGCGTACCACGTGATGTGACGTCATTGTGACGATACGTTTCTAAAAATAGCTCGCTCGCGGTACGCCATTGCAAGTACGGTATTTCCCCCACAGACCACCAGGGCGGCCAAGAAAACCTTTGTTCGACCTGAAATGACTCATTTAATCATCCAAAACGGTATGGAACACATTAATTAACTGAAAAATGTTGCATAGTATGCCTTTAAGGAGAAGAGGCAGGCTCGGTAGTCAGGAAGCAGGTCCGGTCTGGAACACACCCAAACAAGGCAAAAGACAGGGATCAGGCAAGCTCAAATAGTCCTGGAACAGACTCCGGTCAGGCAACAAGTTGAGAATCGGAATCAAGCAGGAAAAAAACAGGTATACAGGGGTCAGGCTGGCTCAGATGTCTGGAGGCAAATCGGGTCGAAATCTACAGGGCTATGAGAAAACAAGAACGCTGGATATGACTCACCGAAAGGCTCGAAATGATCTGGCAAATTGGAGTGGACTGAAACTGGTTTAAATAAGGAGGTGAACAGGTGCAAATAATCTAAGGAAGGGTGGTGACTGAAACGAACCGAAATGATTGGCTGGTGACTAGACAGGGGACAAGCAATGAGATTGGGTGGTGAGGTGGCAGATTAGAGGCTGATGACAGAGAAGTGAGCTGAGCAGGCCGGATACTTGTGTCCACAAGCAAAACTGCTTACATAAACAAAGTACAAAATCAAACCAAAAACAAAAGTAGTGTTGCGCCAATGCCATTTTTTGATACCAATATCCGATACCTGGCTGTGCAGTATTGGCCGATACCAATACCATCTGTTTGAAATTGATGTGTGTGTGTGTGTGTGTGTGTGTGTGTGTGTGTGTGTGTGTGTGTGTGTGTGTGTGTGTGTGTGTGTGTGTGTGTGTGTATATGAAGAACTGCATACTACTTAGAGTAGTAAAACTTTTTATTGCCTACCTGGAATAAGTGACAATAGTTGAATAAAGTTTTGGCTCTCAAAGGCCAAAATAGTGCAACATTTGTAAAATTATAACATGTATAATAGTAGTTCAACAGTAAAATTACATTAATAATTGAATAATCTCTTTTAAACCTTGAGTTTTGGCTCTCAAATGCCAAAATAGAGCAACTTTCATGAACTTATATAACATGTATAATACTAGTCGGGAGAGAGAAGGCTGCGTTCAAGTGACATACAAACATCAAAATGGTATCGGTGCCTGTTTGTTGGTACTCGCCGATACCAAAACATCATTTTAGTGCTGGATCGGGGCCCCCTCCACTACTGGTATCGGTATCGGTGCAACACTAAACAAAACCCAAACTATGACATAAACCAAAACTAAGACAGATAAATGGAGACAGACTCGCTGTAGCGACCCCTGCAAGAAAAAAGCCAGCAAAATGACGAAGATCTGATAATTTCTTGAGTAAACTATTGGACTGATTTCTGATTGCTGTGTTCCTTCGAATAAATTGGTCCGTCTGTTTAATCCACAAGCAGCTGGAGGAGGAGACTCGTGATAAGGGTGAAGAACAGGAAGGCGAAGAGGAGCCGCCAGGAGGGGAGGCCGGGTGGGCCTTGAGGCAGGAGCGCGAGGAGCATCGGCGCCTGCTGTCCCAGAGCCACAGCGAGTCTCTGGACCTCCGCTGGAAACTGCAGCACGGAGAGAAGAGGTGGAGCCGCGAGAGGGCGGAGCTCCAGGAGCGCTTCGACCGGGAGCGGCAGGAGTGGGACGGCAGCATGAGGGAGCTCCGCAGGAAGATGGAGAGGGTGAGAGATGAGGAGGGAGGAGAAGGAGAGGGTGAGAGATGAGGAGGGAGGAGAAATCAGTCTGAGGAGCTTCAGCGCTTCTGCAACCTGGACTAAATCACTCCTGTATCACAGCGTCCATCCATCCATCCATCTATTCATCCATTCATTCATTCATTCATCCATCCATTCATCCATTCATTCATTCATTCATCCATCCATCTATTCATTCATCCATCCATTCATTCATCAATCCATCTATTCATTCATCCATCCATTCATTCATCAATCCATCCATTCATCCATCCATTTATCCATCCATCCATTCATCAATCCATCCATCCATCCATCCATTTATCCATCCATCATCCATCTATTCCTTCATCCATTCATTCATTCATCCATCCATTCATCAATCCATCCATTCATCAATCCATTCATCCATCCATCTATTCCTCCATCCATCCATTCATCAATCCATCCATCCATCCATCAATTCATCCATCCATCCATCCATCCATTCATTCATCCATCCATCCATTCATCAATTCATCCATCCATCCATCCATCCATTCATTCATCCATCCATCCATTCATCAATCCATCCATTCATCCATCTATTCCTTCATCCATCCATTCATCCATCCATCCATCCATCCCTTCATCCATCTATTCCTTCATCCATCCATTCATCCATCCATCTATTCATCAATCCATCCATCCATTCATCCCTCTGTTCACCCACCCATCCATCCATTCATCAATTCATCCATCCATCCATTCATCCATCTATTCCTTCATCCATCCATTCATCGATTCATTGATCCATCCATCAATCCATTCATCCATCTATTCCTTCATCCATCCAATTATCAATCCATCCATCCATCCATTCATCCATCTATTCCTTCATCCATCCATCCATCCATCCATCCATCCATCCTGGATTATTCTTTTTTCCATGTTTGATATGTAAAGTTCAACCCCTGTGGATCTCTGCTGTAAATCCATGACTAACTTTTATATTTAAATGTAAATTAGAGCCTGGAAAAGTTTGACATTTTGTCATCAAAGGCTTGAGGGACCAGGAACATGTTATATAATATTTAATCAGATCATCTTATTGAGTTAATAATATCTATTTTGAAATAAAGAGGATTAAAAATGAAGTGGTATATTAAGTCTTAAAGACAAAAAATGTGAAGCCTGAATTAAAGAACTCCTCTGACTTTGTCTCAGCTGGAGACGGAGTCTGAGGATTGTGCTGATTCTTTCCAAGCTCACAGGAAGGAACGACAAAGCATTCAAATGTATTATTTTTTCTGGAATTATAACAGATTCTGAGGATTAATGAATAATGTATTTCCCTTTTGCGGTTTAACCGGATGTTACGCTCTTGGTTTTGCGGCTACTGGTCAAAGCAAAAAGCAAAACCGCCATCATTACCATGATGGGAGCTTGAGCGTATTATCATATAAAGCAGGGAGAGGAAAACACCTCTTTTAACACAGTTAAGAAAAGATGCTGAAATGGAAGCACTGATACTGCGTCATATCAGGAATGCTGTAATAAGAACGCAGTTCTTCTTTAACTCTACTGTAGGTGTCCTTTTACATTAATAGATTAGATGAATATGGTGTTTATCTGAGGTAATAATTGTGGTCACAGCTTTCAATGTGTATTTAAAAACAGCTACAGATGGAATGCTTTATGTGCTTCACTGAGGGAGATTATAAAAATCAACAGGCCAGTCAGTGGAATAAATTATAGTAAATAAGGATTAAATTAAGAATTTAGATCAACATCCATTTAGATTTTAACAGTTTAAATATCCTTATACAAAATGGATCGGAACATATTGTTATCAATAACACAAAAATTTTCTTAACAGGGGGACAAAAACTGTATACATAAAAAAATGAAAGTAGTTTAATGGTTCTCAGTTTTTCTTCTTCAGGTGTTGCTATAATTTCTCTTTCATTGGCTCACTTTTATTGTTTTAATACAACTAGGATTAATCCAGATCTAAAGTCAAGGAGGATTGTGGGTTGGACGCTGAAATTAATTTAAAAGACATGTATTCATGATACCACCCTCAACCCTTAGTACACTGATATTTAATTACCCTGAAAAGGAGTATTAAAGATAGTTATTCTTATGGTTGCAATAAAGGCTATCTGTAAAAGAAAATAAGTAACCAAAATTGTCCATACTCTCAAAATTTTTAAATTCAGCCAAGAGTAGAAGAGAGACTAAATATTTTTTATGCCCTCCCTGTGAAAGATCAGAATAAAACATAACCAAACATGATTTCCTTAAATTTCTAAAGAAATTTGGAAAAGACATAATTCATAAATGTGTATTTATGAATTATGTCTTTTATGTATTATTATGTAAAATTATGTATTATGCCATTCTTTTAAATTAAGCCCAACAGACATCCCTGAGAGTTAGAAAAATTTGTTATAGTATCTTATGGAGTAAAATAAACCCCAGTAAAAACATGCAGTACTTTTCCTCCTTGTGACTTCAGAAATGCCGCGTTAACGTCCTTCCCTGAGTTAAGACGAGTCATCTTTACGTGTTTGTGTGTCCTTCGTCGTTCAGATGCAGAGGGAACTGAGCAGCAGACGAGGCGAAGGAACCGACATCAAAGATGGCAGCTTAGCCCACAGAGGAGCGTTTTCACCTCAGGAAAGTCCGTGCAACGTGCCGCGGTCCCCTCGCGCTCCTCGGTCCCCCTGTTCGTCCACCCCGGTGCCTGCACCCCCCACGCGCTCCCACTCAGACTCTGAGGCTTTACTGGGAGAGCAGGGGGCTGCGATGAGGCTCAAGGGCCCAACAGAGAACCTGTTCCTGGATGCCCTGTCTCTGGACCCCCTGGGCGGCCTGGAGGTCCCTCCGCCCTGCCGACTGGAGAGTGAGAAGAGGTTCCCCTGCATGAACGAGGTGATGCAGTTAGTTATTTATTGTTTGTTTCTTTTTTTTTAGGTGTGGCAGACATGCAGTTGTATGTGAAATGATTCCCTCATCCCTTATTTCCCTGTGTTTTGCTTCCAAGGAGCCAGACTATTTAATGTAAATAGAAAAATATTTATTAATCCCAAAGCGAAAAAATAAATGCTGATCTAATTCATATATATATATATATATATATATATATATATATATATATATATATATATATATATATATATATATATATATATATATATATATATATATATATATATATATATTTATTTATTTATTTATTTTTTTTTTCAATTCACCAAAGTATGACATTTAACAGAATCAACAACAGAAAGAGGAAAAAAAAGAAAAGAAGAAGAAAAAAAGCTATATATATATATATATATATATATATATATATATATATATATATATTTTTTTTTTTCTGTAATCAGAATACAGATTGCTAAAGCACCTTGTTACACAAAAGATTAGTGGTTAAATAACAAATAACTTTATATCAGGGGCCTGCTATCATTACAGTCCAAAGAGCCATTTTTCCTACAGTCCACTTGAATTAAACTCGTTCAGAGCCGCAAATGTTGCCTGACCTTTAGAAAAAAGACAAGTTATAATTTTTGGTAATGATCTACTGCAGGAAATCCGTTGTCATTGTTAAAGAAACGTCCTTTAATGTCTATTTTGAGGTTTGACAAACTAGGATAATGATGTAAAAAAATCAATATAACGAAAAAATTCTATTTATTTAAAATTAAATATTACTGGCACTTTTAGCATCATTCTGTTGTGAAAATTAAAAGCAACTAGTCCAATATTGGTAGAAGGCGACCTTGAAAATCTTCCACTTTAGCTCAAATCCACAGCCAGGTGACACTTATTATTATTTAGCACCTGCTGTTTTTTAAAGGGCTTTATAAGTAAAGTTTGCTTGGCTAGATGGAAGAAGCTCGGACACAAGTGGAGGTCGCTGCAGCAAATACACCGGAGCTGCGTTTGCTGCAGCCCTAAACCAGTCGGTTTGACAAAAAAAGAAACAAGATTTCTGTTTCCATTCTGAGTCAGTGGGAGTAAAAAGGAGCCAGTGGTGATTGGATTAATGAAAAGAAATGAGCCAACAAGCATCTTCAGCTCTTTGTTACTCCAGCGAGGTGGATTGTCTTTAAGTGGCGCCTTTGGTTTTACGCACCTGTTCAGCTTCTGTTCTGCTGTCATTAGCTTTGCCTCCAAGTGAACCGAGTTGTGTCTGCTGTGTTTCAGGCTCTTAATGAGATTTCAGAGAGTGAAGGTGCTTCTGGATACCCAGAAGAGGAGATGAGGGAAGGCGGAAGTCTCCTGAGGTAAGAGTTCCGGTTAAAAACCCAGCTAGCCTGTTTTTTTATGGATGTCGGCAATAAATTGGCGGCAGGAAACGGGGCTGACCTGCTGCGGATTATCCAGGCTTTTACTGCATTTCTGCTGCTCCGGCGTACACGTCGGCCCCTTGAGATACTCGGTGTTGATTCTGTTAGCTTTTACTTGAAGTGACACACAGTATTTCCCTGGGGGACCTTTATTTGGGGGGTTTCCTTTAAAGCCGGATAGAGATCCACATTACCTAGGTGATAAATAATTCAGTCCGTTTTAAAATACTGAGAGGGGTTGATTTAGTCCACAGAAAAAAGAAGGATACAGGTTGCGTTGGGAGTATTTATCCTCAGTAGGAATATCAAAGAGAGGAGTTACCGACCCTCCACCCCAACGCTGTGACAACATTTAAGGCATAAGGTTTATTTTTATGAGGATGGTTTTTATTAACCTGACAAAAGCCAGCTGTATGTCGCTCCGCCTAGCTTCACTCACATACATCTGGGACATCTCCCATAGAGAGTGATTTCTCCAACCAATTTTATGGTCTGGCCAATCAGGACGCAGGGCTGGAGTTTCATAGATGTGATGTAGTGGAGACGCGACCGTGAGACTGTTTAAATAACAATGGCGGCTTGTTGAGGAAGCTAGTGTTAACATTGATGCTGCTATTTCTTCCGTGTTGTCCAATCTACCTAATATTGTTTCATTAAAAGAACATCAGAGAATGGCTATGATGGCTTTTGTTGGTGGAAACCATGTTTTCGCCCTTCTCCCGACCGGATGTGGTAAGTTTTGTTTTCCGGGCCGGAGCGGTTAGCGGTTAGCGCTAACTATGTTAGGAGGCCTTTAGTCCTCAACGCAGTCGGCCCAGGATCGACTCCGACCCGCGGCGCTTTGCCGGCTGTCTTCCCCCCTCTTCCTGTCAGCTCACTGACAATAAAACGCGTGCCACTAGAGCCGCAAACATATTATTATTATTTTTTTATTTTTTTTTTCCTGCGTCGGTCTCATCAGCGTCACGGGTTAGCTTCGGTGTGAGTGGTTGAAATAGCACGTTGATAAAGATGACAGACAAGTGGCTTATCCAATCATATGCAAGGATTTTTGATAAGGCCCAGCCTTTAAAAAAGGCAATTCCTATGGCGGTGTCCCAGATGTATGTGAGTGGAGCTAGGTGGAGCAACATACAGCTGGCTTTTGTCAGGTTAGGTTTTTATGCTGTTTGGTCAAAGTTTAATGTGTGGATTTCGACGTGTGTTTTATATTTAGAGCCAAGTCCGTGTGCTCCATGAGCGACTTCCAGCGGTTGATGGACAGCTCGCCGTTCCTCCCCGACAAGACGCGCCCCGGCGGCCCCGACCGAGACGACGTCACCCCGCCGCTCTCTCCGGACGACCTCAAGTACATCGAGGAGTTCAGCCACAAGGGCTGGGGCTTCCCGGCCCCGCGTTCAATGTGGACCGGCAGACCCGGTGAGATCCTGGAGGGCGAGGCCGGTCCCGAGCCGTTTCAGCCGGCCTCCTGGTTCCTGACCACCAGCGCCACCCTGACCACCAGCACCCTGAGCAGCCCCGACCACTGCCACAGGTCCCCGCTCAGGGGCGACGGAGCCGCGGTCGGAGTGGAGCACTACGGGGTCCCCATCCTCCACAGTCCGACCAGAGCTGGGGCCGCAGAGCTCACCACGCCGCAGGACCCGGATCTGTTGTATTCCAGGAGGGGCAAAACCCGGACCGGAGGAGAGGCCGGGATCGGAGCGGTCGGATCCGATGAGGTGTTCAGCAGCCCGCGGTGGCCCTGTCTCCTGGAGGGTGGCGGGCTGAGGACTCCTCCCAGTCAGTCGCCCATCTGCTCCACTGTGGGTTACGCCTCCTCGCTGGAGCTCCAGCTCCAGAAGAATCTGAGCGACGACATGAAGGAGGTGGCCATCTCTGTGCGGAACGCCATCCGCTCCCCGCCAGGGCTGGCGGTGCGCGACACCGCCTGTCAGACCAACGGCTTCACCACGCGGGGAACCCAGACCACCCAGACCATCAGCGTGGGTCTACAGACAGACCTGCTGCGCAACCTGACCAGCAGCCCCCACCGCTGCCTCACGCCGAAGGGCGGCGGCACCCCCATCTCCTCCCCGTCGCGCAGCACCAGGAAGGTCCAGTATTCTCCGGTGTTCCAGAGCAAGTTTGAGCGACCCTGCTGCTCGCCCAAATACGGCTCCCCCAAGCTGCAGCGCAAACCGTCCACGTCCAACAAGGGCGAGCTGCCTAACAACACCCGCGCCCCCACGCCCACCACCCCCCAGAAGGGCAACAGCGAGTCGGCGTGGGCCCGCTCCACCACCACCCGGGACAGCCCTGTCCACACCACCATCAACGACGGCCTCTCCAGCCTCTTCAACATCATCGACCACACGCCGGTGGTCTTCGACTCCCTGCAGAAGTTCAACAAGTCGCCGAGCCGCTCCCGACCCACGCCGCCCCCCACCGCCGAACCGAGCCCCGCTCACGGAGCCCCCGCCACGGACGCCAGGAGCGCGCAGGAGTGCCTGCGGGCCGCCAGGGGCCGCTCGCCCAGCCCCGTGCAGCTGATAGTGGAGACCCAGGGGGACAGGAACCCCGAGGTGGTCAGCATCCGGCAGGACCTGTCCGCGCCGCCGGGCTACACGCTGGCGGAGAACGCAGCTCGCATCCTCAACAAGAAGCTGCAGGAGCAGAACTTTAGAGAGGAGCGGAGGCTGCAGGGGGGAGGACAGGGCAGCCACGGCAGCAGGCAGGCCGAGTCGGACAGAGGACCGGCCGGATGTATGGAGGTAAATATACAGACGCCCTGGATTCATCGCTTCATCATTCAGTTAATCTGGGGCCCGTGTTTTATGACACGCTGATATCGCTCACTTCACCTCGGATTCCCCCTTCCAGACAAACATGTATCCATCTTTCAATATGCACTAAAATGTTAATGTGTTTTTTTTTTTTTCTCTCAGATCAAAAGCACTGACTGATGCAATGGTAATGTTAAAATATTTAGCGCTCCTCAGAAACACTGAGCTCCTCTCCACTGCGGCATGCCAACAGTTTCTTCTCTCTCTGTATTTTCCTGCTGCTTGTGGTCTTTCCTCTGCTCTCCCAACTTTTACTCCGTTCCGACTGAACCACGCTTCACGTGGCTGATAACCAGAGCAGCGGCACCAATGGCCTCCTCGCAGTTGCATAGGATTGCAGTTTAAGAGCCAGATAACGAATCAGATATCAGTGACGTCCAATTAAATCTTCAAGCAGAATGTTTAAGCAGCAGCAGCAGCAGCTTCAGCCTGTCAGTCGGGCCCCTTTTTAAACCCCATTTAAAGAACATATAATTGCAATAAATATACCAAATGATAAAAAGCGAATGTTTTTCTCATGTTTTAAAGCGTACGGATGGAATGGTCAGAGATCTGACGACGTTGTCAGTCCATCCATTGAAAGTATGAAAGAAAGCAAAGACTGCTGCTTTTAAAAACTGAGGGAAAATAATAGATTTTGGTAAACCATAAGAGCATGAACCCATGTCATTATTATAGCATGGAGCATGATGTGGGTCATTATTGGGTCCTGGATGCCCCTATTTGCATCGGACAGTTTTTTTTTTTTTTTTAAAAGGAAAAAAATACTTAAAAGGTTACAGAATTGTGTTTTAATACAAGCATAAATGAATAAATAACAATAATGCTGCTGTTTAGTGGGCTGGGGAGTGTAGGAAGGTACAGTGGTGCGCAAAAGTACGACATAAACTTATTCCCGGGTTTGTCACATTACTAACACAACTTTATTAGGGTTTTATGCGATAGACCAACACAAGGAGGTGCAGAATTGTGAAGTGAGAGGAACATTTTTAAGGGTTTTCAAAATTTTCTACAAGTAAAAGTCTGAAAAGTGTGACATACGTTTGTATTCGGCCCCACCTTAGGTAACGCTTTGCAAGTCTGCAGATCTACCCGCTTTGCACATCTAGAGATTGAGATTTTTGCACATTCCTCTTTGCAAAACAGCTCAAGCTCAGTCAGATTGTGGACGGAGCCGGACTGTGAACAAGTCTTGCCACAGATGATTAACTAGATTTTGCTCTGGACCTTAACTGAGCATTTCTAACCGATCTGAATCTGTACATTGCGCTGCCCTAGTCCAAGCTTTTTAGCGGCTTCAAAAAAAAGATGTTCTTCCACAATTACTGTTATATATGCATTAAATTATTCAACTCCTTTTCTATCAGCAGCATGATGCTGGCAGTACTAATCTTTATGGTGGGCGTTGTGTGTTCAGGGTGATGTGCAGAGTTAGTTCTCTGCTGCATAAAACTCTAACGGCAAACAATAGTTTCCTTCTTACTACTCTTCCTTAAAAGCCTGATTTGCACCAAGTATCTTGATAAATGTGTTCTCGTGCAACACTCCTTTCACTTTATGGTGAGCTATTGATCATTGCTCTATATGATGTTTAAAGCTTGGTATATTGTTTTATAACCTCACCCTGCTTAAAACTCAACTTTCTCCCTAAACCTGTTTGCTCCGCTCCTTGGTCTTCATGATGCTCTTTGTCCCTTAATAATCTCTAATAAACTTCACAGAACAGCTGGATTTATGTTGGGATCCAACACACGCTGGACTCTATCTAGTAATTACCAATTGTCTTCTGAAAGCAGTTGGTTGAAATGGGGATGCATTGATAAGCGCACTACACTTATCAGAGTTTTATATTGAAACGTGTTGAGTACACATCGTTTGCCCTCCGCTTTACTTTGCTGTAAGCAGATCACAGGCTTTTTGCTTTTTAATCCAGCTGTTGGATCATGTTTAAAACTCTCTGACAACCCTGAGTATTGACATGAAGGTGAGCCGCTTCTTACGTTGCTTCTTTTCCAGGTTTGTAAACGGGGTGATCGCTGCTTTGTGTGGTCTGGAGGCTGCACATCGCCTCCCTCCCTCCCCCCCCCTCCCCCTATGTCTGCTTTCAATATGCCAGAGTTATCATGCAAATCCTCTTTTCCTTTGCTCAATTTGACCAATTAACATTTCCTGCTCTATATCTTTCCTCCTCCTTCCCCCCCTTTTCTCCTTCCTCTCTGGGCTTGATCTGTCCCTCCGCTTTCCTGTCCGTTGATCCAGAACCACACTGTCATACTAACAACTCCTTGGGGACTCTAATTCTGCTTGTCTCCATGATGTAAGTTCCTCCTCCTCCTCTTCTTCTTCTTCTTCGTCTGTGGCCTGTGGCAGTGGGTTCACCAGGCTCACGGACCTTTCACCTCCCACCCTGCAGACCTCTTCCACACGCCCCCTCCTCATTAATGCATGCTTCACAGGTCAGCAGAGTGACAGTGTGCCGAGCCATCGGCGTGGTCTCAAACGTCTTGCCACGCCTGTGTATCTTCTCCTTCGTGGTGATGCATGCTCAGTGTTTACTTCTCTAGGATCCCACCGGTGGTTTTGCATGTTGTTGTCCATGAAAAAATCGGTCGCACTAATTTTACTGCAACCCCATTCATTATATAGAATATTGTTATTCATTCAGGCTGTCAACAAGCACTTTTTATTTATTTTTTTTAAATCGGTGGCGTCAGAGAGCTGAAATGTAACTCTTCTAGACCTTTTACACGCCATCAAGACTTTTTGGCAAGTAGATGTGTTTGGACTTTGAGAGACGATGACGTTCCAACTTATTTCACAGCCTATTTAATCACTTTGTCTGTTGAGCATGTGCTAGAAACCACTAACAACAATCTAACTACCAGTTTTTATTTTACATCTGGCTAACATTATCCTAACCCTCGTCACATTTGAATTGTATTTGGGTATTGAAAAGGTTACTTGTGAAGATATCAGAAAGAACACGAGCACAAGACAGCCGAGCCGAATGCGGACAAGGAGCAATGTTACGTTTGAAACAGCATTTTATTGTACAACAAAGTAGTCGCCCAAGAAGAGGTAGGGCAGTGATAGCAAAACCTCCACCTACAATCTGAGTTCATAAAGAGAAGATGGGTCTGGCTAACCTGACCCTTGCCAGACAGATGTTGCTCCGCCTAGCTTCACTCTCATCCATCTGGGACATCTTCCATAGGGAGTGATTTCTTCAACCAATTTTATTGTCTGGCCAATCAGGACGCAGGGCTGGAGTTTCATAGATGTGACGTAGTGGAGAAGTGACCGTGAGACTGTTTTGATTCAGATAGCAATGGCGGCTCGCATCACGGAAGCAAGCGTTAACATTGATGCTGCTATTTCTTCCATGTTGTCCAGTCTACCTAATATTGTTTCATTAAAAGAACATCAGAGAACGCCTCTGAAGGCTTTTGTTGGTGGAAACCATGTTTTCGCCCTTCTCAAGACCGGATTTGGCAAGTTTTGTTTGAGCGGTTAGCGCGAACCATGTTAGGAGGCCTTTAGTCCTCAACGCGGTCGGTCCGGGATCGACTCCGACCCGCGGCGCTTTGCCGCCTGTCTTCCCCCCTCTTCCTGTCAGCTCACTGTCAATAAAACGCGTGCCACTAGAGCCGCAAACACATAAAAAATAAAAAGTTTTGTTTTTTCCTGCGTCGCTCTCACAGCGTCACGGGTTAGCTTCGGTGTGAGTGGTTGAAATAGCACGTCGATAAAGATGACAGACAAGTGGCTTATCCAATCATATGCAAGGATTTTTGATAAGGCCCAGCCTTCAATAAAGGCAATTCCTATGGATCTGTCCCAGATGGATGTGAGTGGAGCTAGGCGGAGCGAAATCCATCTGGCTAGGGTCAGGTTAGGGTATGGCAGGAAGTCAGGAGGAATGTCTGACATCATTAGCTTTGAGACCTAACAAACGGGCACACTGGGGGAGGGTTTTAAAAGCACTTTGTCATGAGCACTTTCTGCCTGTAATTGATCACAGTGGTGAATGGCTGCATATGAGAAAAACGTTAATATATAAATAAATCTGGCAGCATTCAGATGGATTTAATTTATGCTGTAGCTCTGACAAATATTTTTTCTTTCATGGGCACAGGCAATTGTGGACATAAATTGACATTTTTTGTTCAGCATAAGATGCAAAAGAATAAATACCACTATACAGGATAGCCTTTTTTACTTGTTTCCAATGGAGATTATTTTTTGTTGGGTGAGGGGAAATCAGCCTTTTTCCTCTAACGTCATCCATGTTGCCTACGTAGACGTTGATCTTTGTTGCAAAAATGTTTCCTTTTCCTGTCACCACACTGATCAGTTTGCTATATTATTGTTAAACGGTATTGTGTCTTTACCTTTCCAAATGGTGCTGTTGTAGACGTTACGTCATCGTCTGTATTTGGCAGCGTTGTCCTGTGTTGGCTGTGAAAGGCTGTTTTTGTTTCATAAAACTGCATTTTAGAAAAAGTCTAATTTGAAAAACAATGTTCTAAAATCTAATGATATATACTCTTCAAACTTTGCTGAAAACAAAAAGAGTTAGAGTGCACTGGTAATGCTCGCGCAGTCTATATTTCGAGATGCTGATGCTATCGTGCTCACGCTTTATCTTTTTTTATTTTTGTTCTTTTAAATTTCTCACTTGGAGATGGAGATACTTTTTTTCCCAAATGAAGCAAAAATATACATCAACACATTTGGAGTAGTTTAATTAGAGACTAAATGCTGCAGTGACATAAAATAAAGGAGACGGGTCACCATGTTGACGTCACCCATTGATTTCTGAACTAGGATTTACTTAAAACATTCTGAAAATTTCCAATTTCAGTTAAAAAAAGTCATATATGATATAAATGAGATCTTAGAATACCATAAAAACAGAAACAACAGTGAAATTAGTATTGTTTTTAAAAGTTTTAAAAAACATAGACTATCATATAGCCACAAAAAAACACAACTTTTATCAGTTATTTATCAGTTTATAAACTAACGGATTTGTGTTTGGCTAATTCCAGAAAATAAATCTAATCACGCCTGGCACAATTTTAAATTTTAGTTTTGAAATATATTTGTGAAGGTATTATTTCAATCATTGCTGTTATTTTGAATGGTGTTTGAAAGAAATTGAACAGCTTTATTATAACAACAATAATATAAAACAAAATAACACAAGACTTAGCCTACTAGCTTGAAATTACTAACTAACGTACCGTTTACTGGTATTACAATTGTGAAATATCAATTTTACGTTTGTGGCAAAGTCTTGCTAACATTTTATTTCTTGTTTATTTCTTGTCGATAAAAGTTCCTAAAATTATAGGATTTGAAATGCACGTCTTTCCACACCAACTTCTGCTCTCTGAATGTTACACATTCGCTTCCCTGATACATAAAAACAATTTGCAGTAGTAGAATTTAGCACATCATAAGTTATTAAAAACATCTGACCTCCTTTAATTGCATACATTAATTCATTCAACAAAGCATACTAGTTTAAAAATAGTTGTTTTTAAAACAAAAAATATAACATTAATCAGACTATAAATAAATACTTAATAAACAGAGATAATTGTTTGATGAATTATCATGCAAAACCACTGATGGGATCCTGCAAAGTCATGTAACTCATTGGATTGTGGCTTGATGGTGGGTTGTGTTGGATTTAACCAAACAAAAGTCTGACAGATTTACAGGTTGGATGTTGTCCATTTTGAGGTGCATTCACATTATATTACCACTATTTCCACCAGTGAGGTCCACTTCTTTATGTCACATTACGAGCAGCTTAATGGGCTGTGAAGCCTTTCCTGTACTTCTCCAGTCCATTAGGTGCCCATTTTTCCTCCTGGTTGATCCGATCATTTCCTTTCACACTAACAAGTCATCTATAGGTATGAAAACAGAAAATGACTTTGTGGCATTTATGTCCTCCTGTGCTGTGCTGTCTCTCGTTTTTTTTTTTCCTCTTTCTTTTTGTAAATCCTGATTGAAACTAATTAACTTTCCAGTTCACTTGGCATGTTTAAAGATTTTAAATTTTGTTTCATATACATTTAAAAAAAAAAAATTCTCCTCATGTTCTAAAGTACTTGAAAAAAAAAATGTCAACCCCAAATAATGAGTCATTAAAACTTGCCGTAAATGTAATTTAACACAGAAGTCTTAATCTTATTTATGAAATTTGTCCATGGACATTTGCCTTACAGGAAATAAATAAATTAGTAAGCAAACTGCATTGTAACCTTGTGTCATTAAACAAATATTCAATATTCTCGGTTACGTTTCACTCCATACGGGTTGTCATTAATAACTTGTCTGCAGTAAATTACCCTTTTAAAACCTAAATTTTTAGAAAGGTAAAGACGTTCTGACTGTACCATAAGGTTTATAAAATGGTTGGACCAGAACAAAGACTACTTTTACTTTATTAAAGAACTCTCAGGACAAGGTGTAACTGCTTAATTAACCCATACATATATATTTAGGCCCCAAATTATTCTGTCAGATCTAGATTTAAAATATTTTCTGTTTAATTAAGGAGTTTGTATTTGATTGGAAGTGAGACGGGCATCTCTCAAAACATAATAAAACAATGTGAAAGGAGTATCGGTTTTGCAGAAAAAAAAATTGTTTTAATTTACATTTATTTAAAATAGGTTTTCAAAAAGTAGTCACATCTCTATTGCATTCACAACAATCAAACCCTTGTTATACCTGCTGAACCGTGTTTTTTTTTTGCATGTTTCCACTGGTATTTTGACATTTTATCTGTAGTGGTGAGCCCGACTTTGAGGTCTGAAGGCCTCTTTTCCATCACCCTCATCTTTAGCTGCCTCCACAGATTCAAGTCAGGACTCTGGCTGACTTGGCATGAGTGTTTATCTTCTGGTTTAGCATTTAAAAAAGTGAAAAGGCTAATGGAAAGAGCTAGGGTGCATTAAGAAATGCAAAGAGATACATTTAAAAAAAAATTTCCCCCATAATTCCTGTTCTGAAGTGTGTTGAGGTGTTTTCCCAAATGTTGGAAATGATGAGAGTTGGACTTATTTTTCTTATCACACATCTTTTAGATCTATTTTTACTTTCTTGTATTAACGTTTCCCTGCTTTTCAGTTAAAATGCAGAGTCCTGTGAAAGCATACATAGCTCACATATTCATTCTGTTTTTGCTTTTTTTTGTATAATATATGTCAGATAGTCAAATTAATGTTAGTATCAAACTAGGATACCCTGAGTAAATACAAAAGGCTGTTTTTAAATGATGTTTTGAGGGGAAAAAGCGATGAAACCAGCTTGACCGTATGTGAGAAAGAAACTGCACATATAAAAGAAATTCAAGAACAGATGAAAAACAAAGCTGTTGACGTCTATCAGTCTGCAAAAAAAGGATAAAAAGCCATTTCTAAGGCTGCTCCAGGCCGCATCAACGATTCATCCCGAAGGTCACGGGCAAAAATGGCCTCCATGGCCAAAAAAAAAAAACATCCTGATGATCCCCAGGACTTCTGGGAAGATGTTCTGTGGGCTGACAAGACAGACGTGTAGGTTTTTAGAAGGTAATCTTCCTGTTACATCTAATGTAAAACTAACGTATTTTAGAAAGGGAACATCGTCGACGAATTAAAACCAAAATTCCTCTACAGCCGCATGAAAACGGCTGTAAGTTGCCTCCAAGTGTTGCGCAAGCAGTTAAGGTTTAGGGGGAAATTAGTTTAACTTGAATTGTCTGGTTGGTTTGGGGCAGGCTTTATCCTGTACTTTTTGTATTTACTCAAGTTATCTTTATCTGATATAAACAACTATTGGATGAGCTGAAACATTTAAATGTGACACAAAAAAAAGCAAAACCAGAAAAAGAAAAAAAAAATCTTAAGTAGGAGGGAAAACACACTTTCACTGCAATCTAACACGCTTCTAAGAGCTCTGATTAAATCAGGCGATGGGTGATTGTGGAAGCAGTAAAACTGAAATGGACCTCTTTTCCTTCCTTGGCCTATTTTAAGCCAAGCGGGCGCTCTTCCTCTCTCTGTTGACATCTGCAGGGAATAAATGCATCGCGCTCTTCCAGCCTTTTTTAATATGACTAAACTTTTTCCAACCCTCCGGTAGTTGCCTGATTCTGCATTAAAACACCTCAGTTAATTGTAACTTCTACGTCAACCGGCCTCAGCTATTCTCCTTTTCTTCGTCCCCCGACACTCGACAGTCGTCAGTAAGAAGGCTTTTTATTTCCTCGTACTTTGTCTCATTGGTGTGTCTCGGTTTTCAGTCTGCTCACCTTCCTCTTCGCCGATCAGCTGCAGGATGAACTGTTGCTCTTCTGACAGCTCCTTGTCGTTGGCAGGACCTGC
Organism: Fundulus heteroclitus; assembly: GCF_011125445.2. NCBI lineage: Eukaryota > Metazoa > Chordata > Actinopteri > Cyprinodontiformes > Fundulidae > Fundulus > Fundulus heteroclitus. Next base: position 28,414,303 of record NC_046366.1, on the reverse strand, counting down.
CTCGCTCTCCCGTGGCTCCGCCCCTGGACTCCTGCTTCCTGAGGCCGGCCCGCCCGGCTAACCGCCGACCCCCCTCACGCTGGGCCGCCCACTCCCCCTCCTCTTCGCCCAAGTGGAGCGAGGGCACGAAGAGGAGGTTCACCTTCCCGCCGATGGGACACAGGAAGCCCATCCTGGAGGGGGAGGAACCGGCGTGAAGGCCGTCCTCTGCATCCTTCATTTAAGCCTGAAGAGACCCAGTACCTCAGTAACATCCCCCCCAGAACTAGAGACCTTTAAAACCGAGAGCCTGGACCGGGGGGGGGGGGGGGGGGTAGGTATCTAATAAGTAGCACCAGCTGACCATTAGAGGAACTTTTTTGGAAGAATCTGGAATGTACTGTAATGTCATGAAATCAAGGCGCTAAAACATTCATTTCCATGAGAGGTGCCTGTACAGGTGCATCTCAATATACTAGAATATCACAGGAATATGCTTTCATTCTTGCAGTAATTCAATAAAGAAAAAAAATGAAACTAAGAGATTTTTTCCCACACCGAGTTAAATATTCCAAGTGTTTGTTTCCCGTTCTTTGTCATCGTTATGGCTTACGGATAATTAAGACCCAGAATGTTGTTTCTCAGAAAATATGAATATTACATAAGATCAATAAGGATACAAGAAAAGTTTACGCTATGAAAACCTGGTGGGGGGGGGGGATCAGCCTGCTTGCTTTGACGGCGTTCTTCTGGTCCTCTGCGTTGTTGCCTCTGGTTTCTTGTTTTTCTGTTGACGATACTTCATAAAAGACCGAACGCTTCGCATGCTTTTGGTAATGGCAAGATGTTTGATAACCTCGCCCCAAATTCTTGATTTGCGTTGCTTTATCATCCTCTCAAAGATCCCTGATGATTGTGATCCACACTTTCTCCTTTCACTCAACTACTCAGTAGTGTGCTTTGCTAGTTCTTTACAGCTTCTTTAATGTTCGCATTTTGGACAAAGAAGACAGATGGTTCAAAAGGGGGGGGGGGATCCATTTACGTTAAGATAGAAAACCCAACCTTAAACAGAGGAGGAGATCTCAGGTTTCAACTTTCAAAAACTTACAACACAGCAGTAGGGTTGATTCAAAGAAGTGGATCGTTTCGGTTTAATTGGCATGTTATCTAAGCCATACAAGGCCTTTTTCGGGCAATAGTATAAAAGCTTGGAACTCCACACTGCTCCAGACATTTGAATTGAGAAAGATTTCTGGATGGGAAGTGAAACGTCTTCAAACTTTGGAAAAAATTCAGTTGTTTTTGTTGTTTGTTTTTTTTACTTTTTTTAGAATCTTTACCCGTGACCCATCGTGTGGGTTAAATGCCTCACAGAGGGTGCCAATGACTATCTTCTGTGAAGCAAGTCAGTAACCTCACCCATGGTTGCAAAGGCCTTCACATGACCATAACCTTTTTTTTATTTTATTAAAAATACAGTTTTTATTGGTCTTACATATTCTAATTATCTAAGAGATTCGATTTTGGTTCTTCATTTGCTATAAGCCATAATCGTCAAAGTTAAAGAAATAATGAAATAATAATCACTCTGTTGTAATAGATCTGTTGAGTTTCGCTGAAAAACAAATTACATTTTTTTGAGGATATTCTAATTTATTGGGATGCACCCGTATGTTTAAGTTACTCATTGCCCCACATATTTAAATGTATTTGTTTATATGTAGTTGTTACAGCTTTGAATATTTTTTTTTCCCCAGATGAAAATTGCTGTTACAGTTTATTTTTTTACACATTTCTCAGCGTTTCTTCATGTACCTGTACATGCTCTTTACTTTGCCTGCCTCTGGAGTCCACTATTCTAGAAATAAACAAAAGCAAGGATAACAAAATCTATAAACCTTTTTATTTATTTTTATTTTTTTCTTAAAGGGAGGCCCGTGATGTCATTTCTGATGCTAAATGTCTTTATTTATTTCTACGTCAAGATGAATGTTTGTCTGTCGACATGATGAACCTGAAGAAACTTATGCATATTTGGAAGGCGGAATAAAACCAGTCGAATACTTGCATGCCTTTTGAACACTAGCACTTTAGTGCATGTACATTCGAGCTCTAAGTCTTTTGTGGTCACTCAGCTCGGCCGTGATGAGAAACTCATCGCAAAAGGGACGTCTCGAGCTGTTTTTGTTGTCAAATTCCACTTTTTAAGTAAAATTATGGTACCTTCTAGGCTGTCTTTGTTACTGTTGGATATGGACTGTTTTTTTTTTTTGACAAGAAAAAAAAATGGATTGTGAAAACAAAATTATGAATGTTTTAAATGGAACGTCTGTGTCAGAAAAAAAGATGAAGTAATAATCTATAGTCTTATGTGAAAATATTAAATGGTAATAAACAAGAATGTGGATTCTCAAGTTTCCCTCTGCTTTTATGTGATTGCAGTTTAAATCTGGAGGTTGCAGGTCGATCCCAGAAGAGCCTCCATTTTTATTTTATTTTTTCCCCCTCTATGGTGTGGCAAATGACGTAATACCCACAAGGAAATCATGTAAAAAAAAAAAAGTTAAACAGGAAGAGGTGTGTAGCAGTAATACATTATTTCAATGTTCACAGTTTATCAAAATGAAATCTAATGGATGAATTATTTACCTCTCCACGGATTGAGCCACATTAAAGTGGACATAAGCTTTTTAACACCTTTCTTTTCACATTGAAATAATTCATTTCAGGTCTATATAAAGTGGAACTGCAATGCTTTGAATACCTCGATAATTTACCTCCATGCTCCCCGTTTTGATCCGTGTTCTGAATTTTCCTCTTCACCCTGTTCGGCCATTTTTGTAGTATTCTGGTGTACAAAACCAAACATTTTGACTTATCAGCTTCTAGCTTTGGCTTCCGCCTACAAAATAAAATAGAAAGATATGAAACACCTTTATTAAGATTAAGAAACTTTTATTGTCCACCGAGGTGGAAATTTGTCTCCAGTTTCAGTGCCTAGCCTTAGTTCATCGAGTTAAGAGCTTTCACTGCTCTGTGGACAAAGGAGTTCTCAAAGATGTTTTTCTTTGCTGATATGACCCTATATCTCCTCCCTGATGGTAATAATTAAAACTCATTATGTAAAAGACGACAGGAGTCATTGTCCCACAATGGGGAGATTTAGGCATGACTGTAGTGCACAGAAACATTTGTGCAGAATACCAACTGGAGACCACCAGGTCAAAATGGGAGTCGCCTCCCAAGGTGGTGGAGAACGACAGAGCTAAGATAGATAGATAGATAGACACGGTTGTAAATCTTTTGCTGTGTTTTTGAAAGGTAGGTGAGGAAATTGGCCAGGCGAACAGACAGGGCCCAGGCTGATAATAGTACAGGCATCAAAACTGGACAGACTCACAAACAAAAAAAAAAGAAAAAAAAAAAAGAACCGGTCAAACAAGATACTGGAGGACTCTTACCAGCAAAACGAACGTGAAGTCCCGACAACAAACAGACAACAAGGGCAGGCTTAAATAGGAAACTGGAACAGGTGAGCAGGGCGGGACCAATTAAAAAATTGGTCCCGCCCAAAAAATTGGTTCCTGTTTTTTAAAAAAAACAGATGAAAGCAAATAAAGGAACATGCAGACTAATAAGGAACAAACCTAAGATAGAAAGTAAGACAAAGACTAACGAACATGAACTGACATAAAAAATAATAACAAAGACCAGATAACTTAAAACAGACTAAGCATGAATCCAAAACAATACAAAACAGAAATAAATCCTAGGACAAAAAAGTTGGCTAACTGAAAAAAATTAACCTAAACCACAACAGAACGTTACATAGATAGATAGATAGATAGATAGATAGATCATTGATAAGCAGCAGAGGACAGCTGTTGTGATAGATGTAGCCGTCCTGAGTGATGGAAACATCAGGAAAGAAAGAGCACAAGAGACTGGAGAAATACCAAGGGCTCAGGGAAGAACCAGAAAGATCCTGGAAGGCAGGGGCGGCTCTAGACAGGGGCCCACAAGGGCCAGTGCCCCTGTAGAAATGGTCCTGGCCCCTGTTATGGCCCCTGTACTAAAGACATAAATTAAATAAACTTCTTACGATTATATATATTGATGAAGAAACCACACCTGATTTGTCACTTTGACCAATTTTATTTTTTGTACCTTTACAATGTCATCCTAACAAGGGTTTAAAAATCAAGGTGTTTTACTTTTAGCTTCAGCAGCATTGAGCTGGGATCACAGTTTTCATCTGCTAGATCAGGGATCTGAAACCTGCAGTATCAGAGCCACAAGTGTCTCACTTCATATTAAGCGATTAAAAATTGCCCTGTTTTATGATTTCATTCTTTTATGTGCCCCTGTGAAAAAAACACTGGCCCCACCTTGGCCCCCCTGGTAAATTTGGTCTAGAACCGCCACTGCTGGAAGGTGAAGACAGCAGTGGTGCCCGTGGTCATCGGAGCACTCGGGGCAGTAATCCCCACTCTGGAGAAGTGGATACCTGGAGATAACAAACGAGGATAACAAACGAACATCCATAGAGTCTGCTGCCAATAATCACATCAAAATACACTCAGGGAAAACAGGGAGAGTGTCGTTTCTGGGTTCGACACATACTGCAGCATTAGGTGCTCACAGAACCGCTGATAGCTTAAAAGCGTAACTTCCCTTTGAGTGTCTGGAAGCCTAATAGAAAGTTTCTGTAACTTTTGTCTGATTTTTAAGTATTTTACCCTTTCTAATTTTCTAAACGAGCAACATGTATGAGGCTGTCTGGCATTTAAAGCTGGCAGGAATGTATTCTTCTCAGGTTTTGGAGAACCGGGGCCGCCGCCTGCGAAAATACGTTGTTTTCACTGGACCTATGGTTCTACGAAGACATTTTGAAGTGACTTGAAGAAAACCAGTTAAAGTAGGTAAAAATTCACATCTGAGGCAGTGCAGAGGGGACATTTCCATCTGGAGATGTGTCTCACCACAGAAACAGACATTAATAAATGACCTGTAGCCCCATAGGAGCCCGGGGAAAACACCCAAGTCTCTATTCATGGTGGACTGTATGCCCTGTCGTTTGAATGAGTTTGTGTTGACGCTGATCCCTGACCGTGCCCGTGTGTGTCTGCAGATTACAGTGCAGAGCACCGGATTACAGTGGGTCAGGGGGGACAGACACAGAGAACGTAAATAAGAAGATTGCATTCTTCCCCCCCAGAACTCAAATCCCCTTTCATTACTGCCACACATGTGCCATCTTAGTCATGTTTTCCAGCGTGTCACGCGAGATAAAGACCCCGAAGATACACTTTGGGAGGTCTTTATATAATAACCTGTCATGTGTGAGGACATTATATTTGTGAGGATGTTTTTTATTAGATATGAAAAAAAACAGAGTGAAAAGACAGACAAGGGATGAGCTGGAAATGCGAGGACGGCCATGTCTTGGTCTTGGTTGACAGAAAGCTATAAGAAGTTAAATGTTGCAGTTTGCTACAAATCAAGTAGGAACACAAAACACATACGGAAGAAGGTGCTCGAGTAAGATGAGACCGAAATTTAACTTTTGGCCAGTACTGAAAATACTGTGTGAGGCAGACAACTAACAACATGGTAGTGGCAGCATCGTGCTATGGGGATTAGGGCCAGACCATAATTCAAATATTTTTATATATATATATATATATATATATATATATATATATATATATGTATATGTATATATATATATGTATGTATGTATATGTGTGTGTGTGTATGTGTTATGAATATAAGGATCAATTTGTTAAATCTAAACATTGTGGTCTTCATTATTTCATAAAACCGTGTCACATGTGAACCTTTTAGGAACAGACTTTTTGGGGGAGTATTAAAGAGGTAAAATTAATAATATGAGAAAAAAAGTCCTAGGTCAATAGAGTAAAAACAAAAAAAAGAACACAAAACTGATAATGTTATGATAAAAACATCATATTATGAGAATTAAGAGGGAACATTTCCAGAATAGTCACAGTTTGCAGAATTATTTCACTCCTGGAGTAATAGGGCCAGGTTAGATTATTTTAATTATTTGTATTCTTTAGGAGAATAAATTCAGAAGAATGAAGCTAAAGGGATACGAAAATAAACTTGTAATATTACAAAAACAAAAATACTACGAATACAAAGTATATTCAGAGATTAAAGTCCCTCTGATGCTGTTTAAGTGACTGAGTAACTGTAGATTTGCCACATTTAAGATGGCGGACGCTCTGACACATCGCAGCATAGGCAGAACCCGCCCAATGACGCGTCTACGTATATAATGTCTATGGTTAATGCTATAGTCATTACATCATCCTAGCCAATCACAAACGCAGATCTAGGAACACTCTGTCACCAAGCTCCGCCCCCTTCAAAGGGTTCAGAGAACTTGTTCCTTTTTCTTTTTCTAAAAACTTGCAGTTTCCTGTGTTTCCTTGGGCACCTTTACCCTGGGGTCCCTTTGGACATCTGAGGATTTAGGGTCCCCTGGTGTCTGCCTCCGTGCTTTGGTGGGGGGGGGGGGGGGGGGGGGGGTTTCTGGCTCTTCACAACCACTATTGCGTTTTTCTCATGGATATAAATGGACAAACCTTTCATACACAGGTGCACTCTCACAAACACCTACAGGTGCTTGGATCCAGGTACTTACAGACTCACTTCCATACAGAAAACACCTAATATTATCTTCAGCTGTCACTTTATAAATTTATAAATATTAATCAATACTGTATATTCTTCAGTGATGGTATCAGGGCGTTACTTGATTGTATCTGTAATACTTTATCGGCTAGTTGTGCTTTTCTTCTTACAGGTGAAGAAGCAGACTGAGGATGTATCGTTCTCTCCCTCCTCTTTCTCTTTCACCTTTTCTCCTTTTTCTTCCTCTTCTACCTTCTTGCTTTAGTGTCCATATAACATGAAATATTCCCTGCATAAATTATAATAAAGCTTTGCATTGACCATTTATGGTTGAACCTGGCGTGTAGAGGACAGAACATGAGGCAGAACCTGGTATTTCCCTTTTCTTTTCTCCTTTTGTTCCCTTCTACATTCTTGTTTTAGTGTCCATATATAATGAAATATTCCCCACATAAATTATAATAAAGCTTCTTGCATGTATAAATCAAGCAAAGCACTATGGCGAAAGCAGTAAGGCTCAGCTTGTGAAAGTAAAATCTGTTGGGCTCTTTTCAGCATTAAGAGAACGTTTCTTATTGACAGGACATTATTTTTTAAAAATTACTTGCATTTTTTGGTAAAAAAAAAAAGAAAGTTGGTTAAATAAAAGATTGAGTTTGAAAATAGGTCTTTAAGAAATCGCATAAAATGGCCAGGGCTGCAGTTGAAACATTTTTAGATAGATAGATAGATAGATAGATAGATAGATAGATAGATAGATAGATAGATAGATAGATAGATAGATAGATAGATAGATAGATAGATAGATAGATAGATAGATAGATAGATAGATAGATAGATAGATAGTCCAGCCCTGATAAGGATACTGTTCTTCAGCGGGGACAGAGAGGCAGAACAGAATTGATGGGATGTTGGATGAAGAGGGAAATTGAGGAAGAGAACCTGTTAGAGTTATAATTTTAGATCAGCGCTTATTCGTGTAGCAGAACGGTCCAGTCAAAGTTCAAACTTAAATTGAAGTGATAATACAGGAGAGCGCTTGTAAATGTGTGATCACAGATGCTCTCAAGACAATCTGACTGACAGTCTGGGCTGTTTTATACAGAGAAATGGACAAAAACATCCAGTTTCTAGATTCGTCCCACTTGACAACTACTTTATGTTGATCTATCTCACGTTTAATTTCAATAAAAACACACTGAGCGGTGGTTGAAACAGGACAAAATGAGGAAACGCTTGAGGGTTATGGACACATTTGGGCCAACAGCCTTATTAGTCATCTTAATATCTCCTCCATGCACTCTGTGCCATGTTGGTGTCTGACCTGAGCAGCAGAATGAAATCTAATGAGTGAGTGAAAAGCTTTTGCTTCCTGTTAGCACTAAGACAAGCGTTTGAAAAATGGGTGAAAGGGATTGATGAAGTGGATGAAGCAGGCAGCTGAAGGACCCAGGATACCTTCAATGAATAATGAATGTGGCCCCGGCTGCAGGCTGGGAGCTGCTGATGGCTCTGAGTGGGTCAGCGGAGAGGAGCAGAAGAAGAGGAAACTCTGCTTTTACTTCCAGCCTGCCCTGAGAGGAACCCACCGCTGCTGAATAATTTACGCCGGAGCCCTCTGTTCACTCAAAGACACGCGCTTGATGCTATCTGGAGGCCGGCCGCTCCTTTAATGTCAGCAGCCGCAAGAAGGAGGCGACCGAAGAGATGTGAACGTCCGACCCGAGGCAGCAGCAGAGGTACAGGCGAAAGAAAAATAAAGAAGGTGAGCTGAAAGAGTTGACCTTTTTTTTATTTGATCTTACAGCAACTAAATCTAAACTAAAGGTCTTCTTTGTTTCATTATGAAGGCTTGCAAACAGAGCTTTTTTAAATTGTTTGTACAAATCTGACCATGTTTAATATTTGTGTTTTTGCAATCTGTGTGGGTTACATTCAAATATAAAGTTTTGATTCTTCTTTCACATCACACCATCTAATATAGAACAGATTACTGGATCAATGTGTGCTTCTGTGCTTCTTTGTCTCTCTTGTTGTGTCTCTGCTCTGTCTTCTGTAACCCCAGTGGGTCGAGGCAGATGACCGTTCATACTGAGCCCGGTTCTGGTTCTGCTGGAGGTTTTTCCTTCCCGCTATTGGGTGGTTTTTCTTTCCACTGTCGCTTCATGCTTTCTCAGTATGAGGGATTGCTGCAAAGCCATGGACAATGCAGACGACTCTCCCTGTGGCTCTACGCTTCTCCAGGAGTGAATGCTGCTTGTCGGGACTTTGATGCAATCAACTGGTTCCCTTATATAGGACATTTTTGACCAATCTGTATAATATGATTGATTTGACTTTGTAAAGTGCCTCAAGATGACATGTTTCATGAATTGGCGCTATATAAATAAAATTGAATTGAAAATTGAATTGAACATCATATTCAGTAGTTGGTGCATGAGTCCCGGATGCTGAAGGGGAGGCAGCATTCGGTTTCTGTGCTCCGCGGCTCTGAAAGAAACAAACTGTGCTGCAACCATGAAGACTGAGCTGATTTTTTTATTTCGTCCTGAGCCAAAGTTTTTTTTCCAGGAAAACCGCTTTGCCTGTGTGGCAAAGCGGTTTTCCTGGAAAACATTTGTCAGACATCCACTAATGTGCTAAATGTACTTAAAGACAAAGTGATTCATCGGTTTGAAACATGACACATCACTCTAACATCGGTCTTTATGCGGTCTGATATGTTCGGTCTTTGCTGGCATGGTCATTTGCAGCTTTTAGTTACTAAAATGGGATATTTTACTGTCAGAGCTTCAAACACTGATAATTGCAGTCTTTTTTTTTCTAGAGAAGCATGCAATTAACGGAAAATTATCAGGAAATGGGAAGTTTATTCTCTACCCTAATATTTCATGATGAGGTCCAAGGTTTAGCATCATTCATTCTATGCTGCAGTTTCATTAGAGACAAGAAATAACCTTTGTGGTAAAAACTGAGTATAAATCTTCTGTATTTTGAAGAATATCACCAGATCTGGGTGGTGATAAAAGGAATTACAAATGAAAAAAGCAAAACAAATCAATCGCATCTTCCTTTTTTATTCCACAGATGTGAAATAAACTTAACTTCATGATTTCTTCAAGAACCTTTCAGGTGTTCGTCGCCTCTCTGGATCGATACACCCCGAAACAAAGTCGCCTGTAATCGTCCAAACGATCTGATAGGAAAAACTCATTATTTGAAGAGGTCAACGTATGTTTTCCAGAACATTTAGCAAGAATCTTGTTTTTCTTATAGTGTTCTTATGTGTGGATTTAACGTGACAGCCATGGTTTTGGATTATGCAGCAGCCAGAGTCTGTACCCGAGACAAATTACCTTCAGGACAAAAAAGTTCATCTGTCTTTCCAAACCTCTGCTGACTCGGGTGGATTGTGTTTGTCGTTGGAAAGTTAAAACCGTTGTAATGACGACCAAATATAAAGAATTCAATTCAAAAAACAAAAATTATCTAACATTTACAATGCTATGAAAATTTTGCCCCCTGACAGATTTGTCAAAGGTAATAACAGTGATTACTCCAAGGCTAAACCCACCCACTGGTTTATGAGTGATGATGTGTTCAGGAGTCGGTCCTGTTACACATGATGTTACATCTGAGGTTAAATTAACACGGCGTGTCAAACAGGAACGTCGGACCAGCACTCTAGCATGGTGCTAATCGTGTGTTGGTCTGGGGCTTCTTTGCTGCTTCAGGACCTTGATGTGGCCACTTGCTGTAATCGATGTAGCAGAAAATCCTGATGGAGAGTGGCCTAGTTAAAGCCTAGAATTGAATCTGATGCCGTGGCACAACCATACAGATGCTGTTCACGTTAAAATAAAGCCTGTCTTAAATAAAGCCTATCTTATCTTAGAAAAAAGAGCTCATTGTGGCTGAATTAATACAATTATGCAGAGAAGAGTGTCACGCGCTTGTCAAACTGGTCGAGCGGCCATGGAAGTGGGACCCAAACAGCAGTAAAAAAGCAAGGCGATACGACTTTTTTGGGGGAAGATTAAAGAGATAAAATTACTAATATGAGAAAAAAAAGTCATAGGAGAATAAAGTAAATAAAACGACAAAAGTGGTAATATTATGAGAAAAACGTCAAATTATGACAATTAAGGGGGAACATTTCCAGAATAGTCACAGTTTGCAGAACTATCTTGGTCCTGGAGTAATAGGGCCAGGTTAGATTATTATAATTATTTTTATTCTTTACGAGAATAAAATCTGGAGAATCAAGCCAAGAGGGATACGAAAATAAACTCGTAATATTACAAAAATATTACGAAAATAAGGTATATTCTGAGATTAAAGTCCCTCTGATACTGTTTAAGTGACTCAGTCTAACTGCAGACTTGCCACATTCAACATGGCGGACGCTCTGACGCATCTGCAGCAGAACCCGCCCAACGAGGCGTCTACGTATATAATGTCTATGCCTCCACTGCAGGTGAAGACACACCTGGAAAACAAACACAAATTCCAACCAAACAAAAAGGAAAAAAAAAAACAATTGATGTCTCATTTAAATGTTTTCTACTAATACATTTTCAAAACAACAATAATAATATGCACCCTGACATGTAGCATTGGCTCATTGTTACAAAGTGCCAATGCTACAAATTTCCTCCACCATGATGCAGCAGACATAGTAGAAAATGTTCAAATGCAGATGTTACTGCCAAGGGAGACACAATCCAGTATTAGGTTTGGGGGCAATTAACTTCTCAGTCTGGTTTGGATGGCTTTTTCCCTTAAGGAATGGAATCTAAATGTATTAAAAATAATCCTACTATTAACACATTACAGGTAGGGGCATTTTACATGGAGTTAATCACTTTTTTCCAGCACCCTAGCTTTTTGTTTTTCTTCTTTTCAGTGTAAATGCACACATCTATTGGCCATCATGGACGAACCTGCTGCAGGATAGTCGCTCTGATATGGACTGCGGATGAAAAAAGCTTCTGTTTTCCCCCGTCTTTGCCGATTATAAATAATTTTTAAACGGTTGTTTGAATCAGTTTGGCCGCGAGCTGCGTGCGTCCTGTCCAGCTTTGTTGGGTTGGGTTCTCCAGCTGATGCTTGAAGACCCGGATTATTCGGTGCCGTCACTGTTAGGAGAGATAGCTTTTAAAGTTTTTATTCACCGGGTTATTGTTGTAAGTGTTTGCTGCTGGTTTCCCTAACCAGCTGGACTCCAACATGTGTGAGCAACGCCATTAAAGCAGCTTTTATGTTCCAGTATCTGTTGTTAATGCAGTTCTCCAGAGGAAAGCCATTGGCAGTGAGCTTAGAGAAGCATTTGTTTCAACACATCCATTTACTAAGAGCTAACATCTAAAATATTAAAGTTCATGGCAGGACAGTCTGAGGAAGACTGAACAAACAACTCAGGAATGCAATGTCACATTGTGTTTAACTATTCTGCATGGCTCTTTGTGTTTTTATGTGACAGCCATCGCCAAAAAAAAAAGTTACCTTTGTCCATAAAAACAGGCGGAGACTCAACATTTCTGAATATCGGAAATTAGAATCATTCTTCACCACGTTTAAGAGTACAAACGAGGGATTTGACTTGGGATTCCAACCCCCGCATTGTGTAAAAATACAGGCAGACAAGTAGACAGCAAGCTGATCAGCAACTACAATCTATAACAAAACAAAAAGAACAGGGGCGTGTACAGGAGAGCATGGGTGGTTCTAGACAGGGGCCACCGGGGGCCCAGCACCCGTGTAGAACTGGTCCTGGTCCCTGTTATGGCCCCTGTGCTGAAGACAATATCACAGTGGCGGTCCGGTTCTTTGGGTGTGGGTAGCAGCCAGATGGCTGTCTGAACCCAGCGAGACGGCGTTCGGTAACTTTAACAGCAAAGGAAACATTTGTTTTCAACAAGCCCAACGTTGCCAGTGGACTAAAAACCAGGGCTTTGAACCGATTTTTTTCCCCAATCGGTTCGTTCCGAACAGAAACGGAATTATAGCGTTTCCGGTTATGAGTTAAATTGACGTTCCCGAACCGGTTAGAACAAAAAAATACTGTTCCCGGAACGGTTAATTTCGTTCCTTTCGTTTGACAAATATAGCTATTGATATTGTGTTTGGAATGAGCGTTTTACTTAACGATGGATCGTAATTTACCTCTTATTTAAGATGTGTAGCTCTGGTGGAGACACCGCTCTCTCTCTCCATTCAGTCAGCGAATGTGTGATGTGATGTCACACAGGAAGTGAACCTCAGCCGTCATGGTAACGTGCACTAACCTGTATGTGAGTGGAGCTAGGCGGAGCGACATACAGCTGGTGGAGTCAGGTTAAACGTGCGCAGGAAAATAATAACTTTTTTTTTTTTAGTTAATTAGGCAACAAAAACTTAGTATTAACCGGTATTAACCGGTTACCATTATTTTTAAATAAGTGTTCCAGTTCCAGAACATAAAAAATAATAACGTTCAGAACATAAAAAATAATAACGTTTCCGGTTTCGTTTCTGCCCCCCCCCCCCCCAGCGTTCAGTCGGGTTCTTCAGAGTCCTGCTGATGACCCGATTATTTGATTCATGCATGTTGAACCAGAGACATAACGGACCTTCGAGGGCTGAGGGTATGGACGGACCACTGAGCTATATAATACACTGAAGTGCTGATTTTGCTGAAAAACTGAAGTCACTGGCCGCCATCTTGCTACTCCCTACTCTCACAGAATCCCACAGGATTTGGTTGCAACAACAAGCAGTTTTCTGGCTGTGTGAAAACGTTTCACAGGTAATTCTACAGTCAGTGGATGTACTAACACTATCAACTACTAGGAAATTAGGTGCTGAAATATTTTACATGTATTCATATTAAAATATGTATATATATATATGTATGTATATATAAGTGTGTGTATATGTATATATGCATATATCTGTATACATATATGTAAATATATGTTTTTGTATATTGTTATTTATATATTTATAAATGTTATATATATATTTAAATAAATAAAATGCAAAATATTTCAGCACATGACTTTCTCAGTACTTGATAGTTTTAGAACATAACATAAAAGTATATGGCATTGGACATTTTAAAAGTTTTAAGCCCCACCTGAACATGACAAAATCCTTGTTATTCGATGTTGTAGCGCACATATTCCCTAGTTACTGGGGGAAAATAGGGAGTACCAATATGGCAGCCGATTAGCGGGCGATTAGCACTCCAGTGTACAATATAGATCAGTGGGACGAACCAGCAGGACTCTCTGCGGCTGCCGGATTGTATGGTCTAGGTTGCAGCAATAGTTGCTGGTTCTTCCACGTTTCTTATACCCGGTTTCCTTGATGGAACTCACTTCCAGTGTCCTCTGGATTCTCAAAATCACTTCTAGATTCAAACATTGTTAATAAATAGTTTGATTATTTAAAACAAATCTAAGAATTTGTGAATTCTTGTAAGTTCTGAGTGAAGAATTGTTATTTGTTGGATGTTGAATTTTATGTTTTGAGGGGAAAATTAGCTAAACTTTTCTGCTGCAGTTCTGAGCCGCTCATCAAATGATCTAATTTAAAATGCCCAGAGAGCTCCGAGTTCAGTTACACCATCTGTCTTTGCTTTTCATGCACGAAAAAAAAAGAGGACCTTCATTAGGTGCCTTATTAAGTCCTCCCTTTGTTTGTTTCTGGAGCTTGGCTCAGACGGGTCTGGCACAAAGCCAACGGCGCATTCATTCACTTGTTGGTTCATCTCCCAGCAGCTCAAATGTGCAGACATGATCCTTCAGAGAAACACAACAAAGCCTTTTCTCAATCAGTGTGGAGCCACGCATAAAACACCTAAAAGGTCCCGAAACTCGGAAAAAAAAACCTCTAGCTCCAACAAAATCCTTAGAATCCCTACAATTTCTGAAATGCAGCAACAAAATTATCGAACGCTATAAAGTTGGTCCATCTTACCAAACTGAAATAAAAAAAGATTATGAGAAAAATCCTCTTCCTCCAAGAAGTCACAAATCTGGGGGGAAGATAACGGTTCAGTTTCCTCCACAGCAACACTGCACGTTAATTTGGATTTTGTTTTATAAAAATAAATGTGACACATTTATTATATAAACAAAACTATAAAAGGTATTTGAATAAACTCAGGAATGCACCACTACTCCAGGTCAGTAATCAGGAGCCATAGTTTTAATGCTCTGTATTATTGTTGTGGTTTTGGCTACAGAGAAAAACTAATATTTAATAAAAGTACATTTAGAAAAATGTCAAATATGTGCATTTAAAATGTGTAAATTTAAAAACTTACATTAAGCAGAAAACCCCCAAAATTGAAATAAACTCTAATAAATATTTTAAATATCACATTAAATGGCAAAATCCCAAAGGAAAAATAGATCAAACTTAAAAAGCTGTGTAAACAGTGAAAATCATCTATTTACTCTTCAGGATCTGAGACTATCCATGTTGATTCCCCTGGGACAATTTTAATGTATTTGAAAAAAAATTAAAAGAATCTTCCATTGAAATTTGCTCGTTTTTATTTAATTTGAACAAAATGTTATAATTATTTGTGTTGATACTGTTTGTAACTTTTTTTGTTCAATCAATAAAATCCTGGATCTCAATGAGACAACCTGTGCAAATGTTAAATAAATAAAATACAAATATTCAGAAAGAAATAAAATAAAAATAAAAACTAATGAAACATAATTTTAATATTTTTTATAAGTAGATAAAAAAATAAATATATGAAGACATGTGTTTAGCAATTAAAAAAGTCAAAAGCAAAAATAAATGTTTAAGAAATCTTTTGTTGCTTTTTACTATTTTTCACTTGCTTTTTAGTTCTGGCATAAATTATTCTACTTCTTTATGGTTTTGTGCAAAGCTTCTTTCATAGCAAACAACTAAAGGCAGGAAAAGTTCAAGCTTCCACCGCCATTGTAGTTCTGGGCCAGACAAATAACTGATGTTTTTCTGAAGTTTGTGTTTTTGATTTTATTTTGTCGATATTTGTTTTGTTTTGTTTTGTTTTTTGTCTCCCCCAGCCAAATAAACACGCAACGAACATGCTGGAAAATGTAAAGAAACCAGGAGGGGGCGTGCCAGCTCACCAAACATCTGCAGGAAGATGGAGAGGACGGCTGGGTGGAGGCGTGAGGAGAGGTTGTCATGGTTACTAGCACCCTGGGTATTGTGGGTAATGATGCAACATCTCGGTTTCCTCGCATTTGTCCTTCGCTCCTCCGCGCTCCACGGAGGAGAGCGACAACAGAGATGCCTCCACTGAGCTCCATCCATACCAGAGGCCTGCAACCTTTACTGTCTAAAGAGGCATTTTACCTACAGTCCACTTATATTAAACTCGTTCAGAGCCAGAAATGTTGCCTGACAAGTTATAATTTTCTATAAAGATCTACTGTTGGAAATATGTTGTCATCATTATAGAAATACCTTTTTATGTCTATTTTGAGGAGGAGGGACGGGATGTTGATATTTGTGGATGAAGATGTAAAATATATATATATATATATATATATATATATATATATATATATATATATATATATATATATATATATATATATATATATATAAAATCATGGTTTCCAGCAAATATTGAGTTAAAATTAAACATTACTGCCAATTTTAGCCTTACTCTGTTGTGAAAATGAAAAGCAATTATTTCAAGAAAAAACTGCTAAAACCTGCATTTATTATTATTATTATTATTATTATTATTATTATTATTATTATTATTATTATTATTATTATTATTATTATTATTATTATTATTATTATCACATTTAAATACCATAATAAAAATACAATTTGTAGTCAAGTTTTTTTAGAGCCACTGAATGGTCCAGAGAGCCACAGGTTGCAGAGCCCTGATCTATACAATCTGGTCCACTCACATCTTCATCTGCTTCTCTTGTCAATTTTAAGTCAACTGAAGTTTGCAATTTCTAAACAATATCACTATCTTACCCTAAAGCCACCCTTTTGTTGTTGGAGTTTATCTGAAATAACTGCTGGTAATTCCACAAACCGCATATTAAACAACAGAGTTTTCCTGTGTTGCAAAATTCTTTTCAGGCAGCAGCTGCAGCGGGTGATTCCGGCCACACGGGGGCGACATTTTGCGTCGCAGCTTGAAGGTGGAGCGACAAACAGGCCGAGGATGACACACTTTATTCTGATCGGCTCATAGAAACATATTGCATTTTGGAAATATACACTGTATGCAAGAAGAAGAAAAAAACTTAAATTAGAATCTACATTATTTTTGGCCCAAAAATCTACACAAAAAATAAGAGAAAACATTTTCTGTGGTGCGTTAAATTATTTCCAGTTTCTAAATGTCTTTGTCTTGAGGCCCCAAGTTTGTCCAGACCAGTGCAGATCCAACAAATCCAGCTGCTGCGATTGTCTTCATCGGTACAGTTGCGTAACCACAGAGGGAAGAGGAGATGAAGACGTTTTCCTCAGGCAGCGGCTTCGCTCCTCTGGCTGAACAACACCTCCACCACCTTGGGGTCGGCCAGCGTGGAGAGATCCCCCAGGTCCTTCTCGTTGCGAGTGATCTGCCGGAGGATTCGCCTCATTATCTTTCCTGAAGAGGAGGAGGAGGAGGAGGAGGTAAGCGTTTCAGAGGAAAACAAAGGAGGACAGGGGGAGGAAGGGGGTGCACGTGTTACCTGAACGGGTCTTTGGCAACGCCGGGGCGTTTTGAATGAAGTCTGGCGTGGCGATTGGTCCTATTTTCTCTCTCACTAAGAAGCAAAAGCAGAAAAAGGGGAGGAATCTAAGGTTATTTCAAAAAACAACTTTATGTAATGCTTAGGACTTGCTGCTTCAGTTCCTGGATATTATGTTGATGTCAAGTTATTCACTCTTTTGTGAATAAAATCCTACAAAAACAATCATATGCTGCTATTTTATGACTTACAATAACTAAAATGTGAATTACTGAATTTGTATTACTGAAACCTGAAGCTGCACCAGTCCAGAGATCAAACTGTTCCATACAAGATGTCAAGCAACATTTGGAGAGGAAAAAAAATTAAATATTTTTGTGCAATTTAAAGTTAAAAGGCTTTCTGTGCAAATGTAAATAAGGACAAAGCTCTAATCTGGTACAATGCATGAAATGGGGGTGCTTATGTTTGGGTTGTACATTGTCCCTTGTTCAAATAAAGTTAAAAGTACAACATTTGATTTAGCCGACATTTTTATTTAACCATTACATTAAACAGATGTCATTGTAGGTTTATTTTCCTACTTCTAACGTCAATGAGGGGGAAAAAAATAAATAATTCAGGACTAAAATTATTTATGAGACGTTTTTCTAATTTATTTTTAGTTAGATTTAAAATCATAATAATTGAGTTAATCTCATTTATTCATCCATGCAGCCACTTTGTGTAAGGCGGCTTTAACTGTCTATTTTATTTATTTATTTATTTATTTTCAATTTCTTTGAGCAAAAATACAAGTAAGATTTACATTGAGATGTTAAGACATTTTAGTAGTGCTCAAAAGGAGTAGGAAACTGTATATTACAGTTTATCAGGCAGCTATTAGCCAACAAACATATTTTTTTATGTCTGAACTGGAAATTAAAAGGCAACATAAAATGGACAACGGTCCATGGCATATATTGTTTTTTAGGTGTATCATTTATCATTTGTAGAGCATCATGTGTTTTGTGTTTTGTATCCATGGGTTTCTTTAGGAAGGATAACATAACTTACAGACTGCAATAAAATTAGTTTAATTAATCAGTTTCTGTTTTGTTTTGGGGGTTTTTTTGTGCAAATTTCTTAGATTTCTAATGCAACTGGAAGACTTTTTCCTGGACATATTGATAAATTCCCAGTGGTTGCAGTTCTCCCGCCTGAGTCTGAGCCCTCACCCAGTCTCTTGAGCTCGTCCACCACCTTCTTGTCGAACTCCCCGCTGTCTTTGAGGGTAACAAAGCAGTAGAGGCACTCTCCCTTCACCCTGTGAGGTCGGCTCACCACGGCCGCCTCCGAAACAGCCGGGTGGAGCGTCAGCGCCGCCTCCACCTCCGCCGTGCTGAGGAGGTGGCCTGGAGGACGAAACAAAGTCGCAAACTAAACACAGAGAGGCACAACTTCCTTTAAAAGGGGTTTTATTTGTTCGCCGGGCTTTTTGAAGCAGCGAGCTCACCTGACACGTTCAACATGTCGTCTATCCTCCCTGTGATCCAGAAGTATCCGTCTTTATCCCGCCTGCTGCCTGAGAAGGACAGAAAAAACAGGATGAACGACCTCCAAAACAACTTTAAAGCCAAAACACCCGTGACCTTGCGAGAAATTTTGCGACTGTTTTGACGTCTCACCGTCACCAGTCACATAAAAGCCTGGGAACTTTTTGAAGTAGGTGTTTTCGAAGCGCTCGTGGTTTTCATAAAGGGTGCGCATTATTCCCGGCCAGGGTTTTCTGAAAACCTGCGAAGAGCACAGTTTGAATGCACACGTTGTTAATCAGTTTTCAGCTTTAAGGTAAAGAGCACACTGCAAAAACAGAACTAAAATGAAGTCAAATTTTCTTGAATTTAGTGTCTTTGCCCTTGATTTGAGCAGGTAAATAAGATGAGCTGCCAATAGAATGAGTATTTTGACCCCTAAAATAAGATAATTAGACATACTGCACTTGAAATAAGATGATGGAGATGAATTGTTCCTATTTTAAGTGCAGAAATCTTATTCCATTGGCAAATCATCTTATTTGCGTGCTCAAATCAAGGACAAATACACTCAGTTTAAGAAAATTTGACTTATTTTTAGTTTAGTTTTTGCAGTGCAGAAACTCAATAAGAAGTTTCGGTATTCATCGTCGGTTGGAGGAAGAAAAAAGGAAATTACCAGATAACCCTCAGCCTCGCCTTCCACTTCCTCTCCGTGTTCGTTCAGGATGGTGGGCTCTACTCCGAAGAAAGGAAAAGTCTGAAATATGAGCACACAGAACTCAGTTCTTACATTCAGAAAGTCAAAAGTCTACACACCCCTGTTAAAATTCAATTCTAATGTTTTGTTGTAACTCGTGCAGGTTTCTTTAAGCAGTGTTTTTAGATGGTGATCCTGTAGAGGTCTGTGTTACAGCTGATCCGAAGAAGCCTCTGACCGAAGACATTGTTTCAGTGCCGTCTCGTGAAGATGATCGTTTTTAAAGCGTCTTTGTTAGCAGAATCATCACCAGCCTTCTTTATCGGCTTGTAGAGCTTTTTTAACTCTGAGTTTAAGGTAGATACAGAGACGGTGGATCTGCAGCGTCTTGCTGCAAATACGAAAGGACCAAAGCTTTCTGGAGAAGCACCGATCAGTTCCTTCTTGGCCGTTTATATATATATATATATATATATATATATATATATATATATATATATATATATATGAATATAAATAAATAAATGAGACGTTCTTAAATGTGACTTAACTCCTTTTCCAGGAGTGAGACAAACATCTTAGAGGAAACATGTAAAACGAAAAGACAAATAAAAGCCTGTTTAATTAGTGTTCACATCCTTAAACTGATTACTAAGGTCTCAACCTTTTATTGGTAGGATGCCGTTCAGTTGTTGACCTGGATGTTTTGCTTAGAATCACGGCGATCCTGAAGGAAACCCTTCCTCATCTTCACTTTTCTAGTGTACAGCTGAAGACTTTGGGTCAAAACTGGCTTGTTTTTGGAGCCGGTCATAATTTCTCCCACTCTGACAAAAAGACCATTTTCATCTAAGCATAACTAAACCCACAGCATGACGCCGCCACCACCATGTCTGACTGTGTGCAGGGTGTGTTGAATCAACGTGTCGTTTGGGGTTTTTGGCCGAAATGTTCTAGTGTGGTTTCATCAGACAGTGAACCATTCTTACAAAATGTCTTTTTTTTTAATGTTTTTTAGCCATGACTGGGTATTTTATCTAGAAGAATACACTTCTGTGTCTTAGTGCACACCTAAGGAGGATTCAAGGGAATATTTTAATATGTTGAACACAAACGGTTCTTCAGCGTTATGGTCAGCCTCTGGCGACGTTCCATGGACCCGGTTCTTATTTGTCTTTTCATCAATTTAGTGTAACATCTAAATATGTAATGCTAATAATTGGTGCCTATGTCCAGAGGTTATTGGGCGAGTCGGGGGGGAACCTAATTTAGAGCGACCATTTATGGATTCAAACCCAGCCTTGGATATCGACCGGAAGCTGTTTGCTTTTGTAACGCAGGCATGCTAACTACTGCCCTCACCATGCAGTTCACATCATTTTGTCTTATTTAGAAATTTCCTGCAGAATTTGAAGGAAAAATAAGTATCATTGCAAAAGACTGAGCAAAGCAATCCTGGAAAAAAAAGATCATACCATGTTCATTTTTCTCATATGAAAAATGCAAAAAATTAAAATGAGGAGCATTAATGAGGATGAACTCAATTTCTGCCCACTGATGTGTCGGTTAATGGCAACACGTAATAAATTGTTGCTGCTCAAACAAAAGTGCTTCTTTTAAAAAAAAATAGTAGAAATAAATGTTTAAAAAAATCTTTAAAAATCACGTTAGAAGTTATTGATTTTCTTTACACAACTAATTATTTACCCATATTTATTCAGAAATCTAGTAAAGTTCACAAACGTTAAAGCAATATTCAGTCTGTTTCCATATAAGGTGTAAATAAGACATGCCTGTGCTAATTCTCAGTTATCTGGGTCATGGATGTGACGTTTTGGTTTAACTTAAAAACATCAGATTGTCACTTACAGCAGATCCTGGTTTCAGAGGCGTGGCGGCAGGTAGAGGCGTCAGCACATGACCCCCCTGCAGGGGATTTAAAAACAAAACATACATAACTAACATAAATACACACACACAGGATCTAGCTCTAACCAAAGCTGGCTCCTGGTCAGGGTTGCATGGTATAATAAATCACAAATGACATCATCACAGCATCAATTGTTTTTGTAATATCACAGCTGCAGAGGTCCGCTTGGGTGCAATATTTGGTAAGATATTATAATGCAGGTACTGTACATGCAAGTTGTGGACACAAATAATAAAGTCATATGAAATGAATTAGAACGTGTTGCAATGAGGGTTGTTCGTCGGATTTAAAGCACCTTTAGATGATGACGGGTATCAAAAGATTTTATCAAGCCCAGATTTTTGTATAAAAAATTATTTCTATTGACCTGATGTAACATTTTAATCTTAAATGTCATGTTTTCATTACATGTAAGCATAAAATCAAGAGTCTGTCTGTAGTTAATCTATCAAATAGGTTTCACTTGGTGGATTGAAATTCTGAATTAAATGTACCTTTTACCAATATTCCTGTGGAACCAACTCCCAGTTTTGGTCCGTGAGGCAGACACCCCGTCTACTTTTAAGACTAAAAAGTAGACAGGGTAACCTAACCCAATCCTTTAGAGTGGGTTTGGTTACCCTGTGAGTTAGCCTTCCATCTTTCCTTGTCTGCTTTACCTTAATTAAGTTTCTTAACTCTTGGCTCTCTGATTCTGGACCGTTTTTGACCACGACTCCAGCCTGGCTCTGAGTTCTTGTCTGCTTTCTCCTGCCAATCATCTTCTGCTGTGAGCAGCCTGCTCCAGTCCAGTCTGGACATGTTTCTGCCCACATCTGTTTTTGTTTAATTGTTTAGTTTTTTTAAATTAAACCTTTTAAAGCGCAACTCTGTGTCCATGTTGTTACAATTATGTAGCAAATATTGAGTAACGGTACTGCAGTGAAATGTTTTCCTAATGTCCTGGAGCCCTGGTTGTGAGAGTCTGAAGGATTCGGTGGGAATCCCTCCCTCACCGTCTCAGTCTGCCAGAAAGTGTCGACCACGGGACACCGGCTCTGACCGACCACCTCGTAGTACCACTGCCACGCCTCGGGGTTGATGGGCTCGCCCACAGTACCCAGAATCCTCAGGCTGGAAAGGTCATACCTGGCAAGACGACAAAGAACAACCTGATTCGACCTTAATTATAAGGTTAATTATCATACACTGTTAAACCAAGCTGGGCCTATTTATTCAACAAATGTGATATGAATACGCGGTGAAAGTACGTTTCTGAACTTATTTAGTAGGAAACTGTGACCAAAATTACTGCCACGCATTTCTTTTGAGGTCAACAAATATTAACTTCAGTTAAACAATATTTGTTTCTTGGATAGACCTTTAGCTCTAATTTAATGGATCACATTGTAATTTATATAGAAGTGCAATTTATGAATGAAACTAAATCTGTATTTTGAACATGCAAAGTATGTGTTTTCAGAAAAAAGGAGGTGCTATTTAAATATAGCATATTAATGTGATGCTTTAACCAGACGCTCCAACTCACTTCTGCACGGGTTCTTGTCCAAACTTCATCAGCAGGCGGATGGCTGTGGGAGCCGTGTAAAACTTGGTCACCTTGTACTTTTCTATGATCTCCCAGAAGCGGCCGACGTGCGGGTGGACCGGAACGCCCTCAAACTGCAATCAGACGGACACGAGAGCGCGCGTGAAACGGTGAGCGGGGGGGATTCGTACGCCTCCGACGTCTGGTCCCATGGATGAGGAGCTGGCGGTAACTCACGAGGACGCTGGTGGCGCCGTTGGCCAGAGGGCCGTAGGTGATGTAGGAGTGGCCTGTGATCCAGCCGATGTCTGCGGTGCACCAGTACACGTCGTGGCGTTGGTGATCGAAAACGTACTTGAAGGTGAGGAAGGTGTAGAGCAGGTATCCAGCAACAGTGTGGACCACGCCCTGTTGTGATTATCAGACAGGAAGAGTTTATGACGACCATCTAACAACAGGCCAGGCTCACACCGAAGTAAGAAAAGGGAGGTTGATCAAGCTCGTCGGCAAAAGTCTTCACACCCCAACATGTTGTCACTTTTCTACCACACACTTTAATTTGAGTGTGTAGGATAAACCAACAAAAATTCATGTATGGGTGTGGTGGAAGGAAAAGGACTCAAAAATCTACAAAAAAAAAACATTACAACCTAAATAAAAACCACTGCAGCCAGTTATAAATCAACTTGTTCTGTGAAGGCCTCAGAGGTTTGTTAGAGAACATTGAGGACCGAACAGCACCGTGAACACCAAGGAGCACAGCAGACAGGTCAGCCAAGTTAGGTGATAGAACAAGATCCCGAGCTTTGACCATCTCACAGAGCTCTGATCACGCTGGCATCTGAAAATAAAGACATTTGTACCGGCGAAACCTACACAGACATGGCCCTCTGCTTCAGCTGATAGGCCAGGGATGAAGAGCATTAAGGCCGATGAGGCAAGAACAGAGAGATTCTTCATACTTCACAGGAACTCTCGGCACACCCACTTCATATTTATCCATTAGGCAAGAAGAGGGTTCTGCCCAGAATATCGTCAGAAAGAAAGTTGCAGGAACTCCCAAACCAGGCGTCGTTTTGTCTTTTCAACCCTTGGAGAGAAAACGTATTCATCTGTTTTTGCAGATTATTGACTTTCAATCTGAGAAGCAGCAAACACACCAGTGTTAACTCTAGACGAGCAGGCCCTAGGCTTTATGCAGGAGCAGCAAGAAGAAAACCGGTGCTCCTGTTTGCAGCGTCCCCAAAGCAATGTGGAGGACACAGCAAGCGCATAGAGGAAGGTGCTCTGGTTTGATGAGAGCTGCACTCAAAATACGGCCGGGTGGAAATTTAACCCTGCACATCACTCTGAAGAGATAAGCAGAGTGAAACATGGTGGAGACAACATCATGCTGAGGAGATGCAGTTCCTAAGCAGGGACAGGAGAGCTGGTCAGAGCTGATGGGAAGATGGAC
This sequence comes from Fundulus heteroclitus, assembly GCF_011125445.2. Taxonomy (NCBI): domain Eukaryota; kingdom Metazoa; phylum Chordata; class Actinopteri; order Cyprinodontiformes; family Fundulidae; genus Fundulus; species Fundulus heteroclitus. The sequence goes on along the minus strand of NC_046366.1, from coordinate 28,389,824 downwards.
CTTAATACGGAGCTGCACTGGAATGGATTGGAATGGTCTAGTCCAGAGGTGTCCAAACTTTTTGGCATGTGGGCCGAAATTCTGAAGTCTAAAGTACTCGAGGGCCAAAAAATGGATGATAATAATAACGATAAAAATAACCCAGAAATGATGTTGTGATTCTTTTTCCTGCTTCACAAAATATGATGATTTCAATTAAACAAATTATTCTGAGTGTCTGAAGGAAAAGGATGTTAAATCACTGTAGATCCAAAGCTAAAAACGGGTTTTGCACATTTGCTTTATTAAAAGATGGTCAAGCAGTTTGCTAATTATGTTAGACTCAACTGAAAATAAAAGAAACCTGAATTATTTTTGGTCTCGCAATATGAGAACTGGATTTGGGTCGGTATTTATTTTAAAACACTGTATTTAGCTAATTTTAATAAAAATTTGATGAAAAAAACCTTTAAATGCACAAAAATTTGCCTCTGAGTTAAAGTCCTCAGACAGATGTGGTCATATTTACTATGAAATTAAATAGAATGTAAAAACTGTGGTTATTTAAACATGAATATATTGTGTTGTACCAGATGTTTTCAGTTGTAAGATGAAAACTTGTCTGGATTAATTGTAGCCTAATAGAAATAAAATGTTTCCATCTCCATCAGCCAAATTTTTCCAGTAGACCAAATGCAGTTGGGGGGGCCACACAGAATCAGTCCAGGGGCCACAAATGGCCCCCGGGCCGCACTTTGGACATGCCTGGTCTAGTCAAAGCCCAGACCCAAAGTCTGTTAAGGTCTGTTGCAAGACTCAAAACTGACAGAGCTTGAGCTATTTTGGAAAGAAGAATGAGCAAAAATGTCAGCTTCTAGCAGAAATTAGTCAAAGACAGCTGACCACACGTTCTTCTCACTGTGTTGAGAACTTCCTTTGCAAAAAATCCAAACCATGTATCTGTTTCCTCCCCCTTTACAAGAATCCTAAAAATCTCCTTATCACGTGACAAAACATGTGAAAAAAAATGTAAGCAGTGTGAATACTTTTTGCCGTAAGCCCTGTGAGACTCGTTACTTTAGGTTTGCCGGTGGAGCCGCTGGTGTAGAGGATGAAGAGCGGGTCCTCGGCGTCCAGCCACTCAGGTTCACACTCCTCAGGGGAGTCGCTCATCGCCTCGTCCCACCACACGTCTCGCTCCGAGTCCCAGGGGGTCTGAACACACAGAGGAGAGGATTCAAAATACAAACCTGCTCCATTTTCCCAACAGGGATATTTTTTATGCTTTATATACTCTGGTAGAGTTTATATTCAAATGTCAGTACGCTAGGGGAATGTAAAGACAAAGTCAAATTCCTTATTATGTGCCCAAACTTGGCCGTTAAAGCTGAGTCTGATCTCTTTTTTTTTTAAGGTGGTCTTGTCTATTTAAACAAATCAGTAATGTTTTCATGTGAAAAGGCAACAGAAATTAGCCTTTTCATGGGGATTTAATGGTTTCAATGTAATTTAAATTTGGGGATTAATGTAAAGTTGTATAAAACACCTATTTAAATATTTGTTCTCTAACATAAAAAGCTCATTTAATGAGAGCTAAATATATCGTATATGTTTCTCTGGGGGCTAATTTTAAAGAACAAAGCAGCAAAACTCCAACATGCCAACCTGTAGTTTGTTACATGAAGCTCCTGTTTTCGTCCTGAGTGCTTGGTGCTTGATAACCAGGCATTTGGTGACACTAGACGACCCTCTGGATAAAAAAAAAAATATAACAAAGAAAATGAAAAAGGATGAGACATTTTAAACATTCTGACAATAATTGGTGCTCTGACCGTTTTTTTTTTAGGGTTGTCAAAATAATTGATATCTCAATTTAATCAATGCTCATTTGCATCAAATGCTGCAAGCTAGAGCTACTGCACTGGTATTTGAGGGTAACATAAAAAGGTACTGTAAAGCTCCTGTGTCTGGACCAGAGTAGACATAAAGCTCCTGGAAGACATAAGCTAACGCTGTCCCTTTAAATGTTAGCTTCACAGAGACATACAGACAATGACCGGGTCCTGCCAGTCATATCGCCCAGCCCTACAACTGTAGTGGCATTTACTTGTATCAACAGCAAAGTTTACAGGCAAATGGAACCACACAGTGACACGCTAAAGATAAGCAATTATAATAAAAAATATATAATTACATGACTGGATCAAAGATACACACTTAAATAAGATATTTACACTCAAAATATTAGTTTTATCAGGTCTGCTGTTTTGCCAGAAAGGGAGATAACACTTAAAGGAGCAATAAGTAAGAACTTTACTGTAAAATTAATCAAAATGATTCTCATTTATCACCCAGGATGGAAGTAACATTCCCCCTAAACACTCATTCCTCTCCATCAACAACGTCTTAGTCACGTTTGTCTCCTTTAAAACCTAGAGGTACGGTCTGGAACTACTTCAGTTCAGAGTGTAGCCAGTGTTTACTTCCTGGTTCCTGAGCCAATCATATGAGAGTTCACAGGGTTCTCAAAACAGAGCACAACATTTAGTATTTTATTTTTGGCAAAAGGGCAGCAGCCTGTAAACATGGAAGCCAGTAAGAGAATCATAGAAAAAATAAAGCAGAATAGAACATTATATACATGTCCTGTGAAAGTAAAAATTTCAATGGAGTTTCACAGCAACAACAGACCGTTTAGAAACGGCATATTAGATTATCACTGGCAGGCTGTTAATACCAATTTGATTATTTACTTACTGTTGCTTTAAATTTCTCTAAAGGAGGGCTGAATTGTCCCCTACTTATTGGATTTGCCCTAACAAAGGTAATGCTCCTAACCAGAAATAACCCTGTACCTACAAAACTTGTTGCCGCTGTATCGAAAAATAGCATCAAGTATTTTTCTTAGTTTAGATAACGAGTTTGAAAGAGGAGTTTCGTAACACCCCTAGTCTTAAATGTTCTCACAACTTGCTTAAAAAACTACGCTAGAATTCTGTTTATTGCCTCATGAACTGGGGCATTCAGTTTCATTTATATCCCTGAAGCATATGATAATTTTTGAGGAATATCACCCATGGATAAATTTTTTTTTTTTTAAAAATCCCCTGTACAAATGATTACTAAAATATATAAAGAAAAGATTAACAAATAAAATGCACACACCATTATTCAAGGACTCAATATCAGCTGAAAATAAATGTTCCACCAGATTTATGCTGGTCACATGAACCAGCATCAGTGTTTTGTTCGAGTCTTTTGTTTTAAACCCACAGCTGCACCTGTGACTCTTTGTGTGTGTCGGATGATAACCCTACCCAGCGTGCTGTGCCGTTTTCTGCGGTCGCCCCTCTCCGGCTCTCGTTCCCATTGGAGATGAGCAGCTCGGGCTTGTCCTGATGGATTTAAGTGCTCCATGTTGCCCGGCAACCCGGTAATCTAAAAGCCCAGCGGTGTGTTGTTTCCAGCCGCTCTGATAACAGCTGACTGCACTGTGTCTGTGTGTAACTCTCATTTTTCCAGGGACCGAGTCCCATTACCGGGCGCAGCTTATGTAAATACGTCTGGTTGCTGGGAACTGGGAAATATCCGACCGTACGAGCGGGACCTACTTTTCCCTGCACTTCTCCAGCGCTTCATCCGAGATCTGCTTCAGGTTGATCAGTTTGTCTCCTCTGTAAACACCATCTGTGTGTGAGGCAGACACAGACGGACGTACAGTCGGAGAGGAAGAAGCATATAATGAGGTGTGAAACAGAACAGATGAGTATCATTTTACAGCCCCCCACCTCCTCCCCCGGTGCATCCTGGTGATGCACACATGTTTGAAACTAATGTACCTGCTGTGACCAGAACGCTGCTTTGGGCATCCGTAATTCTCTCACACAGTGACTCGGAGGAGAATCCTGCAAACTGAACGGAGAGGAATGGTATCAGTTTTAAAAGAGTTATCTTTTATCTCTAATTACACGCATTTGGGTCTGTTGAATTAAAAATACATTTGTGATTGTGTGATTTTAATCCCTTAAACTGTTGGTATTGCCTCCTACTTGAGTGTTTTACACACTAATTAAACGGATTTCAAGCCAGCTGACAGTGCTGTTAGTTAAATTAGTCATTAGGCAGTTGAGTGTTGGAGTTTTCCCACCAGCTTTTTTTTAAGATGCCTTTGTTTCGCCCGCTTTCCTTCAGAGCCTGAAAACTTAGCACCCAGCGGCAGCGGCTGAGCGTTTTCATTCAAAACTGGAACTTCCTGACAAGTTGTTGAGCTCGTCTGCATTTTGCCCCGTCTACACACTTGTTTGGATTGAGTAAATTAGTCTGTATGAGGAGAATAGTTACCATTGGGTATCCTCTCCCTGCAGAGTGTTTAAATAATTAGCTCTGGCTGAGGGAAAAACAATCATCACAAAGCTTGTTTAGGATTTCACGCGCTTTGATTGTGAGCCTTGTGTGAGTGTAGGATTTCCAGCTAAAACATGCTGCCACAGATTTGTTTTTAATTAATTAATTTGCTTCTTTGTTAACTGATACCTTCAGATAAGGACTTGCTTGTCTGCTTCAGATCATTTTCCAGCTACAAAACCCAAACTTGGACTTCAGTATACAAACTGATGGCCGGGGACTCTCCTTCAGGATTTTTTAAGGTTAAAGACAATTAATTGTCTCATCGATTACTACTAATTGTCCAGATCCTGAAGCAGAAAAACAGGCCCATCATACTGCCACTATTATAGTTCGACTTTCCGTTAATGTTCTTCCTCTAAGCAGCGTTATTTTGATACCGGCTGTGTCAGAGTATTTTCACTAAAGTCTTGGGGATTGTCTAGTTATTTTGCCAAATGTGAGACTGGCCTTTTTATTCTGTGTGGCTTAGCAGTGGTTTTGGCCTCCGAACTTTCCCGTAGATGCCATTTTTATCTCTTAAACCAAGAACACTGACCTTAACTGAGGCAAATGATGGCTGAAGTGGTTTAGATGGTGTTCAGGGTTTCTTTTGGACCATCTGGGTGAGTTGTCAATGCCGTATTGGAGTGCTTTTGGTAGGCAAGCTAGCCCTCAGGTCCACCACTGTTTAAGTTTTTCTCTGTTTCTAGACAATGTTTGTCACTGTGGTTCACTACAGTCCCAACGCCTTAGAATTGGCTTTGTAACCTTTTCAAAAGCGATAGAGATGACTAACTTTGTTGCTCATGTGTTCTTGGGAGCACGTGTTGCATTTTGAGATCTTTTAGCCTACTTCATGCTGTCAGATGGGTTCTTTTCAAGTGATTTCTCGATTCAACAAGTCAGGCAGTAATCAAGCCTGGATGTGGCTGCTTAAAGTGTAACTCGTCCCCAGAGGCTTTCTCCACCCAATCTCATATTTGAAACATTTGCCAAGAGGAGGCGGTGCCCGGCGGACCAGGAAACGTGCGTGGTTGAGGGCTGGGCTACTAGTAACAGCTAAATAAATGCTAAATAAACTAACTGACTGCTAAAGTAATAAATCACAAACCTGAAAATCGATTGAAGGACCACAAAACTCACTATACCACCTCGTTAAGGAGCCACAAGACAGAGCCCCACAGCGGCCGAGCTACTTGCGGCCGCTATTCTGGGTGACGTCACAGAAACTTTTGGAGCCAATAGCAATACTGATTTGAAATGCAATGCAGGAGGACAGCCGTTAAACCTGAGGAGGGTGCCACACAGGTGGTTTTGGACAAAACAATCAGGAATTCAACAAATGTGCAGTAAATTGTGACCAGGATGATACCCATGTATACAGTTTATTAGCAAAAATTGATTTGGGTATGAGCTCCCCTTTATGAAGCAAAAATGTTGTTAATTAAAACCAGATCATGATTTACATTCATATTTTGACAAAGGGCCAGGTGAACTTTTATAGTCCCACCCTAAATTTAGCTTGATGATCCAATGATTCAATTGTGACCCAAAAAAAAACGCCATAAAACTATAAGGTGGTAAATACTTTTGTCGTGGTCATGTAGAAGTAGCAACAAGATGAGTATTATTTTCTTTCTTTTCCTAACGTCTGCTGTATAAAAGGAAACATTTAAACAATACAAAGACTGTAAAGAAAACGTTTAATATTAAGTCGTCTACTGATGGACGCACAAGAAGTGAGAGCAAACTCAAATGGACAAAAATCTGAATATTTTCTGGGACAATACCTGCTTGAGAAGCAACAGCATCACGTTGATCAAATGGAGTGAATTTTGGGTGATAATTCAGGAAAATTAATTACTTTCTATTTCTTCTGAAGGGCTCCAAAACAAAACACTTCTCAGACATTATTGTACTGGACTGTCACAAACCTTGGGTTCTTTTTCAAACTATTGATTTTATGTTAAAGCCCAATATTTATTGTGTCGAGTCTACACCTGCTGTTTGTGAAGCCTTTTTACGTTTCTTTATGGAAAAGGTCACTTCCACGCCCCCTGATCCACCAGCCTCCTTTTTATGCCCTGCTGGTTTTCCACAGCTTTGAGCCTGTGACTATTGTCCTTTTTACAGGAGACTGTCGGCAATTTAAAGCCCTCAGGTTCTCCTAATGACTGCATTCCTGTCAGACTTTTCGTGGACCTGATGCCAACAGTTGGGTCTTCTGTCCTGCAAAATTAACAGCAGTCTGTCTTAAGGAGTGGTACCAGGATGTTTTATTGACGCTGTAGTCCAGCCTTTGCTTAAAAAAAAAACCTGGTCTGGATGAAGCACTCCTTAGCAATTTTAGACCAATTTCAAAACTGCCATTTATGTCTGAAATTGTGGAGAAGATTGTGCACATGCAGTTATCAGCCTTTCTTTTAGTGAGTAATGCTTCTGACATTTTCCAATGCAGTTTTGAATCTTTGCAGAGCACAGTCTGCAAAGTTTTCAACAATATCTTTTTAGCTACTGACTCTGGCGACTGTGCTGTTCTTTTGCTTTTAAACTTAACTGCAGCCTTTGATCCCAGTGGATCATAAAATGCCTTTATCTCATATTGTGTTAGTCATGGAAATTCTGTGTCCTCCACTGCTCCTCTTATATGGAGTACCTCAGGGTTCAGTTTTAGGCCCCCTTCTTTTTACTTTATATCTCCATTCACTTGGATCCATCCTTTGGAAGCACGGTGTCTCTTCTCACTTTTATGCAGATGATAGCCAGATCTATGTGCCACAATCTCTGTTGAAATGTCTAAATGTTTAAATTTTAATGGAAAAAAAAAAGACAGAGGTGATGGTTTTTGGTGGCAGAGAGCCTGCCTTTAGACCTGAACTATCTTGGTCAGTTTATATAGTCCATGCTGAGTAAAACACACTTTGAAACAGTAAACCAAGCCTTTGTGACCACTCGGCTGGATTACTCTAATACACTTTATTTTGGTGGATCTTTAATTGCATGTCTGCAGACGGTGCAAAATGCTGCTGTGCGTCTTTTAACTTAGATACATAAGTTTGAACACATCTCCCTGCTGGTAAACTTGCTTCACTGGATGCCTGATAATTTTAGGACTCATTTTTTATATATATATTTGTTTTTAAGCATGTAAATGGATTTGCCCCACCTTACATCTCTGAGCCCCTACATCACTATGCACCGCCCCATTCTCTCAGATCAGCTAACCTTTTACTCTTGTCAGTAGTAAGAACCGGGCGTAGGCTAAGAAAGGACCGTGCTTTCTCTGTAGCCGGTCCCAAACTTTGGAATGATTTGCTCAGTATCATTTTTATACTTTTTTAAATCTCTTTTTAAAAAAAACAAATCTCTTCTTGGCTTTTGATACTCAAAGGAAGTTGGTGTTTGTTGATTTTAAGCCATTCTGTGTGTATTCTCCTATATAGTTTTTTTTTTTTTTTTTATCAATTTCACTGAATTTAATGGTGTTTAAATTTGTGTACAGCACTTTAGTCTCTGTGTTTAAAGTGCTTTATACATAAAGGTAATTTTTGCCCAATCTGTATAATATGATTAATTTTGACTTTGTAAAGTACCTCGAGATGACATGTTTCATGAATTGGCGCTATATAAATAAAATTGAATTGAATTGAATAAAGTTGGATTTATTCACAAAAATACGACCTTTTTTGATATCGCCCTCTAGTGGATATAAACACTGTCCCATTTTGTTCACTTTTAGCATGTGGCTGCATCAGTTCATACTTTCAATGTATTGCATTTACCAGTTTAGAAGCCCCACCGCTACAAAAACACAAAATTGAAATAACTTGTATCGACCCCCTAACCTGACGCCGCCAGATAGATTTGCTCCGCATATCCATCTGGAAACCTTCCGTTGAAGTAATTTTGGGAAGGGGCGAAAATACTGGTTAGCTGATTGGCCTATGTTGGTGATAGACGGGCCAAATAAACCAATCAGATAAACGAAGCATATGACGTACTTGTCCACATGCTTTGTCGTCGCTCTGTTACGAGCGACGACGAAAACACAACCACAAGCCAAGCTACTCTTGCTGCTGCAGGTAAAGGCTCGTTAGCTCAGCAGAGAAATACTCTGTACTTCCGATAAAACTTGCTCGATAGCCACGCTAACGCTAGTTTCATCGGCTGAAGCCGCCATGTTCTTTAGACTGAACTGTCGCGCTTCCGGTTGCGTCACACCTCAACCCGCCTCAAAGCCAACGCTGATTGGACGTTCGTTTGGTGAACGGCTCCAAATTTTCTTTAACGGAGAGTAGCCAGACTGATCTGCGAGTGGAACCTTGAAAGCTCGCGAGATCAGGATGGTCTCACGAGGCTATCGACCCCCCCCCCCAAAAAAAAAAAACTAACTTTACACAATCATATTATTGAATTTTTTAAATATATTTGATTATACATGATTTAGCTACTGATTTGTCTGTTTTTAGCTTTGATGTAAATCAGTGTAATATCTAAAAACAAAACTAATTACTGGTGCAATTGTAAATCAGTCAGTACAGAGTCATTCTGTATTAAATCTGGTGGCCTATATATAAAGGTGGCCTTTATATATAGCAGACTCAGCTATGGCAAGTGTTTTCCCTTACCCCCATTTATAGCAGAGTAACCTTGTTTAATCTTACATAACAAGCCGGGCATCCATTTGCTGCTCTTTCAGACGAGTGCCATTTGTTGTGTCCTTTGCCAAACGCTTGTTCTCGGGCCAAGGTTAATAGTTCATGGAGTGTGAAGTTTCAGCGTTGGTGGCAGCACTATGATTCAGCTCACGAAGGACTCTGGACTCAGCCAAATGTCTGACCCTCCCTGTCTTCATGATTATTCATTAGTAATTATGACATGACAATCTAATAAGCTTGCAAAATATAATGATGAAGTATAAATATCACTTTTTATGTGATACATGATCCCACCTTGCACAATATGCAACTATGACTTAGCACAGACAAGGTCACTCAGTCCAGTCTGCCAAAATCAGGCCTTTGTTGGTCATAAAGAGTCCACCTTGGAGGGTTGCAGATATTTTTAACACAGCTGCTAACCTATGTGTGGATGAGGAAGGTTAAATCGCTAAAATTGCACACCCAGGCTGGAAGCAGCCAGTAATGTCTGACCCATATACTGAGTGCAGGTGTTGTCAGTTCTGCGTTCACACAGAAAACAGCTGATAACTACTGGAGTGCGTCAGTCTGCGCTGACAGAAGGGATGGGTTTTTCTGCGAAAACGGGGTCAGAGCAGCAAACACAACCAACTTACTAAATGGATATTTATATAAACGAGGACAGCATCAACCAGTGGCGGCTTGTCAATAGGAGGCACCAGGGCACAGCTCACATCAAAATTGCAGGGGAAAAAAATTATAGACACATTAAACATGGGTATTGAAGTAAAAAGTAATTATATCATCTGGTTTCTCATGAAATGTGTCTCACTTTTGACTTTTCCATTTTTGTGTGTAAGTGTAAACCATACATTTCAATGGTGAGGAGTGCCGGCCAAATAAGTGCGTATGTATCTTCTTAAACATTTAGCTCCCATGTGACCTCATGCCGGTCTCTGATTGGTTAACTAAAGATTCTCCTTGGGGCTCACCTCTCTGCCCCTGTGGCCAATCAGTGCTTTTTGTGTCATTTTTCATCCATTAAGAGTAATTCATGAAACTGGCCAATCAAATGTAACACCACTGGAAGTTTTTTTTTTCCCTTGCAAGCAAAAAATAAAATAAAATTAGAAATAATTGCTAAATTTTATCTCCACCTCCTTCACCTCTGAGTTGGTTTCATCTGAGTTTGTGCCGCAGTCTAAAATAATTTTCCAGTCTGTCAGTTTGCAGCCATGCACAGGAAAGGTCAAATTGACAGAAACTGAGTCATCTTTTTTAGTGCCAAAATAGGGCTCCATCTCTCCATCTCTCTCTCTCTCTCTCTCTCTCTCTCTCTCTCTCTCTCTATCTCTCTCTCACCACAAAACAATGGAAAACTAATCACAATGCTGCAGGTGTAGGCTCAGACCTGTGACCAGTTTTAATCTAGCTTGCTGCCAGTGACCTGCAGACACACACAGGTCTCCGTTGCTCCTCGTCAGTTGTTAAGACAGCATTTTAATAACCGTTTTAAGACAAAAATCTGATATAATCTCATCGAATTGGATTAATAATCAGCATATAATCAACACACGGCAAAAAGATGGTGATGATTTCACCAAATTTTGATCTTGTGGCAAAAGACGGGTGTCTAGACACCAGCACAGCACGTCGGATTCAGCACGCCAAGGTTACAATAATATAGTCCACCAATGTTACTTCTTGAGCTTTTTGATTAGTGGTTTACATATATTCAAGAATCTCAACAGACACAGGATTGTATTAACTTTAAGAGATATTTTGGGGGCGGGGGAGTCAAATGACATGGTAAGTGGTGCAAGGGGTGTTGGGTAGGGGGTGATCCTCTAGATTTTTCATAATTTGCTTACCCATTTTACAACCTCATCAGACGCCCCTGGCCAATGCTTACCACAACTGAATGAACAGCCCCTATCCTGGCGCATGCCAGCATGGTGTAGACCAGCTCTGGGATCATGGGAAGGTAGATGGACACCCTGTCTCCCTTTTTCACTCCTGAATACATGGACACAAAAACGCATGATTAATTGAATTTTAAGGGTAGGATTTAAGAATTGTCAGAAATGTCTGCAACATTTTAGCTAACTCAAATACATTTTCTTACTCGCTTTATCCCTCATGGGGTCATGAGGGTTGCTGGTGCCTATCTCCAGCATTTCAATGGGCGAGAGGCCGGGTACAACCTGGACAGGTCGCCAGTCTGTCGCAGGGCGCTAACTCATATATAACTAATTATTACTAGCTAGCCTTACATAAATAAGAATTACAGAGTCAAGCTCTGGGTTGCTAATTGACTCCCACCCAAGAAGACTAAATGCTGGAATTGAATCAAATGGTTTCACCAAAGTATTAATAGGAGTTGCAGCTTTTTTTTATTATACTATCCCCACTTACATATTTGTTTATCAGCAGAATAACATTTCACATATGTCACATTAAAAGTAGAAAAGGTTCTGAAATCATTATTGTTTGTCCATTTTTTTTACGTTTATACAAAAATGTATTGTACAGGGTTGTGTAGATGTTTGTAGCCACTGCAGAATAGTTAGCAATTTAGTCTGCTATCTACCCAGCTATGTATCTCATTTGTTAAATAGTTAAATATCTCATTGGCTGTTTAGCTAGCTGCCTAGATAGATATTCAATTACATTGCAAGCTATTTCATTTGCTGTCTACCTATGTAATTACCTAGATGGATAATTGCAGCTTCCCAGGTAGATAGCTAGATGGAAAGTTAGACATCTAGGTCATTAGTTAAATAGCTAATGAAATATATAGGTATTTAGTAATACCTATTTATTTTCTGACATCTTCAACTTCTTCTTTGATTTATTTTTATTTGCTTGAATAAATTAAAATAGTACTAAACTTATAGGTAGTATAAATATACCACCAAAGCAAAGACAAATAAAAATAAAAACATTTCACTGACAATTTCAAGTTATGTAAAGTATCTAAATAATTACCAAATAGTAGCTGGAAGATGAGGAAAAACAAGAAAATTGTGTTGAATTTTACATTAAAAAATTACTTGTAATGTTCTCCCTGTGCATGCGTGGGTTCTCTCCGGGTACTCTGGCTTCCTCCCACAGTCCAAAAACATGACGGTTTGATTAATTGATCTCTCTAAATTCTCCTTAGGTGTGAGTGAGAATGGTTGTTTGTCCTGTTTGTCTCTATGTTGCCCTGCGATAGACTGGCGACCTGTCCAGGGTGTACCCCGCCTCTCGCCCATTGACAGCTAGAGATAAGCACCAGCACCCCTCACAACCCCACAAGGGATAGATGTGGTAGAAAATGGATGGATGGATGGAAATTACTTGTAAGTTACTACTCAAATCTCAGCGTCTTACAATTGGTGTACTCTTGGAGATTATAGCTATCTAATAAAATTTTGGTATAATATTCTCTTTTCTACCTTTGAACTATAAAATTAATTAGTCAGAGGTTATTACTGTGTCTTTGGGAGTCTCTTATCAGCAATTATAATTCAAGACACCACTGTTTGAATTTCTCACCCATTTCCTTGAGCACATTGGCACAGCGACATGAGTGGCTCAGCAGCTGGCCATAGGTGATAGTCGAGTGATGTTCAGGTAAGTTCCCAACCCTGAAAAGACAACATGCATAATGATAAATTCAGTATTTGATTCAAGTAGTATTCTGCAAAGCCATGGTAAGATTCTGTGTGCAGACAAGAATAATTTTGGCTCAGGTTGATTTTAGATAGACTGAGATTCAATAAAACATCAACTAAAAAAAAACCTTCTTGGAAAACATGGATGTTTTATTCTGTGAACTGAATTAGAGAGGGAACATCTGGCTTGGGGTCACACAGGCTGCACAAGACATGATTTATTAGTCCAGAGACTGCATTAGTGCACACAACACAGGTAAATTACCAGTACTGTAATGCAGTATGCTCCAACATTATAAGAGCTGTGGAGTGGCACTGCGGGGGCAACCGGTTCCAGTTGTTACTGAGTCTATATTTGGTTTGGATGTTTGTCAGGGCAGCTATGTACAAAACCACGTGTCATTGTGACTGGCAAAGCAGCACACAGATTGACAGTAAATGTCTAATGTAGAACAGATAACAGTACTGCAAAGACCTGTGTAATCAACCTAAAAACAATTAAATAGTAAACGAGGAATTGGCGATGGAATAGTAAATATAACATGTTCGTCCAATTGGTTGTCTTTTAAGCCTCAAACTTCAGCACTGATTGGTCACTCTAGGTTTAAAAGTAGACTAATTGCCTGTCTTACACTAACATTTAAGACTATTAATATTTTTAAGCATTGGTTTAGTAAGCAGTTACTTGGAGATTTGTAGAGCTAAACACTATTTCACATTTAGCTGATTCCGATTAGTCTTAGGATCTTAAATAGATTAGAGGAAAACAACTTTTTCTTGGTATAAAAATCACAAGATCATAGATTAAATATTTTTGGAAAGCTTGTTTACTGCTCTTTTGGTATTCAAATATTCCTAAAAAAAACACCATTATTAGGTCTGACCAGTGAAAAGATTTTGTGGATGGTTGGTATTTGGCCTAAAATTTGGACACTGAGACCCCTAACACTCCTTGATGGTGCCACTGTCTTACAGTGAGTTCGTAAAATGCTGTTGCGTCATTCATCTTGGTGTTTTGGTCACTTTGCAAGTTCATATGCAGAAGTACAGTGTTGTTGTCTACCTGTCAGGCCTGCATTTGAAGTGTTTTGGTCATGTTTAGGTTCACTAGCTGTAGAACTGCCTTAGGAATAAAGTCATGATGCACTCACCGTGTCTCATATTTTCTGTTCAGCTACGTTTGGTCTTGCATATTGGTGCATTTTGAAAGCTTTCTCGTTGTTGGTGAACAGCAAACCGATTAAACATTCATCAAAGTTTTAACTGCTTTCTTTCCTCATACTGCTTTAAAATCCTGCCTTTAGTCATAACAGTTTAGATGATGGTCAAAACAAACCATGGAGTCGCTGAATGCTTGCAGACCCACTGTTCGACCTCTCTGCAAGCTGTGCAGAAAAAAAAATCATTTGCAACCGGCGCATACAATGTGCATTCTTTGATTTGTTGCAAACAGTATTCAAATGCTTGACTGATCTCCAGTTTGCACAAGTTCCACTGAACCCCTATACTGCTGAGCTGGTAGAGCAACTGCTTCATGTTTGCAAAGCTTCTGTAGTTGACAAAGCAAATATGCGCTTTCATATAATGTTGCAGCAACAATATAAAGTACAGGAACGACACTCAAAGCTGGAACAAATCCCTTAAAAAGATGCGAAGTAGGACAGCTAAGGCCCTGACATTATGCTGCTGCTTTTTCCGGTGCAGTGCAGTCTGCACAGGGGAGACGGCAGTTGTTTTTGACTGGAATATCTGACATAGCTCAAATCACTTCCTTGCTTTAGAGCTATTCTTCATTCTGGGGAGGGGGTGTATGTTGTTGTTGTTTTTTCCTGCTTACCAGTAATAGGCAACCTTATCCCCGAGGTTCCCCTCCCTCACATGCCTGTCCAAGACATTATAGCACATGTTGGTTTTGGCTCCTTCCATGCATTTGACGAATACGTTGCCCTTCGTCACGTCAAAGTTGTACTGAAGCATTGGACCAGTTGCTGGCTTCTTCCAGAAAAACTCATCTGCAACCTCCTTCCAGAATGCTGAAAGAATGGGTCATTAAATGTAATATTAGGCAGATATGAACTGAACTACAGGTTCAGGGAAGTGGGAGTGTGACCTACCTTCTGGGTTCTCCAGTGACCTCTTGTACATTGTCAGATAGGAGCTGAAATCAGGCACATGAGCATCCCTCTGCAGGTCAGGAGGAGGGTGATAAATTTTGCCCTGGGATTCAGGAACAACCATTGTGGAAGGACAGACGCCACCAGGTCTCTGTCATCAGAAAAAAAAAGGGTTTAAGCTGGAGTCTCTCCTGTTGAGTCCTGCAGGGTAAAGTGAGAACAAGGCCTCCTGCAATGAAGCAACACAATTCAGCATGCATAAAGTCCCACCTCTAATCCCAGATCTGCAGACTGCTCCCTCAGTCTGCTTAGTGTCAGGGAAGCCAATCAGCTGGCGGGACTGAGCACTCCCACCTTTTCATTGGATGAGCCTCCACTGGCATGCTGGTCACATTATGTTTCCAAGCCAGGGGGGGAGGAGAAGTGGGAGGTCTGCTGCAGGATGAGTGCTGTGGATTCAGACTGAGGTTTGTTTTCAGAGGGAGGGCGTTGAGCGCTCATGGGGAAGAAACACAAGACAAATACACACAGGAAATAGCAGCTGTTTACTGAGACTGATATATAATATATTTACTGTGAGAAGAAACAGTTTATTACAAGTGGCCTGCAGTTTGTGTTTTCTAGATTTAATTTAACTTGTGTAACGTTTAGCTTTTGCAATGTCCCTTTGAGATACGTGTCTAAGACGAATCCTAAGTGCAAAAACGTTCCGTTTTTAACCTCATCTTCAGATGATTTACGTTTCCCTTAATTAGGATTGTATGAATAAAACAAAATCAACTTTCATGGTCTAAAACTTAAAATAATTAGAAGATAAATGATCTATTATAGTAAAAAAAAAAAGAAGCATTTTTGTAAGTCAATTTAATCTGACCTCATTCTTAGAAATTGGCATTAGATTAAATAAAATATATATTTTTTTGAAATACCATGAATTCACAACATATGTTGTTTAAAACATGTTATGGAAAAAAACATTGAATTTAAAACTAAATATCTAGTCCAATGAATTCAGTCTTATGGACAGTGAAAAAGTCAACTATATACATTTTAACAATTTGCTCCTGGTATTATTCTATCAGACACTAATATATCCCCCTCATTTACAATCTAGTGGACATGTACGTACTTCAATCTACACCTTCAAGTTTAAATTAGAAAATTGATTATGATGATCAGAGTTTACAATATCGTAAAAGAAAAAAACAATATATAGAGTATTGTTTCTATTATTATTGCCTTTATTGTTTGAAAAATAAGGCTAAATGACCTATACATGTCTACATATCTAAAGATTGAGGTTGCAGTTAAGAGTGTTTTGACTTTTTTATGTCTGGGTAAAAGTGTGATTGAAAGGAGAGAATAACAAGGCTGTTGCTTGAAATACTTGAAAGATTACAAAACCCATTCAAGAAGGCCACTCCACGTGTCATGAGACTAATGCGAATGTAAAAGTTTATTCAGGCAAGACTGCATGTTGCTGCTAAGCAATGAATCAGCTGGATAAGCAAATACAATCAAGGACATGGAATGCAAACAGTACAGATCCAGCATGACTTGAGGTATAAACTTACAGAAAAAAAGAAGAGAAAATCTCACTGAAATTGTTCTATCTTGAAAAGAAAAAAAAAGAAAAGAAAAAGGTTATCTAATGAGCAAGAAAAGAGGAGCAAGAGAGCAGGACTGTTCTTTATTTAAATTTTGTTATGATTGGATAAATAATTTTCCCTACATGGTCTGAATAAAAAGTACCATATTCGCCAGATGCGTGTAATATTAACGCATGTTTTATAAATAAGTATATAACTTGCTGATGTCAATCATTTGTTTAACTCTGGGATCGATTTAGTCAACTGACAGGCGCCGCGTCTCGATCTCGCGTGACAGACCCTGCTAATCGAGCGCCGGTGTTGCTGTCCGTCTCCGCAGCTGCTGTCCTTTCCTTCTGCTGCTAACACGAACTTGAAGCACCGGGATGTTTTTATCTTCTGCTGTTCGCTCTGCTGTTACGCAGGCGGTACGTTTGGGATGTTTTCGCACGTTGACCGCCTCAACCGGGAACTGTGTGTTCGGTAGATCGAAGAGGAAGTGCGGTGACTTCTTCACAAGGACATGTAGCATAGGCCGCTAGGCTAGGCTAAGCTAAGCTAGGTTATGCTAAACTAAGGAGCGTTGGATAACAGTAGCATGTAGCTTAGCCTCAAACAGTCACATAATATTCACAAGGTACCTGACCGGACTGAATTGAGGCATATTTACTCCTAACGTAACTTTGATAATTGCTGATATTTAATCAGACAGAGAGCTGAACGGGAGAGTTTTCAAGCGTTTAATTACCCAACTGTCTGTTAATTCAGCCAAGTGAAACAAGTGTTTCAGCCTTACCGTGCAGATTTAAACACTTTAATTGTTAAATGCTTTCTACTTGGCCAGTCGAACCACAGGAAACGTTACTTAATGGTGAATAATGTTCTTAATATAGTGTTTGAATTGTTCCCAGTGGTTGAACGGGTGGCTTCAGCTTGTCCTGTTTAGATGAATGGTCGAGCTTCTTGCAGTCTAATATTTAAGCAGATGCACCGATTTACTATAACCAGCAGGCCGTTTTATTCTACATATTTAGCTTTTGCTCAACTTATTAAGTGATTTTAAGGGGACACAGGAACTGTGTGCACACTCTTTTCAATATTAGGTAGCTTTATATTTTCCTGTTTGTCGTGCACAGTTCTGGAGTACATCCTGATGTCACACCATGCATCCTTTCTAACACCTGTGTGTGTTTTGTGTCTGTTGTGCTCCATGATTGCTGTGTTTTTCTGCGCCAAATTACCCTAAAATTCCCTATCGGCTCAACATTGAACTTGACAATAAATGTGATTCTAACGACAGCTAACTGAGCACCAGCCACGGTCGTCCTGTCTCGTGACAAGCCGATTACGCTGGATTTGTTTTGCGTGTGGGTTTGGATGGCAATCATTTTTGTACCTTGGGTTTCACCTGTCTTCGTCTGTGTTGCAGGCCAGGCAGGTCAGGGGTCTGCATCGGTCTGCTGCGCGTGCTGGAGCTGGTGGCATCTTTGTGGTGAGTCTCAAGCGAACATGCAAGATTTTGTCCTTAAAAGGGCTCCAAGGCAGTTCCTTCCCTTCATTTTATCAGTTTGTAGCCATGCACTTAAACCTTCACATGTCAGTTTAGTTAACATTTAATTCAAAGTTTTCATGGATTGTAGAGATAATTGTCATTAAACTCCTCAGCATTTATTTATAAAATTATTTAATCTAATAATTGTAAATGACTATATTCATCCACACTTGCATTGTGGTTCTGACCCATAGACTTGTTCATTGGAGTCTCTTTACCAATTTTTCCGCAGCAGGCTAAGAGTTAATTCTGGAAAATTTCCTTAAATCCATGGTTGTCCGTGAAGATATTAAAAATCCACCTGGCATCTACAATTTGCTGCATATTCAGTATAAAATGCCGTAGACTGCTTTGTTTTGACCTAAATACGTCTGTTATGAAATGATCAAAACTACAACGGTCCAAAATGTCAAAGCAGTTAAATAACCAGCACCCTAAAAAAAAAAAAGACGGCTGTTTGTTTTGAACCTTTCACAGCCTTTCAAAACTGAAAGCTGTGCTGAATAACTGCTAATTGTTTAAAATGTCTATTTCCTGGCTTATTACACAGCATACAATGTGAAAGGAAGATTTTAAAGGCAATGTCTGGTTTTCGGGCACCTTGTCTCAAAACGGTGCACACACGTAGAATGCGATCATAAACAGTGAAATATTTACAGGGGGGAAAGTAATTATTTGATTCGGCAGGTCTTGACACTTTCAGAGAAGGGAGAGGTCTGTAATTTCCATTTCAACTGTGAGACAGAATCTGAAAAGAAAAATAATCCAGAAAATCACATTGCATGATATTAAAATAATTGATTTGCTTTTTATTGAATTAAATACGTATTCGATTCAATGGAAAAATAAAGCGTGATATTTGGTACAGAAACTTTTGTTCTTGACCAGGTTTGCACACACTGCAGCAGCGGGTTTTTGGCCCACTCCTCCATGTAGATCTGCCCCCAGATCTGCTTCAGGTCTCAGAACCTGGATTATCAGTAGGGGTTCTACTTGGTTCTGAGATCTTCAGCTCCTGGAGTCTGGCCCGGCCACTCCAGGACCTTGAAATGGGAGCCGCTCCTTTGTCACCCTGGCTGTGCGTTTCGGGTCATTGCCATGCAGGAAGTCCCAGCCACGACCCATCTTCAGTGCTCTTATGTCCTGTAGCCCATCCCAGCCTTTTGCAGATCTACAGTCTGGTCCCTGGTAACCTTCAACAGCTCTTGGGTGTGGCCCATGGTGGGGAGGATGGAGTCGGATCCATTGTGTGGACAGGTGTCTTTTTTTTACTGGTAACGAGTTCAAACAGGAGCAATTAATACAGGGCTTTAAGAAATGCTTATTTCCTGCAATAAAGTGCTAATTAATTATTTGAATATCATACAAAGTGATTTTTTTTCTGGGTGACAGTTGATGTGGCTTGGATGAAAATTACAAACCTCTATATTGTTTGTAAGTGGAAAAACTTGCACAGTTGGCAATGTATTAAATATTTATTTTCCCCAATCTATCTTTTTGTGTGTGTGTGTGTGAATATTTTCCAATACCTTTTGTTGTTGTTGTTAATGATGGGGAGAGGAATCTGTTAGTAGTTTAGATTCTGTTACAGATGGCCTTTTATTGACCGTATCGGTCCAGTTTACTTGCATTTTGCTTGCAAACTGTTCCACCTTCCAACAAGACGAGTGGCTTTAAAATCTGCCCATTCGCCTCATTTTATCTTCTTCACCCCGTTTCTTTAGATGGGAGGTTCAGTTCTGTGAACCGTATTCACCTAATTTGCACCCTGATATTATTTCAGCGCTTTTAAACTCGTCAGCCAAAAAACGCTGCAGAGAGATTACGATCCCTGGTGCACACTACTTTGTGGATGTTGCTAGGTTAATCCCAGGAGCGCTGGTTTTTCCAGTTCCCTAATTATTCAGGGGAATAACCTTTTATTGCCGGTTAGGCACTCAGACAAACACCACGTAATATTGAATATGGCTGCATATTTCTCTGGTTGTTAGAGACTTTTTGACAATCAATTGGAGAAAGAAAAAGAAAAGCAACCCAGCTGGATGGAGGGGTTTTGGATCTGGCTGGGAAGAACGCCACCATCCTGACCTGCTCTGAATGTGTGCAGACCGAGTTTATAGTTGGTTTAACGTGAGTTTTGTTAAACTATAGGGTCACGCTGCATTGCAAGCTGCGAAATGGAGATTTTAAACAGCCTTTTTCAGGTATTCAGTGTAACTTTGAGTTGTTAAAAGACCCCGGAAGACGCTTCCTGTCATGAAGATGTTGCACAAAGGGCATTTGCTGCTCACCAGGGGGCAGTGTGTGCAGAGGCAGAAATAATTGTCTGTTATGTGGTTGCAGGAAAAACACCTGTTTCCTCTCTGGGCTTTTATGGCGCGCTCCCAGTTAATCTTTCATAAACCACCTAGTTATGCATTAAAGTAGCCGTTTGGTATAAAACTCAACCAGAAAATCTCCGCCTCATAATTTGATAAATTGTGAAAATGAATGTGATTGTTGTGGGTGAGATCTTCCTTGGAAACAGTTGCTTGGTATATATTTGGTGTAGCCGGCGTGAACTCTTTATAACCCAGGATTTTTTTAATTTTTTTTTATTGTTTCAGCACAGAGACACGCCTGACAACAACCCCGACACTCCTTTCGAGTTCACGGCAGAGAACAAAAAGGTACGGCCGGCTTCTGTGTTCAGCGGCACATCTGACGGATGCGCCTGTGTGCTTCCCTCTGGGTTGGCAGAACAAGTCTGGTCCTTTCCACGCAGCTTTTCTATACACTTTTGTCCAGATCTTGGGCGGAGGGGGGGGGAAGCAAGTTGCTGCCAATAATAAATGTTCCTGCAGTCTGTGTTTGCACTCCGTTGTTTAGCTGATCCGGTCTGAACACCTTTCTATGGAGCTGCTAGTTAATGATTTATTGTTTGTCATTTTCTTAGCAAAAAAATAAAAAACTTGATGAGGAAAAATGTCTTTGGAAGACTTAATTCAAAATAAGGCATTTTATCCCTGCAGGTGATGCTTTTGTAAGACATTTTCTGACTTAGTTTTAAGTTTATGTACAGTGGTTTAGTTTAAATAAATGATCAGGAAATTGTTTTCAGGGTGCTTGCTCTTTTTCCAAATTAAAATTCCAGACTTTTTCCAGACTTTTTTAAAACTGATATTTGTTTCCCCAAGACCTTAACTTTATGTACTTGTATACTTGTGTGCCTACTGCCTACTTCATGTTGAGATTGTACAAACTGTTTATTAGAAATGTTAATTTTTATAGGCTAGTATTCAATGAACAAATGCATTATTCACAGTAAATTATGCTTTTACTGATGAAAAGTTTTCCAAACATGAAAATCAAAAGGACATGAATTTCACATCAAACAAGTGTTTGATTCCATTAGGCTAATACAGTACTTAACCAGTTAGTAAAATTATAGTTTTATAGCCTACCTTCCTATTTCTCATTTCACAATGCCTTTGAGCATACTGTAAAATTCTACCATACATTTTTTTCCCATACTTTATTAAGACTTTCACACAAAATTCAAGACTTTTCAAGGTCTGGTAAACAGTGTTTCAAAATTCCATACCTATTAAGACTTTCAAGACTTGCGCAAGCACCCTGTGTTTTTAAAAAAAAAAAAAAAAAAAAAAAGGAACACTTATTTATCTTTTTTCTCGTAGAGGATTGAGGCAATCCTGTCGATGTATCCCGAAGGACACAAGCAAGCGGCCACCATCCCGGTCCTGGATTTGGCCCAGAGGCAACACGGATGGCTCCCCATCGCTGCCATGAACAAGGTAATTCCTCTGAAGCCTCGTTCAAACACCTTCTGCTCTTTAACAAGAGCAGTCTCGGCGGCCGAATGCGTCTGTGTTGTGGTCAAATGAGCAGATATGACACACAAGCAATCAGACGTCGCATCTTTAGACCCCGGCGTAGCCTTTTGGCTAGCGCACACACAGACGGATCACCTTTAACACAAAACTAATCCAAACTGCTGCAGTCAGACGTCCCTGTAGTAATGGTGGGTTAATCTAGGGCTGGACAATATAGGAAAAAAAAGGATATTGATAAAATTGATCGATATCGATAATTATCAACAAATTAAAAACATGTATTTTAAGTGCAGCCCTGGACATTTTATGCTGCTGCTTAGCGACCTGTCTTTAGATAAAGAACACAAACACTGAATTCAAACTCAACCCTTTATTCAACCAACTTTTTACCAAAACTGCAAGTGTTTAAAAAAGAACATGTGCTCTCTGAACTCTGAAGGGGGCGGAGCTTGGTTCTTGGGTCTGCGTTGTGATTGGTTGGGAGGATGAAATGACAATAATATTAACCTACATGACTAGAATGCAAAAGGAAGGAAAACTGTTATTCTATTGAACTTTTTATTTCTATCATTGATATCCGTCCATCGTTCGATATGTCGTTATTGAATTATCGTCCAGCCCTAGGTTAATGTGGCTCCTGATCATTATTATCAAATACAACAATAGTGCTTGACGTTTTACCAACAGCGAAGCACCTGATTGCCTTTTTAGTTTCTGAGCCAAAGAGAAAATCTACTGGAGTTTCACAGTTGCTACATAAAGATCCGTTTATTTGCTAATGCATAATAATAATAAAAACGACTTGCAATTTAAACTGCACATGAATAAACAGCTTGAGCTCGATTGTAAAGAGATTTAAAGCCGCATCTACTGCATAATTGCCCTGATAAAAAATAAAATTTGAGTATCTGACTTCCTGTTGAGAAATTTAGTGAATCAATGCCTTAAAATTATTCAAATCCCCTGAACTTTTTCACTTTGGTGCAATAGCCTCAAACGCCAGGGATGTTTATCAAGATTGTTATGGATCACCGATATGGCAGAAGTAAAATAATAAATAGGTTTTTAGATTTGTTCTCCAATAAAATAAGTGCCAAATTCTGCCCCGTTTACCCTGATACCTCACAATAAAGTCCAGGGCAACAAACTGCCCTCTGAAGTCACCCAATTAGTAAATAGTTTTGCTGTGTGATTTAATCCCAGTATAAGGCCTCAGAGGTTTACCCAGACTTTGGTAATCAGTTCAATTCATCATCAGAAAATGAAGAGGGTATGGAACAAGAGCAGACAGAACAAGACATGGCTGTCAGAACAGATAGACTGAGGCCTTTGGAGGAGCAGCAGAGAGCCATGGCTCAGGTGGGAGAATCTGTCAACGGGACGACTATTAAATGACGATTAGCAGACGCCGTGCACCTCACAAATTTAGTCTTTAAGGCAGAGTGGCAAGGAGAAAACCACTGTTGGAACAACTATGTGGGAGGAAGTTGCTCTGGATAGATGAGATCAAAACGGGGAGGTGGAGAACGCAAACGGACGCCACAATCTTTAGATTTGGCATTATTTTTCCTCAGTTATGCACTAATTCCTGTTGATTTATCCCCTAAAATCCTAATAAATGCACTGAGGATCATAGTTTTAGTGTGGGAAAATAAAAATTCTATGCATTTAGGAAATGTTTTGCATCTCATCAGCTTTAGTGTTTTAACTGAATGACAAATATTACTTTTACAGTTGAAATCCCAGATACTAATCCATGCAAAAGTGCACCACAGATTCCTAAAGCTACTGCGGTTGTTTTACTCCAATAAGTGGTTTTAACTTTGGTTGATCACATTTTATGGATGCCTTTTGTTTTACTTCAGCGTCTGCGGCGTGTGAACGTTTGTAATTGTGTCTGTTCAGGTTGCCGAGGTGCTGGAGATCGCTCCGATGCGAGTGTACGAGGTCGCGACATTTTATACCATGTTTCTGCGTCAGCCTGTGGGAAAATACTTCATCCAGATCTGCACAACAACCCCCTGCATGCTCTGCAACTCCGACAGCATTCTGGAGGCCATCCAAAACAAGCTGGGTGAGGGAATTTTCCCATTTTAAGTTAAGGAAGGAGCCAATAAAGACACGAAAAACGCAGATTTCTACAGACATTTTGTTTAATCACTCACAAATAGAATAAACGGAGTACAAAAATATACAGGATTAAATTGCATTTAGAAAAAGCAGTGGCAACAAACATCAGCTCGGGTTGCATTTAGCAGATAAAGCTGATATTTCTACGCACAGTTGAGCGAATATGTTTTTGTAATCCACAAAAGGTTTGATTTGTGCCATATCCTACGTCGCTGCATGAGTTAATTAACATCTGCCTCGTGTTCTCCGCAGGTATTAAGGTTGGAGAAACCACCCCAGACAAGATGTTCACTCTGATAGAGGTTGAATGCCTGGGCGCCTGCGTGAACGCCCCTATGGTCCAGATAAACGACAACTATTATGTGAGTTCTAGACGACTCTGTGCAGATGGCGTCCTCGCCGGGCGCTCTTAACCGCATTAACAAAATTAGATCAAAATCCAGAATAGGTTTCGCAGAGAGAGCAGCGACCAGTCGGGGCTCGGTTGTCCGTACAGTCTGCACACGCACTAACCAAGAAACAGTTTAACGTTGTTAGCCAGATGTGACGGTGGCATGTTTTCTAAATAATTGCGCTGTTGTTTATCGGGGGAAACCGAGTTACGGGAAGCTTAGCAAAAAGTAAACCACACAGCACAACTCGAAACCAGAAGACTTGTGTAAAACTGCTGAAATGTGATTACAAACGTTAGCAGTGATCTTATTAAAAACACAAGCAGTAGTCAGCACTGGACGCGAGGGAACCACTTGCACCCTAAAACAACGTTTCCTCGGAAATAAGATTAGGTCAGCCAGTTGTTGCACTAAGGAGCCAAGGTTGAGCCAGTTTGTTACAGATTCAGACACGTTTTTGTACAGCAAACAGCTTTAATGCGCTCTTTGGCTAAAACCTAAGAATGCATCGGTTTTTAGACGTTTAAAATCGGTAAAATCCTGGAGAAGTCTTCTTTTAATGCTCGTCCTGCGTGTCATTTTCCGCAGTAGTGACGCCTACTGGTTGGATAGAGAACTGCGGGTTTTGTCTTAGAAGACTTTCAGATCTCTGCAGGTCTAAGCAGTTTAAATGTGATTTAATAAATCACGATAAAATCATCATCCTCATTCCTTTACATTGCATAACTTGTCAGCATATTCCTAATCGTTACGTTCTGTTGAGTCAAACATATCGGGCTGAACTGCATCAAATGAGTGAATACAGATCAAGCATTGTTGAAGCATCATAAATTAGGTTTTGCGAGTCGAAGAAGCCAACATTTAATAAAACACCATTTGTGTCGGTATTATATTTATATTAACAAAACTAAACAAAGAGGCTTCAGTTTGCTTTTTAAACAGAAATACCCTTTCTTGAAACCAAGGCCCTGAGTTGAAAATGCACCGGCCTGCTATTCCAGTTCAGAATATAATCTTCAGGTTTGCCACACAAAGAAAATAGTTTCTATTTTGTACAGTCTTGACCTTTTTTAGTCAGATTCCTCTCAGTAATATGCTTTAAATTTGGCTGCTTCACAATTTCCTACGGTCTTAATGGGATTTGCCTTAATCAACATACAACGGCATTACAGACAGAAAACCAGTCATCTGAGCTATTCTGATTTTTTATTTTATTTTTAAAGGGGGAGGGGAGTTGTAGGACCCTTGCCCACGACTTTGCCATTCTTACTGGTACACCAGTGTCTGCTACAGTTTTTTCTGATTTTTTTTCTTTAGGTGGGTCGGTTGAAAATCAAAGATCTACTGCTTCCGGCCTTCAGCTGAATGCTAAAGCGTATTTAAGAAACCTGAACCATATTTTTCAGACCATAAGGGGCACCGGATTATAAGGCGCAGCATACATTTTTGAAAAGATTTAAGAATTTTAAGTGCACCTTATAGTCTGAAAAAGTTAAATTTTGTTATTTAACTAGTAAAGATTTTGGCCCCTCTTTTAGTACTTGCCGCCTCACCAAAACCGCCCTATTGATGCAGTATTTCTTGCCCTCAGGAGGACCTCACACCGAAGGATATTGAGCAAATTATCGATGAATTGAAGGCAGGGCGAGTCCCACCACCCGGACCAAGGTACGCGCAACAGATATCAGATTGAGAACATCTGCTTCTGCATCTTTTAGTCCTTCCAGTAATTTTTTTTCCCCTTGTAGGGGTGGGCGTTTCTCTTGTGAACCTGCAGGCGGATTGACTTCCCTGACAGGACCGCCCACAGGACCAGGATTCGGGGTCAGACCAGACCTGTAGACGTCTTTCCTGCCTGTTGTCAGTGGTACTCTGAGAAGGTTGCTGTTCTGTTTAAATCGAAACATTGTGTAAATAAAATGTTCATATACCTGTAATTTAGGTGCAAGTGTGTTTCTTACATTTACTCACAGAAAATGTTTAAGATGCAAATTATAAGTTTGTTACAGCTATGATAAAATCCTTCGTATTTATGGCGTTTTTACACCAAATTATTCTGACATTTGAAAATATTTACCTCAGCAAAGGCTTATTAGACATTGAGTTTTACCTTCTTAGATGTACAAATACCAACTAAAGTCTTATTTTCGAGGCATAATTATTGCCAAGTACAAAAAAGAAATGCATATCAGTAATATTCTTTAAGGTTGTGGAAGAACGAACACAAATCAGGTTAATGCACTTTTCAAACTTACCATGGGTTTTAGTTTAATAATTCACAGGGCTAATCGGTGCAGTTATGGTGTAAATGAATATATACAGAAATTACTAGTAGATTTATCACCATCATGTTTGCTGCTGCCTGCACCGTTCCCTCAAACGGCGCATTTTATTTGGAGTTGTGGGTTGCGTTAAGATTGCGACATAGTTGGAGCACAAAACTAAAGCTTTGAAATCATGGCTGGTTTGCCTAAAGACTTTTTTTTTTTAAACAACTAAATAGTCTTAATGTTTGCAGTTACCTGTATACCAGAAATCAACTAGATGAGCACATTTCAGTGCAGAATGTTTCAGTGACAAATGTTGTCTTTTGACTGAATAGAATCCTAACATTTTTCTAAACCACTGAAAAAGAAAAACAAACATCTGTTAACTTGCAAAGTAGATGCTTTAAACTGAGCCAATTTTTTATTTTTTTTTTAATTTAAAACATCCCAGAATTTCAGCCTAAAAAAATGTTGTAGATGTCTTGTTTTCTACCCAAATATATATGACCTTGGTATTGTTGTAGCGGTCGATCCTTAAGTTATTTTTTAAACTATCATTAAACTGGGAAAATTTTACTCAAACGTAATTTCATTTTCAAAAGCACAGTTTAAAAGATGCAGCACACATATCAAGATCTATGAACCACATACTCATTTGAAATCATGTTTTGATCACTGAGTGTCACTGAAAACGTAGAACGCACTGAGGGGAAATAAAAAATAATAATAAAAAAATAATGAACTAGCCATTTGAGGAATGTAACAAAGTTCAAATTTAATCTAAAATTGTCATTACAGGTTTTTTTATTTTATTTTAGCAGAGACACTAAAGGGGTGTTGGTTCTTTTTGTTTAGTTTTGATTCTAATATAAAATTAAGGCATTAGAAACATCCCCACCTGTGTATCAAAGAATATATCCCTAAAATCAAAATTACATATCTAAAAAGTGCATAAAAAATTCTGAGAGTTCTTGAGTTGTTTCGCATTTAATAATTGGGAATATTTTAAATAGTACTTTAGTGTCATATTAGTTGGTTTGTTTTCACACAGGGCTGTAGATTATAATCCACGTAGCTACAACTGAAAAACAACTGCTGGAGATGGGATCCAAAACAGCTGAGGGGACACACGTGGCAAGAAAGACTGGACTTCAGGGATTTTGTTTATTTTTAAACACACACTTTATGTTCTAACCTCGGCTTTTTAGTACATGCTCTTAAACTTTTATAGTAATACATTTCAGAAATTACGCAATTCATTGGCCACGTCTTAAAAAAAAACAACAAAAAAAAAAAACGCAGTCATCCCTGGTTTATAATTACCTAAATGAAGTTGTTAGAGTGCCTAACAAGGCCTTAATACATATTAACCTTTAAGACCTGAATGTTTTACCTGTAATCTTACAAAAAGGGGCAGATAATTTTATTTTGGCCTAGTGGGTATGTTGCTTTAGACCGTTTTCGTGTCCATACTGAGCACTAACATAATTTAGTATTTGTCACATCTAGTAAATAATGGCAGACAGGAGTGAGTTGGATATGCGACAGCCAGCCATTGAGCGTGTTTTCTGTAACTGCTTCACCGTCCCGGTGTCTCATCTCTGCCCCTCCCCCCACTTTTCAGCTCCGGTCTGCAACATTGTGTGTTGACGCATGCGCGCTGTCTCCGCCCTGATGCAAATGCCACTGCGCAACCGGGTTCAAAGCTGACTCATTCACACAAAAGAAATGGCGGGCATTAAACGAGAACAGACGCCAACACTGCACTTGGGTCACCGAAGCGGGGCCCCGAATTAAAAACAGCCGACGTTAACGCGCGTCGCCGTGTCCGCTTGCAAGACCTAAGCCGTCATCTTTCGAGAAAGTTCCTACCGACCGCAGAACAGTGGCGGAAAAGATGACGTCAAGCGGCCGTTCCTGTTCTCTCCCTCTCCTCTCAGTCCGGATTCACGCCTTTAAACATCCTCCCGCGGTCGTTCAACACGCCAAACTCGCAAAACGCCGAAAGCACGGCGAACACCGCAAGTATTAGAAAGTGCGGAATTACTCACAGCTTCGACAAATAATCGCTTAAACCGTTTAACACGTACCCCATCTAGTCACTCCGGCAGACGGGAGACCTTATAAGCTCGGTGGGGGCTTGGGGGTTGGATCACGTGACCCTCTCGACCAATGGGAGCGCGCCTTGCGTGTTTTGCTAGGCTTTTCTCGGAGCGGACGACAGACGAACGGCTGCGATGTTTTCAAAAGCAGCGATGAACATCACACAGCCGTAGGCTACGGTTAACGTCCAGCATTTAGAAGAATAACCGTTAAATTTGCACCCACGTTTAAGCTAACGCGGGACGCGAATGAGTCGGTAGGGAGCCCTTGACCCGGTTTGAAGGTAAGCGAGAAACGGTTCTTGACTCTTCGGGATTTGGGGTAGAAATCCTAGTTAGCCGGAATGGCTACATTACAGCGAGCAGGCTAATGCGAGAGCTAACTTGACGTAGACTGCGTGCGAAAATGAACGTTTAAGTGTTTGCGTGGGCTCGGTACCGTCGCACGCCACGTGCCTTACACACATTAAGCAGTTTATGACATCTAAACGGCCCGAGTCGCGTTCTTTTTTTTTACGGAGGGGGGGTAATAGCTGTCTCCTGGTGAGGCGCTGGTTGCTTGAAGCGAGGGTTCAGGGAGCAGATAGGGAAAATGTCGGAGCGAAGCAGCTGGGTTAGACCCAGTCAGTCAGCGAGGCAGTGACGGGCTGGAAACGCTGGGGAGGGGAAACGCCGTGAGGGCAGCGAAAGGGGCTGCAGTGGGCTTTTGTCTCCAACATTGCTGCGGTCTGTGTTGGCTGCTGCCGTTTTAAAATATGACATGTTCTCGCTTATTTTATTTTTTTATATATCTATATATTTTTTCTTCAGGCGGTAGCAATCAT
This sequence comes from Fundulus heteroclitus, assembly GCF_011125445.2. NCBI lineage: Eukaryota > Metazoa > Chordata > Actinopteri > Cyprinodontiformes > Fundulidae > Fundulus > Fundulus heteroclitus. Next base: position 28,360,357 of record NC_046366.1, on the reverse strand, counting down.
CTAAGTATCAAAACTCAACCAAGAGTAAACCTGTTATCATCTGCAGCAGTTTGTAAACAACAACGTGTAAAACAAAAAGCAGGTTAAATGGGGGGAGTATTTAGCGCGTAGTGACGCTGGTTTTATGCGGATTGAGAAGAAAGCGACAGCGGCGTAGACGTTCCCCTGAACTGGGTGGTGTTGTCTGCAGTGATCGCGCCGCCGTTTATTTACAATCAGCGCTGCTTCTCGGAGATAATCGCTATCAGGTCCGATGCACGACGTAATTTTGATTTGTTCGCACACACACACACACACACAAGGAACGTGCTCAGCTGAAGTAATTTAGGAGCCCGGTCCTCCAAGCCCGGCGACTCTGACATCTTGGGGGTGTGTGTGTTTGCCTCATACAAAAGCTGTCTTGTTTCTTAGACGGCTGGCTGTGCAGCAGCGAGCACTGGATGGATGTTAAAACATCTATCATAAAGCTTTCAAATGGCGAATTGCATGTGTTAACGTAAATGCACACGTGTTACAGTTCAAATAAATCCAACCTAATTGCAGCATATGATTATAAAAGGCCCAGATGCGTCATTTTCTCTAGAGTATTTCAAAAAAATAAACAATAGCATCAACTATTAAATGTCTTGGGTGAACCAGCTTAAACAAAGATGACTGCAGATGCAGCTGCATGAATGAGGGTACTTGTTCTTTTCGTTGTCTTACATATTTCGACAGTAGTCTGTAATAGTGACGCACGATTCAACCATTGTATTTTTTTACCCCTTTTTACATCTAGTAAAAATCAGATAAAGGTCAGTGACATATGCCTTGATGATTAAACACCAATTATCATGCAGTTCCCCTTTCTTTTTTCTTTATTATTTTGGGCTCAAACAGCTACATGTATCCAGGAGCCTGCAGTATAGTTTCTAATGTCAGTGTTTGTTTCATTCAGTTTTTTTTTTTTTTTTTATAAAATTAAACTGTTTGTATGGGTTGAAGTTGTAAAACCAAAACCTGGTTTGGCAGGTCACACCCCAAACTAATCCGGAAATTGTTACTTGTCACTGAACAGCCGATTGATGTATCATTATTCTTTGTGTTAGAAACTTTAATTGTAGTATTAAAAAAGCTGAATACTACTCAGGAATATAAAACATTCACACTTAAGGACCCCCAAAACATCCTCTCCCATCAGCGATCAATTGCATTTAATTTCTAATGCACTTCAAAACAACCACAGATTGATCAAAGGCCTGTACAAAATTGAATATAATAATAATATAAGATAAAAAAAAAACACCTGCCATGAAAAGTATTTCCTATTTTTGTTTGTCTCATACATTTGAATGTTTCAGATCACCAAATACTATTTGATATCATACAATATAACCTTAGTAAATACAGAATATTAAAAGAAAATGAAGATTTAATTTATTAAAAGGGAAAGAATCTATGGAAACCAACCTGGTCCATGTTTTTTTTATGCATTATTATTTTTATATTTTCTTCTATGAGTAATAACTGTGCAATAACCAGGGAGTATTTTGGAGTCGTGGTCCGTTTCTATTGCTTATTTGTTGTTTTTCTTGTGAGCTGAAGGTTACAGACCATTGGCCGGACACTGGGGTTTCTGGTACAGAGCAGAACTTGTGGTTCCATCATTCAGAACAAGTCATTCAGGTCTTGGCGTTGAACGTTACCCTGTTTGGCTGCACACTTCTTTACTAATAACTAATAACTTTAGAGTATTTATTCTTATGTTGTAAATGTGCCCTCACCGTATAGTCTGTCCCATAGTTTTGGTTTTTATGTTTTTACTATTGTTTCCTTATTTTGGATCTCATCAGTCCACAAAATACCTCTCCAAAAGTCTTTGAGATCATCATGATGTCTTTTGGACAGAGCGGTTTTGGCCAACTTTCTTATTGTTGATTGATAAACACCAACTTTCACTTGGACAAGCGAGGCCTTCAGAGCTTTAGATGTTATTTTTTTGGTTACCTCCTAGATGAGTCATTGATGCCCTCTTGGAGTGTTTCTGGTAGGCTGGCAGCTCCTAGGAAGGTTCAACGTGTTCCAGGCTTTCTCTATTTGTGGAGAATGACTCACTGTGGTCGACTGGAGTCTTAGGAAGGACTTTGTAACCTTTCCTAGACTCGACAATGTTGACCTCCGTTTCTCATCTGTTGCTAAATGTCTTGAGATCGGGGCATGATACTTCCTGATGTCAGACAGCTTTTATTTCAACACTTTCTTGATTGAAGGTATTTGGCAGATATACCTTTCCCTGGTAATCAGGTGGGTGAATTGATACTGCAGACAGGCCATGATATAGTTTATAATCTACCATCTCTCAATTGCTGCTCTAGGGTTTTATTGTCCTTTTCCCTTTTATGTGGCAAAGAGGTCACCTTATCTCTGTGGTGGTTGTTTACTATTGAAAATTTAAAATGCATTTTTCAAATTTAACCAGCCTGACCATGGATTTTTTTTTTTTAATTGGTCCAACAAAGCTGAGCCTAAATCGTCAGTTTTACTGAAACAAAAAAAATGTTTTTTACTATCTTGTTCGGCCTAAATGCTGTAATGTGCTTACATTTAAGATTTTGTTTTTCCATAGTATTAAAATGATGGTCGTACCGAGCAAACGGGTGTCAAATCATTTGATAAAAACGAAAACTATCAACCCATAGAGAAAGTGAAACTGAAAACTGATGCAGCAGGCTGTTTCATTTTGCTAAAATGTCATTGAAACAACGGTGGTACTCAGTAGTTCGTATGACCCTCCTCCCCACCCCCATGCCCAACGTGTGTATGCCTGACCATGCTGGGGTGTCCTGGGGTGTCTCCTCCTAGATCCTGACCAGGGCTTTATTGAGCTCCTTGGCAGTCTTTGGTTCAACCCGGAAGCGTCGGATGGACCTAAACATGATGTCCCTGAGATGTTCTGGTGGATTTAGGACAAGGGAGCATGGAGGCCAGTCAATGTCCCATGAGCCCAGCGTGAACCCGCTCTCATCTGTGAAAAGAGCAATGCACCAATGCGGAACCTGCCAACTCTGGTGTTCTCTGGCAAATGCCATTCGAGCTCCATGGTGCCGTGCAGTGAGCATCCGGCCTACTGGAGGACGTCAGGCCCTCAGACCGCCCTCATGAAGTCTGTTTCTAATGTTTTGGTCAGACATTCCATCGATGGCCCACTGGAGGTCACTTTGTAGCTCTCTGGTGGTACTCATCCTTTCCTGCACAAAGGAGCAGATACCGGTCCTGCTAATGGGCGAAGGACCTCAGACGGCCAAGTCCAGCTCTCCCTGAGCAGCTGCTTGTCTTATGAAGTCTCCTTCTTGCTCTTGAGACTGAGCTGGCAGACACAGCAAACCTGGTAATGGCACATGTTTATGCGTCAGCCTGGTGGTGTTGGATCCTCCTATCCAGGTTTGGCCTCATGGGACAGTTTGGACACGCAAAGTCAGTATTTTTGGCTTCGATCAAACATCTGTCACCACGACAATTCAAACTGTTTACTGTTTAACCAGCTGTTACCAGGGTCCAAAATTAACGCTCGCCACACGCCAAAGGCGAGTGAATTTTCCGTTTGTCTTGTAAATGTTTGTACCAAATAAGTCACGTTTTTCAGTCATCATTTGGGTGAATGCTTCTTAATGTTCCTCTGCTGCCAGCATGTATGACAACAAACGCACACGTACGCAAAACCCTCGCACATGTGACGCGAGAGCGACAGCAACTGCGTCGTGTCCGTTAGCTAACAACTAGCGTTTAGCTCAGGTTAATTACGTTGTGGGATTATGTGGACATGTTTAGCAGGAGTCGGTCAGAATTAATATTTTGGTCGGTAACAAAATATACTGACCAATTTTATTTTTACATCTACCGGTCAACTTAGTCGATGAATCAGGAAGTTGATTTCGGACACTGGCTGCTACGCTGCCTGTTGCACCTTTTAAGCCTCCGAAGAGGAACTAGTGAATCCAGTGGACATGTAATACTAATAATAACATGGGCACATCTGATGCACCTTGGTTTGACATCAATCCCTAACAAAGTGACAAATATCATTGTGCTGCTTTACTACGGTTGTTTTCAAAACATTTATACACATTAAAGTACAAATGAGCGCGAGTGTGTCAGGCCGAGGGACAGATTTACATGATATCCCTTTACACAGGCGCAACACAGGAGCCATGTGCCACAAATATAAAGCTCACAAATTTTGTAATTAAAGCGAAGATACCTTTTGTTTTTCCGTCTGATTCCAATTGTTCTTGAAAACAATATTTGAAACATAGACAAAATGATTGAGTGTTGGATTTTAAGCAGTCTTTAGCATCTGTTGATATCTTGAAGACTTCACCAGTGGTAAAATTTTTTGAAACCTCCCTTTTGGACTCCTGTTACTACATTCTTTTAGCCACGTTGTAAAGCCACAAAGTGTCGGAGCACCTTCGCTTTCTTCTTCTTCTTTGACGGCTCTTGTCACCTCCAGTGGCTTTGAGTCTGGCAGCTGAGGCGCTGAGGTTCAGTCGCTCACGGACCAGCGCGGCTCTCTCCCTTGGCTCGGTGCTCAGGGGTCATTTGGGCCGGTTGGAACGCCCGTGTCGGTTCTCGATTAAAAGCAGCTGTTTGACTGCGATGCTGTGAGATTTGAAACCAAAGCAGTACGCGACGCCGCCTCCTCTTTCCTTCGCTGCTGACCACGAGCGGCTCTGAATTTATCGACTCCCCCGACTGTGCGTGGGCCGTGATAAACGCCGTCGTTAAAGTGGCGAAGCCCAAACACATCGGATCCAGATGCCGTATGCGACCCGTGTGTGTTTCACTGAGGTAGCAGCTGGTCAGGAGGTGTTGTAGCTTCACTTTCCTGTTCAAACTGATTTCATGGTCCCATTATTATCATGCTTAGGGTTTTGCCGTTATAACGATGACGAATGATCGGTTCTGTTCTGTGAACGTCCCTCAGTTTGGCCGGGAGATACACCGTCGATAATCCAGGCATCAGCGTCGGCCAGTGGGGCCGTGCGATAATTCAATAAGGATAAACATCGATCGATAGACGTGTGGTGACATAGGAGAAAAAAGGGTCAGTAAAAAGTTCAATAAAAGAACAGTTTTCTGTCCTTTTGCATTCTAGCCTAACATGTAGGTTAATATTACAGTCGTTACATCCTCCCAACCAATCACAAACGCAGAACCAGGAACGCTTCGTCACCTAGCTCCGCCCCCTTCAAAGGGTTCAGAGAGCATGTGTTTTTAAATTATTTTTTTTAATATTGCAGTTTTGTTAAAATGGGAGATTGAAGAAATGGATTGAATTCATTGTTTGTGTTCTTTATCTATAAACGGGTCACTAAGCAACAGCATAAATTGGCCAGGGCTGCACTTAAAATATGTTTTCAAATTGTTGATAATTATTGATATTTCTAAATATTTCTGTTTTTTTTCTCTATATGGTCCAGCCCTATCGGCCAGTTTCTCCTCGATTTTTTTTTTTTTCTTTGATAGTGAATTTTCTCGTCAACTACAAAAAATTAATAAAAATATTGCTGTTTATTAAGTGCATCAAAACTAGGAACTCTTTCTGTGTCTAAATGGATCTTCCAGTAGCACGTAGTCTGCAGTCCTTCTAAGTTCAACACAAATAAAACCAAGGTTAGGGATGTTTGATTTGAAGTATAAAGGGAGAGGATCTTGTCATGCCTTCATTTTCTCCATTAAATAACCTTTTAGCTGAGGTTTTATTGGTCATAATCCTTAGAACAGGAGTCAAAATCCCAACCAGCAGGTCAGACCTGAAAGAAAACCGGGAACTGATGGCCAGGGAAGCTGTGGTTGTTTTTACGAGCGTTACTGGTTATTTCAAAGTTGTTGCATTTATTGAGTTCTGGACTCCCCACCCCAATATTTATCATCTTTAAGCCTGTGTGATTTATTTTTTATTTATTTTTTATTTATTTTTTTCCAATATGAGCAGCAATACTTTATTAGTAGATGGGTATGTTGTGCTTTTTTTAATTTTTTAATTTTATTTTTTTGCATTGTTTTCAATCAGTTAGATTGGACCGGACGAGTATTTATTTATATTGCAGCAAGAGAAGTAAACACGGTGTAGGTGGCAGGGCAATCATACGTTGATGCATTCGCTTTTAAACTTGAACTACGGCCCACTCCAAATTCAGGTGCAGCACGTTAGACCGGTCTTTTTTCTGCAAGTCTGACACATGCTGTGTGATTTTTTTCAAAAAGCACGCAGACTAGAACCTCTCACACATTATCAAGCTCGATAGTAACTCCTGTCAAACTGCACAGTGGAAGATGCCAAGCCTGCAGCGTTTGTGGTCGCAGCAGAACCGCTCCAGAAAGACGCGGCGGAGGTTTCATACCGGCGACGAGTGGCCGTCTAATCCGCTCGCGTTTCTGTCGAAGTCTGAAAAACGGGGGAGTGGTGGGAGAGGAAAAGGCGAGCGCTGTGGAAGAGCCCTAAACCACGAAAAAAAAGATGCCTATTACAGCAGCAGCCACAGCGCACAATTGTTCCCAGATCGTTTTTGGTGCCGTTTGATCGCAACTTCATGAACGACGTTAAGATGGGTAATGATCCCACAGTGGGAACCCAGGTTTAGACAGTGGCACAGAGTAGTGCGTCACCATATCAGTAAAACACGTAATTGTGATACTATTGCTGAATATTTTGATGACCGTGTCCTTAATCACAATTTTTCCCCCCAGTCTTTGTATAATCTTTTGCATATGAGCCACTAAAAGTCTACATCAAGTGTGGACACGGAGGGCAGTGGAGCAGCCCAAAAATATTATTGGCATGCTGGACTTGCATACATGGTACCTGGAAATCTATTAAGCTGATAAATATTGCAAGCAGTCCTTTGCTATTGAGATATTGTTATTTATATTGTAATGATCAACATTGCAGTCACTTCATTTGGAGTTTGCCTTCTAGAGCGTCTGTTCAGTTGTGTGCAATACTGCACTATTGTGTTAGCGAATGATGGACAGCGGGAATTGGAACAGATTTTATCACAACTGTCAAGAAATTGACCCTAAAAATTATATACATTTTTATTGCATTCCTTATTTTTTTTTAAATGCACAAGGAACGGATGTTCAAAGCTGATAGACACATTTGTGGAGACTCTTTGGTAATACTGAGGTCTTCTTTTGGACCCATGATGCATTGCTGCCTGGAGTAACGCGTCCATTTGTTGGTGCAGGACATTAGACACCTTTCCCTACCTTTTATTTGCCTCAGTCTCACTCTATACTGGACAGGGTTTATCTAACGAACCAATTATTGATTCGAACAACTTTACCGTTCTTGCGGGGCCTCGCTAGAAAGCTGTTCGTTATAAAAGTGGATTCACAGTTGAGTAAAAATAGCTACATGTTATCAAGTGTAATTTGTGAAATACTTATTAAAACAAATCCTATTCAGTCCCAAACACAATTTTTTTTTTTATTTAAATCTGAAATATGACATGAAAATTTAATGTCAGCAATGAATCAGTCAAGCTTGGAGTATTTGCGCCACTGTAGATGGAATGAGATGAAAAAGATTCGCCACAAAGATGAACGTTTCTGCCAAAAAACTAGATAACGTTCACATATTTACAAAAACAATTTTGTATATACTCTGATGTTGCATTGTTGTAAATTGCTGTATTAAAATAATGATAATTTTTATCCAAATGATCACCTAGAGAGGGTTTTCAGGACTATGTTGTTATTGGACAAACTGTAATTGTTCTGTCAAATTGTAATTGGCGACATTACATACAGTCTGGAGATTTCTTTGCTCGTCATGGGAACATCTAGGAGGACGGCGGCAGATGTGACGTAAATATTCACTACATTAGAAGCTGTTTGGCAAACATGTTTCCATCCCGTTTTACTCTTTCGCTCTTTTCCGAAAACGCTGAAAACCACCTAAAGCAAGTCGAAAACTTCTTCACGAAATTGAGGAAGTTCTATGAATTTTGCTGCTTCCATCATCCCTTTCTAACACTCATAAGAAAACGTTGATGGCGACTCGGCCACAGCAGGGAAACTTAATCGTTTTGCATCCTGAACGTAGTTGAATCCCAGCTTCATCCTTGTCTTGTTGATTTGGGCAAGGCATCATTGTGAGTGCGATTTGGTGAAGGTGGCTCTAGCACTGAGTGGTCAGGATGAATAAATACGTTAAACATTTTCAGTCTGAACCTTCAGCATAAGCAAAGCTCTCAGTCTAACATCTTTCCCTTCAGTTTCTGTCTCCTGTTAAATTAATTTGCTCTTTTCTGAACTAAATGACTTTGTATGTTGGTGGAGTTCTTCTACTTTTTCTACTATGCTTGTGTGTCGTTTTTTTCTTACTCTGCAGCTTTGCCGCAGCATTCTGGGTAAAACGTGTCTTGGCGAACTTTGAGCATTCATTAGTACGTCAGGCAGCAGCGTATGCTGGACCGTGACGTCCCTGCGCCGAGATATCAGAAACAGACCAAAAGTACAATTTCTAATTAAAGGAAAACATGAAAAAATCTGTTACTATTGCACCAGGATAGGATTTATTGTCAGGTTAAATGATTTTTATTCTGGGATTGATGCTCAATTCTTTTTGTTTTTGCAGATATAATCGTAGCATCCCAAAATATTAGTTTGTCTACCTTTTTAAATTATTGTTAACTTCTGTTACTGTGATGAAGCAAAGTCAGACGTTTGTCACAGCTGCCGCAGTTTGTGACGCGTTCTGTCTGGAAATTATTTTTCTGAATGTTTTCGAGCAAATTTCATTCAAGCAAATAACTTTCCTGATCAATTATATTTCTGTAATTTTCTCTCATATCACAATGAGGCGTGGAGATCTGTATTCATATCAGTGTAGCACGTCAGAAAAATCTTCCCACCGGTGCAACGAGGGAGGACAAAGCTTTCAACAAAAAGGAAAAGCTTCTAAATTTTTATATTTAGTCTGTTAAATCTGAACAATCTATATTTAAATAATCTGTATATATGTTTGTTTTTTTTGTATAACAAACTTGAACGTGCCATAAGACTACAGGCTGTTCTTTTAACATCTTCACCCTATAGCTTCCATGCGTCTCCTGGTAGACGGGCAGCTGGGAAATATACTCTGGCCTCCATATGCAATATCCTCCCAGGCGTCCAGACAGATTGTAATCCTCTTAGCGGACACGATATTGACCAAGGTGCTGCAATGCTAATGCAGTTATATAAGCTCCAACGCGTTTCTGTCCGTGCAGGATCCGCTTTAAACGTTTGGTTTTCATCACAGCGGGAGAAAAGTTTGGCTGTAACTCTGATCAGATCCATGGGAGCATCGGTACTTTTGTTCTGCAGTATGCGTGTTTTGCAGCTTTGCCAGTGCAGAAACGCTCGGCTGTTACGCAGTCAGTTCGCTGCATGCTTTCATGCTTCTGAGACAGTGAAAGCCTTTTAAACGTGTTTTTTTTTAAAAAAAACGCACATTCAGCCGTAAAGACGTTGCGGGCTTCCCTGTAGATGTATGTTAGAAAATACTACTTTTTAATGATGTGTTAAATATGTTTCATGTACCTGGTTACTCGTTCTGTATCGTCACTTTCGTCACGATTTTGGAAAATAATCTAATTGCGTTTTTTTTTTTTTTTTTTTCCCAGTTTAATTTATCATGTCTTTTTAAACATATACAAACAATAAATCAACTTGTTTCCTCGCTGTGCAGATTAGTTGCTAAAAGACCCATAGCGTCTAAACTGCCTATGATATATTTCAACCAAAATTGCAATTTTGACTTTTCTCTACGTTAACCACAAGCAACAAAAATGGCTTCTAAATAAAGACGTTTGTAAACAAGGACTATTTTAAACAAGAATTTTTAATGTTTCTATTAATCAGAATATTATTCAAGAGAACAGCTTTTAATTTAATTGGACATCAATCCTTGTTGAACATAAAGTGCAACCAACAAGCAAGTCTATGTATTAAACTGATTGACCAGTACTTAATGCTATGTATGATTATATAAACTCTAATACAAGTAATAAAATTAGATTATCTCACTGCTGCAACTGTCTTTTCTTTCCATGTGGAGGCAAACCCACTTTAAACATTTTACCAACACCTAATGGACGTGTCTAATTCCCTGATTGTTACAGAGCCAAAAATTGCAGACTCTGCGATTTGGAAATTGCGTTTTTTTAAATCGCAATTATATTGAAAATGCGATTAATTGTTCAGCCCTAGTCACTTTTCAACTCCTTAGAAGAAGTCTTGAGTAATTTGCCGCTCAGTTTATCGACTGAAGTGGAAAAAGGGGCGTGTGAAATGAAATACTTTTTATTTTTTTTATTAGAGCCATGTAACATTTCATCACCCAATAATCCGTAACACATAAAAAGGCTTTTCCTCTGAGACAACACTCTGGATGCAGTTCCTCTTTTGCTGTTTTGAGCAATCAGACCAGGGTCATATCTTCAGGAGGGGAAACCCCAGAAACGGTCAGAGTTTTCTGGCCTCACCGTGAAAGCGGTGAAGCGTTGAGACCCGCCGAGCTGCCACAGACGGTCGGCGCTGACGTCTCTTGTCCGAGCTCCTGTGAAAACAGCCATTTTACGACAGCGGCAGAAATAAGCCTCCGTTTTTTTCAGGCCGCTTATAAACTCGCCCGTTCACTTTCACTTCAGCTGCTCTTCACAGGCACAGCGCAGCGGCTCAAACCCAAACCCTCCACAGGTGCCGTTTCCCGACGGAGCGGGCGTCCGGGCCAATCCGGCCTCTGACTTCAGTTCATCAGCCGAGCACGTCCTCAGGAGGCCCGGCGAGTTTTAGCATTCCTGCGTGTTTGGTGGGCGGAGCCTGCTTATCGCTGTGCAGGCGGCGAAACGTGTGCAGGACGTTGTTTTCATGCAGCGGGTTGAGTTCAGCGTCTGTGTGTGTCAGTGCGCCGTGCTGCTGTGGCCTCACCGACCTCTCCTACAGGACAGGAAGAGCTTCGTTGAGATTTCTGATCATTTAAGCTTTAAGAGATTGCCTTTTTTTTATGAATGAGCTGCGAGGAAAGATGAGAATCATGGGGGGGGGAAGGACGATCTGGTGCGTTCTTCAGTCCTGAGCTGCTTTCACTTTACGTGTGCCAAAGAAGGCAGTCACATCCTGTTTACATTGGCTCCGTTTGAGGCCATGCTGTCTGCCGATGAGAACACTACTGCCCTATTTTGGATTTATAAGATTTCCTCTCGGCGGGGGAAAAATTATACATGTGCCTGTTGACGGTGGAATTAAACGTGACTCTGACCCAGGATTCTGTGTGGTTATGTTTTTGCTGCTCGCTGTCAGCGTGCAGTCATTACTGTTCATTCTGCTGGAGACGTGTCTGCGCAGGGTTCTACCCATTCTTTAAGTCTATTGTATTTTTGATCATTTTTACAGGCTTTTTTTTCAGAAGTTGTTTAGTCCAACAACATGGTGAGATTGTAGTAAACGCTACAGATGCACCGATGCGATACTGAAACCTGGGCTGAGCGTATCGGCCATTACCCGACATCGATCCGGTGCTACTATTACATGAATGAACTAGGGCTGAACAATTAATCGCATTTTCAATATAATCGCGATTTTAAAAAAACCCAATTTCCAAATCGCAGAGTCTGCAATTTTTGGCTATGTAACAATTAGGGAATTAGCCGCGTCCATTAGGTGTCGGTAAAATGTTTAAAGTGGGTTTGTCTCCACATGGAAGGGAAGACAGTTGCAGCAGTGAGATAATCTTATTTTATTACGTGTTTTAGAGTTTATATAATCATACATAGCATTAAGTACAGGTCAATCAGTTTAATACATAGACTTGCTTGTTGGTTGGACTTTGCACTTTATGTTCAACAAGAATTGATGTCCAAATCAACTAAAAGCTGTTCTCTTGAATAATATTCTGATTAGGGCTGGGCAACGATTAAAATATTTAATCGCGATTAATCGCACTGATTAATCGCGATTAATCGCATTGTATTTACAAACTCCAAGAATGAATTCAAAAGTAGTGTAAAGAGCACTTTTATTTTAATGTTCTGCTGCCATATGAACAAAAGTGTTGTAACATTTGTAGCACTTATCAGTAACACATATTTAGTGTAAAGCTCAACTTAAACATGTAAAACAAAAAATAGCAATAATAATAAATTAAAGCTTATTGCCACTGACAGGGAATTCTCTTTATGGGGAAAAAATCTACCAAAAACAGGCAATTTCTGAGGTAACAGCAGGGAGCAGCATTACCATTTTATGTTCAATACCAAAGTTTAACTTGGCAGTGGTTACAACTAACTTGTTTCTGTCATATTCCATGCTGGAAGAACTTTAAACTGAAATGCTTGCTAACTCGATATGCTTGCGTTTATTTGACGTTGATACGCGGTTTTTTGTTGTTGTGCATATAGTGAATGGCAGGGAAAAACAGGCAAAAACACATGGATACTTTGAAGCGAGAAGCAACTTCACCGACGGCGTCGATGCAGACCCCCCCGCTCCGCTCCGCACAAAACTTTTTCCTGCCGGCTTTGTTTTTTTCCGGCCAGCACCTTTCTTCCTCTTTGAATCCGAGGCTGGGCTGACAGCGAGGTTATTGGCGCATTATCGCCACCTACTGTTCTGATTCAAACCCCTACACCGCAGCAACAGACCTTCACAAAATAAAAGCATGTGACCAACATGCGTTAATGCGCGTTAAAGAAAATATCGCCGTTAATAGTCTAATGAGTTAACGCGAAATTAACGCGTTAACTTGCCCAGCCCTAATTCTGATTAATAGAAACATTAAAAGTTCTTGTTTTGAATAGTCCTTGTTTACAAACATCTTTATTTAGAGGCCATTTTTGCTGCTTGTGGTTAATGCAGAAAAAAGTCAAAATTGCAATTTTGGTTGAAATATATTGTAGGCAGAACACAATCATTTCTGCTCTGAGTTTAGATGCTGCGGGTCTTTTAGCGACTAATCTGCACAGCGAGGAAACAAAATGATTTGTTGTTTGTATATGTTTAAAAAGACATGATAAATTAAACTGGAATAAGAAAATCGCATTAAATCGCAATATTAAGAAAAAAAATCGCAATTAGATTATTTTCCAAAATCGTTCAGCCCTAGAATGAACCGTATACCTACGCCATGTGAGTAAAAGCATCAGGCTCTTTAAGCCTGTGTTGTTGAATTTACCAACTTTATCACCACCCCTCGCAGTTTTCACGTTGGAGGTACGGCGTGCTGCAGTCGGACCTGTTGGTGTGTCGGGTTTGAAATGTTTCCAGATGGCAGACGTGGCTTGGTACGCCGCTTTCTCCCTGTCGCTGCTGTGCGTGCTCTGCGTGAAGACGTCACCGGCGTCACAAAGATAAAATTGAAGTGATTAGGTCATTCATCCGATATCCGATCCAGCTAATTAGTCAATAGTAAGTTGACTCTAGTAAATGTTGTAAAACTGTAGTGAAACGAACTGATATTAGATGAGATTTTACTAGTATATTCAGGAAGTCCCAGCTGAGATTGAAGGCGCACACTGTGAGTGGGGTGTAGATGTTTTCGGTTATTACAGAGATGCTTATTGCCTCCTTCAGCCCTGCACCTCCTCGAGGAGATCAGGGATCACTGTGAGAGCTAAATGCACATATGGGAGTACTGTACTGTCTTTGAGAAGTCTCCTAAATCCTAACTCACTGAAATCAATTAATGTTGCTGTACATTTTATATCTATTTTTATGTGGACTTGTTCAGGTCTTCAGTATTTGTCTTAAAACCATCCTAGCATAATTATTATTTTTTTTATTTTCTTTTTTACAAATCATGACCTATGTGGCACCATGATTGAAAAACTTAAATCTAGGGCTGAACGATTTTGGAAAATAATCTAATTGCAATTTTTTTTTTCCTAATATTGTGATTTAATGCGATTTTTTTTTTTTTTTTTTTTTTTTTTTTTTTTTTTTTTTTTTTTTTTTTTTTATTCCCAGTTTAATTTATCATGTGTTTTAAAATAAATACAAACAACAAATCGATTTGTTTCCTCGCCATGTGGATTAGTTGCTAAAAGACCCACAGCATCTAAACTCGGAGCAGTAATGATTGCGTTCTGCCTACAATATATTTCAACCAAAATTGCAATTTTGACTTTTCTCCGCATTAACCACAAGCAACAAAAATGGCCTCTAAATAAAGATGTTTGTAAACAAGGACTATTTTAAATATGAACTTTTAATGTTTCTATTGATCAGAATATTATTCAAGAGAACAGCTTTTAATTTAACTGGACATCAAATCCTTGTTGAACATAAAGTGCAGAGTCCAACCAACAAGCAAGTCTATGTATTAAACTGATTGATGCTTTGTATGATTATACAAACTCAAACAATTAATAAAATTAGATTATCTCACTGCTGCAACTGTCTTCCCTTCCATGTGGAGGCAAACCCACTTCAAACATTTTACTGACACCTAATGGACGCGTCTAATTCCCTGATTGTTACATAGCCAAAAATTGCAGACCTCTGCGATTTGGAAATTGCGTTTTTTCAAATCATGATTATATTGAAAATGCGATTAATTGTTCAGCCCTACTTAAATCATCAACTATGTAGTGTTTGTAAGAAAAAAAAAAACACTTTCATGTTTTTAAATAAATCTCATCACATTTGAACTAATGACCAACTCTGCAGGATTTTATTTTTTTTAACAAAGTTATATCTGTTACCTTTCATGGACAAACCTTTGCTGTAAACAATTTTCTTTTTAAATTATTTTTTTTTTAAGCTTCACCATGGCAAGGACGTCTGTATGTGTTCGTTTGTTAATGGGGAAAGCTGGCATGCTGTTCACCAGTGTATTGTAATTAGGGCTGAACAATTAATCGCATTTTCAATATAATCGTGATTTAAAATAACGCAATTTCCAAATCGCAGAGGTCTGCAATTTTTGGCTATGAAACAATTAGGAAATTAGACACGTCCATTAGGTGTTGGTAAAATGTTTAAAGTGGGTTTGCCTCAACATGGAAGTGAAGACAGTTGCAGCAGTGAGATAATCTAATTTTATTACTTGTTTTAGAGTTTATATAATCATACATAGCATTAAGTACTGGTCAATCAGTTTAATACATAGACTTGCTTGTTGGTTGCACTTTATGTTCAACAAGGATTGATGTCCAAATCAACTAAAAGCTGTTCTCTTGAATAATATTCTGATTAATAGAAACATTAAAAGTTCTTGTTTTAAATAGTCCTTGTTTACAAACGTCTTTATTTAGACGCCTTTTTTGTTGCTTGTGGTTAACGCAGAGAAAAGTCAAAATTGCAATTTTGGTTGAAATACATTGTAGGCAGAACGCAATAATTTCTGTACCGAGTTTAAATGCTGTGGGTCTTTTAGCAACTAATTTGCACAGCGAGGAAACAAGTTTATTTATTGTTTGTATATGTTTAAAAAGACATGATAAATTAAACTGGAAAAAAAATCGCATTAAATCGCAATATTAAGAAAAAAATCGCAATTAGATTATTTTCCAAAATCGTTCAGCCCTAATTGTGATCTGGTGTTGTAACTCGACGCTACAACTCCGAGTGAGTCTCGCAGACGTGCATCGGTGAGGAGTGCTCTGTGTTTGTTCACGTTAGAAAATGCTGATTCACAGAGAAACGTTGAACCAAACAGGCTGGTAACCTTCATAGCTGCCCTGCATACACCTCTGGACTTTTCTGTGTCTACGAGGCAAAATAAGTTTGGTGCAGCCTTGTAGGGTTGCTAAATGCTAAAATTTCAACTTCAACCTGTCCGGCGTCCAAACTAAACGTTGCTCAGCGGTGCGCTTTATGTCCACGTTTATGAAAGGATTGAATGTGAATGCTACACGTGGCTCCGGCTGATCAAGGTCACAAAACCTGTTTTCAACCTCTTGCCTAAGTCTGTTCGTTAACTGGCGGCACTTTTCTGCAGGTTTGTCAATGTCCCAGCTGCAGAGGCATCGTCTTTCAGCTCTGACTGCACAGAAGGAAAGTGCAACACTTTTTTTTGTGTAAATCAACAGAGAAAATGTTCATCTTTGGATGTGCGATATCCGTTCCAGCTAATTAGTCAATATCGGATCGGTGCATCGCTAGTAAATGTTGTAAAACTGTAGTGAACAGAACTGATATTAGATGAGATTTTAGCACATTCAAGAAATCCCAGTTGAGATTGAAGGCGCACGCTGTGAGTGGAGTGTAGCTCAGCGTAGGGCTGGACGATGTAGAAAAAAAGCGTTTCGATAAAATAGAAATCATATTGATCGATATCAATAATTATCAACAAATTCAAAACATATATTTTAAGTGTGGCCCTGGTCATTTTATGACGTTTCTTAGCGACTTATTTTTAGATAAAGAACACACAAACACTGAATTCAAACTCAACCCTTTATTCAACCAACTGTTTACCAAAAGTACATGTTTTTAAAGAAGAATGCTCTCTCTGAACATTTTGAAGAGGGCAGAGCTTGATTCCTGGGTCTGTGTTTCTGATTGGTTGGCATGATGTAATGACTGTAGTATTAACCTACATGGCTAGAATGCAAAAGGAAGGAAAACTGTTCATCTATTGAACCTTTTACTGACCCTTTTTTTTCCTATCATCGATATACGTCGATCGATCGATATATATTGATACTGAATTATCGTCCAGCCCTAGCTCAACATACCCCCTAATTGACAGTACTTTTCTGCAAATTTGTCAACATCCCAGCTGCAGAACCATTGTCATCTGTTCATCTTTGCTTTAAAGCCCTTATCACCCACAGTCTTTCCTTTGCCTTGAAGCTCGCAGTTCATTTGGTTTAGTCTCCCAGTAATGTCCGTTAAAAGTGCCTGTGAATGATGCCGTGGTAATCCAGAAATTTGGGGAAGTCTGGGTCACCTTTACGTTTAACATTCCCGCTTTACATTTACACCTTTACTATTACTATTCCAATGAAACCATTTTCTACACTCCTTTTACCAAATTATAAATGGTAAAATGGTGAGTGGCTTGCATTTGTAGAGCACTTTGACAAGTCAAAAAGACCCCAGAACACTTTACACTTCATTCAGTCATTCACCCTTGAGCCACAGCTGCCCTGGGGCAGACTGACAGGAGCAAGGCTACCTTACAATCTACCATATGTGTAGGTAAAGCGACTGACAAACACCTGAGACGGTCGGAGAGGGGGTTCGAATCGGCCACTTACAGAACAAATGCCTTTTCTGGAGTCTTTCACCAGCTTCATGAAAAAGACTGCTGCTTACCCAAAGTTGCCTTTTAGCCGATGGGCTTTCTCTACCCGTAGCGTAGAGGACTGGTAGGGCAGGGATGTTAACAACTTCACAGAGGCTTTTAATAATATCAGTGCCTCTCATCTCGAATCCAAAGGCAGGAGCTCTTGTCGCAATAATTTCTATCGCTTTGCAACGGGGGCAGATTACGGCACACTGCCCCCTGTTGAAATGCAAAACGATGGATTGCGACAAGTGAAATCCTCTTCCGCATTGCAAAGTCCTCTGTGTGCAGGATTGTGCGTAAAATAACGGCGATCACCTCCAGCTGGTGCTGGCGCCACTTTGTGACACACGTGGCGATTGAAAGTGACGTCTGTGACGCATTAAATCCGCCTTGGTCGTCCCCACTGGAGTCACATTCAAAAAGATACAATTATTACAATTAAAGATACAAAATTGTAGAGAAAGCAGGCCATCTCCAAATCTTTACAATTCATAAAAAAAATTTGTAGCTTGTCTCTAGATTCTTTACTTGGTGATTAGCCGACGTTTGGAACCACTTGGTTAGTTTTTTAATAAACAAAACCAGTTGTAGTTTCTTCTTTCTAAATAGACGTGACCTTTACTGCTGTCGTTAACAAAGTGCGGAGGGATGTTTTTATTTGATCTGCATACGTCTACGGCTATTTTCACACACTGGTTTCATGTTTTCATAAATGGAGTATTGTGAAAAGAAACTTTATAACCACATGTGTGGAACCGCTTAGAAGAGCAATCAACCTCAGTATCTGTACAGTGGATGAAAGGGCAGCATTCTTTGGTTATATCTGCAGCTCCAGGAATTGATGACTTGTCATCAGCCTCCTGTGGTCTTACTTACACCTCCTTAAGATTGTGTCTACAAATTAAAACGTATCTGCTTTGAGGAAAACTTTTAAGTGAGCATTTAAGGAAACTGTGTACTTACCCAGACGAGAGCAAAAATAAAAGTGAAACGGCGGTCTTCTTGGAGCTCGTTCGGGCAGCAACTGCAGCTTTGTGATTACTGCCACACTGGCTTGTGTTTGTGCTGTTGGGATTTTCTGCATATAATCTCACGTGGATGGTCGATATCGCGAATCCGGTGGAGCCCGGGTGTTTTGAAGGAATCGGATCGGAGCACAAACAGTCGGGAATATAGGGAGAGTTTCCTTACTTGTAGAGAGGGTAGCCCAACGTAACCAGGACTAACCAGAACCTAGCATTAAGGTTCCTATGAGTCAAAGGTCTCTTTATTTCCTAAAGGTGTTGGACTCATTATGAGAGGGTATACCCCCAATTGTAGTCTATTTTTTATTTCTGTGCGTTCTTTCGTCTTGCTGGATATGTTGTTTATTTGGATTTTTTTAAAAAAATGCTAATTATCTGTTGCCTTTGGGGGAGTTTGTATTAGCAAAATCTTCAGTCTGGTACTGAAATTCGGATGTCTTTGTTTAATGATTGGAAGCAAAGAACATATATCTAAGCCTTAATTGAAAACAACAGCATTTACAAACCTAGTAATCAATTGGTTTGTTTTTGTTCTCATTAACTTATTTTTGTCATTAGCACGCTAACACAGTTTTCCGGTGTCAACATTCCCACACGCAATAAAATCATATTAAGAGGCACAGTCAATCAATGATAAATCAAGCCTGTTGTGTTTAAAAGTAATATAAATATATGTAACTCTCCCATTACTATTTAAAAAGATGCATAGTGGGTGTCACTTCAGAATACTTTTGCACGCTTTATGTAAATCATTTGGTACTGTTGAGCAGCATAGTTACTACCTGATGATGTAAGTGAAATAGTTTATATAATTAGGGGTAACTTTGTTATTTGAGCCATATTTATGTGTTTTTGTCTTTCTAATCTGGGTGCAGTGATGGTTTAAAAAGTCACTATATCCATTAGCCCTCATTTAAGTGTTTTGTTCCCAAGAAATTAGTAGAATAGAGCGTGAGCTCAATTGACAGTTTGGTGCATCGTTTACAGTAATGGGGCTTTATCAGACATGTATTTTCAATTTACGACCACCCTGTTTGTTCAAAAGCTCACCTTTGCTCATGAAAACATTAGTCTTGACCAAAATAACACATTCTTGCATCCCGGAGGCTTTACTTGGTATCCTCTGTTGGGTGTCCGATTGGGGATCGGGCAAGATGGCTTGAAAATTACATCACAATCTTTAGTCATTGTATTTACATAAAAAAGAAACAGAAGCCAACATAGTTATAAAAAAAAATCACAAAAGGAAAAATCTAAAATGAAATGTTTTTGACAACCCTAGCAACATTTTGAGCCATCTTAAAATTAAATGTTTCTCAGGGTAAGGATAAAGTGCAGTCATGGTAAAAAGTTAGATGGTTTTACGTAAGAATTTAAGTAAAACCATCTAAAGATATATGGGCCTTTACATCAGTATTGGCCGAGGTTAGTCCTTTTTTAACATATCAGTATTGGTCCCATAAGTAAAACTGGGCCGATATTCATGCATGTTTATTTCCATCTTGTTTCTGCTTGTGTACGGCCCAGTCTGAATACCCTTAATAATAGCTCCTTGCTCCCGTGATGTCACGCAACAGATTGTGGGATTCCTTAAAGGTTCTTAGCGCTGGTACGGGACATCGTGGGTTATTTAGGCAAAACTAGCCATGGGAGGGAGCATTCAGGTTAATTTTCCCACCTCCTTCCTTACTGACTGCACTATTCGGACAGCACTTATCATGGTGACCGTTGATGTAATTCCACTTTGGCTAAAGAGTCCTTGATTAAGACTGTGTTTTGGCAGAAGGGGGTTGGCCTTGTTGTAATTGTTTGGTCATGTGACAATAGCTATGTTAACATGCACAAAATTTCACGATCAGATTAAATAATCGTATTGTACCGTTTTATATGGGGACACAATCAATAAATCCGATCATAATGTGCGTGTATTTGCACCTGGCTTTATTCAGAAAAGAATCACTCTTATATGCACAGTTATCAAATTCCTCCTAAAAAAAAACACATAAGAGGAAGTACTTCTGTCTTTGCTAAACTACAAAAATAGTAAACAAAGCAGTATTATGAGTTTGTTTTTCGAGCGCCCTGCCTGGACCTGCACAATGTTCTTATTACGATTTAAACATTACTGGATAAGCAACAATTTTGAGACTTTTATTTTTTTCAAACAGAGAGGTTGTATCGGGAGCCCCAACAGTTTTTCTTCCCAATGTATTTCTGCCACTTACCAACGCGGAAATACGTCATGTTTACGTCGGCCGCACATGCACGCTCGGGGCAGTTGGCCTCGTTCAGAACAGCTTGAGCCTGATAAGTGTTTATATGAACGTTGATCGGATCATCAATCGCCATAAACCAGCCCTCCCATGCAGAATACAATTTAATTCTGATGGAGCTTGATACGATCATCATATTCTGATTGGCATGTTTCCATGACGGAATTTTTTTCTTTCTTTTTTTTTCTTTTATTCCTATCATTTATTCCATTTGTCCAATAAATGTAGCTAATGATATAGCAATGTCAGCAGTGTGGTCATCTTTTTATGGTGTCAAATTGGTATATAAATACGATGTAAAAAATATTGCACCAGATATCAATTTCAGCCCAGACTTTCGTATCGGGGCATCCCCGGTTTTACTTTTTATTTATTTACATTTCTAGGATAATAAAGTTGTACGTACATTTTTACAAACTCTTATTTTCCTATTCCCTGTCCACTGATTGGGAACTATAAAATGAGTATCTCCAGTAATCACTGCCCTCATTTGTCTGCTTCAGACAAAAATAAGACTCTGCCGCTTTCCTCATCTTTCTTGTCTTTTACATTTGGATGCAACTTTTTTTTCTTCCTCTTTTCTGTGTTTTTGTTGGCAGTCTTCTTTGCACATTAAAACTCGCTGCTCTGCCCCTCGCCCTGACTGGGCCCACTCTGCTCTTCGCCTTGGATTCTGGTCAGTCCCAAGGCGCAGACTGGACCGGGATGTCTGGCTTTCTTCTCTGAACCTTTTACCTCCATGAACTCAGACATGCAGAAGGTTGTGAATTAAAAATTCTAAAATGGTTTAAAATAGACGGGGCTAAACAGTTGTAACCCAATACATATTAACGATATTTACTAAAGTAGATCCACGGATAAACAGTTTAGCCAGTTTCTTGAAAACTGTTAATAAAATTTGAAGCATGTTGGGGACCAAAAGCCCTTTGAATCTCTTCAACAACTATATGCTGTATATTTATCCTTGCTTTGTTACGTTTTCGTCATTGGTCGTACTACCAAGACTTACTTGGAGACAAAGCTGTGGTTTTGAAGCAGCCCCAGCCACTGGGAGTTGCACATCTGATCGGATCAACAGCCCATCGAGCCTAATTATATGTGACGGTCATAGATGGAGTCATGTCTTGAACGACAGAATGAAAACAGACACGTTTTCCCTCGCAGCCCATTTTTGTCAAACTGCTGTTGGGTAGTTGTTCATAAAAAAACGAATAGAACATTTCAGGTGGTCCAAAAACTTTATGAAGGGCAGCATCGTTGTCATTTGGTAGTGAGGTAGTTGCCGTTATTACCTCTTGGGTCCAAGGATGGATGGAGTTGATGAATATACTAAAAGAATTTCAACCATTAATCATTCTAGGCACAGTACTGTGTACAGCTTTTCATTTACAGCTGTGTTCAGGCTTGTAGCCCGTCATTGCTACCATATAAAGTAGAAAGGATTCCTGGATCAATGTGTGCTTCTGTGCTTTTCGTGTCTCTGCTCTGTTTCTCTAACTCCCAGTCGGTCGAGGCAGATGACCGTTCACACTGAGCCTGGTTCTGCTGGAGGTTTTTCTTCCCGTTAAAGAGGAGTTTTCCTCCCCACTGTCGCTTCATGCTTGCTCAGTATGAGGGATTGCTGCAAAGCCATGTACAATGCAGACGACTGTCCACTGTGGCTCTACGCTTCTCCAGGAGTGAATGCTGCTTGTCAAGACTTGGTGCAATCTACTGGGTTTCCTTGGATAGGAAGTTTTTGACCAATCTTTCTAATCTGACCCAATCTGTACAATCTGATTGAATTTGACTTTGGAAAGTGCCTTGAGATGACATGCTTCATGAATTGGCGCTATATAAATAAGATTGAATTGAAAAAATGTCCACTGTGGCTCTACACTTCTTCAGGAGGAGTGAATGCTGCTTGTCAAGACTTAATGCAATCTACTGGGTTTCCTTAAATAGGAAATGTTATGACCAATCTGTATAATCTGACTGAATTTGACTTTGTAAAGTGCCTTGAGATGACGTTTCATGAATTGGTGCTATATAAATGAAATTTAATTGATTCAATTTCACTTAATCTGTGAAATATGTAAAAACAGTATAAAAGACAAAAAGTGAACACAGGGCAGCTGAGAATGCCCTCGAAATTGACTAAAGATTGCAAATGGTACATGAGGACGACAAAGATCAAGGAGGAGGAAGTCAGGATAACTGTATGAGTGCCTTAAGCTCTGAGACTCCAGGAAGCACCCTGCCAATGGATTCAAAGTGCTGGGTCCCAAGCCCAGTCCAGCTGTACGTCACCACATTGGGAATGGCTGTTTGTGACCAAAGTGTAATTTGAAATGCAGATATTCCGGCAAACAAGCAATTTAGATGTTTAATTTTTGCTCCAATTCTGACCAGCATTGGCACTGTGATGCCTAATGGTGATTAAAGCTACAACTGTATGAAATAAAATCCACTCTCGTTGTATATTTCTCACAACACCACCGCTATATATGTATTTTCCTTGCATAATATAAACATTTTATGAGTAGCAAAAGATCTGCAGTGAATAATTCAGTCAAGTCCTGCTGCTGTGGCGAGTATAGGACCGTTCTGACCTTTGCTCTAATCCCTCCTCCCTCTTCTTTTAACCTATAATCGGCAGTAAAGGCTTCATTGTTCACGTCCTGTGCTTGGGTATCAGATCATTAACCTACATTCAGGGTAGCGTCGGTAGGCTTCTTAAGGCTTTCGGTCTCTGACCAGTTAAATGGGCGTGTTTTTCGTTCTTTTATTCCCCTAGCAGCAAGGTTATCACCATCTCGGCATCTCGCATACAAGCTTTGGGCGGTTTTATGATGCTATGCGAAAACCGTGTGTGGAAGGCGCGCTTCCCTGGAGGCACGAGCTGTTCCTGTTTTTTATGGAAGCTTTTAAGTGATGGATAAGGCCGTAAAACTGCTTAACATTCAGCTTTGCATCCAAAAAGGAAAGTAGGGCTCAAACTATTTCTGCACCGTGAAACGCCTCGAGAAATTTTTCATTATACAAAAAAAAAAATGGAATTGAGGGGGTATTTGTGAACATTTTAAATAACACTTTTACAATTTGAATTTTTTTTGTTTTTGTATTTTGTGACCTTCAGGCTCAATCTCCAAAGACTCATCAGGTTCAGTAGATCATTTGCTGCTTTTTATTGCAGGTGTTTAAAACCCAGAGCTTTCTCCCTACTCTCTGTGATGTGGCTGGTTTTGTTTACACGACCAAAATAAAAAAAAATAAAAAAGCCCAGGAAAAACTGGGACAGACGTCCTGGTCGGATGGGGCGTGTTTTGTCTGCGCGGGGTTAGGGTGGTGAGAGGTGAACGGGCGCCTAGAGGCATCCACTGTCTTTTTCTGTTTGTTTGTCCCCGTCTGAAGATGCCCTCGGTTCAGAGGAGCCGGCAGGAGGAGGAGGAAGAGGAGGAGGAGGAGGAGGAGGAGGAGGAGAGCTGCACTCGACGTGCTCCTTTTTAAATTCTGGGCTTTTTACGTTGGTTAAGGCAGGAGACTGAAATGACTAATCTAAGGAGCCACCGCGTAGATATTCCCAAGTGACTTTTCAATTACATGGTTTCTGGCTGCAGACGGTTCTTTCCGGTAAAGGGGTAGTTTTGGATCTTTTGAAGTGAGATTTGGTTTTTCTTTTTGGTGTTTTTCCTTTTTAGTCTAAATTCGGATTGTTTGGTCCCAAAAGGCTAAATCTGTGAGGGGACCTAGACTAATGTCTGTCCTAAAAACATCACTGCTGTATAACAATTGCAAATACAATTGTTATACATTTTTAAGCCATTATGTTTGTGTTGAATCGGTATTGACAGAGAAACCTAAGCTTATTTACAAGGGAAATAGAGGAAGGAGGTGGTGCAACGCTGATGATCTTCCTGTGTGAAGTTGTACATAGAGAACATTAAAAGTGTTTCCTGTCAGTATAAGTCTGGTATAGCGCTGTGTGACATGGCCTCAGAGTTATATGATGATATTTAAGGAAACAATTGCTCTAATGATCAAGTGCGTGCCACCAGAGTCGACAAAGCCTCCTGGATTGGTGTCAAAACGTTTTCAGAAAATGGCCCGGATAACTGAGAAATTGTAGAGTATCATCATGCTCTAATGATATTTACAAGAAAGTTAAAGGACGCTGCCATTAACCACAGAAAATATGTGAAAAAATAGACTGCGGGTAACTCAAGAAACATTTATTAATTCAATAATAGGTTTTTAAATTTAATTATGAGTATATTAAAAGTTGCAACTCTTCAGGAGTCAGCACAGAACTGGTGCATTAGATAAATTAAGGAGCAGATATAAAAACGATTGTGCAGCAGTTCAAGCAAACCTGTCCCAGTATAAAAGGTGTAACTAAAGCATCAACATGGCCCGACAATAGGAAACAGTTTTAGTCGTTTCCATGAACTGCTCGATATTCTTGGCATTTTGACTGAACGAACTTATTGTGATTTGATGTCCTTTAGAGCCCACATGCAGCTGCTTCTGTCTCTGTGGCACCTCATGTTTGCCTGAACAACACTATATATATATATATATATATATATATTAGGGCTGGGCAACGATTAAAATATTTAATCGCGATTAATCGCACTGATTAATCGCGATTAATCGCGATTAATCGCATTGTATTTACAAACTCCAAGCATGAATTCAAAAGTAGTGTAAAGAGCACTTTTATTTTAATGTTCTGCTGCCATATGAACAAAAGTGTTGTAACATTTGTAGCACTTATCAGTAACACATTTAGTGTAAAGCTCAACTTAAACATGTAAAACAAAAAATAGCAATAATAATAAATTAAAGCTTATTGCCACTGACAGGGAATTCTCTTTATGGGGAAAAAATCTACCAAAAACAGGCAATTTCTGAGGTAACAGCAGGGAGCAGCATTACCATTTTATGTTCAATACCAAAGTTTAACTTGGCAGTGGTTACAACTAACTTGTTTCTGTCATATTCCATGCTGGAAGAACTTTAAACTGAAATGCTTGCTAACTCGATATGCTTGCGTTTATTTGACGTTGACACGCGGTTTTTTGTTGTTGCTTTCTCGCGCGCATATAGTGAATGGCAGGGGGAAAACAGGCAAAAATACATGGATACTTTGAAACGAGAAGCGACTTCACCGACGGCGTCGATGCGGACCAAACCCCCCCCCGCTCCGCTCCGCACAAAACTTGTTCCGGCCGCCAACTCACCGCCTCGCCTCGCCTAAGCTCGCTCGCGGTACCTGCGGGAAACACCGCCTTCCGCATGTCAGCTGTGTTTTTTTCCCGGCCAGCACCTTTCTTCCTCTTTGAATCTGAGGCTGGGCTGACAGCGAGGTTATTGGCGCATTATCGCCACCTACTGTTCTGATTCAAACCCCTACACCGCAGCAACAGACCTTCACAAAATAAAAGCATGTGACCAACATGCGTTAACGCGCGTTAAAGAAAATATCGCCGTTAATAGTCTAATGAGTTAACGCGAAATTAACGCGTTAACTTGCCAAGCCCTAATAAATATATATATATATATATATATATATATATATATATATATATATATATATATATATATATATATATATATATATATATATATATATATATATATATATAAACCAGCTAAAGAATCAGTATCCAGTAACAGACATGGAAGGAGAATAAACTTGTTTTCAACATGTGCCGCAGCTGGATATCCAGTAATCATTTGAGTTCAGGCCTGCGACTAATGATTGATTTAGCAATCAGCTAATCTGTAAATATTTTTCTGGATTAGTGGTTTAGTCGACGGTTATTAATCTGTCTCAGTTTTCTGTGGGCGCATCGTCTGTCCCTCCGGAGCTGTGCGTGTTTTAATCGCTCCTTTTCAGGCCCGCATAGGTTTGCAGGGCAGACCGAACCATAAATATACCCTTCACAATGATGTCCGTTAGGCATAAAAAGTCTTCTACGCATTTTATTACTGTTCCATCAAACAATTAAGGATGAGAGGAAAAACAAAAGGCAGAATTTAGTCATTTAGTTCGTCTTGGCTTATTTTTAAAACCTCAAGCTTTGCTGCTGGTTATTGTTTCCCCCAGCGCCGCTCTCCCTCAGTCTCCATAATCGTGCCTTTTCGTCTGGCTTTGTCCTGCTTCTCATTACGCAGTCGGGGTAGGAGGAGGAGGAGGAGGAGGAGGAGTGAGATGAAGGCTGGGAGTGTATGTGCAGCTGAGTGAGACCTCCCCCATCATTTAGCCTGGTAGCAGAAGGACCACCACCACGTGACTGGCTGTTTATCGTTGCAGCAGGCGTAGTGTGTCTCCTTGAGCGCCTTACAGATTTTCCTGCCTTCTGATGAAAATCTGACCCCTTTGTATCTATATTATTATTGTATTTATTTTTATTATTATTATTATATTTTTGCATAGCTTTTACTTGTTGCTCATTTATGATTTTTATTTTATTCATGGATTAATTTATTTATTTTACCAGTGATGCTTTCTGCAGATTGTTTTAAGTGCAGCAACATGGGGGAACATGGGGGGGGTAAATATCACATGTATTTTCCACACGGTGTGCAGAGCTCGCAGCAGGCAGCGCTCTGGAAGATGTAGTGGAGTAACGCCGCTGCCGCTGCTGCTGCTGCTGCTGCTGCTGCTGGGGGCGACGTACTCTGCGAGCTGTGTGTCAGCCTCAGTGCTATTCTTAGCCCTCTTCCCTCCCTGCCCCATCCTGCAGTCGGTGGCTCAGGTTACCGTAAAGTTCGTGTGCTCTCCATCCGTCCTGGCTCAAACGCCGCACGCATCCCCCCCCCCGGCATCTTTACCCTCCCAGAACCGCTGCGCTCCGGCAAGGGCACGCACCAGCTCCCAGTCTACCGTCGGCCCCAGCATGCTGCAGCCAGCGCTACAGGGAAATGGCTGTTGTTGTTGTTAGTCGGGAAAAAGAGTGGTTTGATTGCAACAGCATCGTGTAATAAATAAGTACAGAGACATCTGCTTCTCAGGAGGAGCGTCCATGCTGCCAGTGCATTTAAAATGCCGTTAGTGACGCACCGCAGCCACTGCCAGCGGATGTTTACAATTTTGAATAATAGTCTGGCGTCTACGTTTGAATCCTAGACGAGCTGTCATGTCCAGGAATGAAGAGAATATTTTTTTTTAGAAAACTTTGAGACTTTTTTTAATGAAATTTGTAAAATCAAGCCCAGCATGGAGTTAAACAATGTGACAACAAAATAGTTTTAATTAATTCTGTTACATTGTTTTCTTGTTTCTATTTTTATTTTTTTGCTTTCAAAGAATAACTAAGGGGAAAAAAAACACCATAATTGCATTTAACTGTAATCTGAAAAATAAATGTAGCATTTACTGAGTTTTCATCAAACCAATGGTGGAAAAGTAGTTGAGAAAGAAGAAAAAGCTTTGAGCCGTTATTCTGTGTTTTCTTTTGGTAGGGCTGTACCACTTTTTGCCAAAAATCTAAATTCTGATATATTTCAACCATAATTGTGATTGCAATTTAATTTTTTACTTTTCTCTGCATTAACCACAAGCAACAAAAATGGCCTCTAGATAAGGATGTTTGTAAACAAGGACTATTTAAAACAAGAAATTTTAACTGTTTCTATTAATCAGAATATTATTATTCAAGAGAACAGCTTTGTGAGTTGGACATCAATCCTTGTTGAACATAAAGTGCAACCAACAAACAAGTCTATGTATTAAACAGATAG
Organism: Fundulus heteroclitus; assembly: GCF_011125445.2. Classification (NCBI taxonomy): domain Eukaryota; kingdom Metazoa; phylum Chordata; class Actinopteri; order Cyprinodontiformes; family Fundulidae; genus Fundulus; species Fundulus heteroclitus. The sequence goes on along the minus strand of NC_046366.1, from coordinate 28,332,068 downwards.
ACCACTACTTAATGCTATGGTGAGATTCCTGAAAGTTTCTGGTAAAACAGTATGATTATATAAACCCTAAAGCAAATAATAAAGTTAGATTATCTCACTACTGCAACTCGTTTCCCTTCCACGTGGAGGCAAACCCACTTTAAACATATTACCAACACCTAAAGGACGCATAAGATCCATTAATTGTTACACAGCCAAAAATCGCAGAAAATTGGAAATTGTGTTTTTTAAAATTGCGATTATATTGCAAACGTCATTTTGTTTATGTTGCAACCAAAAGAAAAGTCCAGTAGTCGTCTTTCAGCCGCCTTCATTGGCTGTGTGCAGCAACAAGTGGGGGAGGTGTTGCGCTACACTATGGTCCGTTCTCCTGCCTCTCATTTAAAACACTTCAAAATACTGTTTACAATCTTATGGTACCTTGAAGGAGCCTAGTCACGTACTATGATTTTACAAATTTACACGCTAGTAGCTCACTCTAGTTGCATACAAAGGTTTTTCTCATTAAGTTATCCCGCCCTGTTGGTTTACTATATATATTTATTGTTTTACACTTTGTTTTTGCTCTATTTGTTAATAAACAAAGCATTTTTTTTTTGTATATTTATCAAAAAAATAACACATAACCAGAGGTATATGTTGTACATGTGTGCAGTGACTAAACAAGGAGAAGCGATAGAGTCGAGCGAGTCAGCAACATCCAGTGGAAGTGTGAAAAAAGAGGTTAAGTAACCATAACCCTGTAGATCGGGTTGGTTTTCGACCACGCTGCACTGTCACTTTACTTTGAGGCGTTGCAGGACGGTCTACTGTCTATTATAGGAGCTGCGTCAGTCGCCGCCATCTTGCTTTCTGACAGCTCTGCTGTACTGCCAGCAGAAGGTCACCAGTAGCTGTGTTTACATGCACATAATTTCACCTTCGGATTAAAATATATTCGGAATAAATAATCAGATTGTTCCGTTAATATGGGGACACAATCAATTCATCCGATCATAATGTACGGGTATTTGCACCTGTCTTTATTCAGCATATAACCACTCTTACTTGTGCGGTTATTAAATTCAACTAAAAAACACGGAAGAAGAAGTACTTCCTTCTTTGCTAAACTACAAATATAGTAAACAAAGCAGGATTATATGAGTTTGTTTGTTTTCCAAGCGCCCAGGCTGGACGTTCATGACGTTCTAATTACAGTTGAAATGTTTCTGAGTAAGCAACAATTTTGAGCTTATTTATTGATTCGAACATAAAGGTTGTATCAGGAGCCCCGACTCTTCCCGACGTGTTTCCGTCGCTCACCAACGCAGAAATCCGTCACGTTTACGTCGGGCGCACATGTGTAAGCGGGTCAGAATAACTTGTCCTGACAAGCCTTTATATCACAGGTGTCAAACTCAAGGCCCGCGGGCCAAATCAGGCCCATCAAGGTAAATTATTCGGCCCTTGAGAGCCAAAAAAAAGGCGTATATCCTTTTAAAGTGTATAAAGTGGCTAAAACTGTGCCTCCTGTAAATGTAACTCACCACACTATCAACTTTTTTTTGCAGATAAACTGTATAAACTGGGCCTAAGGGTGCTACTTTAATGTTACTGTGCATTTTTTATACTACTGTGTGAACTGGAATAAAATTATGAAATGAAAAGTATCGTCGCTACATATGCAAGCGGCCCTTTAAATGACTTCATGATGCCAAAGTGGCCCCATATAGAAATTAGTTTGACACCCCTGCTTTATATGAACGTTTATGGGATTATCAATCGGCAAAAAACACCCCTCTCATTCGTATTAGTTTGATTCCGATTGAGCTTTATCCGATCATTTTATTCTGATTGGCTGGGTTACATGATCGTCCCTTTATTCCGCTCACTTTTGTCCATGTAAACGTGGCTAATGTTTTTGTCTGATGATAAACACTATCAGGATGAACCTTTGGCATATATTTTATTTGAAGACGAATGCATTTTTTGTTTTTTATGGCCGTGACTAGGCCCCTATGATGCTGGGAGCTGAGTCTTGACTATTACTACTGTGATAAATTAAGTAATTACCTTTTTAATCAACGACAACAAAAATGCCAACCCATATCTAGGTTAAGCCCTTTTGCTTTGGCAGCAGCCTTGCTTTTTTCCTAATTTATTTTGCTATTAATCGTTTTGGGTTTTTTTCTATTCACATTTTTTTCTTTTTTTTTTTTTTCTAAAAGCTGATAAAACGGAAGATGCTTCTGTCATAAAAATCATAACATTAATCGACATTCTGTATCTCTTCAGTGTTTTCTTCCTTCCTGCTTATTTATTTACCACATTGCAGCGGAAACAAGGCATCCCGAGTGGCTTTAGTGTTGCGTCCTCCTGCAGTACGTCACCAAGCCTTTTTGGCTGGTTTCTGCTTGCTGATGTCCCTTTTTTCCTCTGCTATTACCAATTGTAGCTAATTGTTGCTCTAACTGCGCTGGATCCCGCTGTAGGGTAATCGTAGCTGTAGTCTCTGTGAACCGGAGCAGTCATCAAAGTTTGATCTGGACTTGAAACAGCCCGAGGTTAATGGCAGCCCCCCGAGCAGCTCATGAAACGCAGCAAACGCAACTGCCAGGCTGGCAAGTGCCCAAATACCTCTGTAATTATAGTCACACCCTCCTCGCTGGTTTCTGGGCCAGATTGGAGTCCTGTTAGCGTTTGTTGTTGGTGGGGTTTTTTTTTTTTTTTTGGGCCTGGTCCTGGCCTTTCCATCCTGCTTTAATATTCTAGATAAAATAGTTTTCTGCCTACGCTGTCAGCTGCCTGAATGACAATGATGTCGCATGCCGGCTTTCTGCTGACTAATGAATGACCGCTCACTGGCCTCAGCTGGGCAGCAGGGCAATGCTAAAAAGTATACTTGTGAACTAGGGCCGGTGTCAGACCCTCTGCTATATTAACATATACATTATTGGGTTTATACACAAAAAATTAAGGCAAAAAAGCTGAAAAGCAATTATATTCAATTCAATTTTATTTATATAGCGCCAAATCATGAAACATGTCATCTCAAGGCACTTTATAAAATCAAGTTCAATCATATTGTACAGATTGTTCAAATATTTTCCTATATAAGGGAACCAGTTGATTGCATCAAAGTCTTGACAAGCAGCATTCACTCCTGGAGAACCGTAGAGCTACAGGGAGAGTCGTCTGCATTGTTGATGGCTTTGCTGCAATCCCTCATACTGAGCAAGCATGAAGCGACAGTGGGAAGAAAAACTTCTTAAGGTTCTTAAAAAAAATGTATTTTTAGCCACAATGTTCAATTAAATTTTATTTATATAGCGCCAATTCATGATACATGTCATCTCAAGGCCTTTTCCAAAGCAAATTCAATTAGATTATACAGATTGGTCAAAGAAAGTTCCTATTTTAGGAAACCCAGCAGATTGCATCAAGTCTTGACAAGCAGCATTGACTCCTCCTGAAGAAGCGTAGAGCCACAGTGGACAGACGTCTGCATTGTTGATGGATTTGCAGCAATACCTCATACTGACCTAGCATGAAGCGATGTTGTCATCTATAGCCATTAGTATGGGTGTAACAGGTACCAAAAATACAGAGACAACATTATCGGTTCGGCACACTTGTATACAGAATGAAGACGGCCTTGTTTTAAGATAATCAGAAAAGGCCACAGTTGTTTTAATGTTTGTGTTTACACCCCGATCTCTGATCAAACATCATCCATCCTGTAACTTTGCTTTACAAAGGCCATGTAGATTTTATTTTTATTTTTTTCCTTCAGAAACATCAGGACGAACCCAGACTAAACCATAGATGCAAACGCAGCATCAGCAGCCTTTTTTGTGCCCAGTGTGGCTGTTGTGTTCATAGTTCTGCTATAAAAGTCATAGCAGATTGAACCGGCTATGTTTTGGCTTATTTTCCTCATTGCAGCCCACAATGGCCTAGTATGAATGTGGCGTCCATGCTTGTGCACTTGTTGATCTTCCATTTCAATGGATCTCCTTACTAGCTTCTGTTGTGATTCATTTTGCCACGCTGGTATGGCTTGGGTTTTATTTTTTTAATCCAACTCATTATGTTGTGTCCCAAAGTCGACTGTGCTGATTATACGGATCCTCTGTTTTGATTCCCAAGACAACAGCTGAATGTCGTGTTTAGTACTAAGAAAGAAAGGCTGTGATTTTGACTTTCTTCGACGCGTCTTGTTCACATGTCTACGGGTTGACGGTCAAGCTCCCATTATCTTTAATGTGTTTTGCAGTAGGTACGGTTTGCAGCTCAGGCTTTTAAATGGCGCCTTTTTTACCAAAGACTTTTAAATACTAATTAGCAGCCTCGGCAACAACAAACTTAAATGGTCCTTTGGGAGATTTTTATGTGACAGACCAACCTAAAGTAGTGCATAATTGTGAAGTGGAGGGAATCTGATGCATGGTTTAGGAAAGTGTTTAACAGTTTTCAGATTTTTTTTTTTATTTGTAAATACTTTTACATTTTTTCAATTCAATTTTATTTATATAGCACCAATTCATGAAGCATGTCATCTCAAGGCATTTTCCAAAGTCAAATTCAATCAGATTGTACAGATTGAGTCAGATTATACAGATTGGTCAAAAACTTCCTATCTAAGGGAACCAGTTGATTGCATCAAAGTCCCGACAAGCAGCATTCACTTCTAGAGAAGCGTAGAGCTACAGGGAGAGTCGTCTGCATTGTCCATGGCTTTGCAGCAATCCCTCATACTGAGCAAGCATGAAGCGACAGTGGAAAGAAAAACTCCCCATTAACGGGAAGAAAAACCTCCAGCAGAACCAGGCTCAGTATGAACGGTCATCTGCCTCGACCGACTGGTGGTTAGAGAAGACAGAGCAGAGACACAACAAGAGAGACAAAAAAGCACAGAAGCACACATTGATCCAGTAATCTGTTCTACATTAGATGGTAGTAGCGGGTGAGCCGTCTTCTCTGGATGATGTCACAGTTAACAGAACGCCAGACCAGGTGTACCTACTATGAAGAAAAAAGAGAGAGAACAAAAAATTAAAAGCTGAAATGACAAGCAATGCAAAACTGGAGAACAGTAGAACTCAGTAGAGTGAGAAAAATAGACTCTGATGTCCTCCAGTAGCCTAAGCCTATAGCAGCATAACTATAGAGGTAACTCAGGGTAACCTAGGCCACTCTAACTATAAGCTTTGTCAAAAAAGAAAGTTTTAAGATTAGTCTTAAAAATAGATAGGGTGTCTGCCTCACGGATCAAAACTGGGAGTTGGTTCCACAGGAGAGGAGCCTGATAGCTAAAGGATTTGCCCCCCATTCTACTCATTTAACTCATTACTTTGTCGAATAAGCTTTTTCTTCAAATATTTTTGGGGTATGTCTGTATCAGCTACATTCTTCTATACAAAATGGCTCAAATTCAGTTTGATTGAAAACAATCTCTGTAAACTGCAAGAATTTGCAATCTCATTTAAGTCTGGACCGTTTCATCCAGTTGAACATGATCTGGTCTAAACCGTTGCTTCATAGCTCCTTGTGTTCGTTTGGGATTGTTGTCCTTCTGGGAGGTGAACCTCTGCTCCACTTTCAAGTATTTTCAGTTCATAAAGCACAGTGTTTGCTGCAGAGCTGCTAAACAAGCTCTTGGACTATCAGCCAACCAATTTCGTTAATCCGTCTTTTTCATTTCTTGCCTAGATTTTGTAGTCAAACCTGAAGGATGCCAAAGCTGAAAATGTGAAAATATTTGGTGGTTGGTTGTATTAACCCGCACAATTCACTACAACGTCCCCCAGCTTACTACAGAAATGGCTGAACGGCGTGGAGTGGAACGCTTTGCAACATGGAGGGGTGGGTGGGGTGTAAACAAAATTATAGTTGATGACTAATTTTGTGTTATTGGTCAGAAACCGGAAGTAGGCATGGTTGTTATCTAGAAAAAGGATGAAGAATCTTGGTCAGAAAAAAGCCGTGGCCTTGCCACCTCAAGTAAAATAACAACCTTTTCTCTATTCCTGCTGAATATTTACAGGCCTGTAAGTTTGTAAAGGACTAGATGGAGCTATATTGACATAAACATGAAACTCTTCTGCATTAACCTTATTGCGAATATCTAAAATTCCCCCCTCATTCTAAAGAGGAGCAAAACCGTAATGGCGGATGCAACATGAAGCGTTCTAAACGGAGTCTGGTGTGGGATTATTTTTTTGCACTGCTTAACGACAACAAGGATACAAAATTATCGTTATGCGGTTCTGTTTTTAAATATAAACACTCAACAAGCTCCTGTAGATGTTAGCTTAAGGAGCTTGTTTAGGGAGTGTAGTTTAACCGAGCTGCATGGCGGAGCAGAGTCAACTTAATAACCAAAACTCACTCATGTGCTTCAGAACGCGAGGATTTGATGACAGGAAAGCGGAGAGCATTACGCAAAAAATGGAAACATGATAGAAAATGACATGATGCCAAAAGCTAGGTTGATGTTGAGGGATTTTGTGGGGATTTTATTCTTTTACTTATTCTAAACCTTATTTGTTTCTATTCAATAACCTGATAGAATCCTGTTTTTGATATATTCTTTATTGTCCAAGTTCAATAATGTGTGAGAAAACTATAATTATTGTTCTGTCAGTCAGTATTTAATACAGGTGGCACAATAAACTGTTAAAATATAATGATGTACCTCTTGTAAAATTCATTATATTTAAATAAAAAAAAAAAATAAATTAGTCCTTCATGTTATGGAAAGACCCTGTAGATACAAGAGAAGAAAAACGTTTTTTAAGAAAGTGGCTGCTTATCAGTCAATAAGATCCACCGACTTTAGATTGACTCATTAATCGATAACCTGCATCCCTAGTACACAACCTGATTCACTCACTCAGGTGAGTTGCCATTATTATTTCTTGGACTAAATAATTAGGCTGTTTTAGATGACAGTATTTGCCAAATAATGCGTTAGTCAGAAGTAAGTTGTGGTCGTGTTGGATTAATGTGTTTTCTAGTCAAATATTGGTTGTTTTAATCAATTGAATATTGTTTAGTTTATCCAGAGATTTTAGAGCTAACTTCTTTCGTTCTGTTGTATTAAACGAGGCGGCTTATGACCTTTTACTGTTTTGTTCTGAATACTTCATACAAAAAGTATAGTCATGCTTCTTAGAAAAGGAATTGCCAGCGTTAAAATGTAATAAGATGTTATTTGCATTCGTATTGAGTAAAGGGGCTCTCCCAGTCATTTTGGTGGCTACGTAACAACTAATCAGAGGCTCTTTAGTTTCCTAATTTAGAATAAGCTCATTGTGGGACTTTTCATTATGCAGGGAGGGAGACTACTTCTGCTTAATGAAACCGTGTGAGTGTAACAAGAAGGGAAAGTTCATTCAAAGCAGTGGAGAACAGAGTCTCATGACTGCGTAGGGCGGTCCTCATGTGACGAGTTCCCTCACAGCTGGCCTGCTGGCTTCTCGGTCAGGTTCACGCTCTGGAGTTGGCCTACGCAAGCCTCCGTCGTCTCTGCTGCTCTCTCGTTGTCATAAACCACATCAGAGAGCAGCTTGGTTACGTCGAGGACTACCAGTAGTGACAGCGTGTGTGGCTGGGGGGGGGGGGGCGTTTTCCTCTCGGAGTCGCAACCGTCCCTAAAGCTGTGATTCACGCTGCCTCATCTAGTGGTTTCCTGACTGCTTTACGTTGAGCTTTGTCTACAGAAGGGGAATGGAAAGTTCAATAAAAATCCCTGACTTCTGAGCTGCTCTGACAAAGAAAAAAAAACAACACGGCAACGTGCGAAAGTATCATTTCCGTTGAGTCGGTGGCAGACTTTTTTTTTTTTTTTTCTACTGAAAGCAAAACTTGTGAACCGCCTAAGAAAAGCTTTATTCTATTATAGCTTAATGCACCATTGTTGAATCTCCTCCTTGTGTCCGACGGAGGAGCGTATAGAAAAGTTTGCGTCCAGCACTGTCATGGCAGCCTCCTCTGAAGACGGCGAGGTAGAGTTGAGATCTTCCCTTCTCATTGGTCGTTGTGTCTTCTTCGCTCCCCAGGTGCATGATGAGCCGGCTGTGCTGTAGGCGTCTAAGCTAGTCAGGTGCCGCACCATGGCCAAACCTGGGGGCGACCGAGATGGAGCCATGGTGGATAAGCAGGCGGGGAAGAAGGTATGTAAACACTGGTGCTAAAGTTGGCCATTTCCTGTCTCTTTGCATATATATTTTATTACATTCTATGTGCTAGACCAACAAAAATCGGTGCATGATTGCAAAGGGGTTTTACTTTTTTTTTTTGCTTAAAATCTAAAGGTTATGGTGTTCCTTTTTTCAGTCTTTACTTTCTAGACTGGCCTTTGCATACAGACATGTGAGCCTCTAAATGTGCAAAGCTGGCAGAGGACTTGCATATTTGCTAAATAGCTCAAAATCAGCCAGGTTAGATTAAAAGCAATTTTGTCTTGCCACAGATTCTCTCTAGTACTTTGACTAGGCCATTTTAACACACGGATGTGCTTTGAATTGAACCACTCCATCGTAGCTCTGGTTGAATGTTAAAGATCGCTGTCCTGCAGGAAGGGGAACCTCTGTCTCAGGCGTTTGGAGCCGTTAACAGCTTTTCTGACCAGCTTCAGGAAGCCTGAAAGTTTCCCCTGAGCATGATGCCCCCACCGCCGTGTTTCATCCTGAAAATGATGTGTACCGCATGATGTGCACACAGTAGCTCTTTGCATGTACAGGGTTCCCGCGGATCCTTAAAAAGTCTTAAAAGGCATTGAATTCTGTAACTTAAAACTAAGGCCTTAATTGGCATTAAAATGTCTTAAATCAGTCTTTCTTAGGTCTTAAAATTGTTTACCAGATACCAAAATAGTTTATTTTAGTAGGGAACAAAACAAAGTTTGAGAATTCAGTTCAGTAGTTGTTAAAAATATATCTGTAATTTGTCTTTTTTAGCTTTCTTCCTATATGAAATGTTTTTCAAAAATTTTAAACATGTCTATTGGGCCAGAAAGTAATGGTTTATGTTAAAATAAACATTTGGGTGAAGTTGTCGCAACCAGGTTTTTTCTTGTTTATCGTGAAGTTGGTCTTAACTTTTTATTTCAAGTGGCATTAAAACGTCTTAAAAAGTCTTGAATTTAACTTGCCTTATGCTGTAGGGACCCTGATGTAGCACCTCCGTCCACGTTGGCCGTGTTCCCCGCATGGTTTGTGTCAAACTGAACAGGATTTCTAACAAACTAGTAGTTGTCGTGTCGACACATTTATCCCCCCTTGAGTTGTGGGTCTCTGCTGCCAGCAGACGTTACATGGGTGTGTTAGCTGCTGCTCTGATTAATGCTGTCCTACCAAGACAGGCTGGGTGGGTTTGCAGCTCTCTTCATGCTTGGATGATGGATTGAACCTTTTAAACATTTCCACAATCGGCAAACTATCCCTGTCATGTCTGCTGTGTTCTTTGGTCGCCTTTATCGTCTTACAAAACTTTGTGACCGTCACCGAGCAGCTATACACACACAGGCGGACTCTTTTTATGTATTTGTGCAGCTGGAGGCACAATAATGGCAGCTAAATGCAGATGCATGCCACACTTTTCAGATATTTCTTTTAATTTTATTTATCTTTTTAATGAAAGCCAGGCATATTTCCCCTTCCTGTCACAGCTACGCGCTGCTTTTGGTCTGTCCCACGAAATCCCGATAAAATACACGGAAGTTTGTGGTTGCAATGTGACAAAGTGCTGAACGTCTGCGTGAATGTTTCTTTGATTTAAAACCACATTTTGTTAGCAGACGTCGCTTGAACAGAAACATCTGGTTGCCAAACGGGGAGCACACCCCAGTCACACTGTTGTCACTTACATACAACCTTTGATTTTAATCATCTGTACAATTATCTGTAATAATATGTTTAATACAGTCTGTTTTGGTGCAGCTTATTTAACGACACTGCTTGTTACATTTTTTTTTTTTGCTGTACGACGTTCTCCATCCTCCTGTCCTAACACAATGTAGTGGTTCTGCTAGTTAAAAGACAGATTGTTTCTGCTTTTACTTTTAAAGCTAAAGTCTTTCTCATCTAAGCTCTCCTCCACGCTCAGCGTTGCCAGACAGTCCAGCTTTGCACAGCTGGCACATTTCTTGGCTGAGATCAAAGACGCGCAACGATGCAGACATCTTCTCGATGCCAGAAAAGTGTTTTACTGCACCAAACTGCTTCAGTAAAAGTAACAGAGCTGAAAATGCTTTTATATTCAGATCAGAGGGCCAATAAGTAACTAGTAGTGGTGCAGGGTTTTTACATGCTTTATCGTTCAGGGTTGTTATGCTCCCAACTGTCTCAACTGGATTTTTTTATGCGTTTGTTTAAGGAAGTCAATGAATGCTGTGTCAAACGGTGGAAATTGACCTCTTATTAAACTGATCAGATGTAGCAGTTAGTTTTTAATATGCTAGTGACCAAAGACACCAACTAGTCTTTCTTTGTCGCTTGAAACGCAGGTATATGTAACGCAGCATGTCAGTTGTTTCACAGATGTACAGAGTTGATCACAGCCCTGAAAAGTCTGGAAAAGTATGAAATTTGATTTAAGGAATGCCCAGCTATCCATACTCCTGAAGTATGGGGAAAATATCTGTAATTTCCAGACTTTATTCCATGTCCATCTATCCATCCATCTATTGAACCTGAACCCTGATTATATATCCTCCAGATTTTATCTCTTAAATATATTTTAGGAAAATCAAGTGCTAAATAAACATTTGTCACATTCATATTTGGTCATAAGTAGGGGGGAAAACTCAAGGAATTTCTATAGTTTCTAACAAATTTCTCAAATGTTACCTTTGAGCAAATGGAACAACTTTTTTTTTCCATTAACACACATCATGTAAAGTTTTAAAATATCTGCACACAATTATTCTTGGTTTAAAAGAAATGCCATTTGAAGACTGAACCCGGCGTAAACATTCTCCACAAATCGCCATCGTAGCATCGTGAGAATAAACCTCTTTATGCAACGCTCCAGAGTGCAAAGACACTGGACATCTTGACAAGGAGGACCTTTTTTTTTTTTTTTTTTTTTCCTCCCTTATTTACTTTTTTTAATTGAAAGCTGCTCTGACACAGCTTATTATTATGGACAAAATTCCTCTTCAGCATGTGGACAGGTTCTGCATCAGCCTATGAAAAGCCTGAATCCTTTGATGTGTTGAACTTTGGACACCAATTCAATTCAATTCAATTTTATTTACATAGCACCAAGTCATGAAACATGTCATCTCGAGGCACCACTGCTCTAGATGGAGATTTTTGTGATACAAAACAGATATAATGTAATACAGAAGACATTCTGCCTTTTATTTGTGAGATATTAGTTATAGTGAAGAAAAACATTATAATTATATTAATATTAATGTAAACACACTTGGGATATAAGTTCAGTACGTAATAATGTGTTCTGGACCTTTTTTAAACTATTAAAATGAATAACCGTGTTGAACTTGTACACAGTTTTCATATCCTTTCATCCCTATTTACCTTACTATCAAGCTGAACTGAAAAGGACATAAAAGGGGTCACTTTTACAGATAATACAGTAATATTGTTGTTATATACCTGAGCTGTGAAAAACGTGTGTGCTCCTAGTTTTGTTTGTGCTCCTAGCTGTGAAATTTAAATCCGCCAGTGCAACCAGTCAGTCTGGAGCCCTGTTTTCTAGAGAGATTAGTTTCCATTCGCAGATGATCGTTCCTAATCGCTTCACTTGGCAGCGCCTTTTGTGTTGGAAAGTTAAACTCAGATTACTTAATGCAGACATAACATAGTTGGGATGATCTTCACGTGCTCCCTGTTAGATTTGGGTCATATTTCTGCAAGCTTTGTTTAGCTCCTGCAAGCTGAAGACACCCGTTAGCCGTTGCTGCATGAAGCTGCAACAGTTTCTATTCATTTTTGTCCTGTAATTTGTTGACATGCAGAATCGCAGATACCTTGCAGACTCTCTCATACGTCTTTAACGATGTTCTTACCTCCGACAGAGTAAAGACAAGCTGTCGCCTTTCACCAAAACTCCGAAGTTGGACCGGGGGGAATTGCTGGGAAAGGAAGGGAAAGCCAAGTCTTCCATGAAGCGCAAGCTTTCCTTCACTACAAGTCCGCCCCGGACAGAGGAGCGGGACTCAGACACTGGTAAGCCGAGCTTTTGTCCCTGCCTCTGGCTCACTGCCATGTCCTCACACTGCCACCTGCTGGATTATCACAGAGCTTGTTCCAGTGGCTTCTAAACGTTTCAACAAGGTCAAAATATTGATCTTCTGATTTTTAAAGTTGGAAAGAGCTGCACTGGTGTGTCCATTTACAACCTATAAGGTTATTATGCACAATTATGTTATTCTGCAAACCAGTGATGTTTGGTAATTGATTTAAATGTAAAATAGTCTAGCAGTGAAGTGTTTATTGGATGGTAAAAGTGTGCATGAAAAGGCATTTGCTCCTTTATGGATTTGTTCTTTTTTTTGTCGGATTATCAAATTTTTTTTTTAAATCAGACAAAAATAGCCAGCCTAAATACAAAAAGCTGTTATAAATAATGATTAATTTGTGAATGGCCATCCAGACCTGGCCTTATGTTAAAAAAAAGAAAGAAGTAATGTTCTTGTTAAATCCTGAGTTAACTGTGATTCAGCACTTTTTTTTTGGATCATTTTCACCAGATGCAGTCAGGCCTGATTAATGCCTCACCGTTTGGGCCAAGAAATCACATAATTAGAACCCGTCTGACAACATGAACCAGGCTAAAAGATATAATAAAGCTGCCAGGATCTAAACAAATTCAAGAACTTCTGATTCTGCTGAGTGACGGGACAAACATCAAACTTTTTGGAAGATTAAACTTAAAACAGCATTTCAAACGACATCAAACCTACAGTCAGACATAGTGGTGGGAGGTTTGATGTTCAGGTTCTGATTTTCTCCTCCAGGACCTGAACAACTGGAGGGTTTACAGAAAAACTAACCACCTTTGGATGCTTTTTAAAAAAAAAAATAAATACAAAAAAAAAAAAAAAGTGGCCCAATCAAATCCTCGGCTTAAATCTGACAAAGATGCTGTTTGTGGACCTTAAACCTGCTTTCATGGTCTAAATCCCTCTGGTGTGGCTGAATTAAAGCAATTCTGCAAAGAAGAGTGGGCTGAAATGCCTCTACAGTGATGTACGAGACTCAGTGTGAGTTATTAAAAAATGCCTGTGGGGAGTTGATGCTGCCAGGAGTGGAAAAACCTGTGATTAGGTTTAGAGGATAATTACTTTTTCACATGGGATCAGGATGGTTTCAATGACCTTTTTCCAAGGTTAAGGCTGACAAAACATAAAAATAAAGAAAGAGAGAAAACTGTAACAGGACAAATACTTTTTTTTTTCTCTGCGCTGTTAATGTTTGGGATAATTTTATAGCTTTTATTTTATTCCTGTCGGCTGGTTTCTTTATAGTTTTGGTTTTTGTAACCATATTAAAATGTTGATTTTTTTTTTTTCACTGTTTGCACCTTTTTAAATTACTTTTTTTTCCTAGTTACTGTATGTAGGTTCAGGTGAAATGTGCTTAACAAACAACGGCTATTAGTTTTTCTGTTTTTTGATGTGGATTTACACTGATTGTATTTATCTTACTGCTCAGTGGGTAATACATTTTAATTTAAAAGCTTAGGAGCGTCGTGTTCACTTTTATGTCCCCAACACTTAGTTATCCGTACAGTTATCCACCAGTTTAAGGATATTTTAGGTCCATTACTCGAGGGTAAATTGATCTATAATCTGTGAAAAAGACTAGCTTGCTACATATGATGCCTGGTTGGATCACTCTTTAGTTTTGGAAAAAAATAAAACTAATGTAGAAAAATAATGTAGTGCATTATTACAGGAAATTGTGACAGAAGTGCGAGCTTTCTTAAGATGGTAAAAAAAGTAGATTCTTCAGGAGTTGCTAGAGTCTCGTCCTCCGAGACTCATTGTTTTTTTTTTATGTGATTAAACTAAACCGTGGAGTAAAGCAAAAATGATGCAGGATTTTTAATAATCTTTTGACAAACAAAAATCTGAAAAGGGTTGCATGCATTTGTGTTAAGCCTCCACGAGTCAGAGAACCGATTCTCCCACCCGAGCTGTGGATTTCTGCAGCTCCTCCAGAGTTACCATGGGCCTCACGGCTGATTCCATTCAATGCTTATGTGTACAGCCATGTCCCTGTAAAGTTTGCTTTATGCTTGATGGAAATGACAACGTCTGCAGCATTTATGCTCTGTGCGGCTTTTCCTCCATAGTAGCGCTATTCTCCTAGACTCTAGAGGGCAACGTTGCGCTCCTACGCCACGCGTACTACACCCCTTACACGTAGAAGTAGAAAAAACAGTTGTTTCCAACGTTTTAAAGCCTTTCTTCCAAGAGTGATGCCGATTTCTGTCCAGGAATGGTTAACAACTTGTCGATCACAGTGGTCTCCTTGGGCCGAAGCATAAAGGTGTCGATATTTACACGGAGGGGCGCGCGAGCCAAGGTGACGTAATGTGACATCGTGGATGCTTCAAGCAAAACCCAGGGTCAAGTTTGCAGTTATACCTTGTACTTTCTTCTTTGTTGATGCTCTGATGTGAGCTTGGGATATTGTTTCATTAGCCGTCTCTGCTGTTAATGTTCTCCCTGACCTCGTCTGCTGTGTTTCTTGGTCGTCATGATTTACCAACTAGTTTTGAAGCCAGCTTTTATTTGGGGATTAAATACAAATGCATGGCACACTTTTCAGATATTCATTTGTGATTTAAAAAAATAAAAAAAAGACAATAATGAAACAATGTATCCATCAAACTCCACATTAAAATAATTTAAAGGGTTTTAATTCTTTTATAAGAGGCATCTTAATCGCCGCTTTTGTGCTTTCAAAAATCTATTCGGGGTCAAAATATTAACATGAATTTTGGTTTGAGTTTGTTTTGATTTATAAAGTTGAAAAGAGCTTTACTGATTTGTCTGTCTACAATCTACGACGTTGTTCTGCACAGTTATGCGCCGTATGCCATGACAGAACAGGGAGTTTTGTTAATAATTGATTGAATCTGTGAAGATTTGATTGGGTAACTTCTGCTTTTGTCACAGGTAAATGTTTCAGGTTGTCAAAAACAATATCGGACAAAGATAACAAGTAAAATCAGAGTTTTATTTATCAAGGCTATCCAGACCAGGCCTTATGTAAAATAAAACAAAGCTCAAATTCTGAGTTAACTGTCAATAACCACATTTGTTGGATTTTCACCAGCCATAGTCAGACCCGGTTACTGCCAAGATTATACCTGATTAGTACCTGTCTGACAGCAGGAAGTAGGCTAACAGATCTCAACAGGCAACACGTTATGCCTAAACAACCTTTTTGATGACTCCTTGTTCTCACTAAGGGCTAAAGCAGGGGTGTCAAACTAATTTCTATATGGGGCCACTTTGGCATCATGAAGTCATTAAAAGGGCCGCTTGCATGTGTAGAGACGATACTTTTTATTTCATAATTTCATTCCAGTTCACACAGTAGTATAAAAATGCACAGTAACATAAAAATAGCACTCTTAAGCCCAGTTTATACAGTTTATCTGCAAAAAAAGTTGATATTGGGGTGAGTTACCGTTACAGGAGGCACAGTTTTAGCCACTTTATACACTATAAAAGGATATATGCCTTTTTTTTTGGCTCTCGAGGGCCGGATAATTTACCTTGAAGGGCCAGATTTGGCCCGCGGGCCTTGAGTTTGACACCTGTGGACTAAAGACTTTAATGCTGCCTCACACTTTACTAATGAGGGGAAAAATGCTCATTCAAGATTTTTAGTGTCTCTAGCCATCATAGTTGTTTAAACTCTCCTCCCATCTTCCAGTTAGAAGCACAAATGAATGTTTGGGTCAGATCTGAGCTATAGAAAAAAAAAACAAGTTTGTGTAAATAAATACAGCGTGTTGTTTACATGCGTCTTAAGGTCTTCCAGCTCGCCTTCATCTCCTCTGTAGAGCGCCCGCTCGGCTTCGTGATTTTCATTGTGTGGTCCCCGCTTCGCTCGCCGGCCGAAGCCTTCAATTTGAGCGTAATTGATGCGTTGCAGAGGTCTTGAAGGTAAACTAGCGCCGAGGGTGGCTCTCTTGCCTTCCAGCAGCTCTCCTCGGCGTCTTTTCCCCCGAGCCGCCGCAGGAGGAGAAGCGGAGCAAACGACGAGCGCCCGATCGGGTCTCCCTGCGTCGCCGTGACTCATAATCTGCAGTGTGGAGCGTGCCGCCGTTGCCTGTCTGTGTTTGACTACATGTGGAAGGAGGAGGGTGTGAGAGCATCAGCGTTAATGCAGTGCTTTCCCACCCTTCCACCCCCTGCTCTCCTCCCCTCCCCTCCTCCCTCCCCCCCCCACCCATCCTCTCTGCTTTGCACTGTAGATGACTCAGACCCAGGCCAGTCGAGTGAGACCTGGGGAGAGAGATTAGTGCCCCCCTGCAGGATATACGCAGGTAACTGCTGCAGCCCGAGCCTCGGCCCCCGCCCCACCCACCACCACCCCTTCCTCCTCCTCCTCCTCCTCCTCCTCTGCTGTCCTCTTTGAGTCGCCGTCAGAAACTCTGCTGCTGCTGCTGCTGCTCCCTGTAAACACACGCGCACACATGCACGTGTGTGTTTTCACCCTGCATCTGCCCCAATTACAGCTCAGCATGTCTGTGTTTAGCAACAGTGGAGCGGGGGGGGGGGGGGCCTGAGGAGCGCCGTCGACGCTTGATTGGCTTAAGAGAATGCTCTTTTTTTTTTTTTTATTCCTCTTTTTCTGAACCTCATGCTTGTCATCTGTTTCTCAGCGTGCTCAACAGATACAAGGAGGAGGAAACCGTGTCACTTTCGTACTAAAGTTTTATGTTGGGGAATGAGAAAAATCTCCCCTTTTTTTTTTATTTTGGACACGTTTCAATGATGATTCTGGGGATTTTGTTGCAGATAAAGATGGACCAGATAAGAAGAAGGTGAAGAAGGAGCCCGGGAGCAGAAGGTCCCAGTCCTCCAACCTTTTATTCGGGTATCCGCTGTCGGAGCGCAAACAGATGGCTCTTCTGATGCAGATGACCGCCAACAGTCCAGGTCTGTAGATCAGAGTTTACTCTCACACGATTCACGCTTCTGAACCGCTGATCTCTATTTATTCCAGCCGCCATATTGGTACTCCCTATTTTCCTCCACTAACTAGGGATACGTGCGCTACAGCATCAGGCAACGATGATTTTCTCATGTTCAGGGGGGGCTTAAGACTTTTGCCACACTTTTATACTGTGTCTGTGCTTTAGCCTAAATTAATGAACCAATTTAAGCACTCCAGCTTAAAGTTTCTACACTAGAAAATCACATAAATTTGCAAAATACACAGTCAAGTGTACATGTAAATATACATTACATACACAGCGTGTGTATGCACACACACATTTCTGCATCATAATAATAATAATAATAATAATAATAATATAATAATAATATAATAATAATAATAATAATAATAATAATAATAATAATAATAATAATAATAATAATAATGCAAGTAACTAAACAAATTTACAAATATATTTTCAATGATGTATGGATGTACAGAGTTCCGGTTCTAGTTGAGAATTTGCATATACTATACATACAAGTATGTATGCACATACTTGCACCTATATATATATATATATATATATATATATATATATATATATATATATATATATATATATATATATATATATATATATATATATATATGCAAAATATTTCAGCACTGTCCAAGAGCGACTTTAAAAAAAATAAATAAAAAGCTACGATAAGTTTAAAGTCTTTTCTCTGCTTTAACTGAAATCCATAAAACAGCCAGTTTACTTTAGATCCACCAAAAAAAGGGTAGTTAGCCACTTCTTCCAACCTGGATTTAGTCCCACCAAAGATGAGTTTTAAATGGAATCATGTATTTTGGTCATATTAGACCCTGGGAACTTCGTAAGAGTCCGTGGTACAATAACCTCAGACCTCAGACCATTTTTGCACAAGGCAATCCAAAACAAATAATAGCATAAGCCATAAGGGCATCACATAAAATAAATTTGACTTCAGATTGAAGAATATAATCATAAATCATGCCACTGCATTATTTAACATTAATATTATAAACACACAACCGCTGTTTTTAGCGTCCATAAAACACGGTCATCTAAGTCCCTTATCCTTTGCCTGTGTCCAGACTCCACGCCCAGCCACCCCTCGCAGACGACCCCTGTGCAGAAGAAGGTCCCGAGCAGCGCCTCGTCCCGACAGAAGGACAAAGTCAACAAGAGGAACGAGCGCGGGGAGACCCCCCTTCACATGGCAGCGATCCGTGGAGACGCCAAGCAAGTTAAGGAGCTCATTAGCCTGGGAGCCGATGTCAACGTCAAAGACTTTGCAGGTACGATGCCGCAGGAGATAATCGTTTAACAGCTTTCATTACGTCCGCGCGGCTGCTAATGACGCGGAGCTGCAGCTGCTGATTCAAAGGCGACGACTCTTAGAGAGATAACAGGAAGCAGCCGCTCGGCACATCGGCGGCCCGCGTGCAGAGGTTGCTGATGAACTCGAAATGAATCGCAGCTGCCAGTTCTGACGCTCGTCCTGTTCTCCCCAGGTTGGACTCCTCTTCACGAAGCCTGCAATCTAGGCTACTACGACGTGGCAAAGGTGTTAATAGCGGCAGGTGCAGAGGTGAACACGCAGGGTCTGGATGACGACACGCCGCTTCACGACGCCTCCAGCAGCGGCCACAAAGACGTAAGGACCGGCAGGGGTGTCTAAACTTTTCGGCTCGTGACCCGAAATTGTGGAATCAAAAGAAATTGAGGGCCAAAAAAAGATTTATTAAAAGAATACAACAAAACCAAACATTTTTAAAAAAAAATTTACTTGCTCTAAGAATTTATAATTGTAAATAAACAAATTAGACTCTCTGTGTTTAGCCGATAGGGCTGAACAATTAATCGCATTTTCAATATAATCGCAATATAAAAAAACGTATAAAAAAAATTTCCAAATCGCAGATTCTGCAATTTTTGGCTATGTAACAATTAGGGAATTAGACACGTCCATTAGGTGTTGGTAAAATGTTTAAAGTGGGTTTGCCTCCACATGGAAGGGAAGACAGTTGCAGCAGTGAGATAATCTAATTTTATTGTTTTAGAGTTTATATAATCATACATAGCATTAAGTACAGGTCAATCAGTTTAATACATAGACTTGCTTGTTGGTTGGACTTTATGTTCAACAAGGATTGATGTCCAAATCAATTAAAAGCTGTTCTCTTGAATAATATTCTGATTAATAGAAACATTAAAAGTTCTTGTTTTAAATAGTCCTTGTTTACAAACATCTTTATTTAGAGGCCATTTTTGTTGCTTGTGGTTAACGCAGAGAAAAGTCAAAATTGCAATTTTGGTTGAAATATATCGTAGGCAGAACGCAATCATTTCTGCTCTGAGTTTAGACGCTGCGGGTCTTTTAGCGACTAATCTGCACAGCGAGGAAACAAAATGATTTGTTGTTTTGTATATGTTTAAAAAGACATGATAAATCAAACTGGGAAAAAAATCGTATTAAATTGCAATTTTAAGGAAAAAATCGCAATTAGATTATTTTCCAAAATCGTTCAGCCCTATTAGCCGATACTAAAAGTCTGTATTTCAGTAAATGAAACAGATACAAGGAGGAAATTAACGGGCATTTGTAGCTATTAAAAGACTTGTCTGTAATAATTGTCTCCTAATTAAACACTAAAAGTTTCCATCTGCACGAGCCACCAGTGCAGGCCGGTCACATATTTCTTGAAATGTGGCTGGGAGGGCCGCTAAAAATCAGTACAGGGGCCAAAAATGGCTCCTGGGACATGTCTGGTGTAGAAAGTAGGTTTTAGGGTCTCTGGTTAGGGCAAAGTAGCATCATAGGTTTCTGATTTACTTAACAAGCTGGTTTTAAAGCATAGCAGAATGTTAGAAGTGCAATAGATTGGTCTCATTTTAGCAAAAGGATTAGTTTAAATTGAACATTTGAGCTTCTTACCTAAAACCATCGTTTCTGCTCCCCCGTTTGATTATTCACATGTCGTCGTTTTTCTTTCCATCTGCAGATC
The DNA here is from genome assembly GCF_011125445.2 of Fundulus heteroclitus. Lineage (NCBI taxonomy): Eukaryota > Metazoa > Chordata > Actinopteri > Cyprinodontiformes > Fundulidae > Fundulus > Fundulus heteroclitus. Next base: position 28,311,891 of record NC_046366.1, on the reverse strand, counting down.
GTGAAGCTCCTCCTCCGTCACGGCGGCAACGCCTTCCAGGCCAACAAGCGCGGCGAGCGGCCGGTGGACGTGGCCGACTCCCAGGAGCTGGAGAAGCTTTTAAAAGGCGAGGCGCCGCTGTCGGACCAAGACGACAGTTCTTCAGGTGGGCAGAGGAAGCTGCGGGGCCTCGCCGTCCCTCACCCATGTGTTGCATGTCGGTAAATTCAGCAGTGCAGATCGTTCTGGAGGCTGGATTGGATTTTTTTTCTGCCAGGAGATCGATTGCAGGAGCGTCTCAGTACACTGCAAAAACAGAACTAAAAATAAGTTAAATTTTCTTAAAATAAGTGTATTTGTTCTTGATTTGAGCAGGTAAATAAGACTATTTGCCAATGGAATAAGATTTTTGCACTTAAAATAGGAACAATTCATCTCCATCATCTTATTTCAAGTGCAGGATGTCTAATTATCTTATTTTAGGGGTAAAGATACTCATTCCATTGGCAGATAATCTTATTTACTGGCTCAAATCGAGGACAAATAGACTAACTTTTAAGAACATTTTACTTGTTTTTGCATCCGTTTTTGCAGTGTAGATAAAATAAAATGGAGGATTCTTTTAGTAATTCAGTGCAGTATTCGATATATTTCAAGCTTTCGTTCTTGTAAATTATGATGATTATAGACTATAGACGCGTTTGTTTTCTGTGAAAATTAGAAGATTAATCAAACAAAGCCTTTTAATTTTAAAGAAGTGTTTATGTTATGGTCTGCACAATCTTGAGGAAGACTGCTGACTTCACAGCTGTCCCACAGAGAGACGTTGCTCTACAAAGAGAGTAAGGCACAAAAAGCCTTTTAATGAACCAGAGACATCAGAAGCTCCCAGCTTCAGCTGGACCGCAGATGAGATTCCATTTTGTTTTTATTTAAAGCCTGGAACAGAAACGGAGTCACAGAATCAGAGTTTTTAGGTTTAGTGTGAGGTTTCTCGGTCGGTCGTGTCCTCTGTTACGGTCCCTCTGTCATCTCTGTGTGCCGTGGCTCCAGCTTCAGTTCACATCCTCTGAATTTCCTCAAAACACTAGAATCAAGGCTGCAGTTTTACTACCAAACGTTTTCCTTCCACTAAACTTTCCATTAAATGCTTTGAGCCAGCTTCTGTGTCTATGGCTAAAATAACGTTTCTGGATTTCATCGCTTTATCAGCTGCAAGTCATAACTAGGGCTGAACGATTTTGGCAAATAATCTAATTGCGATTTTTTTTTTCTCTTAATATTGCGATTTAATGCGATTTTTTTTTTTTTTTTTTTTTTTTTTTTTTTTTTTCCAATTTAATTTATCATGTCTTTTTAAACATATACAAACAACAAATCATTTTGTTTCCTCGCTGTGCAGATTAGTTGCTAAAAGACCCGCAGCATCTAAACTCAGAGCAGAAATGATTGCGTTCTGCCTACAATATATTTCAACCAAAATTGCAATTTTGACTTTTCTCTGCGTTAACCACAAGCAACAAAAATGGCTTCTAAATAAAGATGTTTGTAATCAAGGACTATTTTAAATATGAACTTTTAATGTTTCTATTAATCAGAATATTATTCAAGAGAACAGCTTTTAGTTGATTTGGACATCAATCCTTGTTGAACATAAAGTACAACCAACAAGCAAGTCTATGTATTAAACTGATTGACCTGTACTTAATGCTTTGTATGATTATATAAACTCTGAAACAAGTAATAAAATTAGATTATCTCACTGCTGCAACTGTCTTCCCTTCCATGTGGAGACAAACCCACTTTAAATATTTTACCAACACCTAATGGACGTGTCTAATTCCCTAATTGTTACATAGCCAAAAATTGCAGACTGCGATTTGGAAATTGCATTTTTTTAAATCGCAATTATGTTGAAAATGTGATTAATTGTTCAGCCCTAGTCATAATCATCAAAATGAATAGAAACGCATGTTTGGAATAATGTGACTTTGAGGTTTTGAGTTTAATCTCAAAATTTTCTTCATGTCTTCTCCTCCATGCAGAATCTGAAGACCCCCCCTCCGTCAATCCCTCCAGCGTGGACGACAACATGGAGGACTCCGACACCGAGAAGGAGCTGGACGGCAAGCCAGCCACGAAGGCGGCGGCGTCGTCGGTGCCCGGCATGGACGAGTACGAGTTTAAAGACGAGGAAGAGGAGGAGGATCTGAGCAAGGCGCTGAACGACAGACACATCCCCAGGAGGGAGCTGCGGCAGCGCGAGAAGGAGGAGAAGGAAAGGAATCACGTGGCTGGAAAGCAGAGCAACAAGGGCGACTCTTCCTCCAAGTCCAAAAAACAGAAAGGCTCCCGCCTCCACTGCAGCTCCGACACCTCCAGCGACGAGCTGGAGAGCCTGCCGGAGAAGAGGAACTCCCCCACCTGCTCCCAGAGCTCAGACGGCCACAAAATGGACACGCGGTTGAAAAAGGACAACGCCGAGCAGAAGGACAAGGGTAAAGTGAAGAAGAAGAGCAAAAGCCAGAACAAAAACAAGGAAAACGAAGAGGACGGGAAGGAGAACAGCAAAACCCTGGTCCTCTCCCTCGCAGCCGTGTCTGAGAGCAACGAGAAGGGGCGGGAGGAGGACTCCTTTAAGATGTCCTTCAGCCCCAAAGACGACTCCTCCGTCCACCTCTTCCATTTGTCCTCCATCAAATCCCCTAAACTGAACCACAGCCTGGCCGACAAGCAGTGTCCGCTCAAGCAGGAAAACGCCAAGCTGACCATCAGCGACGGCCCGTACAACCACTACGCGGACGCAGATTACTGCACGGAGAGCTCCAGCACCAAGGGCTGCAAGCACCGGGAAAAGAGCAAGCACCAGCAGAAGGAGTCCGGCGGGGACGGGGACGACGGCCGCGCCAGCCCCTGCAAGGACGGCGTCATAGGAAACAGCGTGGACGGGGGCGAGGCCGTCCTGCGCAAGACGGACCTGGACGGGAAGGTGGTGAAGAAGCACAAGCTCAAACACAAGGAGAAGGACAAACACAGGAGGGAGTACAAGGCCGAGCGGAGCCACCACAGGCAGAAGGAGGCCAGGAAGGAGGGCCACAGGAATCTGGAGTTCGACAGGGAGTTCTGGAAGGAAAACTTCTTCAAAAGCGACGAGGCAGACGAGCCCCCGGCGGCGAAAAAGGACGGCGAGGACATCGGCCCGGTGCCGAAGGCGGCCGACTGCTCTCCCGTCAAAGACGAGAGGAACTCGAGGGAGAAGCACCCCGGCGGCAAGGAGAAGAAGCCGCGAGAGGAGCGGGAAAAGGACAAGGCCGTGAAGAAGGAGCGGAAAGAGGAGAAGGTGAAAGACCCGAAGCCCGGCGAGCGTGACGAGAAGGCGGACGGCCACGGATCAGGCCGGAGTCCCGAGGAGTCGCTCCAGAACAGCGCCGCCAAGGAGGAGACGGAGGAGAAGCCCGTCACGGCTGATCAGGAACAGCTGGAGCAGGAAAAGGCCTCGCGTGACAGGAGGCTTCCGGGGAAAGAAAAGGACTCGGACAAAATGGAGAAGAGACATCTGGACAAGGAGAAGAAGGTGAAACCGGAGCACGCCGACAAGGCCGAGCCGCAAAACTCAGTGGATCGCTGGAAGGAGAAGGACAGAGCGGGAAGCGTCTCCTCCCTCAGCCCCGGGGATAAAAGCTACAGAGACAACGAGAAGCTGAAATCTTTATCCGCGACCAAGAAACACGAAGACGGCAGAAAAAGCAAAGATAAGCTGGAGAAGCGCTCCGACAGGGAGCGACCGGACAGGGAGTACGCCGCCGGGGATCACAAGGAGAGAGATCGAGCAAACAGCGACAGGAGGGGGAAGCCTGCGGAGAAGGCCGACCGCCTGAAAGACAAGGACTGTGACCGGAAAAAGAAAGACAAGATGAAAGACGGCGGCATCTCCTCCAGCTCCAACCTGAAGCTGCTGCTAGAAGACAAGAGGAGCTACCTGTGCGAGGGCAGCAAGGTCTCACCCGCCAAGTCCAAGGAGGAGGCCGCGAAGACGCCAGAGAAGGAGCGCGACCGCCGGGATCGGGAGCGAGACTACGACAGACACAAGGACAAGGACCGGCACAAAGACCGCGTCCAGCAGGTCCGGCTCAGCAAAGCCAAGCCCGGCGAGGGGGACGGAGACAAGAGCAAGCCAAAAACCGCGGCGGCCGCGCGGGACGCCAAGCCCAAGGAGAAGCGTCTGGTGAACGACGACCTGATGCAGACCAGCTTCGAGCGGATGCTCAGCATGAAGGACCAGGAGATCGAGCTGTGGCACCGGAAACATCTGGAAAAGATCAAGCAGAAGGAGCGTGAGCGGCTCAAGCAGCGGCCGGCGTGCGACGCGGGGAAGTCCAAACCCAAAGACCGAACGAAGGCAGAGCTCTGCTCCAACAAGGAGCTGACGCGCTCGAAGAGCTCGGAGGCGTCCGACGTCCAGGGCAGAGAGAAGCCGGCGAAGGACGGGACCGGCAACAGGACGCTGTCCCTGGACGGGAAGTGTGTGCCCTCCATCAGCGCCAAGGTCATCTCGGTGGTGGAGAGCTGCCTGAGCAGGTCGCCGCGGCCCGAGGGCGACCGCGGCGGCCTCATGTCCCGCTCCGTCTCTCTGGTCTCTGTGGCGAGCTCCGAGGACTCCTACCAGGCCACGACGCTGACCCCCAGACACGTGGAGTACGACTCCGACGTCAACCTGGAGACCTCCGACTCCCAGCAGGCCTTTCTCCAGTCCTCGCTCGTCATCCAAGCCGCCCGGTCGCCGTCTGTCCACGACAGAGACTGCGGCGGTCTTCCAGACGTCCCCCAGAGCTGCCAGGTGCCGGCGAGGCACGAGCCCCAGTTCCTCCAGAGCGTCCTGGAGGAGGACCCGAGTTCGTCCGCCGAGAGCGACGGCGTGGAGCATCCGTCCAGGTGCGGCCTCGCCAACGCCGCCGGAGAGGAGCCCAAAGCGAAGGAGTTCTCAGACCCCGAGGAGAACCAGGAGGACCTGAACCCGTCAGCTGACCCGGTCACGGAAAAGGAGGCAGGCGCCGCAGGACGGTCAGAGACGCAGCTCCCTGTGGGAGATCTTCCAAACAAAGACCAGACCCTTCCACAACTCAACGCCTCTCACACGGAGCAGAAAGCTCCTCCTTCCCCAGATCCGCCTGCTGTGAGAGACGCCTCCTCTCCGCCGGAGACCTCGCAGGCAGAGAGCGGCAGCAAAGAGCCCGACCGACCGCTGGCGTCCGGCGAGGCGCTCTACGACGCAGCGACCTTCCAGCAGAGAGAGACGCTCCCTTCTTCCAGCACAGAGATCCGCCCAGAGGCCCCGCAGGCGTCTGACCACCAACCTGTGGAGCCTCCTGCGCAGGAGAGCATGGACACGGGGTCAGAGAACCCGACGCCGGAGGGGCCGGGGAGTCCGCCGCCGCCGCCGACCGCCGGCTCTGCTGCAGGAGAGATCCCGGCGGTGCAGGAAGACTCAGCCGCAGATAATCCAGATAAATCCCAGCCTTCCGCGGACGACGTGGCGTCAGATCCCGACGTTCAGATGGAGGACGCTCCGTCCGCCGTGGCCCCCGAACACAAGACCGAGGAGACGGCCGACGCACCGCCGAGCTCAGAGAGCGGCGCCGCCGTCGATGCTGCAGCAGCGACCTCCTTCCTGGACGCTGCGTCCGAACCTAAAGCGGAGATCCCTGCCGAGCCGATGGACGTCACACCGGCGGAGGAGAGAACCGAGTCCTCGGCCTCAGAAGACCAGAGTCTGAGCTCCGACCAGTCGGCGCCGCAGACGGACAGCGGCAACACCTCAGGGAGCTCCTCGCCACAGTCCGCAGACCGAGACTCGGATTCCTCTGGAGCCAAGCTCAAAGTCCGCCCGGGGGACGAGGACGTGGACGTCCACGTCCCCCATCCGCGCAAGAGAAAGATGCCCAAGCTGTCCAACTCCCAGTTATACTCCAGCGCCCAGCAGGAGAAGGACAAGTGCCAGCAGTCTCTTGCTGCCATGGTGGACTCTGTGAAGCTGGAGGAGATCGAGCCCTACCAGACGGAGAGGGCCAACCCGTACTACGAGTTCCTGCACATCCGCAAGAAGATCGAGGAGAAACGCAAGGTGCTCTGCAACGTCACGCCCCAGCCGCCTCAGTATTACGATGAGTACGTCACCTTCAATGGATCCTACCTCCTCGATGGGAACCCGCTCAGCAAACTCTGCATACCCACAGTGAGTCCAGCTCATGTTCACACATTTCATCGATGACAAACGTTAGAAAGCCTGAAAAGTGGGGAGTGCATTGGCAATAATCCCCCTACAATACAATCCAGTGCAACTATCATATTTTCTTCTATATTATAAGTCTTATCAGTCAAAAAAATGTGTTGTAAAGAGGAAAAATACATATATGTCAGATTTATTTAGAAATTTATTTGACAAAATCCAAGACTAAAAATGTACATTTAATCTGGTAAGGTAATTTATTAAATTACAAAATTGCATCCACAACAGGCTGAATTACATGAAACATACCTGTGAGGTTTAAATGGGGTGAATTAGCATAACAAGCTAGCAACTCCAGCTAGCAAGTTACCTGCAAAGTTCTCGCCAAAACGCATAAGCTGTCAAAATTAAGCTGAAATTATACCGTGAGCGTGACGGAGTGACCTGCTAACCTAACAGTACGACACGAATGTTTGAGAGCAACATGGGAAGGTCAGCGAAGTCGTAAACCACCCGGACACCGTAAGCTAGCGCTAGTTGCTATTAGCTTCAGGGACAGCCCAGTAACGGGGCTCTGTCTTGGACTGGGTTCTCCTTTGAGCTAGGGGTGGGCGATATATGGAATATACTCGATGTATCTCAAGTTTTCCTCCGCGATTGTTAAAATTACTTTATTGTGACCATCTCCATTTTCATGGAGAGATTGAGCTTCTGTATTTAATTGACTGTGAGTTTAGTTTTCCCCACATGCTGTGAATGCATCACTCGCTCCTCCTCCAAACCAGAAAGATTTCTGATGGAAACACAACAATGAACCCATGCGCTTACTTACGTTGACTAGACAGCGAGAACTATGGCGACAGTGAGTGTTTCAGGTAAATAAGAAAATAAGTCTGAAGAGAAACAGCCCTGGGTCAATAATCTGGCAGTGGTTTGGATTTCACAAGAAGGACGTCTGACAAAATGCGGTAATTTTCAAAACATGCCGTATCACCATTGCCACAAACGGTAGCAGTAGCATAAATTAGTTCCACTTAAAAAGTCATCGAGTGCAAAATGAAGACTGTTGTAAACTCTGCGTGTCGACCCCCCCCCCCCACACACACAAACACACACACACACTGAAGGAAACTTTAATTATACCAGCCGTAAAACTGTTGAAACTGGCGTCTTCTTTTGCTAAATCCCATATGACACGAAAAAAAATGTTTGTTTAAAATTTCCCAGCACCTAAAGAGCAACGGAAATATTTTTGAGATGCTCTGAATATGTAGCTGCGACTGCTCAGTTGATTTTATAGTCACAATACAAGCTTTTGTTTTTGAGACATTTTTATCATACAAGTCTTTATGTCTTAAGCCCAAAAGAGCAGCTTTTATTTCAGGTTTATTTTGTGTCAGAAACAGCTCTAATGTGACAACATTGTAATTTGTGAAAAGCTTCTATGTGCAGCTGTGGTTAAAAAAAAATGGCTAAAATACAACATTTTAAACAAATTTTTATTTTGCAATTAATTTTTCAAACAAAAAAAATTGACATGTTAATTTGAGATATACCAATGCAACTTTAGGCACTATGTGGCTAAAAACATTTGTTTTTCAAGGTTATTTGAACATATCGTGATATATATTGTGTATCGTGATATAGCCCAAAGATATCGTGGTATTAGATTTTTTTTCATATCGCGCACCCCTACTTTGAGCTGCACCTCTCAGCGTGCCGCTGCCTGAATGATACTGAAACAGCGAAACGACAAACAAGCATGTTTTCAGACTTTGTTGTCTATAAGTTAATGTTTCAATTAATTTTAAGTAGTTCAGGAGCAGCATATAGTTTTCACAAGCCTGGAGCGCCCTCTTGTGGTTATGGGCAGTAATGTTTACTCGTTAGTTCATGTCAGTCAGTATGAATTGCCATTTAAAAACATGTTATATACTTTATATGACTAAAAGTTGCAGGATCAGCCAAACTATGAAAAAAAAAAGTTGTTAGGAGCAACATTGGTGAACAAAGGGACTCGTGAAGACCAAGGAGCACATCAGGAAGATGTGGAGATGTTTAAAGGTGCATAGCCACGTTATATGCCTGTACCAAAAAGACCAAAATCCAGTTGATTACGATAAAATGAGGCTATATAATCTGAGCGTCCGTCCAGATGGTGTTTTGATCCTTTTTGAGCCTAAATATAACATAAACAGACGTGGCGCCATCTACTGGCAGAACCGCAGAACTATTAGAAAGCCAGATGGTCGCCTGTCCACAGTCGAGGAAAATTGCAGCTTCGGCTCGTTGACAGATTGTTCGCAGTAAGGTGACGTAACGTGATGTTGTAATGGTAAATATGCATGGAAAAGGCCAAAAACAAAGCTTTAAAAGACAAAAGCAACAAATACTACGCCAGCAGGACATGATAATCTTTCGTTGTATACAACCAAAGTGAGTTACTGCCGTATACATTTTTAAAAAATGTCAAATAACGTGAATATGTACCTTTTTGAAAGCAGATGTTGAAAGCGATTGTCCAAAAACTGGAAATCAAACTGCGCACTGAGGCTGCACAATAAAACATAAACACACAACTATTATATGCACTTAAAATATTTTGCATTGACAATATTTGTTGAGATTAACCCGGTCTGGTGGGTGTGGCTGCCTATTTAAAGTCCGTCCAAAGGTCCACACGCTTTACTGGGTTTGTACAGATCGCTTCAAATATTAGTTTATCAAATATTACACTTAGATTAATCCGACATTCGCACTTCCATGCTTTGTGTCGTTCTAAAAAAAACCTACAAACACATGGTTGACCTACACTGACAGGCCAGGCAAGGTGAGCGAGCCGGTAGCTTCCTGGTAGCTCTGGAGGAGCTGCAGGTGTCCACAGCTCAGGTGTCGACAGGGCAGCAAATCTGGCGTTTTATGGGAGACGTCCAAGAAGAAAGCCGTAGTCCAGGAGTCTGCAGCCTGTGGCTCTTTACACCTTCAGCTCTGGCTCTTAAAAACTTAGGGGGGAAATGGTCAATGTTTCTAAATGTAAAAGTAATTTAAAATTGCTAGCTTTAGGATGCATTTAGTTCTGCAATATATGCATAACATTTCCAGAAAAAAAGAAACTAATGGTGTATATTGGCCTGCATGCATGATGCTGTTTGGAGGACAACGACCCTGATATTCATCAGTTCACCAAGACGGTGCAGGGGCCAAATCTAAACGTCTTCAGTTCAATTCAATTTTATTTATATAGCGCCAATTCATGAAGCATGTCATCTCAAGGCACTTTACTAACTCAAATTCAATCATATTATACAGATTGGTCAAAAATTTTCTATATAAGGAAACCAGTTGATTGCATCAAAGTCCCGACAAGCAGCATTCACTCCTGGGGAAGCGTAGAGCCACAGGGAGAGTCGTCTGCATTGTTGATGGCTTTGCAGCAATCCCTCATACTGAGCAAGCATGAAGCGACAGTGGGAAGAAAAACTCCCCATTAACGGGAAGGAAAACCTTCAGCAGAACCAGAACCAGGCTCAGTATGAACGGTCATCTGCCTCGACCAACTGGAGGTTAGAGAAGACAGAGCAGAGACACAACAAGAGACAAAAAAGCACAGAAGCACACATTGATCCAGTAATCTGTTCTACATTAGATGTCATAAACATCAGAGTTTCACTGCTTTAGTTGTTGCTCAGGTGTCGGCTACAATAGAAGGTTTTATTTATGTGTTATAATTGCACCGTCAGCGTCCTGTTTGTCGTATATTTGGGTTTTAGCTATAAAGACCATGTAACGTTTTCCTGCCACTTAACCATCACATGAACGCCCCGAGGCCTGTGGCCGTAACGTAACCAAAGGGCAGTTTTCACACTTAATGTGTTTAAAATTAAGACAGAACAAGTTACACATAAAAACGTTTAAGGCATTGGAGAATAATAACAATAATCTTTGCACAGATAACGCCGCCCCCATCACTACCTGAGCCTCTGAAGGAAATGTTCAAGCAGCAAGAGGTTGTCCGCATGAAGCTACGGCTGCAGCACAGCATTGAGCGGGTACGTGGATTCACGCCGGACATCACTGTAGTTTGGCCGCAGTCCTAAATCTAACTCGCTTTGGTCTTTTCTTTCTGTGCTGTTTTTTTTTAATTCTTTTCTCAGGAAAAGTTGATTGTTTCAAATGAGCAGGAGGTCCTGAGAGTCCATTACAGGGCTGCAAGAACACTAGCCAATCAGACGCTGCCTTTCAGCGCCTGCACCGTCCTGTTGGATGCAGAAGTGTACAACATGCCTCAGGACATCCAGGTTAGCGTCACTGAGCTGCCTGAGCAATCACACACACACACACACACACACTGTTGTGTTGACGCGGGGTCACATTTGTCGTTTGTGTTTGCAGAACGATGATGGGAAAACGTCAGTGAGGGACCGATTCAACGCCCGGCAGTTCATGTCCTGGTTACAGGACGTTGACGACAAGTTTGACAAACTAAAGGTGGGAGCTTGAAAGTGGACATGAACTGCAAAAACGCAACTGAAAATAAGTAAAATGTTCTTAAAATGAGTGTATTTGTCCTTGAATTGAGCGGGTAAATAAGATGGTTTGCCAATGGAATAAGAATTTTGCACTTAAAATGGGAACAACTCATCTCCATCGTCTTATTTCAAGTGGAGTATATCTAATTATCTTATTTTAGGGGTCAAAATACTCATTTCATTGGTAGATAATATTATTTACCTGCTCAAATCTAGGACAAAAACACTATTTTTAAGAACATTTTACTTACTTTTAGATCCGTTTTTGCGGTTCTTCTTTTTTTTACTTTTGTTGTTTTTTTTTTTTTTTGTTTTTTTTTTTACCTGTTAGGGGTCCAAGGGACGGACTTTAAGGCTTTTTTTTTATTAGGAGGTGCTTTTTATCAGAGTTCTTGATCAGTCTTTAAAAAGCTGGACTTTTTGTTTTAACATTTATAACAGAAATCCGTGTTTTAACGCTGGAACCGCTGAGATGATGCTGTTGGTTGTTTTGTACGGAGGGATGAATATTAGACAGTAGAAAGTGTCCTAAAAATAATAAATAATGATTCCTGTGGAGCTGTGACCAGGACCGGGGCTGTTGGTGTCTCAGCTAAAGCGTGAGCCTCCAGCCTTCAGGCCTCTTGTGACCCGTCGTGGTTTTATTTCTGGGCTCTGCTGATTATTCTATAGATTATTATATACTCACTACTTACTCATACTATATACTTATTATATACTCACTACTTACTCATACTATATACTTATTATATACTCACTACTTACTCATACTATATACTTATTATATACTCAGTCGTCCTCAGGCCGACACAAAGTGTCCATCATGCAGCTCATGTTCTTCTGGACAGAAGAGCTGCTGCAGCTGGGAAGGTTTCTACGTTTATTAGAAATGTGGTATTCTGCCTTACTTCCTACTTCCTTCCTTCCTGCACTCCATCCTAACTTTCTTCCTTCCTGCCATGTGTCCTTCCGTTCTTCCCTCTATCCTTTCTTCCTTCCTGCCTTGTGTTCTCCCTTTCTTCCTTCCTTTCTGCCCTCCATCCTAACTTTCTTCCTTCCTTCCTGCCATGTGTCGTTCCTTTCTTCCCTCTATCCTTCCTTTCTTCTCTGTATCCTTCCTTCCTGCCATGTGTCCTTCCTTCCGTTCTTCCCCCATCTTTCCTTCCTTCCTTCCTTTCTTCCTTCCTTCCTGCCTTGTGTTCTCCCTTTCTTCCTTCCTTTCTGCCCTCCATCCTAACTTTCTATCTTCCTTCCTGTCATGTGCCCTTCCTTTCTTCTTTCCATCCTTCCAGCTATATGTCCTTCCTTCCTTTCTTCCCTGTATCCTTCCTTCCTTCTCTGTATCCTTCCTTCCTACCATGTGTCCTCCATGCCCCCCCCATCTTTCCTGTCATATGTTCTTCCTTCCTTCCCTTCTTCTTGCCGTGTCTTTTTTCCTTTAATGCCACCTTTCTTCCTTCTTTACACCCTTCCTGCCATGTGTCCTTCCTTTCATCCTCCCATGTGCCCTTCCTGCCTTCTATCCTTTCTTTCTTTCGTTCCTTCCTTTTGTTTCACCTGGTCTTGTTGGAGTTGTTGGGTCTCGGCTGACTCCAGTAAAACGTGACGGCATCGCCCATAACTTTAATCTGAATGCCCCAATAAGTTACATATAAGAAGGAAAAATATTTATCTAGTGTTTTGAGTATTTTTTGTGATTGTTTTAGATTACTGATTCATATTTTGACATAACTACACTCAATCATTGGGGCTGAAGTGGCTGTTTTCCTTTCCTCGTCACATAGTTTATAATTCCTGCTTCAAACATTGTGTCCAACTCCTGCTTCTCGATGCTAATCAGGTCATAGATCCGCTTTGAGCCGCTTTAAAAAGCACAACTTTTCTTTTTAAAACGGCGTAAATAAACTCATTTGGTGACTGTAGGACATCCGCTAAATGACGATATGTGGGGGGGGGGACTGTCCCGCAGCACTTTGATTGGCTACAACGATCTTAGAAAAGAGCAGAAGACCAAAGGTTTACTGTAGACGTCATTTAATGACGCGGCTCGTTTCCAGACGCAGACCTGAGCGTGAACAGCTGAGCGGCTAAAGCAGTGATCTCTCTCTCTCTCTCTCTCTCTCTCTCTCTCTCTCTCTTCTGCAGACGTGTCTGCTGATGAGGCAGCAGCACGAGGCGGCGGCGCTGAACGCCGTGCAGCGTCTGGAGTGGCAGCTCAAGCTGCAGGAGCTGGACCCGGCCACCTACAAGTCCACCAGCATCTTCGAGATCCCCGAGTTCTACATCCCGCTGGTGGAGGTCAACGACGACTTCGACCTCACGCCCATCTGAGCCGCGGGAAATGTGAAGCACTTAAACCGTGCCGAGAAGAGGAGCACTTAGAGCCAGAGGCGCGTTTTACTCCAGAGCTCCTGAGAAGAAGACGGGAATAAAAAAAAAAAGAGGAGAAAAAAAAAAAAACAGGAAACCAGGGGTCCAGGTTACAAAAGGAGAAACTGGGCCCGGCGGGGGCGGAGTCACACCTGAAAGATTTCAAATGTTTTTAAAGTGTTCATACGTTGTGTACAGACTGTGCTCTTAATTTTTTAACTTATTTTATACATACAAAAAATGTGCATTTGTACATAGTCATGTAATTATTGTTTTAAACCTGTAAAAAAAACAAAAAGTAATAGATATTTTGATTGTAAACTCGTTCAGTCTGATGTTTTAATGGACCAAAGTCGGGTTTTTTTTTTTTTTTCTTCTTCTTTTCTTTTATATCGAGTCTCCTCTTCGTCTGTGACGTTCTCGTCGTCGTTGTTGTTGTTGGCTTCTGTTGTTTGTTCTTTTTCTTTCTTTTTTTAACCGTTTCTTCCTTCCTTCCTCCCACATCTGGAGCTTTAACGCCACAGCCGGTGTTTTGTTTGTTTCTTTGACTTTGGCAGTTAAATGCTGTGCATGCGTTGCGATGTTCTTTATCTTAAAAAGCTGTACCGTGGACTTAAATTTGTGAGGTTTACTGGAGTGTTTCCAGCTCTTTGGCTCTTTTCTTTCCACCCCAACATCGTGTCTCTTTTGGCGGCCTCACTCCTTGTGTGTTGTCCATAGTGTGTCTCACGCACATTAAAGTCTGTTGTGGCTTCCAAGAAAAGGAAAGAAAAAAAAAAAAAAACTTTTACAGTTTCGACGTGAGATCACAACAAATCCTATTTTTTCAACATAATGCCTTTTGAACGATAGTTCTAAAAAAATGTCTATTTTAATATTTACTTGTTACATGACTTGTACATATTTGTAATATATCATTGAATAAATTTTATTTGTTGTGAAATTACATCTCGTTTTTGCATACATTTTGTCACACCACCTCATTAATACTATTGTGTGGGTGCAATATTCTGCTCAGCCAGCAGGGGTCACTGTAGACAGCAAAGGGTATAGCCTAACTCGGTGGTTTAACTGGTTGATGCATTCATGTTTTAAAAAATAATATATTAAACATTATTAGTAGGCTGAACTTCTAAAAATAGATTAAATATGGTTTAAAGTGTTAATATAAATTATCATTGAAACAAATTCTTTTAGACTAAAATCTTGATACAAACTAGATATTCAAAAATTATTAAAACCAGATATTTACCACATATTTATTACTCGTACATATTTAAAATTAACCACCTTTTGGAAATTTAGAAGTGTAATTTACTGAAGTTTGAGATTTTATCTTAAATCTCACTACTTCTGTCAAATTGAGTTCAGAAAATAAACATTTACATACACCACTTTAAAAAATGCAACCAAAAAGATTATAAATTTGACTAGATTTTCCTTATTTATTTATTGTGGTTTGTTGAATTAGCCAAAGTTATTTTATTTGCTAAATACCAGAATAATGATATTTGTCCACTTTCTTCAAATCAAGAAACAATGATTACAAGCATAAAAAGTCAATGTACCATTTTAGTAAGGAGACTGGTTCTGTGACCCAGAGATTAATGTGTTTTGGTCTGAAACCTGCAGCAAAAGACCCAGAGAAGATCGTTAATCCAGTGAAGCAAGTTCAGCACATGGGCTGAAAAGCCGCTCAGTAAGGAAGAAGTGATAATTGGTAAACAGCTAAATTAACCAACAAAATGAAGCCAAACATTTAATTTTGGTTAAATATTTTTAACATATTAAAGCATTACCTAAATACATAATATAACAGTTGAAATAAACATTTCATGTACCTAGATATTTTCTAAATATTTAAATTAATCAAATGTTTATTTTAGACAAAAGGTGAAATGAATAATTGCTTGTTTTTAATAATTTAGCTGAATGCTACTTGTAAATTTAGTTTCTTTTTAATGTTAGTTTAATAAATAATTTATTTAAACACTTAACTTAGTGAAACAGATTAAATGTTTAATTTACCTAAATGGTAAATTCAATTTAGAATTTAGCCAACGCATTTTATCCTTAAATTATATATTTCCTGGCCAAATATTTAATTTAGCAAAACATTAACCTCAGTATAGATTTCAGTATTTAAACTATAGCAGCCAAATATCTAGCAAAATTACCTATATTTATATGTAGGTCATTTCTAAATGTTATAAATATGAAATTTAACTAAGAATTAAGGTAGAGTTTATTAAAGTCATGAGGATCTTAAAATATTAACTAAGATATTT
Source organism: Fundulus heteroclitus (assembly GCF_011125445.2). Classification (NCBI taxonomy): domain Eukaryota; kingdom Metazoa; phylum Chordata; class Actinopteri; order Cyprinodontiformes; family Fundulidae; genus Fundulus; species Fundulus heteroclitus. The sequence continues at coordinate 28,296,499 of NC_046366.1, read as the reverse complement.
TTTGCTGTTTATCTAAAGTCAGATATTTAATTTAGCTTATATAATTTAATTGAACTTTTATTTAGTAAACTATTTCGCTATATATCAGTAACATGGTTTGGTACTGACCCTTGTAGAAATAAATTTGCAGCTTCGACAATTATAATGGTAGAAATATTCATATATTGCGGTAATTGTGCAAACGGGGCCCCAGATCTTATTAAAACTGCGGTTTCCTGCTTCTTCCCCGCCGCAGGCGGCCTGGGGCTGCTGCGGCAGCGCATGTAAACACCTGTGGAGCAAAGTGGCCCATCACAGGCCTGCTGCGGTGGGCTACAAATGAGCTCAGGGTCGCCCCCCCTCAGCGGGGAGCCCGATCGGCTTCGCGGTTTCCGAGTCGGCCTCTTCTCGCCTAATGAGACGCTCCCAGAAAGCCGCTGATAGGAGGGGAGACAAAAGGGAACCGCGAACGGGGAGGAGAAGAGGATTCAGAAGGCAAACAGAGCCCAGCTCACGTGTTGGAGCGGGTTTTACGCAGCGCTTTTACGCACGCTTCTCTCGTTGCTGCTCCTTGGTGTTAGTTTTACGATCCAGGGTAGGCTGGTCGGTCATCTAAGCAACAATCCCCCGAGGCTCTGCGCGCTGATTTGGGATCTGTTTGACCCCAGGGGCCGGTGTTTTCCCTCCGCAGAAGCTCGCTTTTGAAAATGGAGCGTGTGCCTTTAAGGCGCCCGACTGCCTGTCGCTTTGTGCTGCGGAGAGACTGACGCCCTCTGGACACAGTGGACACTGGAGCGGCGGCGGATCACCATCCTGGAGGAGTTCAAAGAGAAAACAACCCCAGTCTCTCCTAAAAGGACGAACTGAAAACTTAGTAACTGCGTTCAGGTGAGTTTGAAGACGTCAGATCTTGTTATTTATTCGCGGCTGTTGCGCTTGCGTGCGAGAGAAACCAAAAAGAGAAGGAGAGGAGAAAAAAAACTCTGGAATGAGGGAGCTAATGTCCCTCACATGTTTCCTCTTCGTCATGTGAAGTGGAGACGATGTGCAGCTCTGAGCGATGAGGTGTAAAAAAAAAAAGGGAGCCAGAGTGTGGAGTTTGTGTTTAGAAGCGCAACACACACGGGCAGAAAATGGATGAAGGCAGCTGATGTTGCCAGATGTGTTGCGCATATTGTTATTCCTCACAAAAAAAAGTAGCGTTGGCTTTGAATGAGATGTGACTGCAGGCCGTTTTTTTTTTTTTCTTTTCGGAGAAAGGAGTGCTTTGCATGACACAGCAGCGATTTCCAGAGTGTTTACAGGGCAATTAGACCTCGTTGTTTGACCTTTTTAGATTCAAAGTTAGATTACAGATGCCAAGAAAAAAAGGGGGGTTTAGCCATAAAAGAAGCTCCGGTTGAGCTTTAGAGGTTAACCTCAAAGCAACTGAATCAAAGACTCCCCTTTTCTTGTCTGTCTACGTCCACAAACTTAAATGTATTTAACCGGGTTTCCTGTAAAGGACCAACTGGGGTGAGGGGATCAGTAGTCAGCGTCCCTGAGGTGGAAGACTCAAAGAATTGGCTTTTCTTATGAACTGAAACTCAATCATGTTGGATGGAGAGCGTCTGTCAACAGTTTACGCGTCTTGCCACAGATTATCTGTTGGACTTTGACTAGGCCATCCCATATATGGAATATGCTTAAACCTAAACTAACAGTTCTCAGTCCTGGTCCTAAGGGCCCACCGCCCTGCATGTTTTAGAGATGTGCTCCAGCATACCTAATTCAAATGGTTGCATGACCTCCTCAACATGCCATCAGTTGCTGTAGAGGCCTGCTAATCACCCATTTATTTAAATTAAGTGTGTGGCAGCAGGGAATCACCTGGAATATGCAGGACATGGGGCCCAGGGTTGGGGGCCACTAATCCAGACCGTTCTGCTCTAGCTCTGGCTTTCTGCTCAGAGCAACAGTTCCAGCTGGAAGGTGAACCTCCGCCTCCGTTTTACGTCGTTGGCAGTTTTTCTTCCAGCTCTGCCCTGCACTTAGCTGCCTAAAGTAAAGCACCCCCACAGCATGACGCTGCCACCACCCTGCCTCATGGTGGAGATGGTGCGTTCAGGGTGATGCGCTGCCTTAAGTTTTCCTCCAAAGCCTTTTTTTGAATGAAGACCAACAGGTTGGATTCTGTCTCCGGCATGACGTCACGCCTCCTTCCCAGAAAACCCAGAGGGTTAGGGTTCACCTCCAACAGCTTCCCTGTCGGCAGATTCGCCCCCACCCGAGCTGTTGGTCTGTGCTGCTCCTCCAGAGTTAACATGAGCCGTCCTGCTTCCCAGATCAATGTTCTCCTTGGCATGCCAGTCAGTTTAGATGGACGTCCATGTCTCGTTCAGTTACTCTGGTACCTTAAGCAAGGGGACATTCTAAAACGCTTAACGTGAAAAAGCTTAACGTGGCTTAAGGTAGGAAAACAACGAGGAATCATCACCAAATTTTGCATGGCCATATCTTGTCATGAAGACTTAAGCCTGTCAAAAAAATAAATAAATAAAAATCCAACGATTATAGAAGATATCTCACATTAACGTTTTCTTCTTCATTGGCGCCTATGGCGAGAAAAAGGCTTAACGTGGTTTAATGTACCTAATCAACGATCAATGATCACCAAATTAAGCACATAAAACTGTCAAAATGTCAAACTTAAAGTCCAATTATTATGGACGTTATCTAACATTAACCGTTTCTGCTTTCATATAGCCAGCCTCTATGCCTATGAAATACTTAATGTCATATAACGTCCATAATAATTGGACTTTGGGTTCGATTTTTTGATAGTTTTAAGTGGTTATGATAAGCAATATATAAGAGAAATTTGGTGATCACTGAGCATTGTTTAAGTATATGGCCATACGAAATTTGGTGATGATTCCTCGTTGTTTTCCTACCTTAAGCCACGTTAAGCTTTTTCACGTTAAGCGTTTTAGAATGTCCCCTCTAATCCGGTTCGATTACATTTTGTATAGGAACAAAGGGTCCAGAGTGAAAATGCATGAATTTTGAAAACCACGTGTTATTTGTCTTCCATTTCACGTGTATGCCCTGATCTGTCTTTTAAAAGTCCAGTGAGATGCATTGAAGTTTGTGGTCGAAGTGTAAGAAAAACGCCCCGTTTTCACCTCTTAAAGAGACTTTTTGTAACATTTTAAAATTATCCTAGTCAGGAAAACTTATATCACGCTACATTTCTTAATTTCGGTCGATACGATATAATTACGATGTCGATATAGTCAAGATAAAAGCCTCAGAAAGACTGCAAAGAACGGCCACAACAGATGTCTGTACAAACTTATGACGATTATTTTACCATGTTTATAAAACTCCTCCAATATAACATTAAGAAATAGTTGCTTAAAAAAAAATAAAACATATATTTACACAAAAACCCAGAAGGTCAGTCAGTGACAAATGCTGAAATCATCGACTGTGATGTGTTCTGAAATATTGGAAATGTCACATCACCTGTATTGATATATCGCGATATATATCGATATTGAATTATCGTCCACCGCTAATCTCAATCAGCAATTCTCTCAAGCTCTCTTGGGACTTGTGCAGCTTTGACTCTAAACACTTACAGGAAAGTTTCGCTGCTTGGAAGCTAAAAGTGACGAAAGTGAGCCGAGCAAATGCTGCGTTCCCGTGTCAGATGTGGTTCACGCTCTTTTTTTTTTTTGTTGCTTCCAGGTGTTTTCCCGTCGCGTGCTGGTGAGACCGTCAGGATGAGGTCCGCCCGGCTGATCCTCCCCGCCACGGCGGCTCTGCTCTTCCTCCTGTCAGGACTCTCCCTGACCTCCGGCTGCAACAAAGCCCTCTGCGCCAGCGACGTCAGCAAGTGCCTCATCCAGGTGAGCCGTTTTTTTTAAATCCGCACCACAGAGCCCCGGGCGAGTGATGCAATCGGCTCCTGGCTGCGTTGCAGATCCTGTGTGCAGATAAAAGCAGCAAAAGCGCACCCAGGTTTTCCCCTCCCCTGGCGTTGCAACTGTTTTGTATAAACAGGCTTTGACGATTCTCTCACTGAGAGCATGGAAACAAGTTAACGTGGGAGCCTCGTACAGAACGAAAGAAAAAAAACGATACTCATTAGTCGCCACAGTGGGCTTGCTCTCAGGATAAGCGAGAACAAAAGTTAGGATCTGCAGTGAGGAATGCCGATGAATTCCTTGGATAAGATGGAGAGCGGCCGGGATGGAGGCTTGTTTCCTCCCGGGGAGCGGAGACGTTTATTTGTCCAAGCGCCACACTGCAAAAATGGATCTAAAAATAAGTAAAATGTTCTTAACGTTAGTGTATTTGTCCTTAATTTGAGCAGGTAAATAAGATTATTTGCCAATGGAATGAGTGTTTTCACCCCTAAAATAAGATAATTAGACATCCTGCACTTGAAATAAGATTATTGAGATAAGTTGTTCCTATTTTAAGTGCAAAATTCTTATTCCATTGGCAAATCATCCTATTTACCTGCTCAAATTAAGGACAAATACACAAATTTTAAGAACATTTTACTTATTTCTAGTTCCATTTTTGCAGTGCACCTGAGCTGCTTTGTGAAAGAAAGTCCTGCTTGCTGTTCTGAATTTAGGGCAAGTCGCCCTCTCCGAGTTGCCGTACGACTGGCCGCTCTCTGCCCACAGGACGCTTCATACATTCTCGTTGTTGCAAACTTGGTGGCCTCGCCTCTTCCATTAGCATGTTTTAAAGTACAGTGATTAACCTGAGAGCCCATTTCACCTGAATGACCCCAGCGGCTGGGAGGGAGGGTCTGCTCAGATTGCTTTTTGCTGCTTAGGCTGGAAATGTGCACTTTTTCCCATGCAAATTATTGGAGCTTTATTTAAATCAAAGCCATTAAGGTTATTTGTACACTTGTATTTGTTGCACAAAAGCAGGCCTTCACTTGCTCTTCAAGGCTCAACAGTTACATTTGAATTAATAACACAGTCGGGAGTCCCCAATTTAAAGCACATCATTGTAATTTCCGTTGCCTGGTTCTACCCGGCATTAAATATACCAGCTGCGCCCTGCTAATCTGCCCAAACACAGTTTTCTGAGGAGACGCCGTCTGTGAAAACACGGCCAAGAAGCAAGCATTACACTGCAGAGCCTGTTTTCAGTCCCGTGCCCCTCGGCAACGCAGCGGATCTCGGCCCCCCGCGGGGTTTTCCTGGGAGCGGAGCGTCCAGTTGTTGTAAAGTTTGTGGGGGGGATGTCTTGTAATGTTCACGCAGTGTGGAGCCGATCACTAAACAAAAACAGCTATGGATGGACGGGAGGGACAAGCAGCCATTTAAAGTAAAATCAAAAACATGTTTGACTTTTAATTCCAGAAACTACAGGACAAAATAAAATCCACCTTTCTATCCACTGTTGGTTGTATTTAGGTCGGTACTTTGACTGGACCGTTCTAACACATGAATAATCTGAACCATTTATGGCTTGTGAGCAGCGTCCCTGAAGAAAAGCAGTCCCACAGCATGATGCTGCCACTGCCATGTCTCACACTGCAAAAAGAGAACTAAAAATAAGTAAAATATTCTTGAAATTGGTGTATTTGTCCTTGATTTGAGACGGTAATTAAGATTATCTGCCAATGGAATTAGTATTTTTACCCTTAAAATAAGATAATTAGATATACTGCACTTGAAATAAGATGATGGAGATCAATTATTCCTATTTTAAGTGCAAAAATCTTATTCCATTGGCAAATAATCTTATTTACCTGGTCAAATCAAGGAAAAATACTCTAATTTCGAGAAAATTTTACTTATTTTTAGTTCTATTTTTGCAGTGCACAGAGAGGATGGTGTGTTCACAGCAATACCCACTGTTGTTTTCTGCCACACATCGTTTTCCACCGAGGGCGTGAAGTTCAGTTTTGGTTTCATCTGACCAGAGCACCTTGTTCTGCTTGTTGCCTGTGTCATCCTGTGGTCAACTAAGACGCCATGTTTGTAGAGCGCACAACCAAATAGTGTTCCTGTCAGGAGATTCTTCTACCTGAGCGGTGGACACCTTGGCTACCGTTGAGGATTTTTTAAAATTCTTATTTGTAACAAAAAGTTAGACAAATTAGAAAATTTGCATCACCAAAATTCACTGTTTGGTTGCAAAGGCAGAAAGGGCTGGATAATTATTCAGCTTTATTTTGTAAACATCACGGAGACTAATTGTTCGTCCAAGGATGCACAACATATCGCAGATACTTTGCCGTTATAACATCAGGAGTGAGATATTGACATCACACACTGCAAAAACGAAACTAAAAATAAGTCAGATTTTCTTGAAATAAGTGTGTTTGTCAGATTATCTGCCAATGGAATTAGTATTTTCACCCCTAAAATAAAATAATTAGATAATCTGCCCTCTAAATAAGATGATGGAGATGAGTTGTTCCTATTTCAAGTGCAAAAAGCTCATTCCATTGGCAAATCATCTTATTTACATGCTCATATCAAGGACAAATACACAAATTTTAAGAAAATTTTACTTATTTTTAGATTTGCTTTGCAGTGCAAAAGACTGGAGTGGCAAAATTGTTGGCTAATATATCCCAAGTGTTATGACCTTACAGCAAACACTCACTGGAGAGAGGCAAGAAGAAACAAAACATCAGATTGATATCGTTGTTGCAACATTTCCAAATGCTGTCGTTGTAAAAGAGTTTCTAACGTCGTGAAGCCCAAAATTTGACACCGTCTCCGTCAGAGTGACTTTTGGGCGACCGATGCTGTCGAAATGGTCGTCTCGGCGAACAAAGCTGAGAAGTGAGCAGTGAGCTCCAGTCCTTTCTGCCTTTGTTAGTTTTTTCCAAAAAAAAAGTTAAAAAACAAAACAACTGGACTTTTTTGCCCTTTCATTTTTTCTGTTTCAAACTTCAGAAAACAAGTCCAGTTGTTTTGTTTTTTAACTTTTTTTTTTTGGGGAATGATCATGATCTGGATGACTGAGAATCTTCACCGGCACTTTGTTAGTTTGACATCCTTCAGCGGCGAAGGCCTTGTATTCACTTCTCTGTGTCAATCTGTCACATAAAATAACATGCATCTAAATTTGTTGTTGTACCTTGACCAAATATGGAAAAGTTGCATGTTTAAAGTGTTTTATTGTCCTGTAGCAGCAGTTGGGCACAAATAATTGAGTTTTGGGCCAGCAGCTCACCGTTCGGGGTCTGTCTAACAAAAAGTCATCTGATACCGATCACCGATATTTTCTCAGACTTAAACAAAGCTTGCACTAATGAGTATGCAGTATTCCTCAGAAAGTAAGTTGAAATGGGCCAAAATTGGGATGAGCAGATGAGACCTCAAAGCAAACTAAAAGAGCACTGCAAAAACGGAACTAAAAATAAGTAAAATTTTCTTGAAATTAATGCATTTGTCCCTGATTTGACCAGGTAAATAAGATTATCTTTATTATTATTTTTACCCCTAAAATAAGAGAATTAGATATAATGCACTTGAAATAAGTTGATGGATCTAAGTTGTTCCTATTTTAAGTGCAAAAATCTTATTCCATTGGCAAATTATCTTATTTACCTGCTCAAATAAAGTACAAATACACTCATTTCAAGAAAAAATTACTTATTTTTGTTCTGTTTTTGCAGTGAGGGTATTAGTAATAATCTGATCAGTGCGTCTCCAGTCTGTTTCTTCAAAACATCGGCAGTCCTGCTTGTTTATGCTCTTCCCGTTGGCTTGTTTCTAATGAATGTAACGGGCAGTGCGGCTCTTGCGACCCCGCCGACACTAACTTGCTAGCTGTCAGGGGCAAGAATGATGACCTGTGTGTGTTGTGCAGGAGAAACTTCTCCGCCTCCACATGCTCTGTAGACGGTCCGTGTTGCTTGTGATTAGTTGGATCTGCTGTCTTGAGCTCGTTTTTCACGCTCTGCTGCCACATCCACTCATTTGTCTGGATTCTCTAAAACCCCTGAGGGTGGAGGAGAACGGGAGGAGGGAGGCGAGCCCAGGAGGAGGCGTGTGTGTGTGTGTGGTGTGGGGGGTGTACTTTTAGGAACTTGAGAAGCGTGCAGAGGGTCCCACGCGGAGCAGGCCAGGCAGCGTTGTGGGGTGGGGGCGGCAGATTTCAAAGCTTTACACTTTCTAATACAGTCGTTCAGAAGGAGAAACGTTCACTTTCCAAAGAAAGTCTTCCTCTGCAGCTGCGTAGCTTTGACTGATCACTGGGGTTTCCACTTGAGAGCATGACATGCCAAATAAGACATTTTTTTTTTTAAGATAACCTCATCTGTCTTCAGAAGGAAATTGCTGTTGGAAGGTAACAACCACCGCTTGTGTCGACTAGTTTGCCCTTTCAGTTTTTCAGTGAATGGCACATTTATAACCCAAGGTTACATCCTCTGATTGCACAGTTAACCAAAAAGGTCAATATGGCGTGTATGGTAATAATATGGTTCACAACATAATCTACGTAGTTGGACCTGTGGGTTGAAATTTCCAAGTTTCAAGTTGGAAAAGTCACCATAAATCCCCCTAGAGTTGGGAAGTACAAGACACCTTACTGACCCCAGGTCCAAAATCCAACATGGCTGCCATGCATGTCCAGTAAAGTGAAGGTTACAGAAACAAGGTGCAGTGAAAAAGTATTTGCCTCATTAAAGCAGCGCAGTGTAAGTTTTGACCCAAATATTTGCTCAATTTGAGAAATGCTACAGCCCCACTAAGTGACGTTTTTACCTTAATATATCCTCTTCTAAGTCTCTGTGATGGTGATCTAAGTCTTTATGAGATGATTGGATTGAGGGGTCTGTCATCTCCCTCTAGTGTCACTAGACAAACACACTTGTAACTTTCCATGCCTCCGACCCTGAGGCGGCCTTCCAGCTCTGTTCTCGTTCTCGCGGTAAGACAAACAGCTTTACGGCAGCCCAGTCTAAGGCCATTGGCATCGATACCAGTGTTACCAAATCTACCTACTATAAGCAATGCCTGGGTGGTTCTTTTTAAATCTCTTGTACATTTCGTGAGTCGCAGTTTGCGGTTGATTTAGCCTGTGTTTGACCGTAAGTCTCCACTTTAGGCAACAAACTAAAAAAAAACTATTTCAAGAGCTATAAATAGACCAGCTCCCGCTGCGCTACAGACAGCGAGCCGGTGACTCCGGCCACTATCCGTCTGCATACACACATCTATCTCTCTCTCTCTCTCACACCTCCTCCTTGTCCTCCTCCCTCTCCTAAATAATCAAGAACCAACAATAGGGGGTTTTCAGCTGACGTCACGCTCACGTGACTACTCAGCGCGTCCGCCATATTGGGTGGCAATCGTTTCGCACCGTTGACCTGCATTGTATGACGCCTTAGGCAGTATTGGAAGTGAACAAACTAGAGATAAGGAAGTGAACCACCCAATGTGGCGGACCGGAAGTTGGCCAGTGACGTCAGTGAAAACCCCCTATTACTTACGTTGGGTTCACAGTGAACCGGGTCTCTCCGTCTCTCTAGCTGCTTTGACAGGGACGGTGTGCTGTAACTTGGGGGGTTATGCGGACGGGAGTGAGTATTTACAACAGTGCTAGTTTTTAAAAGGGCCTGTAGGGGGAGCACCACTTGAAAATGGCTTAGTATGGCTATAACGGATTTTTCAGTTCAATATACAGCACTCGGTGCGTAACGATGCTCCGTCCAGGCTGCCCTACTCAAAAATTCACCTATGTAACTTGAGAGGGTCGGATCCGTCGCTGAACGGGTCATGTGACCTAGAGCGGCACTCTTGGTCACATGACCTATTCTAGGTATCAGCAGTGTGAGCTCAGACTGCCGTAACAACAAGACAAAACAGATATGACTTTTCTTTACAAGTAACTCCATGACTTCTCAATCTGCTGGTCCAAAATGGTCTGCTATCAGATTCCAAAACACGGAGGGAGACTGTTTAATTTTGCGACCGTGCAGTGTTGCCAGTGGCCTTTAACGGCACTAAACCTGGGAGTTACAGGACTAGTGCCCGTAGTAGCTAAAAGGTACACACTGCTGATTTAGCTTTTTTTTATTGCACTTAAATCTTTCAGTTTGTGAAACAGATTTAAAGATCACAAAGACACCCTAAGGAAAAAGGCCTCTGTTATTATCGGGGGTAATCCAAACCCACCTGGTCTTATTTGAAAAATCAACAGTTGTCACCACTCTCCATGGCAAAGACTGTAATCAAGAATGTTGTTGAATCATGAACTGTGGGACATGACTCCCATGTATTAAGGTCACTGTTGCATTTCCATCCTGGTATGGTTTTAGCATAGCTCTGTTCGACATGATGAGTAAACTCATAAAACCTCCCGTTACACTTGCTGATGAGCTAATTAGCCACTCCTAGCTGGTATTTTCCCTTTAACTCCTCTGGATCAGCAGAGCTGTGCTTAGTTTTTCATGACTTTATTTTAAAAAATGGGAACTCTTTCTCTTTGTTCAAAAGTCGACCTTTGTTTAATATCAAACAAAGTAGATTCAGCTTTGCTAGCAGAGTTGTTTCTTGCTAGCTTTAGCCTATTAGCTTAAGTTAAGCTAACCTGTTTCAGCAGTACCTCCATATCTTTTTGTGTTTTAGAAAAAAAAGCGAACATTTCTGATTTATGAAACCTGCCGTTGCGTGCGGTGTGGTTTTATTTCTTACAACGCCACCTCTAAGAGTTATAATTAGTGATGGGATCAGATCTTGATCAGACGTTTGCGGGGATAGAGAGGCTGGTGATTATGTGAGCTGCGTGTGGTTTCGCAATCCCTCCCCGCTGAGTCATTTCAGAGTCTTTTATCATTGCCACGGGTGTTTAGACGGAGGAGACGTTTCCCTGAGAAGATGAGAGAGAAGCCATGCCGAGAAAGAACGTGGAAAAGAAAGTAGAGCCAGCGAAATAAGGGACGAAACAAGGGAGAAAGCCAGTTGAGGAGGGGGAAAGCGAGCTGTTAAGAGGGAGAGCTTTTCGCCCTGTTCTGTTCTCCAGGTGTTTTCTTGCCCTTCGCTTCTCCCTTTTCCTCCCCCATTATTGTCGTGACCTTGACGTGTAGGAATGTGCTCCCTGCTCGGAGTCGGGAGGGAACAGAAGGGAGAAAAAAGGAGCTCCTCCGGCACTATTTAATCCCACCAACAAGGTTTTAGTTTTGTCTCCTGCACGGCCCCGGGACTTCAAAGTTTAACTATTCCAAAGAGCACAGAAGTAAAATCAGGTGTTTGTGCACCGACGCCAGCAGCGGTTTCACGTTGTTTTTAATTTTTTTTCTAGGTGTTTCCAGAAGCCCTTCCTTTCAGAAGGGCTTCAGATCTACAGAGGATTCAGATGTAACTGGACGTACACGTTCTCCCTGTTTTCTCATTAGTCTACAAGACATTAAATTAATCATCTTAGATGCTTTGTTGTTGCAAAGTTTATTTTGTGTACTCCTAACGATACACAGGTTTATGCTGTTTAAATCAGCCATGTCCCTGTGGGACTTGGACTGAAAGTTTAAATGGTAGACGGACTTTATTTGATCTTCTTTCCCATCAGAGTGGCTTTTGTGGCTCTATGTGAGTCATGCAAATGTTGCACTCTGCGCCTCTGTTGCTGAGTTCCTGGGTTTAAAAAGGAGTTAGGTTAATGCGATCTGACTCATGAGGTAGAGCGGAGCAAAACCAAAGAGCTGGTGCCTCGAGAAGAACTGCAGCTGCGGATCTAAAAACGGGTTTTACTGTGATTTTTGTGTTTAAATGTACAGTGTTTGGAGATGTGTTCATACCCCTTTAACCTTATCATGCTTTTCCGAAACCACAAACCTGTATTATAGTGAATTTTTACGTGATAGACAAACACAATGTGAGGTATAATTTTGTATTTATCCCCCCTGAGTCAATACTTTGCAGATCTACCTTTCATTTTAGCCACAGCTGCAAGACTTTTGGGGTATGTCTCCACCAACATTTTGAGACTGAAATTTCTCCCCATTCTTTGTTGCAAAATACTTTAATCTGATTTAGTGCGAAGGAGAGCATCTCAGAACATAGATTTTCAGGTTTTGCCACTTGGAATTAGTTGTAGACTTTGACTGGACCATCGTAACACATGACTATGCTTTGACGTAAGCCTGCTGTGTCTCTGGCCGTATGTTTGGGGGTCAATGTTCTGCTGGAAGGTGAAACCTTTGCCGCTTACTCAAGCGTGTTGGGTCGTCTAAAAGGTTTTCTTCCAAGACTGTCCTGTATTTATCTCCAATTTGCTTATTGAACTCGACCACTGTCCCAGCTGAAGAGAAGCATCCACACAGCATGATGCTGCCACCACCTTGCTTCACAGGGCAAATGTTGTGTTCAGGGTGATGTTCATTCTGCCTATTGGCTCATCTGACCGATTGGCAGATTAGTGGAGGGCACAAATAATAGTTTTGCTGGTCAGCAGATGCTTTTATCTGAGCTGCGGGTCTCTGCAGCTCCTCCAGAGTTACTGCAGGCTTTTCTGCTGCTTCTCTGAAAAATGCTCTGTTAGTTCAGGTTGATGGCCATAGTGTGCAGTTGTGCCATACTCAGATGATGGACTGAACAGTGTCTGTGAGATGGTCCCAGCTTGGGATGTTGTTTTGTAACCTAAGCCTGATTTAAACACCTGGAGAACTTCCTCCCTGACCCGTCTTCTGTGTTCCTGAGTCTTTATGATGCCGCTTGTTCGCTAATGTTTTCGCTAACGAACCTCTGAGGCCTTCACAGAACAGCTGGTTTTATGCCCAGATTAATTCAATTCAATTCAATTCAATTTTATTTATATAGTGCCAATTCATGAAACATGTCACCTCAAGGCACTTTACAAAGTCAAATTCAATCAGATTATACAGATTGGTCAAAAATTTTCCTATATAAGGAAACCAGCTGATTGCATCAAAGTCCCGACAAGCAGCATTCACTCCTGGAGAAGCGTAGAGCCACAGGGACAGTCGTCTGCGTTGTCCATGGCTTTGCTGCAATCCCTCATACTGAGCATGCATGAAGCGACAGTGGGAAGAAAAACTCCCCATTAACGGGAAGGAAAGCCTCCAGCAGAACCAGAACCAGGCTCAGTATGAACGGTCATCTGCCTCGACCGACTGGGGGTTAGAGAAGACAGAGCAGAGACACAAGAGAGACAAAAAAGCACAGAAGCACACATTGATCTAGTAATCTGTTCTACATTAGATGGTAGTAGCGGGTGAGCCGTCTTCTCTGGATGATGTCACAGTTAACAGAACGCCAGACCAGGTGTACCTAATATGAAGAAAAAAGAGAGAGAACAGAAAGTTAAAGCAGAAATGACAACACATAATGCATAATTGAAGAACAGTAGAACTCTATAGATTGAGAAAATTAGATCCTGATATACTCCAGTAGCCTAAACCTATAGCAGTAAAACTATAGAGGTAGCTCAGAGTAACATGAGCCACTCTAGTTATAAGTTTTGTCAAAAAGGAAAGTTTTAAGCCTAGTCTTAAAAGTAGACGGGGTGTCTGCCTCACGGACCAAAACTGGGAGTTGGTTCCACAGGAGAGGAGCCTGATAGCTAAAGGATCTGCCTCCCATTCTACTTTTAGAGACTCTAGGAACCACCAGCAGACCTGCAGTCTGAGAGCGAAGTGCTCTGTTAGGAACATACGGGGTAATCAGAGCTCTGATATATGATGGAGCTTGATTATTAAGGGCTTTATACGTTAGAAGAAGAATTTTAAATTCTATTTAAAATTAAACTACACATATGGGGACTACATTTACTAAGATGTCTTTTAAGGGCAGAGGGTTGCACTGGATTTTATTTAGCAGTATTAAAAGAGTGGGGGTGAATAAAAATGCATAATTTTTCTATCTCTATTTCTATTTCAGTCTGTCACACTATTGCCCCACTTGAACTTGTTCTATCACACAAAACAAAGCATAAAATCCCAACAAAATACACTGAAGTTGCTGGTTGTAATATGATCAAAATATTGAACAGTTGCAAACAACACTGCAAAAATGGAACTAAAAATAAGTAACATTTTCTTAAAATTTGTGTCTTTTTTCTTGATTTGAGCACGTAAATAAGATGATCTGCCAATAGAATAAGATTTTTGCACTTAAAATAGGAACAATTTATCTCTATCATCTTATTTCAAGTGCAGTATATCTAATTATCTTATTTTAGGTGTCAAAATACTCATTCCATTGGCAGATAATCTTATTTACCTGCTCAAATCTAGGACAAAAACACAAATTTTGGGAACATTTTACTTATTTTTTTGCAGTGAACTTTCTACAATGCGCAAAAAGGAAAACTGGATGCTGGTTTGTTTATTTTTTACTTGCTTTATGTTTTAGTTCTCCGCTCTGCGTGACCAAAGCCTTTCTCAGACCCTTTTTTATAATTTGTTTCTGCTGCGTTTTGTGTTTCCTTTGACGTCAGCTGTCTGTTGTATACAAAGTTAATTACGGAGATGTCCTGGCGCGTGAAGGAACGACTGATAACGAACTGGCTTAGGAGAAAAGGCAAAAAAATTAGGAAGGCAGCTCCATGTATAACTATAATGGTTTAACATCAGTCAGGAATGTATTCATGTTAGGAAATGACAGTCTGTTATGTATAATTCTTTACCCTCCACTGCAGTGAGATTAATGTCTTAATAAAATGCATTTATTCCCCAAAAAGAGACTAAAACCTTTATCGTCTCCTGAGCCACCATAAAGGAGGGAGGATTTGAAGGTGAACATGTCAGGACCTGCTCTCTTCTCGGACGTTAAAGCTGTTTCTCCTCGTGTTTTCCTGAGGTGCCGTCGTCTACGTCTCGCATTCTTTGACAGATAGCGCAGATGCCTCATCCAGCTTACAGTCGCTGCAGTCCTGTAATGGTTACTGTACTGGAAGCAAGCCGGCGCTTTAATGACATGCTTCCTGTTAGAACAGCGTCTCTACGTGCCGTCTCCTGTAGAGTGGATATGTTTCACTAGAGATGGACGCGTATACGTTCGTACCACTGAGCTATATAATACTCTGGAGTGCTAATCGCCGTCTGTTTGAACGAGTCGCTTTGAAGCCACCAGCCGCCATATTGGTACTCCCTATTTCCCCCCAGTAACTAGAGAATATGTGCGCTACAGCATCGAATAACGAGGATTTTCTCATGTTCAGGGGGGGCTTAAGACTTTTAAAATGTCAAATGCCATATACTTTTATGCTATGTTCTAAAAATATCAAGTACTGAGAAAGTCATGTGCTGAAATATTTTGCATTTTATTCATTTAAATATATATGTTTAACATTTATAAATATATAAATAACAATATACAAAAACATATATTTACATATGTGTATACATATATATTCATATATACATATACACATACTTATATATACATATATATATTTAATATGAATAACATGTAAAATATTTCAGCACCTAATTTCCTAGTAGTTGATAGTGTTAGTACATCCACGGACTGTAGAATTACCTGTGAAACGTTTTCACACAGTCAGAAAACTGCTTGTTGTTGCAACCAAATCCTGTGGGATTCTGAGAGAGTAGGGAGTAGCAAGATGGCGGCCAGTGACTTCAGTTTTTTGGCAAAATCAGCACTCCAGTGTATTATATAGCTCAGTGGTTCGTACTTGTTGTGTAAAATGTCCACTGCTACTTTTAAATGTTTTATCCCTAATAATCAATGTTTTTGGCCCAAATCTCTCCTTTATCGTTATCGTGTATCGCTGCATCGGAACATAGTGGCGCCGTAACGTCGCCGTGTTGCTGTGCTTTGCTCATGCGTGTTTCCATGTGTTCCCTGCAGGAGCTGTGCCAGTGCCGTCCCTCCGATGGAAACTGCTCCTGCTGCAAAGACTGCATGCTGTGTCTGGGGAACCTCTGGGAGGAGTGCTGCGACTGCGTCGGTAGGTGCAGGAGTCTTTATTTGTTGCAGGCGTGGGTTTTGAAAAGGTCAGCCGGCTCTATTTTGGTGTCGGAAAACTTTGCGGAGCGCCCGGATGCCTGCTGCCGATGAGATGCAGCTGGGGAGCAGAGTTTCTGAACGCGAGCTCAGGAAGACACAGATTCAGATTCGTCACACCGCTGTCATTAACCTAGTCCTTAAAGATGGGTCATTTAGACGTACCGTTAGTGGTGTGTCACAGCAGATTAGAATTTCAAAGAAATTAATTGGGGATGTGTTTGTTATGAAACTCATTTAGCCCAGGAAATAAAGTCAGGAACCATGTTTGCTTGTGTAACGCTGGAACGTCTGTAAAAGTAGCTGGAACCTTTTCCATGTCCATAAAACTCTGGAAAAAACAAATCAGTGTGAAGAATTTTTTATATTCATCCACCGGTTCTTTCATTGTCCATCCATCCATCCATCCATCCATCCATCCATCCATCCATCCATCCATCCATCTATTGATATATTTTTCTATCTATCCATCCATCCATCTATTGATGTATTTTTCCATCCATCCATCCATCCATCCATCCATCTATTGATGTATTTTTCTATCCATCCATCCATCCATCCATCCATCCATCTATCCATTGATGTATTTTTCTATCCATCCATCCATCTATTGATGTATTTTTCTATCCATCCATCCATCCATCCATCCATCTATCCATTGATGTATTTTTCTATCCATCCATCCATCTATTGATGTATTTTTCTATCCATCCATCCATCCATCCAGCCATCCATCTATTGATGTATTTTTCCATCCATCCATCCATCCATCTATTGATGTATTTTTCCATCCATCCATCCATCCATCCATCCATCCATCCATCCATCAGTCTATCGATGTATTTTTCAATCAATCAATCAATCAATCAATCAATCAATCAATCAATCAATCAATCAATCAATCAATCAATCAATCATCCATTGTCCTTCCTTCCTTCCTTCCTTCCTTCCTTCCTTCCTTCCTTCCTTCCTTCCTTCCTTCCTTCCTTCCTTCCTTATGTAAAGAACGACCAGTGTGACAACACCAGTCAAAGATGTTTAATTACTAATCATTTAATTAGCCCAAAAACATAAAAATTTGATCCTGGAAGAGTTTATCATCGCCACATAAAATGTGGCCAAGAACCCAGTAGAAATAGTAATATAAATGTTTTAATAGTTTCTTTTATCATTTGCAAGAACCCAAGGTGGTTGTTTCTGAGCAGTTTTTGTGTTGATTAGATGATGTAGAAAGCAGCACAGCAGAGACGGACCTGTAAGCCACGTTGGTTTGTGTTATTATCCAGCTGTGATAGAGGGAAGCTCGACGTGGATGATAATCTCTGTGGATTGTTGCATTCCTTTTATTTACGGTAATTCTTAATTTCTGTACGCTTTTTTTGTTTTCCGAGCTGCTGGATCTTCTTGCGGTCTTGTAAAATGGTCTTGAATAAGAAATCTTTGCTGCTCTTTGAAGCGAAATACAAAGAAACGAGGGATGGGTCGAGACTTTTGGAGTGTTGTCACTTTTACCACGGCATGGGGGTTCTGAGCGGCAACAACCCGTTCAGAAGATCCGATCAGAGAAACTTAGAAGAAGAAGAAGTCGGTTCTCCTCTGGCTCAGGAGATCACAGATGCAAACCAGTGAGCAGCTCCCAGAGCAGCTCTGACTGACAGATATTGCTCCGCTTGCTGACATGCAGGCTTTATTAAAATGCTTTCATGTGGAACACAAGAACAGGGAACTGAGCGCCGAGCTCTGCTGCAGCTGCTCCTGCGGCACAGATGTTAGGGCGCCGCTCTTCCTCGTGGACGGGCCTTTTACGTCGCAGCCGAGGAGATCTTGTAGGCCCGGAGCAAATATATTGTCTCCGTTCATGTTTTCTCCCCTTTTTCACTGTCCACTTTCCACTTAAAACAAGTGATCTGTGCCAAACGCTGACTGCTTTGAAGTGCGAGTGTTTAGAGGAGCGAGGGGGAAGATTTAGGGGGCTCGTTGGAGGAGCTTGGGACTCCAAAGAAGAAGGGAGGTGGAGCAGGGAGGGAGGGACGGGGGGGGGGGGGGCGGGCGCCCGTGAGTGTGTTTTATCTAAAACAGCTGCTCTGGCTCTGCTTTTAGCATCGGTTTGTAATCCAAATCCTCTGTCAAACTCCGTCCCCCATTAAATGATTTACCCATTAGCCGTAATTCACTTGGACTCATTGCACCGGGTTGGGAGATCATATCTGGGGATGTGGAAACTTTGTCACGATTGCTACTGTCTGTTGAAATGAAACGAAGTGTTAAACGGACCTTAATTGAGATGAGACACTTTTCTGACAGCGGTGTGGGTTTTTTTTTTCCAAAACCGCCCCCTCATGAGTTTAAAACAGCTTGTGGAGGCAGAAACATTCCCTTAACATGCTGCTGCGTCTCTCTCCGTCAGGGATGTGTAACCCCAAGAACTACAGCGACTCTCCGGCCACCTCCAAGAGCACGGTGGAGGAGCTTCACCGGCCGATCCCCTCGCTGTTCCGCGCCCTGACGGAGGGCGAGGCGCCCATCAACATGATGGTGGTGTCCTTCCCCGTGGCAGAGGAGTTCACGCACCACGAGAACCTGGTTTCCTTCCTGGAGTCGCTCAACAGCCAACCGCAGAACGTGTCGGTGCCGGGGAACAGCATCCACACCGGCATCGACCCTCACGGTAAAAACAACTTTGTTCTCGCCTCGTTTTTACAGAGCCTCAGTCTTTTTTTTTTTTTACAGAAAAGGAAGGTTAAGAAACTGGTTAAAAGTCCCTTAAAGCATTAGGAGTGTTGACGTGTTTTAGGTCATCCTGATAGATAACTTTGGCTACGTTCACACTGCAGGTCTTGATGCTAAATTCTGATTTTTTTGTGAAATCTGATTTTTTTGCGTGTCAGTTCACATTTCCAAATATATGCGACTTGTATGTGATCTCCTGTGTGAAATGAATGCGTTCAACCCACTGAGCTATATTATACACTGGAGTGCTAATCACCGTCTGTTAGAACGAGTCGCTTTGAAGCCACCAGCCGCCATATTGGTACTCCCTATTTCCCCCCAGTAACTAAGGAATATGTGCGCTACAGCATCGAATAAGGAGGATTTTCTCATGTTCAGGGGGGCTTAAAACTTTTAAAATGTCAAATGCCATTTACTTTTATGTTATGTTCTTAAACTATCAAGTACTGAGAAAGTCATGTGCTGAAATATTTTGCATTTTATTTATTTAAATATATATATATATAACATTTATAAATATATAAATAACAGTATACAAGAACATATATTTACATATATGTATACATATATATACATATATACATATACACATACTTATATATACATATATATATATATATATATATATATATATATATATATATATATATATATATATATATATATATATATATATATATTTAATATGAATAACATGTAAAATATTTCAGCACCTAATTTCCTAGTAGTTGATAGTGTTAGTACATCCACTGACTGTAGAATTACCTGTGAAACGTTTTCACACAGCCAGAAAACTGCTTGTTGTTGCAACCAAATCCTATGGGATTCTGTGAGAGTAGGGAGGAGCAAGATGGCGGCCAGTGACTTCAGTTTTTCGGCAAAATCAGCACTCAGTGTATTATATAGCTCAGTGGTTCAACCTAAGTGTCCCGCATGCGCACTGGAGGACGCGATGACGTCACACGTAGCAAGCGTCCTCAGTGTTTGCAGAAGTAAACATGGATTATAATGCTGGCGCGCATTTTGCGGTCATTAATTTATTTTCTAACCGGAGCTTTCCCTCCATTGACTGCTCTCCTCATTGTTGTCCGCTATGGGTGTCGTCTTTCTTCCCGCTTCTGCATAACAGGATGCAGAATAGTGACGTTTGTCGAGTATCGGTGACGTACAGGTCGGATAAATGCGACCCGGCCGTACAGACACAGGTCGCATTTGAAAAGATCAGATACGTATCGGATTCAGGACCACATATCCAAGTGTCCTGTGTCGCATTTGAAAAAATCCGATCTGTGTTGTTCAGACTGTCATAAAAAGATCAGATCCAGGTCGCATATGGGCAAATAAATCGGAATTGGGTCACTTCAGGCTGCAGTGTGAACATAGCCTTACATACCTTTGCTCCAAAGTGGCCCTTGGACTGATTTTGTGCGGCTCCCCAACTGCAATTCAAGATTGGTTTGATGCAGATGGAGACTTTTTTCCTTTAAAATAGGGTCAAATTGTTACAGACACGTTAAAATCTTGACACAGAACCGTAATGCTCAGAATATCCATTGAGCGCAGCGGCTTTGTTGCTTACCAAAGTCGTACTTACACATTTTAACAGATTTTTAAATGCATTGTACCACATAAAATTCAAGGGGCACCATCAGTAATTGAGAAAATTTAAGGATTTTTAAGTGCGCCTTATAGTCAGAAAAATACGGTATATTATCTCAGTCAACATGGTGGCAGAAGGATCATGCTGTGGAGGTGCTGGTCAGGAGGGGGGGGGGGGGGGGAGAAGAGGGATCGAGCTACATACAGGGCAACCATAGAGAGAGAAACTTCAGTGAAATGGTTTAGATCAAAGCTTTTTATAATTACTTTATGAAAAGAAAAACATATCGAGACAAATAACGTATATCGGCGTTTAGCCTAAAGACATCAAGATATTAAATTTGGTCCATATTGCCCAGCGCTAGTAGAGACGTAACACCAGAAGACTCGCTCTGAGGGCTGAATGCAAATGCACACCACTGAATCTTTTAGATTTAAAAAAAAGTCCTGAGCAATTAATTATTTGTATATGGTATTACAATTATGCATAACTTCAGGGTGGTTCCTTTGCATTAAATCTTCTGAAAATAAGTTGAAGTGTGTGCTTACCAGATCACAATATGTGAAATTGTTTAAGGAGTATGAAAACAAGGCACTTTAAAATAAAAACATATGAGAAAATGCCGTATTTACTGACAGATCATTGCTTAAAGTATTTTCCTGGAACGGTCCTGCACACAGATCACCGCCTCTGAGCTAAAAAGTGTTTGGATGCCTTTTTTTGGTTTTAATTTGCAGCTCTTTTTTGATGTTTTACCCCTAAACCAGGGCTGTTGATTATAAAGTTACAGCATTCCCACAAAGCTGAGCAGCTAACCCATCACACCCACCTAAAACACATGGCCTCACTTAATTACAGCGAGCCCATTAAGTAAAAGTAGAAACACCGAGACCTGAAGGTAATTACGTGTTTTTGCTGGATCCGTTTTCCCGACCTGCTTCCTTTCTTTGCAGAGAAAATGTGCACGGTGGTTTACTTTGACGACTGCGTGTCCATTCGTCAGTGCAAGCAGTACTGCGAGTCAATGGGAGGCTCAAAGTACCGCTGGTTCCACAACGCCTGCTGCCAGTGCATCGGTCCCGAGTGCCTGGACTACGGCAGCAAGGCCGTCAAGTGCTTGAACTGTCTGTTCTGACCCGACCCGAACCGACCCGATCTCTGGGCACATGTTGGTACCAAATGTCTGCTCCGCACCAGAGGACTGAGGAAAGGGAAACCCATGACTGTTGTATGTTAGCATTCCTCGGTAACCATGTAAAATAAACCCTCCCCGCCTCCTCATCCCTCCCCTACCCCTGCAAATTGTTTTTTTTATTCTGCTGTTACTGTATATTTTTAGATATGTCATCCATAGTGTTTTTTTTTTTGTTTTTTTTTACTAGAGGTGTATATGAATAATGTATTTTTGCAATTACTGTCAGCAAAATCAGTCTTGTACCAAATAAAGAAAAGATTTGGTGACCTGAGTGTTTCAAAAGTTGGTTTTGTTTTAGATTGTTTGTGATGCACAGACTTGTCTTTCAGGACAAAGTAAGACTTTATTTGCCCATTATTTATTTATTTAATTTTTTTTGTGTAATGGTGAGTCCCAATGTACGGAGCCCCCTAGGGGACACGGGAAATATTTTTTTTTTATTTTGTGTTCCCTTGCGGTAACCTGGTAGACCAGGGGTGTCAAACATACGGCCCACGGGCCGGATCCGGCCCGCCGAACAATTTAGTCCGGCCCTGTGGCTAAAAGCATTATCATTATCTCCAGTGTCTTGTCTGGCAATGTGGCAATAAGATGCCACAAAGAGCTCATCAGATTTGACTTTCACAAGTGGACAAGATAAAAGGAAGAGAATGATAAAACAATTGTTGAAAAAAACATGTACTTTGTTTAATTGAAAATATGCAGTTCCTATATTGTCCACGAGGGGCGCTGTGTTTTAATTAGCAGATTAAGCTTCAGGTGTGGAAAAATTCAAATCATTTCTTAATTTTTATCTCTTTGATGTATTTTGTCATGTAGGACAGTGTTTTTAAAATTTGAATAAATGTTTTTCAACATTGTATAATCACTGTGATCAGTTCTTATGCATAATGCACAAGTAAATGTTTAACTGAGTAAAAGTATTGGGGAAATTGCACATAATTTTCTTAAAAACGCTGAGGTTATTCATAATATATTGTGTAAAAGTGAAATTAACTTAATATAAAAATTGACAACAAGTCCACATTTATTAGTTCTATTTAATCTTGCAATGAGTTTACTCGTGTGGCCCTCTTGAGATCAGATTAAGCTGAATGCGGCCCCTAAACCAAAATGAGCTTGACACCCCTGTGGTAGACGGCTTGTGCGGCATACTGAATACTAAAAGTCTTTCTGCTACGATATAAGGTTCAATTTACATTTGGCAAAAACCTTTAAAAGAGCCTCAGTGAAAAATGTGTTTATATGTTTTTAACTCTTTGGTGCAGAAAACTAGTTGCTCTATTAACTACGTGTTCATGTTTGTTTTTTGTAAGGTTGATATTTAATTTTATTAGACAGACTACCAACACAAAAAAGACACAAAACTGTCAGATGGCTTTATTATCCAGTGAAAATAACTCAAAAAATAGTCCAAAATAGCTTGAATGCATTTTTTCTTTCTTTATTTCTTACAGAAAGTTTATGTTTGTTTGTGAAGGGATGGAAAGAGATGGAAAGCCCATGTTTAACTCGTTTTGCTTTTTGCATTTTGCACATAAGTTTGTGGTGCATTTGTATCTTAAAGAAATTATATAATACTTCAGATATTTCACTAATTAGAGAACATATGGACAACCCTTATAAAAACCATATATTGTAGCAGAAAGACTTTCAGTCTTCAATATACCGCATGAACCATCTACTAGGTTATTGTGAGAGACCGCAAAATAATAAAAGAAAAATCCTGTCCTCCGTACAGACCTCAACCTTTATGGAAGATGTTTTTAATTTAAAAAATAATCTGACTTCCTCTAAAGGACATCTCAGTGCTGAAACTGCTGTTCTTAAGAGTTTGACATTTTACTCTGGAATCTGTCGTTTTGGTTCATCTGGACCTGGATGCTGACGTTGTAATAGTTGCAGTAAGAACCTGAATATACTTTCATGGTTCAAACTCTTAACTCAGCTTGAACCATATTTTGAAACATATAAACAAATGTTTGTAGGCTACAAGCACAGGGCTTTTTATTTCTTAGTAGGGCTGTGCGATAAAGAGATTTAATCGATTAATCTAAAGTTACTTTTGGAAAATCAGAAATTTTATTTTCTTAATGCACTCACTGGTCTTCCAGGAAGAGAGCATTATGCAATGCTAAATACATATTTAGGAAAATATATTGTCAAAACATTGTATAGAGGATTTTTTTTTACAATATTATGAGGCACTTTAATTTACTCATTTACTTTTTTTTAAGTTAAACAAATCAAGTGAGCAGCAAACATTTTGTTATATTTTCATTATTTACAACGGTATCTCGTTTTACACGCGTGTTTCACAGCTTTTATTTAGTTGTACTTTGAATTCAGGTCAACGCCGAGACGAAATGCTTGACATAAAAGCAAGTTTTTAAAATAATTTCTTTTTGTGAAACGAAAAGGAGGATTTGGTAGAGTAAATCCAAGATTTTATTTTTAAGCCATATCGCCCAGCCTTAGCTCTTATTATCCTTTGACATCCTTCTGTTAGAGATGCAATCTCTCTGTCTATTTTGCTGTGCAACTATGTCGGGCTGTTTAAATAATAATGAGCCATTAAAGGGAATTTAAATCCAAACTGATGTGTGGTATAGAAAACTGATAGGTAGATGAGTTTTTCTCACTAATAAAAGCGATCAGCTGTGGCGCACACCGTTCTAGATACCATCCTGCTGTCTTTTTGTGAAATTGTTTGGAATCCCTTTGTTGAGGAGTTTAAAAATAAGGCTGTTTAATATAAACCACTTGAAATAGGCACCAGACTTGCATTTCACAGAGGTCCGTTAAGTTAAGTTAAGTAAGTAAGTATAATTCTGCTCTGTTCTCGTTAAATCCTTTGGGATCCATCCGTTAGAGCTTTGATGTCCCTATCAGCTGTTTTATTGTTCTGATATGTTGAACTGGTTAAACATCGTTAGTCATTGGTGAATTTAATATATTCAGTAAGACTTGACTGGATTTATCCCGTTTGGCAGAATTGACTCTGATAATGCCTCCAGAGTGTCTGCAGGAGACTTTTTCTTTTTGATCATCAGGGTAAAATTATTGCAAACATGTTAAAATTTTCCTATAATTATAACTATAACTATAACTTTTTAAATTTGTTTTCAATTTCATAGTAAATATGGCCACCGCCAGTAACTTCTACCAAATAAGCAGGCTTTGGTGCATCCAAATCTTCTTTTAATTCATTTATTGAAATTGGTTAAATACAGTCCTAAACTACTACATACATCCTAAACTTATTGCTGAGAAAAAAAAAAGTTTTCAGTCGAGCCCAAAAGAAGCTGGATGATCATCTTTTAATACGGTAAATGTCCAAAACCGTATTTGGATCTAAATTTTACCCATTCCTTTCCTACAGAAGAGCTGACTACTTTGTTACATTAGAATACTGGATATTCCTTTTCTGTGAAGCATATAAAAAATAAAAAATAATCTGTAATTGCAGCTTTTTCAAATTTACGTTTTTGGCCCTCTGGAACTTTTTTTACTTGATAATTTTGGCTCTTGTGATGAAAATTTAGGATACCCCTGCTCTAGAACCTCTAGCACCGTTCTGCAGCAAATACTGCGATATAATTGTTAAAAAAAATGTAGTAGAGAACAGAGAAAATTGAACAACTTGAAAAATCTGACCAAACAGAATGTAAAGATATTTATGCATCTCCTGGAGAGACTTCATTTAACCTTTCTGCACTCCTAGAGACTCCCAGTACACAACAAGTATTTAAGGGTTAAATAAGTGGATTTTTGCCTATGTCCCTTTAGAAAGATTATCTCAAAACATTTGTTTGTGTTCATCGTGTTTTATGAAACCTGATTAGGAAAATGTGTATGGCATAGGTTAAAAGCTAAATGTTTTCCCCAGCTGCCCTCTCTGCTACTCTAATCTAAGCTCAGTGTTTCACAAGTCAGGAAACGCATCATTTCCTGGTGAAACAACGTTGTTATTCTTCCATTCTGGTCCACAGGTGTTCGGCTCTCAATGACCATCTCATGCAAGCCAAGAGGAAAACACTCCCTGATGCCAATCTCTAGCCACCGCACACAAATGCTCTTTGTAGTGCCAGCACTTTTTCAAAAAAGCAGCAGGACGCCCTATCACTGATTATGTTCCCAATTGGCATGCAACAGCAACGCGCACGGACCCATCTTTGCAGGCGCACAATGAAACCTTGTCTGCCTCTTTTTAAAAATTATTATTATATCGAGTCCTGACCTCATTTCGCCACGGCAGCTGTGGTTTTTGGTGCAGACCGAGCCAACAAAAGATCATCAGAGGACTAATTTGTTTCGTATGTCCCGATGACCACCAGCTCCAGATCACGACCACAAAGCTTTGGGAAAGTACACGTGACTAAGAATAGCAGACGGCTTCGCCAAATTTAGTTTGCACGGCTCCTCAGAACACTGTTTGATAGTTTCATCCCCTGGAAGAAAAAAAAAATCAAAAGTGAAGTAAAGATCAAAATGATACCACAGTCTAAACATTCTCCGAACTGAACTGGGTTAAAACACCCACAGAGACTCCACAGAGGATATGTTTTACTACGTTGCTCAGGCTGGCAGTAAAATCTGAAGGAATTCAAACATCCAACCTTTTATGTTTGTTTTTTAGTCCTGTGCTGGCAGCTCAGGCAGACAACCCGGCGGGTCTGGTTGCATTACAGTGTCAGGGCGGATTTGCTTTGCAAAAAAGAGAGAAGAGAATAGTTTCTGCTCTTTCATGATTGACTTGAAGAGCTGCATCTGGTTCAGACGACAAAATGGACAGACAACAACAATTACAAACATGCATATATTTTTAAACGTTTTTTCCAAGAAGGGTTGCCAAAAAGGAGCATGAGGAAAGATTCAAAGAACATCTTTGAGATGAAGGAGGACAAATTCAGGGATGTGATAAAAGTGGACACGATCCTCATCACACGAAGCATTAAAATGATAAATCCTTTAAAGACCCTTTTTTTGCATCTATAGTGTAATATAGGTTCTGTGTAATCCAATGGAGAAGTAAAAAAGACCTGGTTGTATAGTGTGCATGTATAAGCTAATGCTTTATTGAAGCACATTTTGATTTAATACCAACATTCATTCACCATGAGATCACTTATGCCAGCAACTTTTGTAAGTTATTAACCTGACATAAAGTTCAGCTGTCCTGGAAAGGTTTTCCTGGCTTTTCCACATCCTTCAGCAAAAGCAGCCAAAAGAATCTCCGTAAGAAAAGCACTCCCTCAGAAAAGGGGGAAAAAAAATAAAAAAAATAAACACTGTTTCGTGTACGACATGGCACGGCGAAGACAGTCATCAATAATTGGAGAAAAATGTGGAATAACAACATAACAAAAACTGAACATTTCTCCAAGAAGTGGTCAGGGAGGGCTGTCAGGGGTCCAGATGGCAACGGTGAAGGAACTGCAGGAATTTCTGGCGAGCACTGGTTGTCTTCTACATTCGACAACAGTCTCCTGTAATCTCTACGTGTCTGGACTAAAGATTAAGGCTGCTAAAACGAAAGAAAGAAAGAAATCCAGACCTGGTTTAAATCTCCCAAAACTCACAGAGGGAATGAGTTATGGTCTCATGACTCCACGATGATTACAAGCATGTCTGGAAGGGAAAGCAGGTCTGCAGAATTGAAGCGATGGTTGTTGCAGTTGCCTTGCAGCGAAATGGGCCTTTTGCATGAATTTGCACATCAGACGCCACCCTCACCCCCCCACTCCGTGCACGAGCGTGTTCTCTCCGGGTACTCCAGCTTCCTCGGACACTCTGCGGCCCTTTGAGGGTGTGGCGATCCGTCCGAGGTAATCTTCACACTGCAAAAACTTAACTAGAAATAAGTAAAATTTTCTTAAAATGAGTGTATTTGTCCTTGATTTGAGCTGGTAAATAAGACGATTTGCCAATGGAATAAGATTTTTGCACTTAAAATAGGAACAATTCATCTCCATCGTCTTATTTCAAGTGCAGGATGTCTAATTATCTTATTTTAGGGGTAAAAATGCCCATTCCATTGGCAGATAATCTTATTTATCTGCCCAAATCAAGGATAAATACACTAACTTTAAGAACATTTTACTTATTTTTAGATCTGTTTTTGCAGTGCACCTCTCAGGCGGGTGAAGATTCTCAGTCATCCTGGTCATGATCATTCCAAAAAAAGCTAAAAAACAAAACAACTGGACTTTTTTCCGAGGTTTGAAGACGTTTCGCTTCCCATTCAGAAATCTTTCTCAATTCAAATGTCTGGAGTAGAGTGGAGTTCCAAGCTTTATATTATTGCCCAAAAAGGCCTTGTTATTACTTAGATGACATGCAAATTAACGAAACTGGTCCACCCCTTAGCAATGGGGACAAAGGTGGACAAGACTGCTGTCCACCTACACCTTAAGGACAAAGGACATTCTTTTGAGAACCAAAATGTTCACATTTTGGACAAAGAAGACAGATAGTTCGAAAGGGGGGTGCAGTGCAGGCTAAAGCTTCTTGGGGGCCCTAAGCAGAATTTGATTTGAGGGCCCCCCTTCCACCACTCAGAGTCACCTATGCTAGAAGATTAGTGACAAGATAAGATAAGATAAGATAAGATAGGCTTTATTGATCTCACAATGGACAAATGTCATGGGATCATGTTATAGCGAATATTATATTATTATAAACAAAAACAGGGATTAAGCGGGTCAGAAAATGGATGGTTGGGCGGAGTTAGGTTATGTATTAACACAAAATAAATAAATAAACAACACTTAAAATACTTCACTCTGTCACAAAACATATTAAATATTCATTCATTCATTTACATCAATTCTTTAAGTTATTTAATTGTAAAAAAAAAAAAAAAAAAACATTGGCGGGCCCCCTGGCTTAGTTCGCTTATGCCTCCGGCCGGCCCTGGGGCTGTGAAGGAAGCCTTTTACGCTAAGAGAGAAAAACCAACCTTAAGCAGAGAAGGAGGACTCAGGTTTCAACTCTCAAAAACTTACAACACAGCTATAGGTTTGATTCCCCTCCAATTATCACCATAATCCTCACCTCCATGCAGGTGATCACAACATCTCCCCTGTAAATCAGGCCAATAACGACCCTAACGACTCCCCATTGCAAAGGGGTGGACCAGTTTCAGGTTAATTTGCATGTTATCTAAGCCAGAACAACGCCTTTGTTGGGCAATAATATAAAGCTTGGAACTCCACACTACTCCAGACATTTGAAATGAGAAAACTTTGTGGATGGGAAGCGAAACGTTTTCAAACTTCGGAAAAAAAGTAAAGTTTTGTTTTTTAACTTTGTTTTGGGATTCACCTCTCATCCAATGACTGCTGACAGGCACCACCCCCCTGGGACCCTGCAAGGACAAGTGGGTCCACATCAACAGAAAAATGGAAACCAAACTAAATAAAGTCTAAATAAATAAAGACTGAAAGCTGGATCTGAATCAAACGGGTTTTACTGAAGTTTTAGCTTAAGGTTCTGCACACTTCATGAAACGGCAACCTTTTAAACTTTACATTTCTCCTTTCAGCAGCTTTGATTGTTTTTCTGTTTAATCTATGGAATTAATGAGTTAAAGGATGTAGCTAGAAGAAAATTCATTTTTCATGGTGTATTTTTTTTCTCCCCCTCACAAAAACCTGACAAATTTAAGATGCACTGACAGCGAGTTGAAGCTCAGCCATTTTAAGCAGAAAAAAAAAAAAAAAAACATTGAAATGTTCCTCCCTCCTCTGGACCTGCAGCTCATTAAAGACGGACTGAGACGAAATGGGGGGAACAAACATCCTGTGGTTTGATGAATCAGCACTGAGTCCTCAGAGATAAAAAGGAGAGAAACCATCTGACTTACTCATCACACTGTTTACCAGCCACAACCTGACATGAACAGATAATGCCTCAGCTCACAATCTTAGCACATACGATGCAGTAAAGTATGCTCTTAAAATAATTAATTGCAGTCCTCACCTCTCATTTGATGCACTGTGAAACAAAGAAATATGGCACAAAACTACCAAAAGTTCAAAGTGCTATTAGTTCCCAAAATATTTATTTATGACATTAAAAAAGGAGCAAACTTTTCCAAATCCTTGTCAACACGTTGTATTCAAATAAATTCCAAAACATGGAAACTTGCCTCTAAATACAACAAGAGAAATAATACAAATCCTAGAACAAGACCTCGACTGTAGTTAAAAAATATCCAGTTAAATATTAGCTCCCATCTTTTTACACAGAAGAAACTTCGACTCCCAATAATTTTGTATTGAATTAAACATAATGAGAGCACAAACGTCAAACATGACACTGTTTCTCTCTCATGATTGATGACCGGTTTTAATGTCAGCTATAAAAAAAATAAAGCCGTTGGTGGCCAATATTTTAAAACGATTTAAGGCTTTATTTCCACTGAAACTGCTCTAGTTAGAGTTACAAATGTCATTCCTTTAGCTGCTGATTCATGAAACTGATGTTTTGGTACTGCTACTGCTGACCACTCTTATCATGGCTCAAATTATCTACGAACGTACTAAAGGAAATGTTTTTCTTGTTTTGAGTTCCATTTAAATGAGAGAAAGTTTCTAATCCAACTTAATATTTATCAGCTGGAGAGCCACTTACTT
Organism: Fundulus heteroclitus; assembly: GCF_011125445.2. Taxonomy (NCBI): domain Eukaryota; kingdom Metazoa; phylum Chordata; class Actinopteri; order Cyprinodontiformes; family Fundulidae; genus Fundulus; species Fundulus heteroclitus. The sequence goes on along the minus strand of NC_046366.1, from coordinate 28,266,388 downwards.
GTGGAGTTCCACAAGGCTCCTTTCCAGTTACTGTCCTTTTCTGGTCTCGTTAAATCCATTAGGATTCCTATTTTAAAAAGATTCAGTATCCCCTTTGACTATTTCCCTGATGACGAGATTTTTTTAACCTGTCAAATGATTATTTAAAACTCTTATTCAACTTTTTAAGTAGTACAAATTCATGAATGAATTTAAACTTACTTTATCGTCCTGAAAATTAAACTGAAATCCTCCATTATGGGAGAGTGCACTTTGCAGATAATCCAGATGCTGTTTTTATGCCTTTGTCTTACAATAAAACATAATACAATGTAATGTTTAGCAATTCCCTCAAATTTGAAATATACATTTAATTTTCAAAACCACCATTTATTAAGAACAAATTTTACCTGCTGCTTTTCCTAAATTGGTCGTTTTTCTGACATGTATATATTACTGTGAATCCTTTTATAAAAGGCACAGTTATTTCTCCATAATCTCAACTGGTATCTCTCATTTAAAGTCAAACAGCATAATGGAAAAACAATAAACCACACCCTAAAAGGCTGTGACTGGGTGAAGAAAATGCTTAAAAACTGGACTGTCTCAAAAACCAGACTAGTCAGAAAGGCAAAAGAGCATTTGAATATTTCTATGACAAATATCTCCACTTGTTTTTAATTATTTATTTTTCAATTTTGTATATGGTTTTAATACATTTGAAATAGTCTGTTGTGTTTTGTATGTACGTAGACGCCCTTTTCAACTGTGTTCCTTATAATTTCAACATTATTTATTTATTTGCTGTTTAAACAATGTATTATTATTATTATTATTATTATTATTATTATTATTATTATTATTATTATTATTATTATTATTTTGTTGTTCTTAGGCGCAATCTTTGCTGTTTCTCAAACTGTTTCTCTGTTAAAAACTGTTAGACAAAAACTATTATTATTATTATTATTTGTATTAGGTTTTGACCAAAATACTCGTATTTTCCGCATTTAATGCTTTACAGTGCACCGACAGCTTCAACAATAAAGAAATAAAAATAAGGTTTCGATAGCACAGACGACATGTTTCAAACAAAGTTTCTAGACAATAAATATTTGATTTTAAACATCTTCTTTACGCAAGTACAAAAAACGTCAGTTTTAACTACATTTCCCATCAGACCCTTTGGCAGTCACGCATGCGCCGAAGACTCTATTTGGTACACACACACACACAACCGGAAGTTCCACTGTGGGATTGACCGACCAAGACTTGGTAAAGTTTTTTTTTATTCTTACAGGTATTACTCTTTCAAATAACAGAGTGACTGACTCAAAATAAAGTTTAGCATCTTTCTGTAAATATATCCGGATATTAATACGTTTTTTTTATCGGCTAAATCAGCGGCTTTTGTCGCAGCGGACATGTTTGCAGCTAGCTGAAGTAACGTTAGCAGACGGGCCCCCCAGCTCCATTCAGAGCCGAGCTTCACTTTATGCATGTTTGGAGGAAAATACGCTTCAGGAAACGGGCGCTGCCAACAAAGCGGAGTAATATGAGAGCAGTGTGATAAACCAGGACTGGCTGTGAGGAGGCAGTTTGCTTAAATTAGGCAGAAATCAGTCAAAAAGGCGAGGTCGAGCTACCCAAAGCAGGCAAGGGGGAGATTAAGACGTAAAGAGTTTGCTCCTTTCTCCTGTCGTTTTCTCCATTTAGCCCGGGCTCGCAGACACACAGTGATTTATATAAATGTTAATTTATGTTTTTATTGCATAGCGGCATATATTCACGTTGCAGATTAGAGCCACATCTCCTTTTAGGGTCATTTCTTCTGCTTCCTGGTGCACTTTGACAGCAGCTCAGGTTCCTTTTCGTGCTCGTTGCTACAATTTTGCAGAAAGTCTGCAGGCCTCGGATCAGCCTCGGCTACACGGAGGATTGGGCCGCTTATAGACATGGATTGTTTTTTTGAATGGCAGAAGCCCCATCTGCTGGGTGCAGACAACAGCTGCAGCCAGGCAGCATGCAAAACATTATAGTTTTCATTGAGCTGAGCTTAGTGTTTGCAAACCACCTGCATGATGTTACTGCTTGCTCTGGTTCAGATCAGTCGGTTCTTGTCATGTCATTGGCTCCAGCTCACTTTGCTATTTTTTTGCCTCCTCTTTTGCATCCATGTGATGTGGTTTTATCGCTTTCTACTAACGTTTTGGTCTAGTAAGTCATTCCATACCCACTTATTTAAGCCACTGCGCCCAGAAATGCTTCATCCATTTGCAAACCTGCTCTCTGCTGTCTCACACAGGGTATTTACTCTCTCTGTAGAAAGAAAGAACATGTTTGCAGCTGAAGGAAAACCTTTCTCCCCCCCCCCCTCTATCATTCTCTTTTTAGACACAACTACTGCACAGTCTCTTCTTTGACCTACAGTATTTTGCTTGCCGTTACTTATTGCTCCTCCTCCATCAGGCGGATAAAAACGTATCTGTTTGTCCAAATAGGACTTCTGTTCTGCCTAGATCCGGACAACAGGCTTTAGATAATCTGGGATCGTAGCGAGAACGAAGCGTCCCCGGTGGTGGGTACGAGCCGAAGCCCGATCAGCACGAAACGTCTGCAGGCAAACTGCAAGCTGGAGACAAAAGTTCAAAGTAGTGAAATGGCCAAAAAAAGGGCCGATTGGAGCTTGGATCGCCTTGCTAGCATCTTGTCACACACAGTTTGTTCAGTTTCATTTGTCAAATGTATAGAAAATGCGTACAAAATATCAGTTTTACAGAGCAAAATGGTATATTTAGTCATGGTGGCGCACAAAAACCTTCATGCCATCAGTTTGTGTCTTTCAGCTCAAGCACACTTGGGCTATGCAGCAACACAAATTACCCAAAACTCACCAGGACGTCCACCTCTGAACCACTCAAAGAAATAAAATGATCGTTTTTGGGTGGCCTAGTCAAAGTCTGGACTTGACATGCAGTGGCAGATCCTTCACCAGGCCGTTCGTGATCAGAAACGGCTAAATGTGCCAAATACCGTTTCCCATCGCCGTTTATGTAGTCATGCTTGGATGAAAGACGAAGATGCATCATCTTTACGTTGAGGGACGGTGTCCTGCATGTCACAAATGTTTCCTGGCTTTAACCCACTGACAGGTCGTCCGTCACAACATGCTGAGAACAGGGGGGCAAACATCTGCTTTTGATGACCCAACTACTGTAAGCTCCTAATTTCTGGCCCAGAAATTTCGATACAACCACGAAAGACAACTGATTGAGATTTGGCCTTTTTGAAAGTTATTTATCGTTTTCAGGCACAACGTCGCCCTCATTCTTGGAGCGTTTTAAGGGATTTTAATGTATTTTATCAACTCATAGGTTCAGAGGGAAATTGTTTAAATAGACAAAAACTTTCACAAAGTTAAGGACATTAACAAGAATTACTGCATATACCAACTAATGAGGGGGTTCGTCCAAAATGTTCTGATCTGTGTTTTTATTTAAATTATGCAATAATTTCTGTTATATTAAGACATTAGATCAGGCAGGTCCAAAGTGTGGCACGGCGGCCATTAGTGGCCTCTGTATCGATTCTGCCCCCCAATTGCATTTCAAGAAAGATTTGGTCCACCAGCACAGGTGGTTGATGCAGGTGGAAGATTTTAGTTTTTAATTATGGCAAAATTATTACAGAAAAGTAAAAATCCTACAGTTGAAGATGTTAAGTACAACACAAAGTATTTATCTTCTAATAAACATACTGACATTATCTTTTAATTTCATAGTAGCGTCTATCCAATGACATTTAATTACTCAAATGTAGACTTTGGTGCATTAAAATCAAAAACTGGCTAATTACAGCAAGTGTTTTAAAAAAAAAAACAACCCAAATACTGTTTTGATATTACTAGACCAAAAAGAGTTTATTATTATTATTCAAAATAATTTGCAAACGAGATGAATACAACAATTGAGCAAACCCCTTTTTAAAAAAAAATTAAATCTACAATGATTTACACATTAATTTCCTATAAAAAATATTAAAAAAATCTGACTAATTTAAGTTATGTAAAATTATCCTATTTTGTAGAGCAAGTAAAAAACTTTTATTTTTTTTGTTTAAAAAGTGTGTTAATTTTTTGGCCCTTGAGTTCCTTTGGGTTAAAATTTTATAGCCCACGTACCGAAAAGTTTGTACACCCCTGCATTAGATGTTTCCTGAAGTAAAAAAACCTTAGTTTAATGTTAAAACGAATGTAATGTCTTCTCTGATTTTTTTATTATTTATTTTTTGTGAGAGTTTAGCCCAGGTAACATGAACTCAGTTACTATCTACTTTGATGAAAGTCTTAGGGTCTCCTTGGAGCCCGGCTGTTTACCCATGTTGACCTATTTTTCCACCGCTGCAGGCGGGATGGAGGCGTGACGCGGCGGTCCGTGGAGCGATACGGCCAGAGAGAACATGACGGAGTGCTTCCTGCCCCCCAGCAGCAGCCCTGCAGAGCAGCGCAGGGCCGATCACCCGGGCGGTGTGGCCCGCACCCCCAGCTCCGAGGAGATCAGCCCCACCAAGTTCCCGGGGCTGTACCGCACGGGCGAGCCGTCGCCGCCTCACGACGGACATCACCATGAGCCGCCCGACCCGTACGTCTCAGATGACGACAAGGAGCACGGCAAGAAGAAAAACAAGTTCAAGAAGAAGGAGAAAAGGAGTAAGACGCCGTTTTACTCTCTGGCACATATTATACTTCTCCCTTGGGCAAAACCGCCAAACGTTCTGAGGCTAAATTAAATCTCAGCAATTACTGCTGCAGGTAGGGCAGTGATTAATTATTAAGGTGCAGATTTAATGTCTGGGCGCGTGAGAACTTTCATCCACCAGACCGCTTGCTCAATCTCTGCAGGCTTGTGCCTCTCTGCAGTTGTTTGTGGACACAGAGACACATAAGATACACAACCGTGCATGCACACACCAATGCTGCGCTGCGAGAGTCACGGCGTCTGGTTTACCTGCAGGGTAGGGCTGGACGATTTTGTAAAATAATCTAATTGCGATTTTTTTTCTTAATATTGTGATTTAATGTGATTTTTTTTCCAGTTTAATTTATCATGTGTTTCAAAATATATACAAACAACAAATCAATTTGTTTCCTCGCCATGTGGATTAGTTGCTAAAAGACCCGCAGCATCTAAACTCAGAGCAGAAATGATTGCGTTCTGCCTACAATATATTTCAACCAAAATTGCAATTTTGACTTTTCTCCACATTAACCACAAGCAACAAAAATGGCCTCTAAATAAAGATGTTTGTAAACAAGGACTATTTTAAATATGAACTTTTAATGTTTCTATTCATCAGAATATTATTCAAAAGAACAGCTTTTAATTTAATTGGACATCAATCCTTGTTGAACATAAAGTGCAACCAACAAGCAAGTCTATGTATTAAACTGATTGACCTGTACTTAATGCTTTGTATGATTATATAAACTCTAAAACAAGTAATAAAATTAGATTATCTCACTGCTGCAACTGTCTTCCCTTCCATGTGGAGGCAAACCCACTTTAAAGATTTTTTTTTTTTTTTTTTTTTTTTTTTTTTTTTTTTTTTTTTTTTTTTTTTTCCTTTATTTAACCAGGTAAACCCCGTTGAGATCTGGATCTCATTTTCAAGGGGGACCTGGGCAGAAATCTGCAAAAACACTACAACCTGGTTACAAAAATAAACCAATTAATACATATGCACAAATATAAAACAATAAAAACAATTTAAAAGCAGTGACACTGTTTCATACAAGCTTGTTGTCTATCTTTTACCAACACCTAATGGATGTGTCTAATTCCCTGATTGTTACATAGCCAAAAATTGCAGACTCTGCGATTTGGAAATTGCGTTATTTTAAATCACGATTATATTGAAAATGCGATTAATTGTTCAGCCCTACTGCAGGGTCTGTAGCGGACGCGCCTCCAGCGGCTTCGAGACGTCTAAATCTCTGAAGTTTCCACGCGGTTAGCGCTGCACGTCTGGCTTGACGCACGTTAAGCGCCTGTAGAGCGACCGACGCAGTAATCGGAAAATCTGAACTTTTGCAGGTAGACGCGGAGCATCAACCAATCACAGAGTCCGTTATGTGTCATAAGGGTGGATTTTCCCAAAGGGAACAATTTATTATTATTATTTTTTACTTCTTATCACTGATACATGCAAACATCAAGCCTCCTGAATGATGTCCGCTAACCTGAGACAGATGGACAGATTGTCCTGGCTGGAGATGCGGTCACTGATGCCGGTCAGCAGTAGGTCTGGGCGATATGGATTAAAAATTAAATCTCCGATTTTATCATACCAAATCTGATTAATCGAGTTTTTTCCTCCTTTTTGTTTCATAAAAAGAAATTAAAGAAATTACTTTAAAACCTTGCTTTTATGTCAAGCATTTCGTCAGGGAGTTGACCTGAATTCAAAGTGCAACTAAAAACAAACCGTGAAACATGCTTGTAAAACAAGACGGCAGCCATGCCATTATAAACAATGAAAATATAACAAAACATTTGCTGCTAGTGGTATTAAACATTGAGCTAAGAACAGGATTCACTGCACTTGTGAACTTCAAACTAAGTTTAAAAAAAAGTAAATAAGTAAATGAAGTACCTCGTATTATGGTAAAAAAAAAGTCTCCACTTAACAATATTTTGACAATACATTTGCCTAAACATATATCCAGCATCACATGCTGTTCTCTTCATGGAAACCCAATGAGTGTATTGGCAAAATAAAATCCAGATTTTCCAAAAATGAAATCTTAAAGAATTGTAAATTCGAATTAATCGATTAAATCGATTTATCGCCCAGCCCTAGTCAGCGGGTCGTCAAACTGCTCAGGGCGCAGCTCCTGCAGGAGGCGGTGAAACTCTGGGCGGCTTTTTAACGCAGCATAAGATCTTAGGTTAAGTTTAGAGGGACTTATTAGCCTTGCATGCATGTTTTTGGTGTGACAGAGAGGACCGACATAAGCAATTGGAGAAAGCAGGCCAGGCCAGGATTTCAACCCAGAACCTTCTTGCTGCAAGGCAACAAGTCCTACCAGCAGTCACTGTATGACTCTGTGAGGCAAAGACCAGATGAATACAACTTTTTCAGGGAAGACCAGTGATTGAAAACTGTAAAGTCTCCAGCGTGACCGCTAGCTTCTCATTTGTTCTGCATTTCTCACGCTTAAAAAGTGTGTAATTATTTAATGGAAGCTGAGATGGAGAGACGGACGGGGGTTTCTGCAGTAACGACGGCAGATTTATCGGGCCGTCTGCATTCCTGAGCTCAGCTACAGTCATGAGGTCTGGATCATGACTAAAAGAACAAGATCCTGGATGCATGGAGGCGAAAAGAGCTCCCTCCAGAGGGTGGCCGCGTTCAGGTTATCAGGGATGGGGCTCAAAGTAGGGCCGCTGCATCTCCACATACAAATGAGTTAATTGAGGTGGTTTGGTTGGGGGTTCTGGGTACGACATCCCATAATTCATCCTGTCTGACCTGAGGATGTCGCCGCGGAGAGGAAGGTCTGGGTTTCCCTCCTGGATCTGTTTCCCTCGCGACCCGTTGTGGGATAAGAGGATAGCAGCTGGCAAAAATGTGCTTTTGTGATTTATTCTTATTTATTTCTCTTTTTTTTTTTTTAGTTCACGTTTATTAAATCTGCCAGACTGCAGAGAAAACGTTGAATACCGTCAGAAAGCCTGACCAACTATCAGGGTTCCCGCGGATCCTTAAAAAGTCTTAAAAGGCATTGAATTCTGTATTATAAAACTAAGGCCTTAATTGGCATTAAAATGTCTTAAATTAGTCGTTCTTAGGTCTTAAAATTGTTACCATGTCATAAATAGGATTTTATTTTTGTAATCCTTACCAAACGGTAAAATAATTGATACAATTATATATTTTTTAATTTACCGAACGGCTCAATTTAACAATTATTGGTTCCGTCCCGATAGCGGAACAAATAAAAACGGTTGCGGCTGGACCATAGCTGCGTAAAAGAGTTGGCACTGGTTATGTTGTGGTTTTAAAACTGATTTATAGTTTATTTTAGTAGGGAACAAAACAAAGTTTGTGAATTCAGTTCAGTAGTTGTTAAAAATATATCTGTAATTTGTGTTTTTTAGCTTTCTTCCTACATGGAATGTTTTTCAAAATGTTAAACATGTCTACTGGGCCAAAAAGTAATGGTTTATGTTAAAATAAACATTTGGGTGAAGTTGTCGCAACCAGGTTTATCTTGTTTATCGTGAAGTTGGTCTTAACTTTTTATTTCAAGTGGCATTAAAAGGTCTTAAAAAGTCTTGAATTTAACTTGCCTTACGCTGTAGGAACCCTGAACTATTGATCAGAAGAAGAAAGTCCGGCCGCTTCAAGGCGACGTTGACAGAAACCAGGCGCTGGACTCAAAACCCTTTTTGCACGGCGCTGCGCATCATTGATACGACAACGCGCCGCATTTAGGAAAACAGATAAGAGAGGTTTCCACCCGTCCATCCTGGCCTCGCCCACGGCGTGGGCCGTTTTCCGCCGTTGTCCGCCCTGTGTCATCATTTTTCCACATCTGGATTTAGATTTAGCTCCCACCTTGGTGCCCGGTGAGAGAGAGAAAAGGAGGGCGGCGGCCGGTTCCCAGGGAAGGTGCATCGCAGACGACGCTTTGATTCCCGCAGCAGAGCAGAGTCCGCTGGCTGGGAATGGAGCTGAACTGTCGGGTTTAGAGAGGAGAGGTGCTGTGGGAGCTGTGCTAAATCAGCGGCTGACCTCTTTTCCCTGTCCCCATTCTCTGCCGTCTTCTCTCTCTCTCGTCCCTCTTCCTGTTTCTGTCGCGCCGCTATCGTAGTTTTGCTGTTGGAGGAAGATAAGGGTGTTTTCTTTTTTTTTTTTTTTTTCTCATCTCAGATTTAACCCCGTTTGTAACCTTTCCTCACAGCCGAGGGATACGCCGCCTTCCAGGAGGACAGCTCGGCGGACGAGGCGGAGAGCCCGTCCAAGATGAAGCGCTCCAAGGGGATCCACGTGTTCAAGAAGCCCAGCTTCTCCAAGAAGAAGGAGAAGGACTTCAAGGTGAAGGAGAAAGGCCCCAAAGAGGACAAGGCCAAGGAGAAGAAGTCCAAGGACTTGACCGCCGCCGACGTGGTCAAACAGTGGAAGGAGAAGAAGAAGAAGAAAAAGCCGGCCTCGGAGGCGGAGCCGGTGCCGGTGGAGACTCCGACAGTGAGACCCATCTTCGGCGCTCCGCTGGCTGAAGCCGTGAAGAGGACCGCTCTGTATGACGGCATCCAGCTGCCGGCCATCTTCAGGGAATGTGTGGACTACATCGAGAGCTACGGCATGAAGTGTGAGGGCATCTATAGGGTCTCAGGTATGATTTATTTAATAAAATCCCTTCTGTTATGGAGACGGTTCAGTTTAAAAGGCCAGTAATCAGAACGTTGTCTGCTTAAGGAAGCCTAGTCTGTCGCTTTCCATCACCGGCTGGAGAGCCTTCCCTTCTGAGCAAGCATGTGGTGACAGTGGAAAGAAACAAACATCTCAAACGTGCTTTTTTTTAATTCATCTCGTGAGGGGAAAAGCATTAAAAACATTAACCTTCGTCTAGGGCTGAACGATTTTGGAAAATAATCGAATTGCGATTTTTTTTTTTCCCCCAGTTTAATTTATCATGTGTTTTAAAATATATACAAACAACACATCAATTTGTATCCTCGCCATGTGGATTAGTTGCTAAAAGACCCACAGCATCTAAATTTGGAGCAGAAATGATTGTGTTCTGCCTACAATATATTTCAATCAAAATTGCAATTTTGACTTTTCTCCGCATTAACCACAAGCAACAAAAATGGCCTCTAAATAAAGATGTTTGTAAACAAGGACTATTTTAAATATGAACTTTTAATGTTTCTATTGATCAGAATATTATTCCCACCAACAAGCAAGTCTATGTATTAAACTGATTGACCTGTACTTAATGCTATGTATGATTATATAAACTCTAAAACAAGTAATAAAATTAGTTTATCTCACTGCTGCAACTGTCTTCACTTCCATGAGGAGGCAAACCCACTTTAAACATTTTACTGACACCTAATGGACGAGTCTAATTCCATAATTGTTACATAGCCAAAAATTGCAGACCTCTGAGATTTGGAAATTGCGTTTTTTTAAAATCACGATTATATTGAAAATGCGATGAATTGTTCGTCATCTCTCCTCGCCAGGGATGAAGTCCAAGGTGGACGAGCTGAAAGCGGCTTACGACCGGGAGGAGTGTCCCTGCCTGGAGGAGTACGACCCCCACACGGTCGCCAGCCTGCTGAAGCAGTACCTGCGCGAGCTGCCGGAGAACCTGCTGAGTCGAGAGCTGGCGCAGCGCTTCGAGGACGCCTGCGGACGGCCAGCCGAGGCGGAGAAGGTGGCGGAGTTTCACAAGCTGCTGGCCGAGGTGCCGCCGCAGAGCCGGCTGCTCCTCTCCTGGCTCGTCACGCACATGGACCACGTCATCGCCAGGGAGGCCGACACCAAGATGAACATCCAGAACATCTCCATCGTCCTCAACCCGACCATCCAGGTCAGCAGCTAAACTACTGCAGGAGGAAGACAGGGCTTCCGTGGGTCATTAAAAGTCATTAAAACAGGGTTCCTGCGGATCCTTAAAAAGTCTTAAAAGGCATTGAATTCTGTAATATAAAACCAAGGCCTCAATTGGCATTAAAATGTCTTAAATCAGTCTTTCTTAGGTCTTAAAATTGTTACCAGGTCATAAATAGGATTTTATTTTTGTAATCCTTACCAAACAGTAAAATAATTGACACAATTATAATTTTTTAAATTTACCGAACGGCTCAATGTAACCATTATTGGTTCCGTCACGATAGCGGAACCAATAAAAACTGTTGGCACTGGTTATGTTGTGGTTTTTAAAACTGATTTATAGTTTATTTTAGTAGGGAACAAAACAAAGTTTGTGAATTCAGTTCAGTAGTTGTTAAAAAATATATCTGTAATTTGTGTTTTTTTTTTTTTTTTCTTCCTATATGGAATGTTTTTAAAATTTTTAAACATGTCTACTGGGCCAGAAAGTAATGGTTTATGTTAAAATAAACATTTGGGGGAAGTTGTTGCAACCAGGTTTATCTTGTTTATCGTGAAGTTGGTCTTAACTTTTTATTTCAAGTGGCATTAAAAAGTCTTGCATTTAACTTGCCTTATGCTGTAGGAACCCTGTTAAAAGGCCTTAATTGGCATTAAAATTCATTAAATGTAATTATCGGCGGCATTTAAAACGGTTTATTTTTTTTTTCTAAAAAAATACATTCATAAAAACAGTTTCGTCAAATATATTATATCAGATATAACTGATTCAGCGTGTTTGCGCGGAACCAAACACCCTGAATCAGTACTTTTTACGATGTTCGGAAAAGAAGCTTGAGGCGGAGAAAGAGCTAGAGAATGGGGGAAAATGCAAATTTTAACAAAAGTGAAGGGAAAACGAGGAATTCGGGACATGGCTGCTGCCTGTCGACGGTAAAGATGACGAAGGTTTTTGCCGTGTTTGTAAAAAAAAAAAAAAAAAAAAAAAAAAAAAAAAGGTGTCAATGCTTTACGATCTCACATGAAGTCGGACAGGGACAGCCACAGATCAGCTGCAAGGGATATATATATATATATATATATATATATATATATATATATATATATATATATATATATATATACTAGAGTCATGGGTACTTGTTAATGGCATTAAAATTATTTCTAAGAGCATTAAAAGAGCAATAAATTAGCGTTCCTCATTCCTGTATAAACCCTGGAAGAGTGGTCTAGAAATGTGTGCATTTTGAATTAATCTCCCATCGATCTAAAACACCCATTAATGCATTCATTCATTTAACCATCTATCAATTCATCGGTTCGTTCTCATCCGTTTATCCTTCCATGTATGCATTCATGCATGTGTGCTCGTCCATCAATCCATTGGGTCATTCATCATCTATCCACCCTCCCTGTGGTTGTTGCAGCTTCCATATCTACAGTATGTTCATGTATCATTAATTCCTTTTTTTTAAACATTAAGCTTATAAAAGAACATAAAAGTCCAGGACTTTGAACCTGGAAAGGTGTGGAGTGGTGACACTAAAAATCCGAGCATTCCCCTAGCAACACGTTAACCAAGTTTTCATTGGTTCAAGCGGTGAGTTCGTCTGTGAAACCCTGGCCCAGTTTTTAGTGCAGCTAATTTATCCCCATAGGATTCATCTGTTCAACTCACTCTGAGCCAAAAACACATCCGTTAAATAAACATGGAGGTATCCAGCACTAGTGGAACGAGGACACGTAAATATGTAAATATGGAGCAGGCTGCTGTAGAGGAACTGCTCCAGAAACGTTTCAGCTGCAGGGTGGAAACCGTGTCTTCCTGCTTTTTACTCTGCTGATGCGTTCTCCTTCCCTCTAGATCGGGAACCGTGTCCTCTACATCTTCTTTACCCACGTGAAAGAGCTCTTCGGAGACGTTGTCCTGAAGCCGGTGGTGCGGCCGCTCCGCTGGTCCAACATGGCAACCATGCCAGCTCTGCCCGAGACCCAGGAGAACATCAAGGAGGAAATCCGGCGGCAGGTTAGTGTCAGTCCAGCACTGGCCGGTTTTTATTCGCTCGTTTTCTAACCATTGTGAAAATGATGTTTTTTATTTCCTCTCTTAAAAACAATGGAACAAGATTACACAAGCATGTATTAATCTGTGAAGGTCGACGCAAACAACTGGATGAAAAAACTCTAAATGTTGTGTGTTGCATGGCTGGAAAAGGTAGAAATGCAAGAAAAGCTTAGGACAAAATGTGAAATGCATTAAAGTTGAACTTTTATCAGCTGTTGATTGTTTTTTTTAAAGCTTCATCAAGCTGTGCCGAGACACAGGGCAGTGCTCCTGCACATCTTCGCAAATATTTTCATGTATTTTCTTTTTTTTATCACTAAATACTTTAAAATCTCTGTTAATATTTCTGATTATTTGCATCTAAACTCGTTTTTGGACACATTTTTCTTTCTTCACCCAACTATTACATTACTGCGTATTAAAGAACAGCGTATAGGTCTTTATAAGACATTTTCTTGGATGCTTAGCAGGGTTCCTACAAAAAAAATCTAAACATGTATAAATATCCTTGTATTTACTTTTTGAAATCTAATAATATTAATCAATGCAGTCATTTTTTTTATATTGATTTATGTTATATAGCATTCTTAATCATTTATTTGCAACTCTTCACCATTTTATAATGTTATGGAACTGTATTTAGTTTTTTTTTTTATGACTTATTTACAGAATGCACTTGAATTAAAAAGTCAACTTCATTAGTATTTTGGATTTTACACGGCTTTAAATTGTGGAACTGGACATGTGGTCTTAAAACTGGGCCTAGTTAAAGTAAAACACTTTTTAATAACGATAAAGTTGGCAAAGTTCAGCAGCTGTGCTTTGCAGATTCTTGTAGGATAGTCCAGGGCTTATTAGGCAGAGGCTACAGATTTTGGAGCCGGTCCAAGTGGTTAAAATAGCAGTGAAATGGTTCTACACCAGACTCTGCGTTGTTTCTCAATTTGTGAAACCTACAGATAAGTTTCTGCTCAAATGTTTTCACAATGCTATAAAAGCCAATGAAGAAATTAGTCTGGATAAGTTTGCAGTTTTGAAATGAAACATTTGTAGCATCCCTGACTTATTGTTGTTCCAGTTGTTGGTTGAGTTTAAGTGTTTGACTCCTGCTCACGCTCACTGATCTGGGAACAGAACCCGCGGACATAAAGGTGTCTGTGTTCAGGAGTTCCTGTTGAACTGCCTGCACAGAGACCTGCAGGCAGGCGTCAAGGACCTGTCCAAGGAGGAGCGACTCTGGGAGGTTCAGAGAATCCTCACCGCTCTCAAACGCAAGCTGAGGGAGGCCAAGCGGCAGGTAATGTTCCCACTCGCACGTCATGTGTGGAGGAATAAACAGGGAGGCATAAAACCACACAACAGGCTCATAGCTCCTCGTGTCTTCTGCTGATTTGCTGTCGCCGTGTTTCTAGATTCAGATTTATTCATTGTAAACATGTACAGCCGCATGATTTTAATTGTTTTCATCAGTACCGTATTTTTCCGGACCATAAGGCGTATTAAATATTCTTCCAAGTGAATACGATTTTTGCATTTAAAATAATCCACCATCTTATTTCAAGTAGTGGATATCTAATTATCCTATTTTAAGGGTAAATTATTCATTCCATTAGCAAATAGTCTTATTTAGCTGCACAAATCAAGGAAAAATATACTAATTTGAAGAAAACTTTACTTACTTTTACTTCCCTTTTTGCAGTGCACCTCTCCGCGTACAGAGATCTCTCCTGAGAGGGAGAGCTATCCGTCTCTGTTGGGAGGACAGAGTAGCTGGACTAAACTGCCCTGTTTCTAACATAAAGCCAAAATAAGCGTAACTTTTATATTAAATTAACTTACTAGGTTTATGCTGGGCCGTACTTCTAGTTTCGACATTACAGTCAGGCAGTATTATAGACAGCTCAGGGGTCCTATCAGGTAGTGACACAGTTTACCGTAACGCTCCGAGTATCGATTGAGTGGAGCGGCTTCTTTGCTAACCAGAGTCGTACTTACACATTTTAACAGATTTTTAAGCACAATGGTAATCATATGTAAGGCTTTTAGAAGATTTAAGGATTTTAAGTACGCCTTATAGTCTGAAAAATACGATAACTGTTGTGATGTGTTGATTGAAAATAAGGCGACACACACTTGTCACCTTTTATTCCCTAATGGAGGTTACTTTGTCTTCCTCCCACTGACTGGACTGACTGATCCTGGATCTGCCTGTTCTGACAGCCGCTGTGTCGTTTTTCCATCTGTGCCGTTTCAGGAGTGCGAGACTAAGATAGCACAAGAAATAGCCAGTCTCTCAAAGGAAGACGTGTCCAAAGAGGAAATGACTGAGAACGAAGAGGAAGTTATCAACCTGCTTTTAGCACAGGTGACTCATTTTTACACCTAAACGTGATGAAATCAACCCTATCCCGGTGGATTCTGCCTTTTAATCCATAACTTCTTCTGGCTGATCACAGGAGAACGAGATTCTGACGGAGCAGGAGGAGCTGATCGCTCTCGAACAGGTGTTACGGAGACAGATTGCCACGGAGAAGGAAGAAATCGAGAGGCTGAGGGCGGAAATCGCAGACATCCAGAGGTAAGAGAGGGAAACGGAGGATCGCTTTAACGCAGTCGCCGTGGTTATGAGGTAGTAACGCCGGGCGCGTTCCTCACCAGTCGGCAGCAGGGTCGCAGCGAGACGGAGGAGTACTCCTCGGACAGTGAAAGCGAGAGTGAAGATGAGGAAGAGCTGCAGATGATACTGGAAGACCTGCAGAAGCAAAACGAGGAACTAGAGGTGAGGTGAACTAGCGGTCCCACGTTAAATGGTTTCGCTGATTTCTGTTTGACAAACCAATGCGGCATTTTCCTAACCTGACAACAGCCAGATGTATGTCTCGCTCCGCCTAGCTCCACTCACATACATCTGGGACATCGCCCATTGAAAGTGATTTCCCCAACAAAATTTATGGTCTGGCCAATCAGGACGCAGAGCGGGTGTTTCATGGATGTGACGTAGCGGCGAAGCGACCGTGAAATTCCAACAACAATGGCGGCTCGCATCGAGGAAGCAAGCGTTAGCATTGATGCTGCTATTTCTTCCGTGTTGTCCAATCTACCTAATATTGTTTCATTAAAAGAACATCAGAGAACGGCTCTGAAGGCTTTTGTTGGTGGAAACGATGTTTTTTTCGCCCTTCTCCCGACCGGATTTGGCAAGCGGTTAGCCGCTAATGAGCGGTTAGCCGCTAACCGTTAGCGGTTAGCATGAACCATGTTAGGAGGCCTTTAGTCCTCGACGCGGTCCACCCGGGATCGACTCTGACCCGCGGCGCTTTGCCGCCTGTCTTTGCCCCTCTTCCTGTCAGCTCACTGTCAATAAAACGCGTGCGGTTTTTTTTCTCTGCGTCGCTCTCATCAGCGTCACGGGTTAGCTTCGGTGTGACTGGTTGAAATAGCACGTCGATAAAGATGACAGACAAGTAGCTTATCCAATCATATGCAAGAATTTTTGATAAGGCCCAGCCTTCAATAAAGGCAATTCCTATGGAGAGGTCCCAGATGGATGTGAGTGGAGCTAGGCGGAGCGAGACATGCGTCTGGCTGTTGTCAGGTTAGCGTTTTCCTTCCACTTCACACAAACTGTGCACCGCCTCCAGTTTCATCCGTCGCATTAAAATCCTGATGAAACATGTTGGAAATTCGCTCCTTTCTCGGTTTTCGTAAAGTAGCCTCGTTGATCCCCCGCAGAACAAGAACACCCACCTGAACCAGGCCATCCACGAGGAGCAGGAAGCCATCCTGGAGCTCCGAGTCCAGCTCCGCCTGCTGCAGAGCCACAAGCAGCAGCAGCAGCAGGAACGGACCGTCTCTCCCCCCGCCGAGCCGGTTCCTCCCACCCAGCCGAGCCCGGAGGCCCGCAGCGAGGAACAAACCAAACGCTCCGTCTCCGCTGTCGCCGCCATCGCTGCCGGGGACGCACCTGCCCCGACCAACGGGAAGACACCGAAGGATCCTTCAAAGCCGTCGCCGGGCAAAGACAGGAGAGACACCAACATGTGAGATGGGTGAGGCGTCTGGCTCTGATCGAGTGTAGCTTACGATCCACAGGAACCTGGAGTAGGGGGGCTAATGAACATCCCTGTGGCATCCTGACTCCCATTCCCCCCCGTTCAGAACAGCACACCTTAGGAAGAGAGTAGCAGCTGTCGCAGGTGAGCGGCTCCTCCTGTGGGGACTCCCGGGGACCATATTATTCAAATCTGCTGTGCCAAGCCTGTTGAAAGGATGACGAGGAGAGGGTGGAAAAAAAATGAAGGGAGCGGGGTGGATGTCAGAGAGATTAGAGTTTATTTTTCACTGGTAATTAAATCAAGAAATCATCACAAAACATAATGTTGTTGTTGTTGTAACTCCGTTTATCCCTGAAATTTGACGTCGCCGACCACTGTGCCATAGCTCAAAATGCCGGAGAGCCACGAATGCAAAATAAAGCTCTTTGATTGCTGAAGGATTTTATGATTGGTCTATCTTTACGTTTTAAATTTTACTATCATTCTAACATGATGTCTGTACATATATATATATATATAATGCTCATAAAATGCCATGGTTTAATTTAAAGCTTTATATATAGAGAGAGATCTATTGCTGTTTTTTTTTTTTTTTGGAAGAATGAGGAACAGACGACTGAATGAAAAACCTAATCCCACCACAGCAAAACGTAGACAAGTGCACTCATTCGCTCCCGTTTCCGGACGAGGAAACCTGCAGATTTAGGTTTAATGTCGTCGTGACACATCTGTGGGGTTGTTTTATGTTGAATGTGTGCATTTTTTTTTTAACTGTTATAATTCTAGATGTGAGAAACTGTTCCATCATTTCATGACGGATCCATGACTCCTGCAGAAGGACGGTCATTGATTAAATGCAATTTTAAGCAAAGGCGCAGCCTGACTTTTCTTTATTGTATATTAGAGCAACATTGCAAAACACAGTTTATTATGAGCTCTTGTGTCCGCATATGTTAATTTTTATATTGTTGCTGACTTGTAGCGATGATCCTAGTGTGGCTGCCCCTGCTTTGGTCACCGGCTGGATATAAACTGTATTAATCCTACGACTGAAACCGACACTAAAGCTTCTCCTGGGGTTGTTTTCCTTTTGTTTGGAGCTTTTTTTTTAGCAGACTGTTGCAGACAGACTAATGCTGTGAAGAATAAAGTGTTGATCTGGATCTGTGTATTTTTTATTTATTTATGTATTTATTTTTTTGCTCTTGGCCTAAAAAGTTTAGCTTTTTATATGAAAGTGTCAGCACTTTCCAGAGCACATTATTCAAATACCTTGTCCCAGTTTAAATAAAAGTGTTCCTTTTTTAAGGGTGTTGGAGAGTGATCCTAAACTGAGATAACACCACTGCCCTAATTTGTAAGTAAAAAGTATTTTTTGTCAAGTTTCCCAGAAATCTACTAGAAAAACCACAGTGCTTAGACTTTTCTCCCCAACATTAAGGTATGCAGTGCTGTGGAAAAAGTAGTTCCTGCTTACAAATGTCTTTGTCCTTACCTTTCCTGTCACACTTAAATGTTTTAGATCCTTCAGCTGATCCAAAGCGCTGCAGCAAGAGTTCTGATAAAAATCAAGAGGAATATTTCTCCTATTTTAGCTTCCCTTCATTGACTTCCTGTTAAATCAAGAACATAATTTAAAATTCTTCTTCTAACGTATAAAGCCATTAATAATCAAGCTCCATCATATATCAGAGCTCTGATTACCCCGTATGTTCCTAACAGAGCACTTCGCTCTCAGACTGCAGGTCTGCTGGTGGTTCCTAGAGTCTCTAAAAGTAGAATGGGAGGCAGATCCTTTAGCTATCAGGCTCCTCTCCTGTGGAACCAACTCCCAGTTTTGGTCCGTGAGGCAGACACCCCGTCTACTTTTAAGACTAATCTTAAAACTTTCCTTTTTTACAAAGCTTATAGTTGGAGTGGCTCATGTTACCCTGAGCTACCTCTATAGTTATGCTGCTATAGGCTTAGGCTACTGGAGGACATCAGGGTCTATTTCTCTCACTCTGCTGAGTTCTCCTACTGTTCTCCAATTTGGATTGTTTATTGTTATTTCAACTTTTGACTTTTTGTTATCTGTCTTTTTCCATCTTCATAGTAGGTACACCTGGTCTGGCGTTCTGTTAACTGTGTCATCATCTAGGGAAGATGGTAATCTGCCATTACCATCTAACATAGAAAGTACTCCTGGATCAATGTGTGTTTCTGAGCTTTCTGTGTCTCTGCTCTGTCTTCTCTAAGCCCCAGTGGGTCGAGGCAGATGACCATTAAAACTGAACCTGGTTCTGGTTCTGCTGGAGGTTTTCCTCCCTGTTAATGGGGAGTTTTCCTCTCCACTGTCGCTTCATGCATGCTCAATATGAGGGATTGCTGCAAAGCCATGTACAATGGAGACGACTGTCCCTGAGGCTCTACGCTCCTTCAGGAGGAGTGAATGCTGCTTGGAGAGACTTGATGCAACCTGCTGGGTTACCTTAGAGAGGAAACTTTTTGACCAATCTGTATTATTTGATTTGATTGAATTTGACTTTGTAAAGTGCCTTGAGATGACGTGTTCTGAGCTGGTGCCATATAAATAAAATTCATCAAATTTTACTATCACCCAACAATAACAAGTAAATGCTGAACATGGTTTTCCAAATGTTTTCATTCTTTCGGGGGAAAAAGCTTCAACCTGGCCCAGTGTGAAAAACTAATAGCATGTTTTTGAAATCGTGAATTAACAGTTAACAGAGATGCAGAGATGAATTCAATTTCACTGGTTGCACTCACGGCATTTACGCTGGACCCTTGGGACAACGTGAAGTAGGATGGAAGTTCTTGAAAAGCCACACATCTCCTGATCTAAACAAATTAATGATCAGAGAGGGCCACGAACATCGATCAGTCTGAAAAGTGCTACAAAACTGATCCTGAAGCATTGAGACTGCAGAAAACAACGGTGGGAGCCATTATCCGCAGTAAAAACAATCAACAGTGGAAAACCTTCTGGGAAGTAAGCAGCTCACCGAGGTCACATCAAAAGAGCCTTGGTGAACCATTCAGGAGGTCATGAAAGGGTCAATGGATGTTTGTACTGATTTAAGTAATTATAATCTTAGCATTATATAACTTTTAAATTAGAACGTCACATCAGATAAGTGAAAAAATGCATTTTAAACAAGTGTCAGACTTCTGGAAAGTATTTTACTTTCTTTGCACTTATGTAATGGTAGTTCAGGACTTACTGCATCCATGCGGTGTGCCATGGAGGCATCAGCTCGAGGTTCTGCTGAGGCGTTCAGGGTCAAATGCGTTGTTGGTTCTGGTGTTTCCCCATCTTCTGCTTTACAATACTCCACTGATCCTCTATGGGGTTCAGGTCAGTCCAGTCTGCTGACTAAACAAGAGCCATCATTGTCATTGAGCCAGCTTTTGGTACCTTTGGCAGCGTGAGAAGGTGCCAAAACCTGCTGGAAAATTAAACCAGCATCTCCATGAAGCTCGTGAAGTTCTCCAGAGTTTCCTGGCAAAAGGTTGTCTGAGGACTTCAGAAAACCCAGTGCACCAATATCAGTGGATGACATAACTCCCCAAACCATCACTGACTCTAGAAACTTCACACTGGACGTCAACCAACATGGATGCTGCGCCTCACTCTTCCTCCAGACTCTGGGACATTGATTTCCGAATGATATGCAAACTTTACTTTCATCTGAAAAGAGTACTTTGGACCACTTAGGAACTGTCCAGTTGTTTTATTTTTTATTTCTCCTTAATCCAGGTAACATGGTTTTGAACTCTGTCTAGTGGCTTAAAGCATGGAATGTAATGCCTATAGCCCATTCAATTCAATTCAATTTTATTTATATAGCGCCAATTCATGAAACATGTCATCTCAAGGCACTTTACAAAGTGAAGTTCAATCATATTATACAGACTGGGTCAGATTATACAGATTGTTCAAAAAATTTCCTATATAAGGAAACCAGCTGATTGCATCAAGTCTTGACAAGCAGCATTCACTCCTGGAGAAGTGTAGAGCCACAGGGAGAGTCGTCTGCATTGTACATGGCTTTGCTGCAATCCCTCATACTGAGCAAGCATGAAGCGACAGTGGGAAGAAAAACTCCCCATTAACGTGAAGGAAAACCTCCGGCATGTGTCTTGTCGTTGGTGCACATGTTCCTGCTACACTTTTTCCTTCCACTCAACTTTCTATGAATTTGCTTGGATACAGAACCCGGCTGTGACCAACCTGTTATGGCTTACACTCATTGTAGAGGATGTCAGTGACAGTTTTCTGGACATCTGCCCAGTTACCAGTCTTCCTCATGATTGTGTAGCCTGCTGACTCAGAGCGAGACCATTTAGATACTCAGGAACCATTTTGGAGGTGTTTAAAGTTAATTAATTGGGGGTTTTAACTTTTTTCACAATGGTATTTGCAAGCCATAATCATTAAAATTACAAAAAGGCTTGAAATTTTTCGCTCAGTGAGTATCACTTTTAAGAATTGGGTGGATTTTGTAAAATTAAAGTTTTAATAAATGAACTGTAGACCTCTGTTTGAAAATGTTAGCAGTGAAAGCTGTTTTATATTGAAAAGCTCAGCCGGAAGTGTTACTTTTCTGAAGCGACACGCTGACTTCCAGCTTTTTTAGACTTGTTGATGGTCAGCCTGTCTGTGTCAGGGGCTGGGTTTCTCTTTTATCCAAGGAGAGAGAGGAGAGAAAGGATAGAAAAAAAATAGCTGTGTCAGACATGACGAGAGAGAAACAACGATAAAACTCGATCAAATGATGATTTAAGACACTTTAAAGAACCCGCCATGGCTATAAGGGAGCTCAAAGTTTGCCTTTTAGGGGTAAGTGCAAGATGTTTTCTCTCTCTCTCTCTCTCTTTTTAGGGGAGGAAATTCCTTTAGTGAGTGGAAATAACGGAGGACATTTTGATGTCAAAAGCAACGCAACGACTACATTCAGGCAGTTAAAACGCTCTTTTCTGGTGTTTAACCTCGGAAAAACTTGTTAATGGCTCGCCTGGAAAAGAAAAAAAAAAGCTTTGTCCACCCCGGCGGGCGCAGCAGTCGTGTTCTTTGCTTTGTGGTACCGTTTAAAATCAAATAATCGTGTTTTTTTGTTTCTTTTTTTACCCCGCTTTGTATCGCCGGTTTTTAAGCCGTTTGACAGTTTGTTGCCCATGACGTCATCCCCTGACCAGCGGCCTACACGTAAGCCGTTAGATTTCCTGCTGCGTCTGCAGAAAAACAAAACAGGCAAACCCCGGCTTGGTTTCTTTATGACGGGCAGTCTCCAACAGTCTGCTGAAGCAAACGGGACTTTATCGCTGAAATAAAGGGCTTTTTTTTTTTTTTTTTTTAGAGCTTTTAGCCTCGGTGTGACATGCTCACCAAAACTCACTCACACATCTGTTTGTGTTTATGATCAGAAAATCTGGACCCTAACCTGTGGGCAGTTTTCAGACGGTTATTTCACCTATTACAGAGCCATTTTTGCCCTTGGTCCAGCTAAACAAATTTAGTTTGGAGCCACAAATGTTACACATCTCTTTGAAACAAAAGCTTGTTTTTATAGTGTACTATAGGATATTTGTTTAATTTTTTTTTTAATTTTTTTTTTTTAACATTTTTTATTATTTAACCAACAGTATTTTTATGTTCAGGTTTAATACGTTCTCTTAATTTTCATAGCAAATGGCATCAAAATTATGAAAAAGCAAGTTGTTTGCAACATATTGACAAAAAGATACTTCATTTAGCTATAGTAAAATATTCTATACACCATTAGTTTCTTTCGTTTTGGAAATGTTATGCATATATTGCAGAAATAATGCATGCTAAAGCTAGCAATTTTAAATTACCTTTACATTTAGAAACATTGACCATTTTTTTCCCCCTGCATTTTTGGTCTAAGTTTTAAAGAGCCAAAGCTGAAGGTGTAAAGAGCCACACGCGGCTCTGGAGCCACAGGTTGCAGACCCCTGACCTATTAAAATGGAGAAAAAAAGCTCTGTAAACCCAACCTGGCCCTGTGTGACAAAGTAAAGCGGTCCCCTCTTTCCAATTAATACACTATGTTACCAGAAGTATTCACTTTTCATCCATCCATCCATTGCCTTCCGTATATCTGGGCAGAAAAAACCCAGACGATCCTCTCCCCAGTGACAATCCCGAGGCGTTCCCAGGCCAGACGGGATGAATGCGAATTCTGGCTCTTCAACAGGGTCTCCTTCCAGTGGGACATGCCTGGAAAATCCCCAAATGTAGGCGCCCAGGTGGCTTTCTGAACAAATGCCCAAACCACCTCACCTCACTCCTTTCAATGTGAAGCAGTAGCGGCTCTACTTTGAGCTCCTAGCCCTTTCCCTAAGGATGAGGAACACTGCAAAAACAGATCTAAAAATAAGTAAAATGTTCTTAAAGTTAGTGTATTTGTCCTCGATTTGAGCAGGTAAATAAGATTATTTGCCAATGGAATGAGTAGATAATTTGACATCCTGCACTTGAAATAAGATGATGGAGATGAGTTGTTCCTATTTTAAGTGCAAAAATCTTGTTCCATTGGCAAGTCATCTTATTTACCTGCTCAAATCAAGGACAAATACACAAATTTTAAGAACATTTTACTCATTTTAAGTTCCGTTTTTGCAGTGAAGCTCATTTTGGCGGCTTGCATCTGGAAACCTATTCTTTTGTCATGATCCATACTTCATGACCATAGGTGAGGGTCAGGATGTAGATGGACCAGTTAATTGAGAGCTTTGCTGTTTGGCTCAGCTCTTTCTTCAACATAACAAGACACCAAGATACTTCAACTCCTCTGCTTGACTGACTCCGGACTCAGAAGGGGCAAGCCACCATTTTCCCTTACAAGGACGATGGAGGAGCTGACCCTCATCCCGGCTGCTTCGCACTTAGCGGCCAACCGACTGTGCACGCTGAAGGCCGTGACCCAAAGACGACAACAGCACCACGGCATCCACAAAAAGCAGATGCCGTCTGGAGGTTCTCAAGGTCACTGAAAGTTCTAGTTGGTAATCCTGCTGGGTGACATGGTCCTTCCGTCCTGACAGTAGTAAATACATTATGTATTCAGAAATAGGAGGTTTAAAAAATTGGATCTATGTGAAAGCTGCAGGCCTGTAAAAACTCTAACCAATCACTGCAGTTTGGACCGAAGGACCGTTGATTGCTAGTTTCCGCTTGCTGACTGGACATGCGCACTACTAGTGTTTGTGTATTTGGTTAGCTTAGCGGTTAGCTTCGGTGTTAGCCGTTCATTGTAGCTCCACGCTGCTCTCACCATATACTTTGAACATGGCTGAGAGTCGCAAGAAGTGAACCGCGTACATGTTTATGAGAAGAAGAGGAAGGCCTCAGTAGAAATAAATAAGACCAGAGTATATTTGGAAGATGTTTTTTCATACAATCCCCCTGAAGAGTGGAAGTGCCGGTAAGACGGTCTTGTGCATGCGCTGTTTTTGAAAAAGGGACTTGGGGGAAACTTCCAGAAAAATTCACAGCTCTACCTTGCAGTGACATCCCATTCTTAATCCATAGGGTTTAATATGACGTTGGTCCACCCTCGCCAGCTATAACACCTTCAACTCTTCTGTCCACAAGGTTCAGTGGTGTGTTTATGGGAATTTTTGACCATTCTTACAGAAGATCATATGTCAGGTCAGACACTGATGTTGGACGAGAAGGTCTGGCTCTCAACCACTGCTCTAATGTATCCCAAAGGTGTCCCATCGGGTTGAGGCCAGGTCTCAACCAGGTATACAAACCAGTCAAGGCAATCCTCACCAAACTCTTTCATCCATGTCCTTATGGACCTTGCTTTGTGCTCTGGTGAACAGTCATGTTGGAAGGGGAAGGGACCCTCTGCAAACTGTTCCCACACAGTTGGAAAAACAGCATTGTCCAAAATGTCTTGGTATGCTGAAGTATTCAGAGTTTCTTGCACTGGAACTAAGGGGCCAAACCAAGCTCCTGAAAAACGGCCCCTCACCAGAATCCCCCCTCAACCCAACTTTACACTTGGCACAATGCAGTCAGACTAGTACCGTTCTCCCGGTAACTGCCAAACCCAGACTCATCCTTCAGATTGCCAGATGGAGAAGAATGATCCATCACTCCAGAGAAGGTGTCTCCACTGCTGTGGAGTCCAGTGGTGCCGTGCTTTACACCTCTGCACTGGACATTTTACATTGCACTTGTTGATGTATGGCTTGGATGCAGCTGCTCGGCCATGGAAACCCATTCTATCAAGCTCTCTGCGCAGTCGTTGAGCTAATCTGAAGGCCACATGGAGTTTGGTGGTCTGTAGCGATTGACTCTGCAAAAAGTTGCCAACTTCTGCGCACACCGCTTCGTGTCCGAGTTGCTGTTGCTCCTAATCGCTTCCACTTTGTTATAACACCACTGACAGTTGACCGGGGAATATTTAGGAACGAGGAAACTTTACGACAGGACTTGTTGCACAGGTGGCATCCTATCACAGAACCATGCTGGAAGTAACTGAGCTCCTGAGACGGACCCATTCTTTCTTAGACTTAGACTTAGACAACTTTGTCATTTTGTATGCACAGAGTGCGTACAGAACGAAATTTCGTTTGCATACAGCTCGAAAATTTCAGTGAATTGCTGTAGATTTCAGAATAAAGTAAATTACATGATAAAATTACTGGATAAAGTGCAACAGTGATTTCACAGTACAGCAACTGAAATGTAAACAATGCAGGACAAATGTGGTACAGAGTCCAGTTATAGCTTCAGCAGTTCAACAGTCTGATGGCCAAAGGGAAAAAGCTTTTGCAGAACCTGGTGGACCTGCAGCAGATGCTGCGGAACCTCTTCCCAGAGGGCAGCAGCGAGAACAGTCCATGGTGGGGGTGTGTGGGGTCCCTGATGATGTTACAGGCTCGGGCCACGCAGCGCTCAGATGAAATGTCCTTGATGGAGGGAAGAGGAGCCCCGATGATCTCTTCTGCTGTCCTCACCACTCTCCTCACGTTCTTGCAGTCGAAGGCATTGCAACCTCCACACCACACAGAGAGACAACTGGTCAGAATGCTCTCTATGGTGCTTCTGTAGAAGGTCTTTCACAAATGTTTGTAGAAACAGTCCGCATGCCTTTGAGCGTGATTTTATACGCCAGTGGCCATGGAAGTGATGGGAACACCCAATTTCCATTATTTGGAGGGTGACCAAATACTTTTGGCTTACACTGTGAATTAAACAATGATTAACCACTTTGTCCAGTACTCTGGACAAACTCTGGACTCCATGTCACTAGCTACACCCAGGCTGAATTACTGCCTGTCAGGAATTCACCTAAAGGAACCTGTCAGACAACATGAAGTAGGCAAACAGACCTAAATAAGAAAAACACATCATGTCCCAATCTAAAACAAATTCAAGAACAGATGAGCTACACGGTCATACCCAGACCAACAACGCCACCGCAGACATCACTTGCTTCTCCTAAGGTCAGAGTTCAAAATTTAACAATAAGAAAGTGGGAGAAACTGGAATTCATTGAAGAGTTTCTGAAAAACAAACAATACAAACCCAAGGAGCAAGTGTGCCACTCATGTACGGAGGCCTTAGTTCTGGACACCTCTATCCCGGGTTCGACTCCCACCCTGTGGACCTTTGTCGCATGTCTTCCCCCTCTCTTTCTTCAACCACTCGTGCCACAGGAGAGGCCTAGCTCACATTTGCTAATACACATTTTGGGGAAGGAACGCTTCACTTCAGTAAAAGAACATCAAACCTAAAATCAAACCAGGTGATTGTCTGGGGCTGCTCAGCTGCAGCTTGACCTGGATAACTTGCCGTGATTGATGGAACCATGGATCTTGCTCTCTGTCTTAGAAAATCCCGAAGGATAATGTAAGGCTATTAGTTCATGACCTTAAGTTAAAAGACACTTGGCACACAAACTACTCCGCTGCAGAATTGCTAAAAAAAAACAACAACAAAAAAAAAAGTTTGAGTGGCCTAGTCAAAGTACAGATGTAAATCTGACTGCAATGCTTTGGGATGACCTAATTTGGGCTGTCTATGCTTAAAACTCCTCCAGTTGGGCTAAATTAGTAACCTGACAACAGCCAGCTGCATGTATCGCTCCGCCTAGCTCCACTCACATCCATCTGGGACCTCTCCATAGGAATTGCCTTTACTGAAGGCTGGGCCTTATCAAAACTCCTTGCATATGATTGGATAAGCCACTTGTCTGTCATCTTTATCGACGTGCTATTTCAACCACTCACACCGAAGCTAACCCGTGACGCTGTGAGAGCGACGCAGGAAAAAAACAACCTTTTTTTTTTTTTTTTTATGTGTTTGCGGCTCTAGTGCAGGGTTTCCCGCAGCGCTATCTTGGCGAGGCGGCCGCGGAAAACGTGTTGTCGTCCACCCCCCCGCACCGCGATCCGGTCCGCGAGTCGGTCCGCCTCGCATAAGCAAATTCCTGCAGGAAACACTGTAGTGGCACACCTTTTATTGACAGTGAGCTGACAGGAAGAGGGGGGAACACAGGCGGAAAAAGCGCCGCGGGTCGGAGTCGATCCCGCGCCGACCGCGTCGAGGACTAAAGGCCTCCCAATATGGTTTGCGCTAACCGCTAACCGCTCCGGGGCGCGTTGCGCGTCCGCGTACGCGCCCCGGAAAACAAAACTTGCCAAATCCGGTCGGGAGAAGGGCGAAAACATGGTTTCCACCAACAAAAGCCTTCAGAGCCGTTCTCTGATGTTCTTTTAATGAAACAATATCAGATAGATTGGACAACACGGAAGAAATAGCAGCATCAATGCTAACGCTTGCTTCCTCGATGCGAGCCGCCATTGTTGTTGGAATCTCACGGTGGCTTCTCCACTACGTCACATCCATGAAACACCCGCCCTGCGTCCTGATTGGCCAGACCAAAAATTTGGTTGGGGAAATCACTTTCAATGAGCCATGTCCCAGATGTATGTGAGTGGAGCTAGGCGGAGCGAGACATGCAGCTGGCTGTTGTCAGGTTACTAAATTAGGCCATTCTATGAAGAACCTTGGGCCAAACTTTGTCCACAGTGACGTAAATGAGGCTGTTGGCGCCGCCAAGGTTGGTACAGCCAGTTATTGGGTTTAGACGGCAATTATTTTTCACATTGGTCCAAGTTGATTAGAATACCCCCCCCCCCCCCCCCCCCCCCCCTTGAGAAATGAAATCATAATTTGGAAACTGGTGTTTGTGTTTACTCAGGTGGTCTTTGTCCTGGTGGTCTGACACACTTCAATGTTTCTAATCACTAAGCAAAGACCTACGAAATCTGTCAGGGGGTGAATACTTTTTCACAGCACTGCATATTCGCTGCACTTAGTTAGTGCTGCATGACATTAGAAAATCCTGCAATGGTCATAATATTGATAAATGTTGCGATGACAGTTGTAATATATACCCATTGCTTTCATCCCTGTCTTGCAACAGAAGTTTATAATAACTGGAATATATTAACCAACAGTTATTGCGCTCTAAAAAGTCATTTGCCGTGTGGATATTGCACACACCGATATTGCGATAGGGATATATTGGAGATATTATTGTTCAGCCTTATACGATCAATGTGTTGGAAACACTGGGCCAGTGTTACAATTAAAAGACTGATCACAGAGCTCCTGACCGTCCAGTTGCTCAATCGATTTGGTGCAAAGAGACCTTAGATTGTGTGCTTGTGTTTACTGTGGCTGACATGTGACCCTCTCTGCTTCCAGGACACGGGAGTGGGCAAATCCAGCATAGTTTGCAGATTTGTTCAAGATCATTTTGATCACAACATAAGCCCCACCATAGGGTGAGTATATGAATCACATGAGGCTCTGTCACTGCTGCGAAACAAGTCGATCAAGCTTGTTTGTGGGGGAGGCTCGGTCAAAGTTCAAATCGAAGCTGAGATCAGAATTCAACTCTTTAAGGTTGAGATAATTAAAATATTATCGTGGCTGTGAGCTGCTTCCTTCAGGAGGGGGGATTGCTGCAAATCAGTGCCATTGACTGGGCTTGCCTGTATAACTTTTTACCATTTGGCAGTATAAACCCCATTTGACACGAGCAGGAATGTGTGTGGTGGTTGAACTGGAATCTATGCATATAATTGGATTAGATGTGAAGGATTTTAGTGTCTATATAACTGGATAGTAATTGGTTGACATTTGATGGTATATATATTGAGTTAAAATGCACCCTGCTTGTAAAATGAGCAATTCTGCAGACTGACTACTTTGCCCACATAACAAATGGGGCCCTTATAGAAAATGTGCTGAAAAATTGGGCTCCGGTGGAATTATCTGCTTGTTATGTAATCGCCCCATAGGACCAAAGCCTATAGATTTGATGCAGGTCATCTCTGGATCAAAGGAGGGACCCATAATGGGTTCCTCAGTGTGATACATACCGTAAATTGTAGCTGATTTTCTATTTGCCTATTTGGGACCTAGTTTAGACCTGCGTAGGTCTAAACCCAGTGGGATTCACACGATTAGCACCCCTCCAATATGATCCATATGTGTCCCATGGCTGGGTGTTGCTACAAGAAAAACTAGAAGGGTAATTGTCATTTTATGTGTACATTAGTTGTTTATTTCCACAATGCCGCCAAAAAGTATTCACCGCCCCATAATTGTTCCACATTTTGTTGGCGTTACAGACTTATTCTGAAAGCAATCTGAGGAAAAGCTTTCTTTTAAAATATATACACAAAATAGTCTGTATTCATAAAGTGGAAAACTTGTACATTAAAATAGGAAATATTTAAGCATACTGTGCATTAAATATTCACTCCCCTTATCATGACACTCAGAACAGAGCTTAGGGGCCATCAGAATTACACCGTTGGTCATTAAGAAACTTAATACCACTTGATTTGAGTCCACCTGTGTAAAAGTCAGCCGATTGAACATGTTTTGAGTTGGACTCCATTATCTGTTTAAGGTCTCCCAGTTGGCATCTGGGTTGACATCTGCATCTGTTGACTCTTATCAGAGCAGAAACAAAGCAAAAAGACCTTCAAGATTGGCTTGGGTCAAAGCACAAAAGACGTTTGGCAGCAATGGGCCTCCCAGAAAGCTTTGTGGTTGATATTCAGAAATGGAAGACGTTTGGAACCACCTGGACTCTCAGATTGACCCACCTGACCAGATGAAGTAATTAGGGAAGAAGGGCCTTGGTCAGAGGTGACCTGGAGCCCAAAACGGTCCCTCATGAAGCTCCAATGTTCCCCTATAGAGAGAGAACCGTCCAGTAGGTCAACCATTTCTAATACACACTAACAAGACTTTGCACAGAGGGTTCTGTCATAACAGCCAAAGAGGTTCTTTAAGAGGACCTCCTCCAGGGATCTTTGGACCTCAGTCCAATCTTTCAACATGACTAAATGTCCTCGAGTGGTCCAGACTGAACCCTGGCCTTTATCTAACTCAGGTTTGTCCAAAGGGCGGCCCGGGGAACATTTGCAGCCCCTTGTCTGATTTTGTGGCTCATGCAGATGAAAAATGTTTTCTTTTTATTCGGGTAAAATTATTAGACAGGTTAAGATCTTACAACTGAAAATGTTGGGTGCAACACAATGTATTCATCTTTTAAGAACCACACTTTTTACATTCTCTTAAATTTCATAGTAAATAGGACCTTCTATCTCAGGACTTTAATGCAAACGTTTGTGCATTAAAAGCTGTTTTGAATTCATTTATTAAAATTAGCTAAATACAGCAACTGTTTCCCAAATCCTGTCTTCATACTGCTAGACCAAAAAGAATTCAGTTCTTTTCAATCGAGACTAACGTGATTTGCAAACTGGGTGACCATTTCTTAATGAAGCAAATGAGCAAAACCAGCTCAACAATCTTTTAACGTCCCTTTCCTTCAGAAAATCTGACTTCATTTGTTTAATTAAAATGATCATATTTAGTTGAGCAGGTAAAAAAAATCACAAATCACAGCATAACTTTTTGGTTATGTTTATATAGTTTTTTTTTATCAACTGTTTTGGCCATGGAGCTCTTTTGACTTGACAATTTCGGCCCACATGCCAAAATGTTTGGAAACCCCTGATCTATCTGCTCTATCCATCCAATCTGACCGACCTACAGAGGAAAATGGAAGGAGATACCCCAAAAGATCAACTTGGGACTGATTTAAGACTTGATCTTCCAAAAATACCTTAAAACATGTTCCTCATGCTGTGATTAAAGGCAGTTTTTGTAGATTAAAGAAAAGAAAGTTCTAATAACATCGGTTTTAGAGTAACCTCTTAATGCAACAAAGGGTGCAAAGGTGAAGGGGTTAGGAATCATTTCTGATACCTGCATTTTAAATATTGTGGCAGCATTTTCTTTTTACTAAATTCACACTTCAAACCTCAAGTTAGACCCGACACTTGTGGATTGATGAAAACAGAATAAAGGATTAATTTTAGCTCAGAAAATGCAGAAGGTAGTAGTTTATAGCCTCTGACGTCACCTGGTTTCACCGTGGAAGTCTATTGTTTTCACTGTTATAAATTCTCCTGCTGGCTTGAACGGAGGTATTTTTAAGAAGAATGACTGTTGAGAAATGCACTTCCACGTCTGCAGGGCATCTTTCCTGACCAAGACTGTGCCATGTGGAAATGAGCTACATAAATTTCTGATCTGGGACACAGCTGGACAAGAACGGGTGAGTAACTCATCCGGTAACGGTTTTGGTTTAAACACCCGACTCCATGAATCATGCTTTTTTTTTCCGGGTCGTTTTTCCATTACACATCTGGACCAGAGAGCCACTCATCACAGGGTGTTATTTTTAACAGCGCAGCAGGGTGATTGATTGGGTCCAAAGGTTAGGAGACGTTTCGCCTTTGGAACACAAACACTGATACTTGTTGTGACGAGTATTCACCTCAGTCCCAACTTCCTAAAAAAAAATATGATAGAGTAGTGCTTGTTTTGATGCATACGGCTATAAATACGTGCCAAATGTAAAGCCTTTTGCTCATTCGCCTGGTGGCACAATGTGGAAACACTAAGTGGCGCTTGTCAAGAAACTACTGTCCCTCGGTGTCTGTTGATGCCTGCTTGCATATTTATTAAGTGTTGCTGGATACAGAATAATTGCAAACAGAAGCTTGCCGTAAACGTGTTTATTTGTATGACCACTGTGCTTGCCGTACATTCCCCTGCTCCCTTCCCACTGCTGTCATAAATCACAGAAACCACAAACTGCATGACCAGCCGTTTCTGCATTGGTTTGGTGTGGAGTTCTTTAGCTAGTAGCTCAGTTTTGGGATTTAGTTTCATTGTGGCACTTAAAACAATAAAAACAAGTGCATTTTTTTTAAATGTCAGAGTGGTGAGTCTACCCTGACGCCACACTGTAAAAACAGAGCTAAAAATAAGTAAAGATTTTCTTGAAATGATCCCAACAATCTAATGGCGTACCGCGCACGTGACGTCACCGTCTCAAGAGCAACGCCCCTTTTGCCGCTTTGGTAGGGCATACAGGAGAGAACGCCCGTAGCAACCAGCTATTAAACGCACAACAGAAACAGCGATATGACCGACTTTACAGCCGTTAAACTTTCCCAAGACGATGTCCCAGGCGCACGGATTACTGGTCGCACTGTAGAAGAACACACCAACCTTCAGCTCAAACGATGGCTTGAGTGTTGAGGGCTTAAAAAAAAACGGAAAACTGGCCGAGTTGATCGAACGGTAAGCTTTGTTTTTTTTTTCCTGCGTGGCGGTCATGCCGTCGTCGGCCGTTTTTTTGTTTGCAATCACCGTCCAGGGATCAGTATATGTTTAATGTTTGTCTTATTTGAAATGTTTTTGAGTAAGCTATCCTGGTAGCAGGCTATCAAGTTAGCGCCTGCTACCATGATAGCCTATATGCTGTCATAGTAGCAGGCGCTTCAATATTAACATGTCGGCCACCAAAATACTCTACCTGTTCACTACTCGCTGGAATTGGGTCAGGATGTTCTTCGGTTGTGCCCTTTCCTCCAACAAAATGCTTGCTACATATGTAGGTGAATTTGGTAACTTTTTCCGGGTTGAACTGTTGTGTAGGCCGACCGCACCGGTGGACCCAGCGCACACATTTCTCCTTGGCAGTCTTGAAGAAAACATCCTTCATATGCGGCCGATCAGCATACCTCAAGTCGCTGTTGCACGTTCCATAGCAACAATGTTTAAAAACCATGGTTTTAGATTTGGAAAAAGCAGTCGTTTACCGAGTAAAACCAAGGGTAACGCACGTCTCTTTTACAGCGACACAGCAGCGGACTATGCAAGCTTGCCCTACTGCGTACCACGTGATGTGACGTTACGTTTCTAAAAATAGCTCGCTCGCGGTACGCCATTCAATGTTGGTGTTACCGTACATGTGTTCGTACAGAACCATCCCCATACAGACGTCACTCAAAGATGCATGCACTGCAGGAACGGAAGTAAAAATAAGTACAATTTCCTTGAAATGACTACGTTTGTCCTTGATTTGAGCAGGTAAATAAGATGATCTGTCAATGGAATAACATTATTTTGCACTTAAAATAGGAACAATTCATCCCCATCATCTTATTTCAAGTGCAGGATATCTAATTATCTTATTTTAGGGGTCAAAATACTCAATCCATAAGCAGATCATCTTATTTATTTGCTCAAATCAAGGACAAACGTAGTCATTTCAAGGAAATCGTACTTATTTTTACTTCCGTTCCTGCAGTGCATGCATCTTTGAGTGACGTCTGTATGGGGATGGTTCTGTACGAACACATGTACGGTAACACCAACATTGAATTAGATTGTTGGGATCCATTCCCATGAGCCTCTGCAATTATTATACTACTAAAGGGACCTAAAACCTGTAACGTCTAGCGGACATTCATCCAAAGCTAAAAGTGTGATTGTGACTTGTGTGTTCTTCTACAAGCATCATCGACTTTATGGGTACCTGTTAGGCACCAATTCTATATTGCTATTTTAACAAAACATATCGCACTCCTTTTTATACAAAAAAAAAAAAAAAAAGCTACATTTTTGGGGTCTTTGCTGCATCTCAGAGACGCAGAAGTCCAACCGGCAAGTTTTCTCACAACCTGTGGAGGTTTCTGGACCTACAGACCAGCCCAGGATGAGTTTTGTCTGGACCTTTGGACACTTTGCTCACTTCTTCTAAGATAAAGCACAGCTTTATTTTAATTAAACTCTTGACTCTGCAGCACTGAAAGAAAGTGTCTGTTTAGTGACTGAGCTAAAGATGTGGAAACGTATGGAGACCGTTCCATATTTATCCTTGTTGAGCCACATAAATTGTCTTCTCTCCACACATTTGTTTGTTTTTCTGCCATAATCGTGGCTTTATACTTTTTAGTAATGCCAAATAAACAGTATGTTTGTCCCTGAGAATGTGAGTGACGCTGACAGCACTGATCTATTTCATTTAAGGTGCGTATATGTGGTTGGGTATGGGTGGGTGGGGTTACCAAGCGCCTGCCAAACTTGCTTACTGCATGGAAAAAACTACTAGCTCGTGTATTTCCTGGATGTCGCTGGAGTTGTCGCGCTACACGGGGCTCTCTGTGATCCAAAGCACGGATCTACAGGCTAAAAACTCTAGACAACGTTGTTGCTTTGCGTAGCTGCTGTCACACAGATATGTAACCATAACCGAGAGGAGCAGAGAAAAGGCAAAGCTGCTGAAATTGTTCTGCCCGTCTCACCAGATGGAAAACACGATGCAGATTTTTGCTGACCACGGCAAAAAGGCGTTTTTTTTTACTGACGTTGCACATTTCATCACGTGAACACATTAATCTTCATCTGTGCACCCAAACGCGGTACCCCCCTCTTCGTCGACGCAGCTGACCCGGGTTCAATTCTGGCCTGTTCTATTCCCCCCTTTCCTGTCAGCCTACTTTATAAAAAAAATTAGCCACTGGTTCTACAAAAAAACCCAGAAAAACAATCTTAAGAAAAAGAAAATTAGCCTTAATTTTGTTAATTTTAAGTGTGGAAAATAACTTGTTTGCTGATTCTAACTACACAAAACATGTTCTTTTCCAGTTTCACTCGTTAGCTCCTATGTACTACAGGGGATCAGCTGCTGCTGTCATTGTTTACGACATCACTAAACTGGTGAGTGATGCGACAAACCGGTCTCCAACCATCAGTAAAAAGAGAGAGAAAAAAAAGCTAATTTCTGTTTGTATTTAATGAAAAAAAAAAACTGGTTCTGACAACCGGAGCCTGATGTAAAGCCGCATTACTTGTCCATCAGTCTGGGATGCTGTGGAAAACCCCATCGTAGGTAATAAAGAGGCTGGGCATTTCCCAGAGCTGACCACCATCTGTTCCTGCTCACCAGGACTCCTTCCAGACACTGAAGAAGTGGGTGAAGGAGCTGAAGGAGCACGGCCCAGAGGACATCGTTGTAGCCATAGCAGGAAACAAGAATGATTTAGGAGACATCAGGTTAGAGACACTCTTTGTCTCTCTCCTAGGTTCTAACCAAAGACTGTCGCACTTAAATGTTTTACTGTACATCAAACAAGGATAACAAAGAGTACAAATGATTAAAAAAAGCGTTTTTTTAATGATGATTTCCTTGATGAAGGGTGAGAGAAGCTGTCCAAACCAACCTGGCCCTATGAACAAAAAGTAATTGATCCCTAACTTTTATTGTTAGGGGTCAATTAAATCGTCTTTGGAAAACAGGGTGTTT
The DNA here is from genome assembly GCF_011125445.2 of Fundulus heteroclitus. NCBI lineage: Eukaryota > Metazoa > Chordata > Actinopteri > Cyprinodontiformes > Fundulidae > Fundulus > Fundulus heteroclitus. The sequence continues at coordinate 28,230,923 of NC_046366.1, read as the reverse complement.
TTATTCAGAATATCTTTGCTATAAAAATGCAAAAAAATAAAAAAATCACAGCACTGCTTGTGATCTGTGGGATTAATGGAAGTAGGCTGTTGTTGTTTTTTAATACTGAAAACTGACTGGTTGCTTAGTCCTACAGGTTTAGCTCACCAAAAGAAACTGGATTCCTAATGGCTGTAATTCTTTTTCAGTGTTTGTACAGATTTATTTTTTTTGTTAGAAATTGAAAGGAAGTAAAGTCCTTTGTAAAAACAATTTTTTCCCCCCATCTGAACTGTTTTTCTGCTTCACAGGGAAGTTCCTATGAAGGAAGCGAAGGAGTTTGCTGAATCAATTGCAGCTATTTTTATTGAGACCAGCGCCAGAAATGCGGTCAATGTCGAGGAGCTCTTTCAGAAAATCAGTAGGTTTTCATGCCTTTTTGTTCCATCTGTTTAACGTCTGGGGCTCCTTTCTGGCACAAAGTCCTTTACTTTTGACTTTTTTCACTTCTTCCATGCAACATTTCCTTAAATCTGTTGGCAAAGGTGCAATGAAATATCCAGAAATGCGCTTTTGCAGACAGAAGTTGTCCTTTTTATGTCTACAAGAGATGGTTTTTGTTAGGTAGCACTTTTGTGCTTTTTTTTTTTCGTTTTCAATTCTGTGATATCTACTCAACAGCCGGTCGCCTCAAGTGTCAAAACCTGGTGTAAAACCCCGTAAACTTAAGTTTCATTTGGGGTTTAAACGAACCATGGGTATACTGGCCGGTCTCTGTAAACAAACAATCTGATTTTCATTAAAGCAGCAGCTGGAAACAATCGTCATTTACGTTCCACAGCCCTGTTTAGTCACAGTCGTGGGGGCCTCGCCCACATCATTTGTGACATGTATGAATAAAAGACACATTTCTCTCAGAATAAAGTAACAGCATCAGAACAGAGGATTCATTTCTACAAAACCAAACCGAAACCTACACTTAAACGTCTCTGCAAATGTTGCCATCTTATGGCTATATTTGTCAAATTCAGGTAATGGTGCTGGATAGGGTGTCAAAAATGTGATAAAACGACGATTTAGTGTCATTGTTGTTGTGTGCAGATTCATTATTGTTATCAATATAATCACAGTTTTATTTAAATGTGATTAAAAATTAGGGAAAAAAAGCCTTGAAGTAATTCATTAAGAGTGAAGGTGGCAGCAAAGATGTAATTTTTATTACTAGTACTAGTAATATTAGTATTTTTTTGTTGCAATATATAATTTAACAGGTTAACCATTATTAAATGATGCTACAGACAAGTCTGTGTGCACGCTGCATTTAGATGCTTGTTTTTATGAGCCTCATATTGTTTTGGGGGTTCAGCAGAGCAACAGCAGACCCTGATGGTGGAAGTTCAAAACGGCGAAAAAATTGGGAAAACAATAGAAAAAAAACCCTGACACACTTCCAGCTAAAAGTTACCTGTTTTCTTTAGTAGTACTAGTAAAACAAAGAAAAGATTAAATAATGTTTTTTTGTGTCTGTGCTTAATTTCTCATTTTGAGTTTAAACCCCTGCAACACGTTCCTAAAATCTGGGACAGGGACACTTTTATTTAAAACAACGCTCCATGGGCGTCTGGGAACGGATTGGCACTAAGTGTTGAAGCTTTGTAGGTGCAAATCTTTCCCGTTGTTGCTTTTTTTTTAACATTCCTCAACTTTTCTTGCCCTGCCCCAGCTATTCTGGAACATGTTGCACACATGAAATTCAAAATGAATGAAAGCTTATCAGTTTGAGCATTAAATATCTCGTCTTTGTAGTGTATTCATTTCAATACTAATGAAAATGCCTTAAATCATCAGTGCCCGTATTCATAAAGAGAGCTCCTGTCTTAGCCTAAGTATTCCTACCTAGGAGCTTTAGAGCGATTCAGATCGCTGCTGAGAGCGACTCTGAGTGAGCAGACAGAAATCTTTAGTGAGGAGGTGTGACGCTGTCTTTTAAGACCTGTGATTGGTTGATAGTACAAGAAAAAAATGCGCTGCTAGTAATGAAAGGAGAGAAATTAGACTGGATTAAGAAATATGTGTTGTGATGATGAATCAAAATGTTTTAAAGCACCTTATTTACATCCATCCATTTTCCGACACGCTTATCCCTCCTGGGGGTGCTGGTGCCTCTCTCCAGCTGTCAATGGGCGAGAGGCAGGGTTCACTCTGGATAAATCGCCAGTCTAACGCAGCTTATTTTGATCCTCATCATTATTTTGATTTGCTTATTTTTACTCACCAGTCATTTTACTGCCTTATCTATATGATAATAATGTGCACTCACCCGTCAGCATTTTACTGGGATTGCCTGCTCGTATAAAGCGGACGGATCTGTCAAAAAAAAAAAAAATAAGAAGGAAAAACTGAACAGCAGCGCATCTGTCCAATTATCTCTAAGAGGAGGAGGAGTGTTGAAAGGTAAATTGGTCCCCGGCTTACGGTACAAATACAGAGTTTAAGGCGTATCGCTGCAGATCAAGGCGCCTTTTTCTCTGCTTTGTGCACCAGCCTGAAAAGTGAACGCTCCGTGCAGAAAATCACAGCGAGGAGATGGCATCACACCAGCACACATAGATGACCATTTAGGCTACTAAAATTATCATGCAATGCAGAAAATACTTTCTCACCTCTCTTATTTATATATATATATATATATATATATATATATATATATATATATATATATATATATATATATATATATATATATATATAGATATATATATATATATATATATATATATATATATATATATATATATATATATATATATATATATATATTCTTTGTACATTTCTCCACTTTTTATTCATGATCATGGAACATTTTTCTATTATTCTTTATCCTCCATAAAGTTACGTTAGGTAGAGCCGTGCATTTAACCCGACGGGTTATGAATGAATTTCCCCCCTATGGGGATGATGTAGTTAATCTTATCTAAATATTATAATTGTATGATTGTTAAAGAACTTTATTTGCTCATTTCCTCCACTGTTTAGGTGACGGATCAGCTCTCTCTGTTTCCACCATCTTCCCTGCTTCAGACACTCTTAGGCTCCATAAAAGTCCTCCTCGCTACTCCTAACATTTTGACACCTTAAGGCCTAAAATAACTTTTATTTTACCGAGGTAAAATTCTGAGAATTCGGGAAATTCTAAGGTTTTTCCTAAAACGACGTCACTAAAGAGCTACTTTTTTAGTCTTAGGGATCTTTGTGAATACGGGTACAGGATTCTGGGTCAGGATAATGTGCAGCGCAGTCAAAACAAGTAAAATATTCTCCCTGTTCTGGACTGGAAGCAAGCCGCAACAACTTTCCAGTCAAAGCAACAGAAAACGTGTTCAGGGCACAACCGGTTATTTTTTTTAATTTTTTTTTGTCCAGTGCTTGTTCTTTTCCTCACTCACCCACAACTTTTTCTAATGCTGCTCTGGGCAACTCCCCTTCGGCCCATATAAACCACCACAGCAGATGTAGGCGTTTTGTGTGTTTGTGTTAGGGGTTTTGAAAAGAAAAGGGCTCTCCAGTGGTTGTGTGAAAGCTGGTGAGGTGAAGACTCCAGTAACATTTTACATGCATTAACAGACCGCTGCGTTTCAGCCTGTGGCCTTCGTCGGGGTCATTCAAGAAGGAACCAACTTTGTCTTCCCCTCACCAGATCTGTGCCCAGCTCCTCCTGGTGTTGTTGATGAAACCCTTTCATGTGTCAGTAACTGCGGTTTGTGCCTCGTTAGGTAAACAGATCCCACCGCTGGAAAATGCTGAAGTGGAGAGCAACGATTCCTTTAAACTCACCCGGCAGCCCAGTCAGACCACCAGGAGGTGCTGCTAGTGACCCACCAAGGACTTTTCTTTCAACAACCCTGACAAACACCGGGACCTGAACAACATCCACAACGCACATGACATCCTACCTGCTGGGGAGACGACACCGAAGATGACCTGGAGTCACAAAAAAGGAAAAAACTGTAGGGATTAAGTCAAAACACCAACTTATTTAACAGAATTGCACTAGCTGTGATTATCTAACTCAGATGTTTGTCTCCCTCTAGTGGTGGTTTCACTAACTTTACATTTACTACACATTTTTATAATCCCAAATTATCCAGACTGATTTGCTCTTTAGAGTCAGTGTTTGGTTATCTGAGTATTTTATCCTGGCTCTTGGACTAATTTTTTTTTTTTTTTTTTTTTTTGTACAAACTTGTTTTACTCTCAAAGTTAGGCTTACACACCATAGCTGAGCGTATATTTAAGTCGCTCACACACCAAGCCTTTACATTCCTCCTTAAAGGATTTACTATAATTCTGTAGGATGAACGTCATCATGAGTTTTTTTGAAGATGTTTAGCACACGTGGAAACATTTCTGTGTAAATTGCTCACAGCAGCTTTTTTTTGTTTTCTTTTCCTAATACCAAGAAAAAAGGGGGTTTACATTTGTATGGTTAATTATACCTAAAAACTGCAGGTCATCTACTAAAACCATTTTTGTTGTTGTCTAACAATTATTTTTAAAGGTTGCATGGGAATAAAAGCCAGGATTTTGACTTTGTGGAAAATGATAGTGTTCTTAGCCTTAATGTGTAAAATTAGGATTATGTTGAAATTCTGTTTTGTTTTTGTTTCGTTTTGTTTAAAATGGTACTATTTTGATTTTGACTACTTTGGAAAGTTACGTCAGCATTTTTGATGATAGTTTGATAAAATGCCTAAAACAATTACTTTTGGAGCTCTACACAGGATTTAGTCAAAGGGGGGGATGAAGGTATTTTATTATTTTTTTCCCCCTAACATTTTATGTAACATGGATATCTCTTCTGTGCTTTATAACACGACATTTTCCAGACTCTTGTATTCGCTGATCTGAATGTTGTCGTAATGAAAAATCACATCCAGCTTTATTGGGAATCTTCCGAAATGTATTACCTTGCTTTGAAAAGAAAAAAAAAAAAGATGCTGCCGAGCACACCGTTTGAAGTGAGACACGATGCGACTTTGAGATTCATCAAATCTTATGTGGAGTAAGCGTCAGACGTGTCACCGCGGCCTTTCACTGCACTGCGACGCATTTATGACTTTAAAACGAGAGATTGGAGACGGGTAGCAGCTGCCTGCTGTGAATTGAATGTTAAAACCTTTTTCAGTCTAGTTAGGTATGATTATGACCTTCAGTATTTGACGAAATACCCAAAAGTGTTACTTTTATTGTCTAAAAAAGTGCCTTTTTTTTTTTTGCTAAGATTTAAAATATATATTATTTACCACATGGTTTAAAGTGACCACCACTAAGACAAGGATTGTTGGTACAGTCTAACTGTGCACTTTGAAAGTGCCCACTCTTTATAGTTAATCTCATTCAGTATGTATAAATCATGTATCCCTGTTTTCCCAGTAAAGCAGGTCTAATTTTGTATTTTAAAACATTGCAATAAAGTAGTATTCATACAGTTTTCTTTTTGCTTTTGAAGTGTTTCTTTTTTCTTCTAAAAATGTAAAAAGTACATCGTCAGTTTAATGAAGATATCCAAAGGGATTGTGAGCGAGACATTTTTACTCACAACACAAGTCCACACAGCTGTAAAGTTGATGCAACTGTAGTTAATTTGAAGTGCATGATTCAAAACACACTTTAAGGAGTTAATTTGGATGTTTATCCTTTTAACGTTGGTGTAGCATCACGCATCGGTAAAGTGCATTAGAATTATGTGAAAGATTATGTAACAAATTACTGCTGTGGTGCTGCTGCACATAAGTAACTTCACTCACACCTCAACGTCCTGCAGGGTTTTCTCTCTGCAGCTCTATTTAAATGGTCTGTCCTGTTCGTTACAGCTTCACCATTAAGTACCTGTGTTGATAATTATTTGTCCGCTGTGCTGTGGTTGATATTATGTACAGAGCATTCACAAGAACCTGATGGTCACATGCAAATGCAGTACGTTGAAAAAGTTAATTTAATAGAAGCCAACAAGATGAATATTCTCCCTAGGTTTCTCTTTTTATTTCAGGCTCTCCCTGTTGAAATTAAATGTAAATGCTTTAAAAACAAAAAGAAGGCAGAAAGGCTGTCCCTCACCTGAGAAGCTACTTTCAATCAGCTCAAATCAAACCTTTTATTGAATTAATGTAATCCGGAATATAATGCAAGATGGAAAGACATAGAAAAGAACTTAATTAAGGACTTCCCAATGTAAGCAGTACTGGGTAATAAGGAAATAGGATCAATATCAAACAAATTGGAAAATCCATGGCTGAAGCACCAACTCTTGACTTGGAACGCAATCAAAATTTAATACAAACTAATGGGTAAATTACGGCCAATCAGATGGTCTCCATACGACCCAGACTTTAAACCCAATCAATTAGACAAAAGAGTTAAAATATTTAAAGCCTGGGCAAGATTTTACTCACAAATAACAGAGTACTCAAGAACTTTTCAACTTTAAAAAGATAACTTTCTTTAGAACAGCAGGACTTCTATAGATATTTACAATTATGTAATTGTTGTGGATAAATGCAATAAAATACACCCAATAGAAATGGAGGATGCAATACTTTTACGGTCATAGGAGATTCAGCTAAAGGCGCCATCTCAATGATGTTTAAAGACATCTTAACAAAAAAAATAAATAATCTCACTCCACTGATTATGTGAAGAATAGATGGAGGGGGAAAAAGACGGTGGCACTGAAATAAAAGAAGAATGGCATAATTACTGTGAGTTACATTGGAAATGTGACAGTTCCTACGCATGGAGGGAATTTGCATGGAAAGGTTTAATGAGACGTTTCGTAACTCCGAAAATGAAAACTCATTACTCAGGGGAAGATCCCAGATGCTGGAGAGGCTGCGGAAACCAGGACATACATTCATACCTACTCGCTCAACTTGCAGATGGGCAGGTTTAATAAAATATGGGCAAAGTGGATCTCCTGTGTGGGACGGAGGCAGATAAACTGAAGAGACACAAAATGGAAAAACAACAACTAAACATCAGTGATATTAAGGTTACCCTTTGTCTTTTCCCCCCTCTCCCGTTATTCTGCTTCTCTGTGCAAAACATATATATTTTTTGGATTAAAATAACACTTAAACTGTTATATACATGCACTCTCTGGACTCAAATCTGACAATGATGCTGTTTTTATCAACAGGCTGTTCATGCTAGGAAACCCTTGAATTTGGCTGAATTAAAACAATTCTGGATGGAGCAGTGGGCCAAAACGTCTCCACAGCACTCTATCACAAAAGTATTTTCCATTCCTGTTTAGGCTGCAATTACTTTTCAGAAAGTAATTTAAAAAACAACAACTTTATTTGTAGCTTATTCGCCTGAGCTGAGTCTGCTGTTACAGAAAGATGGAACGAGCAAAAGCAGCATCACAGACCAATAGTTTCTAATAAGGTGCGCCAGCTCTGCCTCTACGCCACAAACTGCCACTCATTACATCTCTAGTAAATAATAATAATAATAATAATAAATTACCAGGTGTTTTTCTTGAAATCAATAATTATATAAATGTTCTGGTCATCCTGAATAAATTTTAAGCTTGAGAAATAACCTGAAATCCCCAAATTCTTCAAAAGGTGATGGATCATTCAGTGGATAGGACAAAAAAATTTATAAATCCTCCGTGTTGTTCCCAGATAAACTCAGACTGATTGGTTTACGAACCTTTATTTGTGTAGTATAATCCCACTACAAGACTGTTGGACACATATATCAGATCTTAATCCACTTTAAAATGGCTTGCATTGTGTATTTGCAGGTATTCCATTTCAATATAATGTCAGGATGAGTACCTAAATGAGGACACTTGCACACGTTATGTGATCCTACCCGACATTATGAGGGCGACATACATGTTGAACATATACACTAAAAATAGGACTTCCATCAACCACTATAAGTAAGAGCAGACAATGCTGTCTAATTTGTCTCCACTCGCTGTTTTGACTGACTGTTGGATGCTTCTGCCACTTCCTGTAGCACATTAATCCACTTGCAATGCCATTGCTAGGAAAATATGACCTCTACCATTCTCCATAGCTTTGTGGTAATGTGTCTAAAGGGCATCATCCTTGATTGGTGGCCTTTATTTACTGTTTTTGACTGACTGTTGGCTGCTAATCATCCCACCACTCACGCTCCACTCTAGATCTTTACCAAAATACATCCAAATCAGACCATTCCTTTTTAGTGTTCTGAACGTTTGATTATTCAGCTCAGTCTTAAAATCTACATATATTTGACTGTCTTGTTTGTGGATTTTAAATCTGAGTTGTTAGATCTAATTATATAAATATATACTATTTTGAATTTCAAAAAGTCTTGTTTGCTTTCATTTTGTGGCGCTTTTTAGTCACTTTTTAAAGGGTCCTAGTCCCACACTATGACTATGAATTCCTCCACCAGTCGCTCACTCTTGTTACATAGAGCATACTTATTATATTTTATATGTGTTTTCAATTAGTTTTTGTTCTATTTGGTATTAAATGAAGCGCTTTTGTGCATATTTCCCATACCAAGTCCATGTGATTGGAAGTACGATATTGTAAACAAGGAGAACTAATGGAGCCAAGCGAGTAAACTACACCCGGTATTTATTTGAAGATGACCATATGGTTTTTGTGTTCTCTTTTTATGGTCAAATTACATGATAGGGCCCCTTTAACTTATGTCCTAAAAAGGCTGTTTTCCTAAAAATTCTTTAGAACACAAAAAGTAATATATTAAACCATTCTCGTATTTTTTTTTTAAAGCCAATGTATTATTTTTTATTTATATTTTTTTAGGCGTGTGTGTATTACACAGACTTTTAATGTTATATTGAAGTCATCCTAATGGAGGGTTGTATAACGTTAACTGTACTTTCCAAAGAACACTTACCATTTCACTGCAAGGAGTTTTATTGTTTGGATATTTAAAGCAGCACCATGTAACTTTTGACCCAAGTATTAGCTTAATTTGAGATATATTAAATGATTTTTCAGGTCAATATACCGAACTTGGCACATCTTGCTCTGTGCGGGCTGCGCTTCTCAAAAACTGTCCTATGTAACTTAAGAGGGTTGGATCCGTCACTGAATTGACCTAGCGCGCCGCTCTAGGTCACATAACAGATAATTGCGATGCTAACTTTTTGTTCATCGCATTATCGTTCAAGCTAAGCTAAGTTTAGAAATTATTTGCGGACCAGTCAGAGTAAATTTTATTGGGTTTAGGTAACTGTAAGAACGATAACATTTACAACAAGATATTTATTTGCTGTTTATGGCACTGTCCTCACTCTCAATACACAGACTTCTCTAAACAGTAGCAGTCACGGCTCCATAATGGCTGTGCTGTTTTCTTCTTATTTTTTTGGCTTCTTGTTATGATGCTGTCGACTGTTATTGCTCAAAAACAGAGACGCTGGTATCAGCGTTTTCTGTTTTTTTTTTTTTTTTTGTCAACAGTGTGCCACTGTGTGCACCTCACCCTTTGATTAGTAGTGTAATCGAGGTTTCTGGGTTTGTTACCGGTAGGAAGGACTCATTTAATCAGTCTGTAAAAAAAAGAAGAAGAATTGTTTCAACACAGCAATGATGAAACGATTTTTATTTATACCCTTCAATTCAAAAATAGTCCACATTAAATATATAATATCACTGATGTTACAACAATAGGTGGGGAAATGGGACCTCCAGAAAAGCTCAGCACTGTGTTCCAGGCTTCCAGCAGTGTTGCCACGTCCGCTTATTATCAGCGACTTTGGGCTCGTTCATTTATAATGTTTACAAGGTGGAGGTAATAGAGCTGGTAGCTTGTTTCTCTCGCAATAACTGGCAACACTGTTTTTTCAAACTGTTTTTTTCTAAATGCTGCGGTCTGGGCACAGATGGATAAAATATTATTCTCATAAGCTTCCACTGCCGTGTAAAAGTTAAAGTTCAAAAGTAGTTTATGCTAAACTAAAACAGCTATCCCCCCTCCCCCCAAACATGCAGTTGTTGTCATGTTCGCCATTTTTGTGTGTGCAGCATCGTTTGTCTGAAGGCATGGGACACTGAGTGACAGCCGGTGGTTGTCAGTAAGCGGCTAGCATTAGCTTCCTCAGATTTCCTTATTTATCATAACGGTAGTGAAGCTAATCATCGTCATCGCTTTATTAAAGAAACAAAAAGTCCATATTATCAGCCATACATATAAATAAATAAGAAAAAGGAACAATAAAATAAAAATGAAAGAAAAAATACAGAATTAAATCAATTAAAATGATCACAAATGTACAACAGACTAAAACACCAATGGTTCCACATATAATATTTTAATACATATACATACATAAGTCTGTGTATAATTATTTAAATGTGCTTTACTTAGTAAACTGAATTCCTGAAATAAATTAACTATTCTAATGTATTGAGTATGACTGCATATACTTTTAAAATAACATTTTATTGCAATTTCCATGAGTAAAGGACACCATGACTGCCCAGGGGCCAACATCCTCCTAAATCTGGCCCTGAGGTGAACTGTAATTTTATCAATGCCGGGGATAGGCTTACATCTTAAATTGGTCAGTAGATAAGATTTAAAACAGATGTCATTTAGTACAATAAAGTGAAATGTCGTTTATAGGAGGTCATCACTTAAAGTTACAATTTAATATTCGCTATGTTATCCTCATGACAACAATTTGGTCTTTAAAGATATCCTATTATTATTATGGCGTGCTTGCAACTTAAATGTTCCACAAACTAACACAGGCAATGTAAAGCACAAACAGACCAAGTAAGGCACATTTAATCTCATGAGGGTCACATCGGGATATTTTGTCCAGTTTTTTTTTTTATCAAATGTTCTTCTAATTTTAGTGTATAACGAGTTTAATGTGGCGTAATTTCATCAGTTTCCCAGAGCCACGAGGACGCCGCCGCGCAGGGCTGAGCTTCCAGCGTCTTCAAGTATTTCTACCCGCATGCTGCCGCGCTCCGCCGCTACAACTCCGCCAGCGTTTGACTCACTCCGTGGCAGGGCATCCAGGATTTCCACTTGTCACTCCACGGTACCGACAACTAAGTGCATCCCCCCCATTCAGCTAAAATGTCCAAGTTGGACCAGATCCTAATTCTCGACCCTCCCTCCGACCTCAGATTCAAAGGTAGGACAATTAAAATGTCTTGGCATGTAAAGTGTCCTGTGGCTTGGGGCGGATTTTTTTTTTTTTTAACACTCTGGGATGATTTTCTTTGCGCTTGCCTAAACAGGCTAGCGAGCATTCACCGCCATTTTAAGTTAGCCATGGGAGGAAAGCACGGGCCGCCGGAGCCTCGGACTGTGGTGACGTGGAACGCCGGCGCAGTGCGCACTTCGGCGGGCCGCCACTGGTTACCGTCCTCGCTGAAAAACAAAGCTAGCACAGCTTTGAAAGACGTACTGGGTGCCGTAAACCAGCGTCTAAAAAACGGACTTAAAAGTTAAAAGGAACAGGGTTAAGCTCTACGTTTGCTGGTGTGCCTTCAATTGAATTGCACATATTTGTTTTTTTGTTACTGTGCAAGTATCACCAATGTTAGCCCCAATATTCTTACTGCTCTCCAATAAGGAGGCAACGGGGATCAGCTTAAACTTTTGGGTCACCCATGGGAGTTTAGACATTAAAGACAGACGTCTCCATGTTCAGCTGATAAAGTGGCTGACAGTTGAATGATAAACTTAGCCGACTGCAACATTATACCGTTTTAGTGGCGCTGGGCTAATATTAGACCGCTTCTCCTAAGCCTTTAGGCGTTAAGGGGCTTATTTTAAACGTGTTTTACTGAAATATTTCTATTAGAACCCTCTCAGTTGGTTCTAAAATGATCTAACAACTGAGTTGCCACTGATTTCTTCCCTGACAGCGATAAGGATGTGACGGCTAACTGTTGGCTAACCATAGTTAGCTTAGCCTGCTAACGCTGAAGTTAGCATCCGAGTTAGCATTAGAGTAAAGGGCTATTTCACCGTTTTTAGGGACTCTGGGCTACATTTTATAGGATATAACATATCTTCACTGAGCAAACCCCAAAGCTGAGTCATTCTAACCTATTTCATAAACAAATATTTTGTTTTGTTGTAACTTTCATTCAATTTTACTTGCTTTTCGTGGCATGTTGAATGTACTGCTTGGGGAAAAAAACAAAAACCAAGGCTACTAGACAAGTCAAAACTGGACTGGCTTACTCTAAACTGGTGACGGTGTTCTCTGAAGCCTTCGATTTTTATTTTGTTTGTAAACATAATTAGTTAATATAATTTGTAAATATAAAAAAAGTATATTCTACATCCTCTTCTACCTATTAAGGCTTGTTTTGATGGGGTCTGTGTGAGAGAGATCCACTGATTTCTTTCCTGTGTTTGTGTATAGATGGCAAGTTTTCTTTTATTCTTGATGGGCCAATTCCTTTACTTTGCATTGTGACACCTCCAAACTATATGTTTTTTTTTATACATTTCTTCTGAATTTATCAACAGTTCATTGTAACAGAAACTGGTCAATGTGCTCACAGAATGGAAAAAGTTACACTTTCTTATTTAACTTTTAGCAAATCCAGTAAACGGGAAAGAAAATCTGGCTTTTCAGTATTTGGCCTGCTGTAGTATGATCCAGTCAAAGGAAAACTGGGTTCAGTGTAGAGGGAAGAAACAGAAAGACCAATTTTAGTGCTTTGTGTTGCATCTAGATTAGTTTTTGTCATGTTTTGGAATCATTTTACTTAGACTAGTCTTGTCATACCTAAGCCTGATTGTTTTTTCGATGGGGACAGATTCTGGGCAGATTTGTTAAAAAATACAAGTACAAATCTTAACTTTAAATCCATAATGGTTTGACAGTCCTGATTTTGACATGATTAGATATTCTGTATAAAGTAGTTTGTACTGGGTATTAGTTAGACTCTTTTTGTAAACACACAAAAATAGGGATTTTAATTATTTTTTTGTTTTCTTTGCCCGGTAGAATTAAAAATAAAAGGCATTAAAAGAAATTCACAGGTAGGAAGTGCTGAAGTGCTTCTAACGGGTGTAGAATAATCCAGTCCAGGTTAATTACTGCTGTTACAAGGCTGGATGTGGCCCATTTTTATGTTTTAACAAAGGGAGTCAGAGGTTCACTGATCAGAAAACCCCAAAGGTTTAAAGGATCTGCGCGAATTGTCCAGTGCAGCTTTGACCCGCCTCGCTGTTAAAGTTTTTCAGTCGGCTCTAAAATAGGTTAGTCTAAATGCGTTTTCACATGCACCTCATAAGCTTGACAAATCCCAGCCTGTGCATTTAGGAATACTTGGTTTGGCCATTAGAAATAAACTAGATTTCAAACTGTTGCTGATTAAATGTGGACCAGATTCCTTTGAAAGCAGCAAAGTAGTCTTTTAAAGCACTAAAATGCTGTAAATCAGAAACCAACTTAGTTTTTTTTTCCTGCTTACTCAAAAGTATGAGTTGCGCTTACTATCAGCTCAGTGGTAAGAAATAGTTTTTTCCATTCTGGCAACTTGTCACCTTTTTGCTCCTTATTCAAAAACACCGTCGCATATCTCTTTCAAGCATTGGGATGATTTCTGACCTTTGCTCTGAACAGGAGGCCGTTTCATAAAGATCATAGTGCATGGTGATGTAAAACAGCACTGATAAGAGGAAAGCTATTTATCCTCCTATTGGAGTTCATTGTGACCCAGAATGTGTTTCTGCCTCTCTGGTAGTTGTCCCAGTTACTCTCTCTCTCTCTTTCTGAGCTGGAGGCCTTCTAGCCAAGGAGAAGCTGCTTTATTGTTAATGACTGGGCTGTTACCTTAAGCTCTTGAATCTATCAACCTTTTGTTTTGTTGGTCCTCAAAAGGAAAAGACGTGTGAGAACAACTGAGGAATTAAATCTTTAAAATCTTTGTTTACAAGTTACTTTCCTTTTAGATTTCTCCTAAATGTGGTTGGACACTTGAGTAAGACTTTTTTTAAATTTATTTATCTGTTGTACGTCATCAAAATCTGTGATTGGTTGGAATTATCCAATCCAAAGCCTTAGGAAGGAACAGAGTAATATTTATTAAAAGTAGCCCAGAATGTGTTTTTGATCCACTAAGGCGTTCGTCTGGGGCTGACTCCATCCTCAGTCCAATCCTCCAAATCCTCGAATTGATTTATCTTGACAATCACCTCAAAGCTGCAGAGTTCCCTGTTACCGGTGCACTTTTTCCTTCCACTCAACTTTCTATTAATACGGTTAAATACAGAAGTTTGAACAACAACCAGCTTCTTCAGCAGTGACCTTTAGTGGCTTACCGTCCTTGTAGAGGGAGTCACTAATCGCGTTTCCATTGAACAACAAATTGCGCAAATTGTAATTAGGAAAATAAATTTGTTTAATGGAAACGCGGCAATTTTGAAAACACTCCTATTTTCCAATAAAAGTTCTTTTGCGCGAAGATGAGGTGGTTTTCCAGCCATATCGAAATCGGTACATTTCACAAAACTGCCATGGAAACTGATATATATTTTTTTTAGCGCATCACATGAGTCACGTGATCGACAACCGGATGTTACTACCGATGAAATAGACGAAGAAGACGACAGGAAGTAGTAGCAGGATGATGCCGCGGCATGGAGACAGCATATTTTTTTTACATTTAGTTCGTGACGGGGGTATTACCAGCATACTAGAATCAAAACAGCAAAGAAATGCGAGCATTTACCAAGATCTTGAGGCGGCCATGATGGAAGTGGCAAATCTTAAGTTCAAAATGGAAAATTGAAGCAGAAATACCTGCCGGAGAAGAGTAAGCTCGGTGGAACAGATTAAATTTGTTTCAAATACTTCTCCCTCGCGTGAATAAACATATTAACGTATGGATTTAGTTGCATTTCTTATTTAATGGAAACACCGCAATTGCGAAACTGGTGTTTTATCGAAATTAGCAGAATATGGACAATGTTTTGTGCACATTTGTAATGGAAATGCAGCTAATGGCTCTCTTCAGGACGTCTACCCAGTCAGCGGTCCTCACCATGACCGTGTCGCCTGCTCACCCAGACTGAGATCATTTAGATCAGGAAACCTTTTCAGGTGTTTTGAGTTATTTAGATGATTAAAATGTGACCCTAAGAGTTTCCAGTATGAAACTTTTCCCTCAATATTCCAATTTTTTTTGGAGATGATCCTTTTTTCTATGTCCTTTCACATATTGGATCCTGTTTATATGGCAGGCTGTAATCATCCTTGTTTTTGACATGCGGACCCCTAAAGACCCCAATACTTGGTGAAAATATGAAGGGATTATTTTAAGGTGATATAAAACCTTTTGTTTAAAAATATGTTTTGTTACATTACTTATTTGGATGTGAAATGCAACTCTTCTATAGTATAATCTGCAGTGCAATAAAGTTTCCAGTCTTTTCTAAATGTAAACACGTGGAAGAGGACGGCAGGTTGAGAAAAAATTGTCTTCTGGTGTTTTCAGAGAAAACCTTAAAACTACCTGAATGTTGTCATGACTAGAGACTAGAGGTGTAACGATACAGTTCAGCCATCGGATAAGGTCATGCAATTTTTTGTTAACAATATTTTAAAAACTAAGAATCACTATTTATTTCTTTTTAATAGGGGGGGATAAAAAAGCACTTAAAAAAAAAGCAAACTCACACAGTTCTCTGTATTCACAAATAAAGTGAAGGATTTGGAGTAATTCAATCTGTGTTTTTAGATTTTAGATTTAGATTTAGATTCAACTTTCTTGCCATTACACAGGTACAGGTACAAGGCAACGAAATGCAGTTTAGGTCTAACCAGAAGTGCAATAGCAGCAAGTGCAGAATATAATATGGTTTCATAAATACAGGACATGGGTTTTTACTGAATAAATATAGAGATGGATACTATTATAAACAGAATTTTACTGATAGATTTGACCTATGAGTATAATATATAGATAACTAGTATTGTGAACTAAATTTACAGCTGGATATGTACCGAATATAATATACAGGTGGATATTACTATGAGAGAGATAATAAATCTCCGTCACACTTGATGAAGCGCTATACAAGTACAGCCATAGAAGTATCCGTTTCAGAATTGATGTGTTTTTTTAGGTTCTGTTCGGACCCGGTATCATTGTGCGTCCTGGCTAATGAGAACATGAGCGGACCGGCCCTGCGACTGTTTACACTCTGCATGCAGATAAACACATAATGGAGTATCAGCTGAGCGGTCAACAGGCCCGCTGGGCTTTCTGTGACATCACAAGTACATTAACACCTTTAAGGAGATAATAAATCAGACATCCACACGGCTAAGATCGATCCGCGTTTTAGCGTCATTATGTCGGGTCACCCGGGTAGCTGATGAGAAGAGGAGGAGGAGGATAAATATTGGTGGCAGCACAGAACTTTGCATCAGTGCAAAGAGTTTCTAACCCGTAAAACAGCTGACCGCTTCGCTTGCACAACTTCATTAGGCACGTGGCCCCCGCTCACACGTGTTCGGGTCATTCCTGAGATGTCCTGCTTTTGCAGGAGTAATTTAATGGAGCGGTGACTGCAGAGGGTTCGACCGGCTTAATGTTAAAAGCACATCAGCAAAATAACCGAGATCCAGGATTAGACGACGTTCTTGTTTTGTTTCACTGAGGAAGTAAAACTGGATGTCGCCTGTGTTCTGCAGACGTTTTTGTTTTTCTCCTAACAGAGCCGTCCAGGTGACAACAGCTCATTAAAAACGCTCAAAAAGCGTTTTATTTTAGCATCAAGCTTCAAGTCAAATGCTAATTTCGTCCTCCTGTCTGCAGCCTAATAGAAAAGCTTTGAAATCATAGTTTTGCACTTTCACTTGTAGATTAAAAATTTACATACGACTCACTATATTGTCCTCCAGTGCTCCAAATAGGGCTGGGCGATAATTCAATAACAATATAAATCGATCGATAGACGTATATCGAAAAAAAGGTTAAATAATTCCTTCCTTTTTGATTCTAGCCCTGTAGGTTAATATTACAGTCGTTACATCCTCCCAACCAATCACAGCGCAGAACCAGGGAACATTCCGTCACTAAGCTCCGCCCCCTTCAAAAAGTTAAGAGAGCATGGCTTTTTTCTTCTTTAAAAACTTGCAGTTTTAGTAAAAAGTTGGTTGAATAAAGGTTGAATTCAGTGTTTTTGTGTTCTTTATCTAAAAATAAGACGCTAAACAAAAGCATAAAATGTCCAGGGCTGCACTTAAAATATATGTTTTGAATTTGTTGATAATTATCGATATTGATCAATATGATTTTATCGATATGCTTTTTTTACCCTCCTCTATATCGTCCAGCCCTAGCTCGTAAACTGTCTCTTCATGGCTGTCGAAGTTTATTTATTTCTCCTGCTTACCCAAAATGTCCCCAAGTAAGTCACTTCAACAGTTTGAGGCTTTTTTTTATTGCTAGTTTTAGCCAAACGGTCACGCCGGTTCCAACTGGATAGCTGCTTTCCGAGCTAGACGTCCTCGTGATGTCCCGATATGGCGAAGTCTCGTTAAACTCATCCAAAAATGTGCTTTCTTCTGTCGCCGTTACATCATTCTTCACTATTTTCTTCAGGGTTTTAGTGACTGATATTTTTTTTTTGTGTTATGTTATTGTCGGGGATTGATTTTAATGGTTGTGTTTATTCCACTACCTGGTCTGATCATTTCATTTAGCCGCTTCTGCCAAAAAACGTGTCCCGGCCCTTGGTGTTTATTCGCCTTCGGTCCGCGTCTGTTTGGGTAGGAAAGGCTCAGGCGGCAAAGGGTTAACTCCTAATGCCATAAACGAGGGTTTGTGCCTCAGCTGAGCCTTATATGGAGAATTAGCCAGCTGACGGAGCCATAGAGCGTAATCTTATAACCGACCTCCATATTTTACCCTGTTTAAGAAATTCAGCTGTAATTCAACTTATTCCGATAAATGATCAGTCACAGGGTTTACATTTTCCCTCATCAGATTAACCTTTTCTGCTCGCTGTAAACGCAAATTGATGAAGGCCTAAATTGCATTGGTATGACTTTTTTTTTTTCTTCTTCTGCCGTTCTGCCAAACTACTCTGCTGCGTTTGAAGTGTCAATGTTCAGTTTAAAGCTTTAAAGCTGTTCTTATGGATTAAAATGAGGAAGAAATGCAATCTCAACCGCGCAGTGTTTTCTTCCACAGGGAGCCGAACATGTAATCTTCCTCCATCGAGTCGGCCGCTGGCTCCGTGCGAATCAAATGTTGTGGAGGCTCCAGTGGATCTTTTTGTTTTGCAAATACATGTCCCTCCTGGCACAGCGTAACCCGAGTATGAACCAGCTCTAATTCAATTATTTAACCGGAGTAATCTAATTTAAACAGTAAATTGGAAAAAGAAACAGTTACATCATTTAGTCTTTTATTTATTTATTTATTAAAACATTTATTTATTTATTAAAACATGAGCAGCAGGGAAGGAAACATGGCGATTCCTGTCTAGGATCTAGGAGCAGCTTTTACACTGCAAAAACAGAACTAGAAATAAGTAAAATGTTCTTAAAATGAGTATTTGTCCTTGATTTGAGCAGATTTTTGCACTTAAAATTGGAACAATTCATCTCCATCATCTTATTTCAAGTACAGGATGTCTAATTATCTTATTTTAGGGGTCAAAATACTCATTCCATTGGCAGATAATCCGTTTTACCTACTCAAATCAAGGATAAATACACTAATTTTAAGTACATTTTACTTAGTTTTAGATTGATTTTTGCAGTGTAGAGCTGGGCCCGCGTCTCCCGCTGTCACAGAGAAAGCGAGCTAAATGGGTCCGTGTCCATGTGAGACCTGGACTGTTTTGGAGGCTCCCCCGGGATTCCTCCAGCAAAGCAACCAGGGCAGCCCTCCTCTCCTTGGCTGGTATTTTTAGAGCGGTACTGGCCTGGGGGACCCTAACCTAGCGTACACGCAGCCAGATGAAAAAGACGGAGCTTGCAGTGAGTGAGTGAGTGAGTGAGGAGGAGGCAGAATCTGGAAGTGAGGCGGTGGATGCAGTCAGTGTGGGGGGGTGTCGGATGCGCCGGTGTTTGTGCAAACCTGAGTTAGCCAGTTCAGCCACTGAATTTCAAGCGTCTGTTTCTCGCTAAATCTGAAGTACATGTCTTACTGCATCTGTTGCATAAAATATTTCAGTTCACTTTAAGGATTTAAACCATTGCTTTTGCGCTTCTATGCGTCGCTGCACAGCATTAGACTGCTGTATGTTGATTAATGAGGTCTGGTAGATTTATTAAGGGAGATAGTCCCCGGCCAAAATTAGAAGACACAAAATTTAATTGAGCTAGCACTTTTTGTTTTCTTTCTTCTTTTTCTCGATTGTGGCTTTCATTTGGATAAGTTGCTCGCATCAAGATGAAGAATAAGCCTAAAGTCTTTCGCCTACATTAACTATTGGGGGTTTAGTTCAAATCAACAAAGTTAGCTCAGTTTCCCAAGCAACATTTCAGGAAGCAGCTGTTCTCTTAGCCATGCTTAACTTTCATATTCTTTATCTACATGCTGTTCTCACACACATGTAGCTATTTTTCTCTTCTTTAATCGGGACATATAATGCAAAATCCACTTTTTCAGCCCTTAAATACATTTAGTTGTGTCCTTTGAGACTCTAGGAGGGCAGAAGAGTTGAATCTAGTCTCTCCAGGAGCTGCTTCGATATCTTTTATTTATATATATATATATATATATATATATATATATATATATATATATATATATATATATATATATATATATATATATATATATATATATATATATATATATATATATATATATATATATATATAATATTATTATTATTATTATTTTTATTTTTTTTTCATCTATTACATCACAGCTAAACAAGGTCATGGACTTCCAGCTTACCAGTCTCCCAAATCCGCCATTTTAATTTCTCTGAGCGATTATGCAGTTCAAGTTGAAGGATGCCGATGCTACAGGTGCATCTGAAAGGGTCTAATTGGGTCAGCATTTGCCACGATAAGTGCTGTCCGAATAGTGCATTCAGTCTGTAAGGAAGGAGGTAGGAAAAGGAGCCTGTATGCTTCCTATAATAGTTCCTTTAGCATAGGAAGCTATAGATGCAGCCTACAGGTGGATAAGTCATCAATTAGGGTTAGGGTGGGAAATGACTATTTTAGATTTAAAGAAACAGCACCAAAACGAGTTTCTCTCAGACACACCTCAGTGCAGGAGTAAAAAAAGGGGAACGTAGGATAAATTAACGAGGATTTCAGACCAAAGCGTTGCAGTTCCACTCCATATGGACCACAGCTGAATGATTTCAATGTGAAAAGAAAGAACTGAAAAACATGATATGTCCCCTTTAAGTTCAAATTCAGCATGTTTCTTTAAAACCTGCAAAACCTGTAGATCAACTTTTAAACATGGGGGGAAGAACCAAAAACAGCTCAAATGCTAAAAATGAAAACGCCATCAGTATTGAATCTTGTGCTTTCAGCCCTACCTGGCCAAACATTGAACATCTCTCCCACCCTCTGTTGTACATTTGGTCTCTGACAGTCAACATCTGGACAAATGGCCGTTTCTTTTGGCACGTTTATTCCTAAACTGTAAAAAACTCGACAAATGAAAAGCACAAGGCATTTAAACACCTGCCCACCTGCTTGTCTCTCACCGTCAGGATGTATCGGTGAGTTTGAGGAATTAGGAACAGCGGAGCACATTGTTGTTTTAGGCAGACGCATTATATTGCTGTCTGTATGCCGCATCCTGTACTATGCTGAAATGCATTAGTTTTATTTTGTTCCTTTTGTTAGCATTTAAATAGAATAAAACCCACTTCACTGGAATATTGCTGTTTTTGATTATCTTTTTCTTTTACTTTTGCCAGTAAACGGTGTGCAATGTATTGTACTTTCAAGCTGACACATATTCAATGTATTTATCCCCCCCCCGACTACAATTTATATAAAATATATATTTTAAATGGTCATTTTATGCAACATATTTTTTGATGCAGAACAAACAAACACTGAATTCAAACTCAACCCTTTACTCAACCAACTTTTTACCAAAATTGCAAGTTTTACTCAAAAAAAAAAACAAAAAAAAGTGTGCTCTCTGAACTCTTTGAAGGGGGCGGAGCTTGGTGATGGAGGTTCCTGCTTCTGCGTTATGATTGGTTGGGAGGATGTAATGACTGTAATATTAACCTACATCATAGGCTAGAATGCAAAAGGAAGGAAAGCTTTCATTCTATTGAACTTTTTATTATCCTTTTTTTCGATATACGTCTATCGATTGATAGATATTGTTATTGAATCATCGTCCAGCCCTAGCGCAGGCTGCACTTAATCTTAATAAAGTTACCAAAGGTGCAGCGCTTCATAGCGTAATTATTATCACTTAATCTTTATGCGCTGTTAGGGGAAGATGTGTAGTCGGGATTTGCATCTATTAAGATAATTTAGATATGATTTTCCTGGTGATTTATACCATCAATATAACTGGCTATGAAGTGTGTGAGTGTGTTTAGTGTTATCGTCCATTTATTGTCGTCGAGGTGAACTGCTCAATATGTCGTGATGTTAATTTTAGGCCGTATCGTCCGGCCCTAATGTGATCTGTCTACCAGGTAAGTTTCCTCCTGATTAATCTGTGGAAACGAAGTTTAAAAAGGAAACCAGGAAACTCTTCTGGTTTCCTGGAGTGGAAACAAGCTTCCTGGTATTTTTATTTTTTTTCAATCAATTTAAATTTCTTTTAAATCGCATCTCTTCCTCGAAGCTGATCATCTCTCTCCTTCTAGGTTCATGAAACACATTCTTTGTTTTTGTTTAGATTTTTCTTAATTTGGTCGGATATTTTGCCCTTTCTGCTAGATAACACATTTTCCACGGCCGCAGTCTTTTCCGATATCCCGGTAACGAGGTTATGGCGACGCCCCTCGCTCCGTCGGCTACGGTCCAGCGCCTCGTCAGCTGAAACAAATTAATGATATCGGTAGTTTTCCAGTGAAACGCTTTGCCTGTTTGCTTTGTTAAAACCAGACGGTGGCCTTTCTTGGGTTGGCCAACTTGTTAAAGTTCAAGCTGTAACGTCTCAAGATGTAACGTAGATTTTTAGAAAGTTTCTCATATTTCTCGTGACTTCCTTGACTGCAGCAGGAGATAATAAAACTTAACAAGCGGACCAGAACGAGAGACAGTTAAAGGCTGTGCCCGGGATTGAGGTATTTCAAGTTTTAAAGGAATGCTTTCTGTGCTGCACCTGTGCTGAAAACAATTCCCCAGTCATGAGTAAAACTCCCTGTTCAGCCGGGTGGAGTCAGGTAGTCCAGCAGTCCTGCTAATCTCGCTCTGTGATGAGGATGGATGACGGCTAACAGCGGAGTTTCTGAGCTTTTTTCATTATTTTATTTGTAATATTAAATAAAAGAAGCTTTTGAGTTTGTTACATTTAACTTGACATGATGTTTCAATCCCAAATCCCTGGAGAGTTTGAGGTTGTGATCGTGAGAGGCTGAATGGATGGTGTCCGAGTTGATCATAGCGGCACATGAATATTTAACAGAGCTGCAGGATGGAAAACCAGCTGACAACAATCAGTACGTCCGTCTGATCAAGTTTCTTGATCAAGGAAGTAAAAAGAGGAACAAAAAGAACCTTTTTCTAACAATGTTTTCACTTCATAAGGTGCATAACTTTGCTGCTCTTTGTACGGGGCTGTGAAAAAGTGTTAGCTCTCTCAGATCAACAAACACATTTTAATATCAAACTTATTTGGTGTGTTTGGTTACGTTCACTAAATTAAGTTATGAACGAAAACCCATCAAAGCAACACATCATAACCCGACCTAAATGCATCCAAGAACAGGCGAGAAGCGACGTTACTGTCAGATGACTGGACCTACCTAGCAGGACAGTGGAGATGATGGAATTCCTCCCCTCACCATCCTAAAGAACACAGTGTCTGCTGTGGACCACTTCTGGTTCCCTGGAACTAGGGCTGTGCATAAAACCGATACAAAGATTAATATTGATGGTTTTTAAAAACGATTTTAATATCGATATTCTGGCTTTCAATATCGATATACCTCCCAACCCCTAGGGGACGTTATTACAGCGCACCATTACTGTTCAGTGAGGAAGAAAAAGTGAGTGCACCCAAATGTCTAAAATCAGACATTTGGGCGCATTTTTGGTTTCTGTGATACGTTAAAAGCATTGAACCAAATGCACTTTATTGTCCTGTTAATATATCAGTGTTCAATAAAGTGAACATAAATATCATATTTTGCTGTTTTTGTTGATTGAATGACTTTGAGCATCAATTTTAAAGTAATATCGATTATTGGAGTCAAATCAAGCTGAGCTATATCGAGAATCGTATTGTATTGGCTCATCCGAGGTCAGGGGTCTGCAATCTGTGGCTCTTAATAACTTTGGCTGCAAATTATATTTTTATTATGATATTTAAATGTAATGATGATAATAAATGCAGGTTTTATCAGTTTTTTTCTCGGAGTAATTGCTTTTAATTTTCACAACAGAATGATACTAAAAATGCCAGTAATATTTCATTTTAAATCAATATATTTTCATTATGTTGGAAACTATGATTTTATTTTTTACATCATTATCCACAAATAACATTTTTTTTTAAACCTCAAAGTAGGCATAAAAAGGTATTTCTTTAACCATGACAACAGATTTCCTACAGTACATCTTCATCTAAAATTAAAACTTGTCTTTTTTCAAAAGGCCAGGCAATATTTGCGGCTGTGAACGAGTTTAATTCAAGTGGACTGTAGGAAAAATGGCTATTTAGACTGTAAAGGTTGCAGACCCCTTGCAGGTTTGCACTAATTCAAGTATTTGTTCCTATTTTATAAATTTTTTTTTTATTTATATACGTATTTGCAATAAAACCTTTCATATCCCTCCTTATATAGGCTATTAATGTTTAAAATATTTAAAAAGTTGAACCACAGTCAAATTTCTTGTTTGTGTGCACAGACTAGGTGATTAAAGCTGATTTCTGATACTGACACGTTTAATAGTTTGAAAGGGTTTTAAGTGACATTTCTAACCTTTAGGACTCCAGACAACCACAGACGTACTTCTAAAGCACCTTGAAGGCTCAGTGATCCAAAACATACCAGCATATCCATCTTTAAACGTCTCAAAAAGAAAAAATTAAAGGTGCATGAGTAGCTTATACAAAGACTGGATTCATTTGTAGTTGACAGATATTAAAAATATGGCTGAAATAAAACAAATCTCTAGAGTCATGGCAGTCGTACATCCCATAAACTGGGAATACATATTTACGGTATGTATTATTTATGAGTTTATGAGACTATATTTCATAGATTAAGGTTATATTAACAATTAAATTTACTTTAAACTGGACAGAACTCAAATTTACACCATTAGGTTGGACAATATTTGCTTTAAAATATAATTGTCTAGGTCAGGGATCTGCAACCCGCGGCTCCTGGGCCATAAGTGGCTCTTTGGACTTTCCACAATGGCCAAAAATCACAAGGAACCATCCAGTTTTTTTTTAAATATAGATATAACAAATGTAGGTTTTAAGATGTTTTTAAATATTTACGGAATAATTGCATTGAATTTCCACAACAAAATTACATGAATCTACTGTTTGTTTGTTTTTTTTGGTTTTTTTTTTACACTATATTCCAAGTTTCACTCTCCCATAAAAGATTTTAAAGCCAGGAAATAGAAATGTAACAGTGGTTATTTAAAAATAACACATTTCCTAAAGCACGTATCTATTAAATATTATTAGTTGTCTCTTTTTTTCAAAGGGTCAAACAACATTTGTGGCTCTAAAGTTTTATTTGCATGGAGTAGGGGGGAGAATAGTTTCAATCTTTGGATTAAAAAGGTTACAGCCCCCTGTCTGGGTCAATGCAGCAGGTATTTTTAAACTTAGTGGTTTTTGTCCCTTCTGTGGACCCGTCGTCTCCTCAGACGACTCGTCGTGGATCATGCTTGTATCATTGCGGTACTCTACAAAAACGTACAGAGTGTCCAAACCCCTGGTTGATTGTCGCCTAACTTTAAGTGCTTTCATGATTTTGGGGTCTTTGAAAACTTGGCATACCTTTTTACAATCCTGACAGTTTAATAGAGAACCAGAGGCTGCGTCTGCCATGTTTTGTTTAGAAACCCGCCAATAGGGAGCTGATTGCTGGTGAACTCAGCTGCTGTACGCAACAGAGGAAAGCAGCTCTTTGGTTAAAACCTTAAGTAACGAAAGATAATTTCATTTACCACTGAGAAATGCACCTGCTCTGGCTACCTGGCCAACTGAAAGCTGGATATCTTGGCTACCTTTGCTAGCTCTGATTTATTTAACCAGTTTTCTTTACATCCTCTATTCATTAAACCGACTCACTGTGCTTTATGCTTGCAGAATCTCTTAAACTGTACATGTAAGTCAAGTGTAAACTAAAGTTCATCCACTGTTTAACCCTAGACATTCCTGTTCTCTGCAGCTAAAAGACGACTTGATGTTGATGTTTACCGTCTGCATCAGATTAATCTCGTTTATGAAGTGCTCCGTTTTCCTTTTCTTTTTTTCTCGGTGCTCCAAACTGGGCCTAAAAGCAGCCGATAGATTTGAGCCGTCTAAATTGTAAGGGCTACATCCACTGAAGGTGAACCGGCACAATGCGCCTCTAACCAATGCGGCTACATTTAGTTCAGTTCAGGGTGTGTTTTCTGTAGAAAACGAAGCTTTGGCCGGTCTGACAACATCTCAGCGGCGGTTCCCTGACCCGGTTCAGGTGCTGTCAGATAGCTGTCATGAGACGCGCTCACTTGTACCGTCTCCCAAGCTAATTGGGCTGGATTGAGTTTGCGCGACCTCTGACTTGGCAGCCGCTGGTGTTTTTGACTTCAAAGCGGCTGGTGCTGACCCTGGTTAAGGCTCTAATTTGAAGCCAGCGCTGTCACAAGATGGAGATCTGTTGCATGACCACTGATCCCCTGATAAAAGACCCGGCGGGGGGAAGAACTCCCATTTCCAGTAGCATCATGGGACGTCTATATGAAATCATCTGTCTGGGGGGGCGGTGACTGTAATTGATTCAGGTGGTTTGTTGAGTGAATGATGATGCTAAGCCTGTAGCTTATACCTACTCTTGTTTACAGTGGAGATCCAGCGTGATGGACCCGCACAAAGTACTGCAGAAATCTGGCTCTAAAGTAAATCATGCTTTGTTTTCAAAAGTTGTTTTTTTTGCTAATAAAAACCTAGAACGCATAGCAGGCATTTTGACATCTAGAAACTAAAAATCTGTCAATTCCTTTCCTGCAAAAGAACAGAATCTCAGTCAGACTGAGTGGAGATGATCTGTGAACAGGGTTTTTTGTTTTGTCTTTGCCTCAGAACCTGAATTGAATCCAGGTCTGGACTTTGACTGGGCCACTCTAACATATTAATGTGATCTGATCTAAGCTATTTCATTGTTCCTCACGTCTCCCGCTCTGTGTTTAGTGTCTGTTCTCTGTGGGAAGCTGAACCGCTGCTCCAGTTTTTAAGCTTTTGCCAGTATTCACTAACCTAACTCTGCCAGATGAATTTGCTCCGCATATCCATCTGGAAACCTTCCGTTGAAGTAATTTTCGGAAGGGGCGAAATACTGGTTAGCTGATTGGCCTATGTTGGTGATAGAAGGGCCAAATAAACCAATCAGATCAACGAAACATATGACGTACTCGTCAACATGCTTCGTCGTCGCTCTGTTACGAGCGACGACGAAAACACAACCACAAGCCAAGCTACTCTTGCTGCTGCAGGTAAAGGCTCGTTAGCTCAGCAGAGAAATACTCTGTAATTCCGATAAAACTTGCTCGATAGCCACGCTAACGCTAGTTTCATCGGCCGAAGCCGCCATATTCTTTAGACTGAACTGTCGCGCTTCTCGTTGCGTCACACCTGAATCCGCCTCAAAGCCAACGCTGATTGGACGTTCGTTTGGTGAACTGCTCCAAATTTTCTTTAACGGAAAGTAGCCAGACTGATCTGCGAGTGAAACCTTGAAAGCTCGCGAGATCAGGATGGTCTCACGAGGCTAAGTATTCACAGCCTTCCCATCGCCTCCAACCACCTTCGCTATCCATGACGGTGCAATGCTACATTTCTGCCACACGTAACGTTTTGCGTGTCGGTTTATGACGACGGTAGGAAGCTGAACTTTACCAATCTGCCGCAGATTGATTGGTTGTGCTGGATTGTATCTGAAAGGACGTGAGCAGGGAGGGCTGGGGGAGCTGACTACAAATACATATAAAACATATTTTATTTTAATTCATAAAAGTTTTGAAAACTATCGTATTTTTCTTTCATTTCGTCATTCTGGACTTTTGTTTTGTGTTGGTCGACCACATAAGATGCCGATAAATGTTTTTTATAGTGTGTGGTTAGCACAATGTGAAAAGGTTCAAAAGGTGGGAATACTTTAGCAAGGCACTGTACATAATACATTAGTGCAGTTTTATGTACTGGAATATAGGGCTGAACAATTAATAGCATTTACAATATGTTTGCAATTTGGAAATTGTTTTTTTAATTGCGAAGGTCTGCAGTTTTTGGCTACATAACAAATAATGGATCAGACGCGTCCTTTAGGTGTTAGTTATATGTTTAAAGTGGGTTTGCTCCTCGTGGAAGGTAAGACAGTTGCAGCATTGAGATAAATATAATTAAATTATTTGTTTTAGAGTTAATATAATCATACTTTTTACCATTCAGGAATCTCACCATAGCATCAAGTACTGGTCAATCAGTTTAATACATAGACTTGTTTGTTGGTTGTACTGTAGGGTCAACAAGTTATTCTCTTGAATAATAATTTTCTAATTAATAAAAAGTTGCTTGTTTTAGTCATTGTTTACAAACATTTTTATCTACAGGCCATTTTTGTTGCTTGTGGTTATTGCAGAGAAAAGTAAAAAATTAAATCGCATTTTGGTTGAAATGTATCAGAATTTTGATTCTTGGACAAACTTGTTTAATCTTACCCATTCTGAACAATATGATTTCCTCTTTTTTTAATGTTTTTATAGTTGCATGCATGCTTTTTTTCAGACACCCTAATGCTAGACGGTGCAGTCGAGCTGCAAGCTAACAAGCCCGCTATTCAATAAAGCCTTTAAATTGTGTCGGTCTAATCGAGTTGCTTTTCGCCCATTTTTTTCCCTCTAATTTTAAATGTCCCCTTTGAACCTTGACAGCCGAACACTGCCAGCCTTTTGTCCTTTTACTTGGGACATGTATCTGGAAATGGTGATTTTAGTTTTACCAGCTGACTTTGAACAATTTGCAGTTTCATGCATCTGCAGATTGAGTTTTTGTTTTCTTGTCGGAGCAGGACAGTGTGCTCTTGGTTACACCAGTAATGCGTCTTTGTTTGTCCTCCGTCCTCCAGGTCCCTTCACAGATGTAGTAACCGCTAACCTCAAACTGAAGAACCCTTCTAGCATGAGAGTATGTTTCAAAGTGAAGACGACGGCGCCGCGCAGGTACTGCGTACGGCCGAACAGCGGCGTCATCGATCCGGGCGCTACTGTCAACATCTCTGGTAAGGCTTTGAAGCATATGTTTGGTTTTTAGTTGTTTTTTTTTAAAGGTTGGTTAAGACTAAGAGAACGGATCCTTACCTTTGCTTAATTACCTCCAACCAGTCCAAACCGTAGCTCTGCACAATTCGCATCAGAATCAGAATCAGACATACTTTAATAATCCCAGGGGGACATTGTTGTTTCAGGACAATCGCCATAACATGAACAAACAAACATCACAAACATTTCAGGGGGAGACGATTTACTGAGGCCTTGCTGCCAAGGTCAACCGCCTTACACGGTGCCCACAGGGCGCTGCCATTACTCTGTGAAAAGATAAAGGCCACAAAAAAAGGGAAGGTGAGAGGGTAAAAAACATAACTCAAACTTTATCCTGTAACAGGATACAGTTTGATATATCAAAAAACCTCTAGCACATAAAGCACAAATAAGACGAGACACATATAGCAGAAGGATAACATTGTAGATTTGTCGTGTGTAAATTCATCAGTATTCGTGAGCAACAGTTATGTGTCTGTATGGGTGAAGTGTTTATATTTCCGTGAACACTCTCCAGAGGCCATTGTCCTTGATGTTATCCGCCGGCCAACAGTTCAGAAAAGCATCCACAGGTGTCTGCGGGGAAGGAGGGAGCGGGGAGAGTTCTGAGCAGTCTCAATCCAGGGGTTACATTGATAAGGGAAGGCAGAATCCAAATACTTTATTTGACATCCGACTTCTTCTCATTTATTTTATATTTTTTGATGCTCCCATGATCAACAAGCTTCCAGTGCTACTTTAGGCTTCCAGAGTTTTTGCTCTGATTGCTTTTTTTTCCTTAACACGTTTTTCAGTCCAGACGTTAACCAGACCTTAGCATTGTGCAGCAGAGTACTATTTTCTTGATAAACTCAAAACAAATGTCACATCAAGACAGTTTTACAAGACAAAATGGTCTGATTCATATATTAATTTATGTAGATTGCAAATGGATCCAATCAGGGCTGCAACAATGACTTGATAAAATCAACAAAAATCGACAATTAAAAGCGTTGGCAACGAATTTCATCATCGCTTCGTTGTGTCGCGGAGCCGCTTACCGCCCCTGCAGACGGTCAAAGCTGACTGGCTGCTGAGCGATGCTCATTCATTATTCAATTAATTTTGTAGTAAATTCTACAGAGAAAACGGCTTGAATTATGTCCTCCAAAGACAGGGAGCACGTTGCGCTTCACAAAACAAAAAAAATCAGTAACATGCAAGATTAGACATGGCAGGAGGGCTCCACAGTGACACAGGAGCTGAAACAACATGGAGTCATTGATGAGGGTGATAGGAGCTCAACAACAGGTAAGTCATTACAATACGTGACCTTTGTTCTGTTTCAAAGTGAGAAAACCACGACAGCGCTTGGCCTGCGGCTGTGAGCTCGTTAATGACAGGAGCTCGTTTACATGCCCAACATTCCCTGATCGGATTTAAATGTGTTTGGTTTAAAAGGAAAGAAAGTATTCTGAATGCACCGTTAATTTGGGCTCAAAGTTAAATAATCCGATCATAACGTGCGTTTCAAAGTAGAAACTCTGACGTTAGCAGAGTTGTTGAATTTCCACAAAACAATCCCAGAAGTTTTGTACTTCTTCCTGCGGGGGAAAAAAACCATAAATGGACCGGCACCAGGTTCTGAGATGGTTGAGAACTGCTGCTGTTGCTGTTGAGGGAGCGAGAGGAAATGATGACAGTCCCAAAATGTTCTGTGCTGCTGCACAGCGGCTCCATCCTCCACATGCAGGCGCTGTGAGTTCATGAGTTAATAGCAACAAGTGTTTAGATGGACGCTGATCGGATTATAGATTATAAACCAGCCCTCTCAACCAGAACACAATTTCATTCTGGTGTTAATAATTTGTTGATTAAGGTTTAAGTTTTAATTTGATGACAAGGTCTGAGTGAAGGTACTGTATGGGAGGGAGGAGCAGGGCTCTGAACTAACTATTCAAATGTCTTCATTGTTATGTAGCCATAATGACATTTTGGTGAGACACTGAGAATGATAACTGGGAGACCTAATTTAAAAACACTTACAGAAAACGAGGCGTAAGCTTTCCTAAAGGACACCCTGAAAAAGTATAAGTATTAAATATATAATGCCCTGTTTGAGTCTTCAAAGAAAAATTTTAATAAACGACCTTGGAAGTAAAATATGTAGAATGTAGTGTTTTCATAAAATGCAGCTTGTGCTGAAACAGTCTATGAAACAGGCTGGAGGTTTATCTGATTGTCAGAAGTGGTTATTTTGCTTCGGTTTCATTGTTATGCCCAATTATTTCCCCCTAATGCACTAGAGCAAGGGTGAGGTTCAACCAAACTGCAATGACACCCAAGTTTTACAGCTTCACTGTTGTTTTGGTAAATCACTGTTCAGATGGACAACATTGACTATTAAATGATTGACGTACAATCTTGTCAACAAACTTCTTTATTTGAAGCAAAGTTATTTATTACCTAATATTATTTTAACAGCAGAACACTTAAATTGCAACTTGTTTTTTGTGCGCTTATTAGCTCCATCAGTCCGAATGTTCTATTTAGGAAAAAAGAAGTGGAAATGTCCGATTTTGTCCGATTCACCGATTAATCGTAAAAACAATCGACTGATTAATCGATTATTAAAACAATCGTTAGTTGCAGCCCTAGATCCAATTATCAGATAATCAGACTTAGAGAGATGGATTCCAACTCAATTCTTGACAAAGTGTATTGTAATTTAATTTAGCATTTAATGCCAAAAGTAAGGAAGCCCGAGTCTTTGAGTTTGCAGGAATCCTTCATTATGAGCAAGCATGAGGCGAAGGTGGAAAGGAATCACTCCATTCTAACGGGAGAAAACCTTCAACAGAACCGAGCTCAGAATGAGCAACTATCTGTCACAACCAACCGTGGGTTGAGAGGACTGGAAGGGAAACTTTGGAAAGATGCTGAAGCCCTGAATCTATAGAGCTTCATACAACGAAGAATAGACCGAAGAGAGTTAAAGGTAGCATTAGCTTCAACCGTGACTCCGCCCTGGAAAGAGACACGGCTAAACGCAGGAACACAGTGCCAGGTGTACTTTCTATTAACAGAGTTAATGGCAGGAGTAGCTTTATTAATTGCTCTGTGACACAACTTCAGAGGCACAGAAAAACTGAACGGCTAGTAATAAAGTTTGAGGAAATACAAACTTTTGTAAAGTACTTTAGTGTTTCAGTGTGGAGGAAAACTGAACTGCACACAGTGAATCAGTAACTAGTTAACTTTTATTGGGTAAACACAATGCTGATGGTACTTAACTGTGAATTAAAATTTACCCAATCATACTTTTATTCCACATATACAATGACGTCTTTTTTTTTTATTCACAGTTATGCTACAGCCCTTCGACTACGACCCCAATGAGAAAAGTAAACACAAATTTATGGTGCAGACGATTTTCGCCTCATCAAACAATTCTGACAATGAGTCCTTGGTAAGTATTATTAATAAACTTTCCTCAGTGTGTGCTGAACTGAAAGATGGCTGCTAAACTCTTAGTTGGACTAATTGATACAGAAGAATCTTAATAGGATGGCAGTGATGAAGAAGCTGCAGGTTTTGGTCACGACACTTGGCTCTTAATGTCCCAGCTTATTAATTTCGGATAATCTTCCAAGTTTTCACTGTTTTTAAATCGTTAACGTGACAAATTTAGCTCTAATTGTAATTCAGTAAATTCGAATGAAACTGATACATTTCTTTTTACTTTAACTTCTTTATTTAGATTAGATTAGATTCAACTTTATTGTCGTTACACAGGTACAGGTACAAGGCAACGAAATGCAGTTTAGGTCTAACCAGAAGTGCAATAGCAGCAAGTGCAGGATAAACAATGGTTCCATAAGTACAGGACATGGGTTTTTACTGAATAAATATAGAGATGGATACTATTGTAGACAGAATTTTACTGATAGATTTGTTATATGAGTATAATATATAGATAACTAGTATTGTGAACTAAATTTACAGCTGGATATGTACCAAATATAACATACAGGTGGATATTACTATGAATAGAGTTTTACAGATATGTACAATAGCATAATATACAGATGGTTGTTATTATAACAGAGTTTACATGTACTATGAATATATGTACAGATGGCTATTACTATAGGCAGAATTGTGAGCATAATATACAGGTAGCTAAAGTATTTAAAGTATTCGTGAACATATTTGACTATCACATTTTATTTTATTTATTTATAACAGGGACATTACAGTCCCTGTTATACACTTTACCACTTACCAAAGATTTACTTTTAGTTATGTCTAAAATATCTGTGATGACATTTCAAAATTATGATTTTGTAAATATTGCCCTTGTAGTCTATACTGTCAGTCATTGTAAAGGAAGATGACAAAAATAATAAAGGGATGTTAAAGGGGAGAGTTCTGGAGAAAGAAATCAAGATTGCAAAGTGAGGTTGAAGGGTTAGTCCCTCTGTGGAATAAATCACATTAACTAGGTTTTCATACAGTGTGACCCAATACTGATTTAAACTAACAATAAACCTTTAGTTTTCTTTAGTTTTCATTGTTTGCTCTGTTGTTTTAGTTTGCCTGATCAGATGAGATTTTCCTTCCACTGGCGTTAATAAAAAAACAATTAGAAGACAGTAAAAATCAGTAATTACAACATGGTCGGATAGCAGCCATGCAGATTAATCACTTACTCTGAAAGGTGCATTATCCTATCCCCTATCTAGCCAGCTGGAAATTGTTGATAGAGTTAAAAGCAAAAGTTTTTAATCCCAGTTGGCCCGTGGGAGTGATTGTTGACATGGCTGCAAAAGAAGCAGTTTCGTTCAGATATTCAACTCATAAAGTTTCTCTAAGGCACGTTATTTTCATTACTACTATTCTTATTACGCATGTGTGGGTTTAAAAATGTATATGCTGTATAAATGGTGTACTCTGGTCTATGTAATTGCATAAAATGTGTTGAACAAATTGTAGAAGAAAAGGTTATTTTATGATTTAAATGTGTATTTATGTATTAAAACTGAACAGTTGGATCAATAAACATTTTCGTTATAAAGTCGTAACAATTTTTACTAATATTCAGCAATAAGGAGAAAACATTGAATTCAGTGATGTGGGGGGAAAAAAGTATTCAGCCCCTTAAATAGTCTGTTTTTGTTTTGTCATCAAACTAATTTTAAAATCAAAGCTAACCTGAGTAAATGCAAAATGCAGCTTTCCAAAACATCCTGGTCCTGTTTGAAAACCTTTTGCTCCCTAAACCCGTTACTTTGGTTGTTTCCCCCTCTGTGCCACTGCAAAAAATGGAACTAGGAAGTAAAATTTTCTTAAAATTAGTTTATTTGTCCTTGATTTGAGCAGGAAAATTAGATGATTTGCCAATGGAATAAGTTTTTTTGCACTTAAAATAGGAACAATTCATTTCAGTCATCTTATTTCAAGTGCAGGATGTCTAACTATCTTATTTTAGGGGTCAAAATACTCATTACATTGGCAGATAATCTTATTTACCTGCTCAAATCAAGGATAAATACACTAACTTTACACATTTTACTCATTTAAACTTTAACATTTTACTTATTTTTAGATCCGTTTTTGCAGTGGAGGACCTTCTGTAGATGGAGGAATCTTCTTAGCAGCATCTTTGCTTTTTTTTACCTGCTGAAAGTCGTCTATTTCTGGATTTCACCAATATTTCAGTTCAGTGCTACAAACCAATAAACTGGGACAGGACCTATTCAAAGGACTTTTTTTCTGTACTGCTCAAAACGCAACAAATCACTTTGAAAACAAAAATAATCCAACGCTGAAATTCTCATTTATATTTTCAAAGGCAGAAATCAGAAGGGTAATAGTCTTTATTTTTGAATGCACAATGCGCTCAGTGGATTTAGTTTGAGCAGGTTGGTGAATAAAATCCAGATCTGGACGCATTTTTATCCCATTCTGCAGTGTTTTAGGTATTATTCTGTTAGAGAAGGTCAAATAAAATGAGATCTCCCCCAGTTGTCCACCAGGGGGGAGCAAACGCTCAGCCACACAGGAAAACAGACATTTGTGACCTGGTTTATAGTGAATCCAGACACTCTGGTGCACTTATGTCTTTAATTAAATAAGGATCTGCTGACTGTTGAAAGTAACAATAAAATATATTTCTTACAAGAGATGCTGTTACTGTTTACATGTGAAATGTTGAGGAAAGTCGGGTGACTGCTACCTCTGTTTTGTAGATAAACAGATGTATATTTTGGGGTTTTGTTCTTTAAGGTTTACAGAGTAAAGAGGGATACAGTGATGTGTCTATGTTCCCATGTGATTATGTTTTTCTGTGTGTGGAAAAAAAGCCCATCTAGATACAGTTTGACTTAACAAATGACATGGCATGTTTTTCATTAGTGGAAAGATGCAAAACCTGACGATCTCATGGATTCCAAGCTGAGATGTGTCTTCGAGATGCCTTCTGAAAACGAAGTGGTAAGACGAGCTTTTTATGCATCTTAAACAAACTTTTTTTATAACCTGAACCTTGTTTGATTGCGCCGAGAATGAGTGCTGTTTAACTTCTTGGAGGCTTTTTGCTTTCTTTTATAGGAGAAAGAATTAGTGGAGGAAAAATCTGCCGTAAAGGCTGGTTCACACGGCTATATTTTAAAATGGTCTACCGATTTTTCAAAGCCTGAAGAGACACCAAACGTAACAATAATAAATAGTTTATAAAACAGATTTGGTCAGACGGTGAGCACAACACATTACATTTTACTCGGGATCATTCGGATGTCAGACGGGAAATCTTGAAAAAACGTCTCAAGACCAAACATGAGTTCAGAGTAAAATAACATTGACGACCAGGAGGAACAATGGCGACAGTTTGTGGACTGATTTACCGGAGTCTTAACACACAAAACAGATGGCAGGAATATCTATCTTAAGATATATATTGATGGTGAGGGCCTGTTGGAAAGGGGAAGATTAGCCACTAATCAGGCAAATTATCCTGCCGCCTTGAAGGTAGAGTTGCTGTTTTTTCTGGAAGTTTCCCCAAGTCCCTTTTTGAATAACTGTGCAAGACCGTCTTACGCTGGTGAAGATTCTCAGGCTACGTTCACACTGTAGCCTGAAGTGACCCAATTCCGATTTTATTTATTTATTTATTTATTTTTTGCCCATATGCGACCTGGATCTGATCTTTTTATGACAGTCTGAACAACACATATCTGATCTTCTCAAATGCGACCTGTGTCTGTACGGCCGGGTCGCATTTATCCGACCTGTACCTCACCGATACTCAACAAACGTCACTATTCTACGTCCTGCTATACAGAAGCTGGAAGAAAGACGACACCCATAGCGGACTACAATGAGGAGAGCAGTCAATGGAGGGAAAGCTCCGGTTAGAAAATAAATTAATGACCGCAAAATGCGCGCTGGCATTATAATCCATGTTTACTTCCGCAAACACTGAGGACGCTTGCTACGTGTGACGTCATCACGTCATCCAGTGCGCATGCGGGACACTTGGGTTGAACGCATTCAGTTCACACAGGAGATCACATACAAGTCGCATATATTTGGAAATGTGAACGGACACGTAAAAAAAATCTGATTTCACCAAAAAATTGGAATTGAGCATTAAGACCTGCAGTGTAGCCTCAGTCATCCAGGTCATGGTCATTCCAAAGAAAGTAAAAAACAAAGTCAGTCAAAACAAGTCCAGTTCCTTTGTTTTTTACTTTATTTGGAATAAGACTGTTATACCTTGCTCTTCCGCTCCTCAGGGGGATCACGTGAAAAAAAAAATCTTTCAAATCCACTCTGGTCTTATTTCTTTTTATCAAGGCCTTCCTCTTCTCCTCATAAACATGAACGCGGTTCACTTCTTAAGACTCTCAGCTCATGTTCAGAGTATACGGTGAGAGCAGCAGAGCTACAACGAGCGGCTAACACTGAAGCTAACCCGCTAGGCTAACCGGATACATTGGCGCCTATGGTGGCCCTGAAGTTCAAACCACGTCAAAAAAGTCTCTATAAACACAGCTACAAATAAAAAAAAAACATAACAAAATACAAAACATAATGAAAACGCAACATATGAAAAAAGCAGGACAACAAATTAAAAACATAAAATAAAAAATTACAGCAACATTTTCAAGAGGAAGAGGCAGGTACCAGTGGGAAACATGAGACCTCGCTGATTGGACGGCCGTGTCGTTTGGCTTTAATGGACGTTATTCTGTTTGTAGCGGCTTTTTGAAAACATGAATGTTGTCGGTAACTTCCTGCTCAAAAGCCAAGCATAATAAACCAATAAGGGGGCAGCTATACAGTAGACGACCCAAATGTCGCGCACACCCATCCAAACATTTTATATCTTGACAAGGTTTAACAGGAAAAGCAGCTACTGGACATGCTGTTTGTGTTGATAACACTTTCTCTAGGCTAATCGAGTCCCTTCAGAAGTCAAGTAATTAGTAAACAGAGTCGTCCTGAGTGTAATTTAGTTTCAGTATAAATACAGCTGTTCTGGGAAGGTCTCAGAGATTTCCCAGAGGACCACAGCTCCTCGGACAGGTCAGGGGAAAAGTTGGAGAGAAGGTTTAATTAGAGATGCGTTATAAGACAAGAGCCCCCAACTCTAAACATCTCGCAGAGTCATTTGAAAATAGAAGTATAGCACAACTGCAACCTGCTAAGATGTGTCCGACCTCCTAAACCTACAGTTTGTGCAAGGAGAACCTTTTAATAGAGACGCAGCCCAGAGGCCCCTGGTAACTCTGGGAGAGCTGCAGTAACGCACAGCTCATGTCTGTGAATCTGTTGACCAGACAATTATCCAAGAGTCTGACCTTTATGGAAAAATGGGAAAAGTAAAAGGTACAAAAAAAATCATATTTGAATTTTAGCTATGCCCAGGGCTGCACTTAAAAATATGTTTTGAATTTGTTGATAATTATCGATCAATATGAGTTCTATTTAATCGATGTGCTTTTTTTCCTATGTCGTCAGGCCCTAGTATGCCAGTTTCATCAAGCGCACTCAATGTCGTATACTGGTTTTAATAATTTAATTTCCCTTTGGGATTAATAAAATGATAAATGATAAGAAACTGTTTGTAAATAAAGATATAATAACAAATGCAGGTTTTGGCATTTTTTTCTTTTTCTCATGTAGACTTAGATAGCTGTATTTGTCGTTTGTATGCACAAAATGACCAATAAAGTTGTCTAAGTCTACATGAGAAAAAAAAAGACTTTGACAACTTTATTTGTCATTTTAGACTTAGACAACTTTATTGGTCATTTTGTGTATACAAATGACAAATAAAGCTGTCTAAGTCTACATGAGAAAAAGAAAAAAATGCCAAAACCTGCATTTGTTATTATATCTTTATTTACGTCTACGTGACAAAAAAAAGAAAAGAAAAAAAAAGACTTAGACAACTTTATTGGTCATTTTGTATGCACAGAGTGCCTACCGAACGAAATTTCGTTGCATAGAGCTTGTAAATTGCAGTAAAATTGAATTACAGTATAGGGTGCAGCAGTGATTCAAAAGTAAACAATTGAAATGTAAACAATGCAGGAGAAGTCACAGTGTACGGTGAGTATTTTTAAAAACCATTTGTATGTGCAGAATTGATTATGCAAAGGGCATTTGTGCAAGAACACAACTTGTAAATTACAGTAAATTGTTTACTTTTAAATCACTGCTGCACCTCACACTGTAATTTAAATTTAAGTGTAAACAATACAGGAGAAAGTCACAGTGTACAAGTGAGTATTTTTAAATTAACATTTGTATGTACAGAATTTGATTTGTGCTAGAATGCATTTAGAAACTAAGAGTTCGGCACCAGAATTATACTAGAACCACTGGATATATCCAATGCCACCGTCGTCAGGTTGGAAACTATGTGCTTTTTGTTTTAAATCACTTTCTACAAATAAACATTCCATACAAATGTTTATATCCATCCTCTTTTTGCAAACGTAGTTGTTTTTCATTGTTTTCAAAACCTATATAAAATAAAATTTGCTTAAAAAAAAAATTCCTAAATTGTAGAAACGTATCAAAAATTATAAGTTGTCTTTTTACCAACCTGTACCAGCGGATATAAATCGGAGCGTTTTCACACGTTAGAACATCAGTTTGAATATAATTCAGCTTTATGTACAATAAACCGATGGATTGTTTAAGCGGTAATGACGTCATCTTCCTCCACAGTGCAGTAGTTGTATTTCAGCGCTCCCAGAAGTCGGGCCTTTATGGGCTCATGTTGTCATCTTGGCCGTCTCACAAACAAAGCCATATCAAACGCTTTTTTTGGTCTCTTTTGATCTGACGCTGAGAGAAACGCAGACAGGGGCGCCTTTCTTCGGGCATATCCGTCGCATCTAAAAGGTTCAGTGTGGCCACGCTGGATTTCACCTCAGTCATGCTTTTCCTCCTCTGTTGTCGGCCAGAATGACGTGGACGCGACAAGAGCAGCCCCCGTGATAAACTCTATGAAGGCCGAGCCGACGGTTCCCGCTGCTGCCGCAGACGACACAGAGATGAAGAAGCTGCTGGAGAAGTGCAAGAGGCTGCAGACCGAGATCAACAAGCTGAACGATGAGAACAGGCAGTTGAAGGTTAGATGTGCTGAAAAGAATATAAGATGAAGCTGTGAATTTGTCACCCTTTTTGGTCTTTAAACATGTTTAGTTCACAAAGTCGCACAGCATTTTTAATTGAGAAGCAAAATAATAGAAATACATGCCACCGTTAGTCAGTGGGTGTGGGAGTCTCTTCTGGAACCTGCACAGCTTAAAAGAAAAATATTTTAAGAGGGAAAAACAAAAATGATTCAATTGGTGTGTGTTCAGAGTTAACATTGAAACCAAATGTTAAATAGTAGTTGCTACACTTCTGGCATCATTTAAAGCCGATCTCAGTCGGCTTTTTTTTGAAAGCATCATAGATGCATCTTCAATTCAATTCAATTTTATTTATATAGCGCCAAATCATGAAACATGTCATCTCAAGGCACTTTACAAAGTCAAGTTCAATCATATTATACAGATTGGGTCAGATTATACAGATTGGTCAAAAATGTCCTATATAAGGAAACCAGTTGATTGCTTCAAAGTCCCGACAAGCAGCATTCACTCCTGGAGAAGCGTAGAGCCACAGGGAGAGTCGTCTGCATTGTCCATGGCTTTGCAGCAATCCCTCATACTGAGCATGCATGAAGCGACAGTGGGAAGAAAAACTCCCCTTTAACAGGAAAGAAACCTCCAGCAGAACCGGGCTCAGTGTGAACGGTCATCTGCCTCGACCGACTGGGGGTTAAAGAAGACAGAGCAGAGACACAACAAGAGAGACAAAAAAAGCACAGAAGCACACATCTTACAGCTTAAACCTTGGAGCTTAATGAGCTCCAAGGTTTTTTACATTTAACTAACAAAAAAAAAAAAAAGTATCAGTCAGCAGAAGGGTTCAAAACAATTTCCAAGGCAGTAGATGGACCGTGGACCACAGTGCAGAGCAGGGGTTCCCAAAGTTGGGGTCTGGCACCCCCCGGGGGGTCGCAAGATGATTTGATGCTGATGTGCTAAAAAGATTTAGCACTTCCTAATTTGTGAAACCGATATCAAAGTCTAACATTACGAAGTGCTACACATTTCTCATTTTAACGTTTTGAGAAAGGCTTCTCATATGGGTGATCAAAACATCGTTCCTTCAAGCCAAGCCAATAACAACCCTAACGACCCCTCGTTACAGAGGAGTGGACCAGTTTAGGTTCGATCTGCTGGCTTAATGGCTTTAACAACCGCCCATTACTAAGGGGTGGACCTGTTTCTGTTGAATTTGCATGTTATCTAAGCCATTGCAAGGCCTTTGTTTGGGCAGTAGTATAAACAGGGTTCCCACGAGTCCTTGAAATCCTTGAAAGTTTGTGAATCTGAAAAAATTTATTTAAGGCCCTTGAAAGTTCTTGAAAACAGTCAAAAAAACACCTTGTCCTTGAAAGTCCTTGAATTTTTTTGTGGGGTTGAAAGTTCACACGGATGACGACTCATGTGTCATTATTTTACTACCACACGATCTTTTAAAATTATGTTGATTCCGCAGACTTTTAATTTGCAAAAGTACGTTCGCTCTTCTTCGTTAGTTGCTAGGCTACGGTTTAGGCCTACGTGCGTCCAATAAGTTACATTTACGCAGTGTTGCCAACTCAGCGACTTTGTCGCTATATTTAGCGACTTTTCAGAGTCAAAGTCAAAAACTAGCTTAATCAAAGATGAAAGTAAGTGAAACAAATTGATATAATTCTGAACATCTCAATGCTGCACTTTTTTTTCAAAAAATTCCATGAAACGGTAGGCTGATGTACATCTTATATGTAATGTAGTATGGCATAGCCATGTACTGTGGATATCAATGTAGGCTATAAATTAAGTCCACTTTCTTGCATTGCTTCTGACCCAACAACTTCTATGCCGTTTAGTCTTTTATTGAATTTGCATTGTAATAAAATATGATAACCTATTCAGCGGTCACAGTAGGTAAATGCCGCCACGTGTGGTCCTTGAATTTGAGGAAATTGGTCCTGGAAAGTCCTTGAAATGTCCTTGAATTTGATGTTCACCAAGGTGTGGGAACCCTGTATAAAGCTTGATACTCATCATTACTCCAGACCAGGGGTGTCAAAAAGAGGGCCACACGAGTTAACTCATTGCAAGATTAAATAGAACTAATAAATGTTGACTTGTTGTTGATTTTTATATTAAATTAATTTATTTCACTTTTACACAATATATTATGAATAACCTCAGCGTTTTTAAGAAAAGTATGTGCAATTTCAACGATACTTTTACTCAGTTAAAAATTTATTTCAAAGTGATTGTACAATGTTGAAAAACATTTATTCACATTTTTTGGAACTTAAAAACACTGTCCTGCATGACAAAATACATCAAACAGATAAAAATTAAGAAATGATTTAAATTTTTCCACACCTGAAGCTTAATCTGCTAATTAAAACACAGCGCCCCTCGGGGACAATATAGGAACTGCATATTTTCAATTAAACGAAGTACATGTTTTTTTTTCAATAATTGTTTTATCATTCTCTTTCTTTTATCTCCTCTTTCTTTCACCTTTTTTTTTCTTGTTCTTCCTTTCCTCTCCTACTTTCCCATTGTAGTGTCCATATCATTTGAGATATTCCCCGCATGAATCATAATAAAACTATTTACATTCATAAATCAAGCGGAGCACTATGGCAACAGCAGTACTGCTCCACTTGTGAAAGTCAAACCTGATGAGCTCTTTTTGGCATTAAGACAACAGTTCTTATTGCCACATTGCCAGACAGGACACTGTAAAAAAAAAAAAAATATATTGTTGGAATGAGAAAGGCTTCACTTTTTGTAAGAGAATATTACTTTATTCTTTTAATTTTACAACTTTGTTCTCATAATTTCCAAACAACAAAAAGCAAATATGGGGTTGCCAGTCTCCGGCGCTGTTATTTTGGGGTCGTGGGCTGAAAGGTTTGGGAAGCGCTGGTGTAGGCGGTTATTATCAAGCAGAGATTAATCGAGGCAGCAATGAACTGACGCCCCTCCAACAGTGATGAGACGATGAGACTGAAACTGGTCATGGCATGTTTAGACCGCCATGACCTGAAAAAAGGTTGTTAACACATTAATGCATGTGCTCCGTGTTTTTATTTTTACAGGACGAGGGAATAAGGATGAGAAAGATGCCCCCCCGCTCAGACCACATGACACCAAACTCGACCAACGTCGTCGGCCGAGAAACCAGCACCGCCTTCCTGCCCTCCCTCCTCGTCGTCATAGCAGCCATCTTCATCGGGTTTTTCTTCGGAAAGTTCATCTTGTAGACTGGTATAATGTATGCCGGCCATATCCCTCCGCTCCGGCTCCGAAAAGAAAAAAAGAAGAAGAAGAAAAAGGAAAAAAAAAGGCCTGGAAGAGCAAGAAGTCTTTGTGTTGACTTTGCCATATCATTGGTTGTGTGGCCTACAGTGAACACATCTGTACAGCATCATCCAAAGGTGTCGCCTTTTTACAATGTTGCACACTTATTGAGCCCAGAGAGTTCACTAAAGAAGGCTTAAAAAAAAGTGATTTCTCCCTTTTTTCTTGTTTTCAGTTTTTGATTAATGGGTTTACAGGTAATTTGGTAGGACAATGGAAAGATGTTTACCATCTGGCATCAAGGATCACGGAAAAACGGGGAGCCATCGGGAAGAAGCAGTGCAGTTTCTGATCCTCTCTCTCTCTTTCTTTCTCTCTGTGCTTTTAATAGGAATTGAATAAAATGCTAGGCGTCTTGTAAATGTCATTTTAAATCCTTTCAAACAAAAACACGGACAGAACTTTCATTTAAACGGACTTGTCGCTGGGTTGCCTCTGAAGTAAATTTGTTTGTAATTTCTTCTACTTTCTGTTGGAACGTTTAGATCCATCTGGGGAAATGGGTGCCTCGTTATGTGCATTTGTCCTGTCCCTTTCTTCACAATTCAGAATTATTATTATTATTATTATTATTATTATTAATAAACATTATTCAATACATTTATTACTTATGAGGCAAGTATTGACTGAAATGAGGTAAAATTCACTCCCATGGTATTAATCATTGACAAAATAAAATTGAAAAAAAAAAATGTGGTTTTCATAGCCATCTTTTTCTGTCACTTGGGGTGGGGAGGTGTTACAGAAACTGCTGTTTGTCATTGTTTTCTGCCCAGCTTTTGATTAAAGGAGCTATAAGTAAGATATTTACTGTAAAAGCAACCTAAATCATTCTCATTTGTCACCCAGGATGGAAGTAATATTCCCTGTAAACAATCGGTCCTCTCCATCAACAATGTCTTAGTCATGTTTTTCTTTTCTTTTTCTTTTTTTTTTTTTTTAAATCTAGAGGTACTGTCTGGAACTACTTCGGTTCAGAGTGTTTACTTCCTGGTTCCTGAGCCAATCATATGAGACATCCCAGGGTTTTGAAAACAGGCAGCATTTGGTATTTTATCTTGGCAAAAGAGCCGCAGCCTGGAAACATGGAAGCTAGTAAGAGAAACGGACCAGAAATGGAACAAAATACTACAACATATATATCTATCCTGTGGAAGTAAAAATTCATAACAGCAACACACCGTTTAAAAACGGCATATTAGATTATTGTGATTAGAAAGCTGTTGTACCAATTTGAGCCACAAGGTGTCAGTATTACTTACAGCTCCTTTTAAAAATATGTTGGTTTCATGGTATTAACCCAAACTTTTGAATTACAAAATGTATAAACATGGCTTAATTTGACAACTATTAAATTGCTGCTGCTAAAATGTTTATCATAGAAACATTAAGTTGTCACCATTTGTTGTCAAGAACTCATTCATATTTTTGTCAGTTTCTTTTTTTACCCCCATCAGCTAAAAATATTAAGAAAAATCAGGAAATAAATTTAGCTTCAGTCACAAGTAGTCAAACGAATTTTAAGTCGCATCACTTAAAACATCAGCTCATTTTAAAAGTCGTACTGTGGTGGAAAACTAAAGCTAAAGTACAGACTCGACAGACAATATTAGCAGGCTAATTAGCCAGGCTAGGTTAGCTAGCATGCTCTCTGTTTATCAGACACACTGCTCAACACTTTGGCTTATCGGCTTTATTTGATGGACATTACGGACAAGGAAACGGCCTGGAGCGCACTTCACGGCGGATCCAGATAAATGGCTGCAGTGCCAAGCGACAGCGACAAAAGTTGAACATTGTTCAACCTTCCTGTGTTGCGTCACATGTTCATTAAAAAAACTCAAGTCAAGGTTTTAAAATTTACTTTAGTCGGTAGATGTTTCCAAAATTATATTTATAATATAATGTATTTTATAATTTTGTAAACAGCTACCGATTAAAGTAAATTTTAAAACCTTGAGTTGAGTTTTTTTAATTTTTGGTTTTAACTGAGAAATATATCGGACGTCACGTGACAGTGTTCAGCCCAGCCTCCCTCGCTGCAATGCGCGCTCCCGACACAGGTGAAACAGATTTCCATGGGGGAACAGACCCTTGCATCTGACGTCACAGTCACGTGATCGGGGGTGCGCGCCTCCATCTTGGTGGGCAGGCTAGCCTGACAGCCCGTCTACTACATGACAAAACGGGTGATTTAGAGCGTACTTTTAGTTAGTTTATTTTTGGAATCTAAGCAATGCCTACGACTTGTTGTGCTCCCGGTTGCACAAAGAGGCA
This sequence comes from Fundulus heteroclitus, assembly GCF_011125445.2. Taxonomy (NCBI): domain Eukaryota; kingdom Metazoa; phylum Chordata; class Actinopteri; order Cyprinodontiformes; family Fundulidae; genus Fundulus; species Fundulus heteroclitus. The sequence continues at coordinate 28,185,983 of NC_046366.1, read as the reverse complement.
TTCCAAATCGTCGGATGTACGTTTCTGTCGTTTACCGAAGGAGAAAGGACGAAGAAAGAAATGGATATTTTCAATGAAAAGAGCGCAGGCAGACACTCCCAATGGACTGGAGGGGGGGGGGGGGGCGCATCATACTACGAGAGAATTTGCAGTCTACACTTCATCTCCGGTAAATACAACTTAATTCTGCTCTATTCATTGTTCTACTTAAATAGCGGCGGAGGGGAGGTAGCGATCCCTACACGGCCCGGAGAAGCCGCTGTTGCTGCTATAGCAGCCGCCGCTGTCTGGAGCAGAAGCCTGCTCCAGACAGCGGCGCTACACGGGCCGCTTCTCCGGCCCGTGTAGCGCCGCTGTCTGCTGCTTCAGACAGCGGCGGCTCTCCGGTCAGTGTAACGATCGCTATAGCAGCCGCCGTAGCCGCCGCTGTCTGAAGCAGCAGACAGCGCCGGAGAGCCGCCGCTGTCTCCGCCGCCGGAGAGCCGCCGCTGTCTCCGCCGCCGGAGAGCCGCCGCTGTCTCCGCCGCCGGAGAGCCGCCGCTGTCTCCGCCGCCGGAGAGCCGCCGCTGTCTCCGCCGCCGGAGAGCCGCCGCTGTCTCCGCCGCCGGAGAGCCGCCGCTGTCTCCGCCGCCGGAGAGCCGCCGCTGTCTCCGCCGCCGGAGAGCCACTACGGCGGAGGCAGCAGCCGCGGCGGCTCTCCGGCGGCGGAGGCAGCAGCCGCGGCGGCGGAGGCGGCTCTCCGGCCCGTGTAGAGCCGCAGCTGTCTGCTGTCTCCGCCGCCGTCTGGAGCAGCACCCGCTTCCTGCTGCTCCAGACAGCGGCGGCTCTTCGGTCAGTGTAACGATCGCCACCTCCCCTCCGCCCGTTCACGGGAGCTAGTATGTCTGTGTTTACGCTGCAATGTCGCCGACACCTCCACCCATTTTAACAAGACAAAAACACCTAAATAATCCGTAGTGAGTGATTTTTTTTTAACCTACCGGGCGGGTCTTCCTCTCTGCTTTGTGCTGTTACACAAACATGTCTGAACATCCATCCATCCATTTTCTGACCCTCTTAATCCCTCATGGCGTTGATGGAGCCTTTTTCCTGATATAAAATAATTGCAGCCGTCCAGTGGTTTCAGGGGCTTTCGTGCTCTCTTGTCCGTACTGCCCTGCGTGTTTATAAAGCAGCTATGTCGCCGTACGAAACCCTTGGCAGCATTTCACAGACTCGCTCCGTCCCTTCAGGCTTTTGCTGTGTGGATCTGGCAATCTGATACCCTCAACCATCAACTTACTCTTAAAACGATCTTGTGATACGTTATCTAAAGAAGAAAAATACCTGGAGAACTCGTCATTTTGTCAAATGGCGTGCCAACCAATATGGCCGCCACGCAAGGGATTCTGGGTAACGGAGTCACGTGGTTGCAAGGGGTAACACCGGCGCTTGGCTGGAGGACAGCAAGCAACTGTTGCATAGGAAATGAATGGAGAGGGAACGACGCCACCACTGTTAACTGTTACCACCCCCCCCCCCCCCCCCCCCCCCCCGCCAAAAAAGCTGCATTTTTTAGTGTTTCCTGACCTTTAAAGAAATTGGTAACACTAAGACCAACACTTTGGTCCAATGATGAGGTGCAGACGTTTTAGTTCTTGTTTGAGAAAACACATAGGGGGTCTAGACAATGGCTTGTTGCGTACAAATCGCATCACGTTACTTTTCACGCCAACCCCATCCACATTGGGGGTAATTCTCCATTATAATTAAAAACGACCTGACCCGAGCAGGTACTGATGGAAAAGAGCCTTAAATCACGCTCTTGGTTGCAGCCACTTAAAAAAGATGTTACAGGAGTGTTGCCTGTGTACTCAAAATCACGAAGCTTGTACCCTAAAATGTTTAGTCCAAAGCATCCCTTGCTACCTGGTTTTACTAGAGATAAAATTACTTGAGTTGAGTTAATATGTAGAACAGAAAATAATTGTCCTGTGTCGTTGAAACAAAAGGTGGATACGCAATAATGTGACTTGGTGACAAACTGACTGTAGAAACCATGTCCTAAATATGAAGTTTTAAAATGCCAGGAGGGTTTAAAAACGCACAATTATTCTAAACCTGGAAATAAATGAAAGGTTCAGTTTAACCTGCTGTGGGAAGATGTTCTTGTAAAACTAAAATGACCTAACAACTCGAAGCGGTACCAAACCCAGGCTGTTTCATGCATTTTGAGGCCATTATGACGTTCCGCGTGAAAGAGTCTGTTATGGTAAATTCAGCCAGATAATTAGCTGAAATGAGGCGTTCTTTACGAGGTGCCAATTTCCCACACAAACAGAAACCTTTAGTCGTTTCATCAAAGCCTGAAGCGGAGTAAACCGAGGCGATTCCCTGCGGACGGGATCATGGGAAAAGAAATGTTGAAATGCTGAGTTTTTCTTCTTGGCAGCGGAGCGTGGGGAACTGAACATGAAACTCTGGCTGTTTGGGTCAAAAAGGAGCGGCGTAGAAACGTGTTGGCATGCACATTAATCACAGTGTGGTCAACTACAACTTTAAAAAACGCTCTCTGAACATATGCTGTTTATTTTACTTTAGATGCTTACATGATTTTCTGAAGAAAATATGTATTTGTTTACACACAGAATCTTTTTTTTTCGTTTCATCACCTTACCACAGCAAGTCTTTGTGTAAAAGCAGTATTTAATTGGGATTTTGTGTTGCAGACCAACACAAAGTAGCTCATAATGGTGAAGTGGAGGGAAAATGATGCATGGGTTTCAAAAATGATCTTACAAATGAGGAGTGGGTTGGGTATGGATTAAGCCCCCTTTACTCTGATACCCCTTGTTATGAAGAACGAGGAACACAGCAGACGGGGATGGGAGAAGGTTGGGGAGAGATTTTAAAAAGGTTTAGGTTAGAAAATGGTATCTCACCCTTTGAATATCTCTTGGAGCACTATTCAAATCTTTGATCTTAAAGGGGACGTGTGCTTTGAAATCCTTTTCACATTGGAATAATTGAGCTGTGGTCTAAATAAAGTGGAACAGCAATGCTTTAGGCTAAATTCCTCGTTAATTTACCCCCACGGTCCCCCTTTTTGCCCCTGTTCTGAGACGCGTCTGAGAGCAACTCGTGTTATTGCTTTCTCTTTAAATCTAAGGGACTCCCTCAGAGCGTTCCCTTCTACCCTGCGCGGCCATTTTTGTAGTTTGGTAGCAGATATACGATCATCTAGCGGCGTATAGAAACATTTTATTCTTAGACTTAGACTTAGACAACTTTATTTGTCATTTTGTATGTACAGAGTGCATACAGAACGAAATTTCGTGGCATACAGCTTATGAATTACAGTATAAAGTGCAGCAGTGATTAAAAAGTAAACAATTGAAATGTAAACATTGCAGGAGAAAGAGACAATGCGCGTTCACAGTGTACAGGAGAATATTTGAACCATTTGTATGTGCAAAAATGATGGTGCAAAAGGCATTTGTGCAAAAATGCGAGCAAAATGTGAAGATGTGGTGCAGAGTCCAGTTTAGTTCAGCAGTTCAACAGTTCAAATGTTTGATGGCAACGGGGAAAAAGCTTTTGCAGAACCTGGTGGACCTGCAGCGGATGCTGCGGAACCTCTTCCCAGAGGGCAGCAGGGAGAACAGTCCATTGTGGGGGTGTGTGGGGTCCCTGATGATGTTACGGGCTCGGGACACACAGCGCTGGGACAAAATGTCAATGGAGGGGAGATGAGCCCCGATGATCCCTTCTGCTGTCCTCACCACTCTCCTCACGTTCTTCCAGTCGGCAGCACTGCAGCATCCACACCACACAGAGAGACAGCTGGTCAGAATGCTCTCTATGGTGCTTCTGTAGAAGGTCGTGAGGATGGGCGGGGGCAGGTGGGCTCTCCTCATCCTCCGCAGGAAGTACAATCGTTTCTGTGCCCTCTTCACCAGTGACGTGGTGTTCACAGACCAGGTGAGGTCAGCAGCACCAAATTTCCCCAGGAATGATCACCTCCACACCTGAGCTGTTGATGAGCAGTGGAGCATGGCGAGTCCGGTTCTTCCTGAAGTCGACGACATCTTTTATTTAATTCCCGAATTAAATAAAAGATGTCGACAATGGAAGACGTCCATCCAGCCTCACATGTTCAAGCCGTGTGTTATTACCATAGTCCCAACCTCCTCATCCAAACCACATATAACTGCACTATGGAGCAGTTTTGATATAGTGCCAATGCGTTTCAAACGGCTGACATCCACAAAAGAATATTCATACTTGCTGTACACAATTAAAAATGTGCAATAATGTTTATCCACCTGTAGCTTCGGCATCTTTTTTAGTTTGGACTACTAGAAATAAAAATTAAGTCAGAAGTCCATGACTTTGTTAAGCAGCTCTGCAGTAAATGCTGTAATGTAGTTGTGCAAAAAACATAATAGAGAACAGAGAAAATGAAAGATGTTGAAAATGATGACCCAAGCAGAATATAAAGACATCTACACAGCTTCTGGAGAGACTACGTTTAACTTTTCCCCATGCCTAGAGACTACAAAACAAAACGTGTTAAAGGGCAAAACAGGGGATTTTGCATGAACGTCCCTTCTAAAATGAAGAGTATGGTACAACTGCAAATCTGCCAAGACATGGCCATTCGCCAGAACTGACACAGCTATAATAAGAGAAGGTCCACCAGGTTCTGCAGCAGTTTTTTCCCTGTTGCCATCAGACTGTTGAACTGTTGAACTCTAAACTGGACTCTGCATCACATTTGCATCTTTACCTGGCATTACCAACATTGCCGAACTTTCATTATCCATTGAAATAGTACACAACTCAACATTTACTGCATTTATGCACATATTGTTTGCACTGTACAATACTTTTGCATACAAATGGCTTTTTGCACCATTATTTTTTGCACATAAACAATAGTTGAACATTCTCTGCACACTGTTTTTCTCCTGCATTGTTACATCTGATCACTGCTGCACTTTATATTGTAATGTTGCCTTGTTCCACCTGCAATCCCATTACACCGTTGTAAGTTATATGCAACAAAATTTTGTTCTGTATGCACTCTGTACATACAAAATGACAATAAAGTTGTCCAAGTCTAAGAAGCAGCCAAAACTACCATGGTAGCTCTGAAGGAGCAGAAGAGATTCACAGCTCATGTGGAAGAATCTGCTGGTAATCTGCCTTCACTCCACGAAACTAGGTTTTATGAAAGAGTTGCAAGAGGAAATTTACTGTTTAGAGAAAGCCATAAGCGGTCGGCCTTGTTACATGCAAAAAAGATGGCAAAATCTGCACATCATCCTGAACACACCATCCCTAACATGAAGACACGGTGCTGGCAGCATCCTGCTGTGAATTAGCTTTTCCTCCCCAGGGATCGAGAAGCTTCTGCGAGTTGATAAGCATTTGGATGGAGGTCTATACGAGGAAAACGTTGAAGAAAATCTGTTGGAGGCTGGAAAAGCTGGAGGCAAAGGTTTGCTTTCCAGCAAAAACAATTACCCTGAAAAATACAGTCAGGTCAATAATGAAGTGGTTTATATCTAAGCATATTCATGTTTTTGAATGGCCCAGTCAAAGTCCAGACTAAATCCTGTTGAGAATCTTTGGCAAGACATGAAAATTTCTCTTCGAACACTCTCCGTCCCGTCTGACTGAGCTTGAGCTGTTTTGCACAGAATGGGGGAGAAATCTCCGCCTCTAGATTTGCAAAGCTGGTAGAGACAAACCGCTAAGCAGCTGCAGCTGTGAACGCTACAAATTATTCTCTCCGTTGACATGCCACGATTTTCAGAGATATAGCTGTTAAAAATTTTACGAAAACCATCATCCTTCTGTTTCTACTTCACTTTGTTTCGGTTTTCTATAACATGAAATCCCAATAAAAAGCCTTGAAAGTTGTTTTATTTCTTAGAAAAAAGGTGAAAAATTTCAGGCGTGTGAATACTTTCTAGTTGATATCTAAATTAAAAGTATTTTAACTTGTTTTTTTTATCTGTTTTTCATTTATCATCTGCTTTTGTCTTTAGGATCATCGGCACCGTTTTATTTCCCCCCACCTAATGCTCACTTTTATTTCTATTTAAATTAGTGTTGGGGTTTGGCAAACAGATAATGAGGTTATTACAGCAGAAAGATAAATCTTACTGTTGACAAACGCGACTCTATTGGCTCCCGTTCAGAGCTCTTTGCACTCAGCAGCGTCCCAGATGAACTCCCTCACACGTCGACTCCACAATCCCATTAAAATCCAAGGTTTTAATGGTTTTAATGGCTCTGCTGGGGGACCATAAATGGAAATATGTTTCCTATTGAAGGAACTCAAGATCTGGGCTTCCAAGATCCCAAATGTTACCAACCTTCTTCACGGTTTCCTCCGTCCTGGGCGAGGAACGACGACGACTGCAACATAATGGAAGATTGCCATCTTTTATTGCCGTATTTACCGTTAAAACTGAGAGTTTGTAGTGATCTTTTAATCTGCTGAGCAATGCTACGAAGGTTTGTTCAATGGAAGAGGTTTAAATTTGGTTTTAAGTCACATATGAGGTATTTATTTATTTTATTTTTTTATCTCTTTCCCCCTCTCTTCTCTCAGAAATCTGTAACCACCAGAGGGGAAGAAAAGTCGGCCTTAAACGGGGAACTTTATGGATAATTTATGATCTTTGACAGACTGGGATGACATCAGTTTGGTTCTTTTGTGGCTCAATGGACAATACAGTGCTGGGAAAATGTATCTGCCCTTGGTCTGATTTCTTCTGCTTGTTAGTTTTCACTCTTCTTTCAGAGCAACAAGCTAATTTTAATTTCGTAGTAAACAAAACAGGCAGTTTTCAGTTGCCGATTTAACTCATCCATCTGCTCATTGCTTTCCACTAATCCGAGACCGAGTTCTGGGTCTTCCCTGGAGTCTTGGGACGCGCCCCCCCAAAAAAACCTAAAGGGAGACACCCAGAGCGGATCCTGATCCTGGACTCTTTTCCTTTTCCTAAGTCACCCTAAATATCTTCTTAATTTCCCCTGTACTTTTTATTTTCTTTTTTTACTTTATTTTTGATACACTACATATGTGGACACACTGTATATACCATATGCCTCATACCTTATGCACCTTTCCTCCTTTTGGCACCTTCTTTTTGTTTATTAAGTGAGATCAATAAAGCCCTAATATCTTTGCTTTTCAATTTAATTCACTTAGAGCAAAAAGCTATTTGAACAGTGACCACCAGAATAATATTGCATCATAAATTAACTTTGCCCTCCCTGCTCTTATTTTCCCCCACTTTTTTTCCTTCCATCTTTAATATTTAGAGGATTTCTGTTCAGTTAAACTTTATGGAAAGAACCGCAATCTAGTTTTAATTGAATATGTAGATGTTTTGTTAAATATAAAATGAAAAATTACATGTGAATGTTAAAATAAATTTTGCAAATTAAAAATCATAGTTATATCAGTATTTATATAATAACTTTAAAGTTGTTTTACTGCAGTTTTGAAATAGTTAACATTTTCATTGTAAACTGACTAAACCCTGACATCTGATTGGTTAACGGCCACTGCAAGTCTTTTAAACCAGTTTCCACGATTCCGTCACATGTTCAGTTATGTAAGCATGTATTTTATATCGTCACGCAGTGAAATAATTAGGTACGTTATGTATTTTCAGTTTTAGTTCAATTATTACAGTTACAAATGCTAAGAGCATATTTATTTAACTGGGAAACTTTTAGCCTTGGGTGTGAAATCGGTTCGCATTCATTAATGATAAACAGAGTCAAACACCAACCAGTAAACAGGATTTTTAACAAGTTATCTAGAAAGCTAAAGTGCGTTTGCCTAAAAACTCTGAATAGTAAGTCAACCTGTCCTCACAAACATTACAAGAACAGACATGTTTCAGTCTCAGCACCTGATATGAGATATTATATCTTCAGTGCTGATGGTCAAGAAATGAGTGGTTTAATGGGTGAAATAAAAAAAAAAAAAACTTACATGCAGAACAAGACCTGCAAACTGCAAAGAAAAGGAAAAGTAGAAAAAAAAATCGAAATAAAACGGTTAAAATGATCTAACCTTCTGACCAAAGCAAGTTTATAAACTTTGTGTTCAATGGGAAAAAAAACTGTTTCCTGTTGTAGAAGTTCCAAAATACTACTAACTAAATCTTGTTGAAAAATAATTTATAATCTTCCAATAAGCAGTGTAGAAATTTAACTTGGCTGAACATCTGCTACAATCATGATATAATTTCCTCTCATCAGAATAACATAATTTAATAACTTTGTGCTTCAATAACAGCAGAAAACATGATTTTTTTTTCTGGTTCTGTTTTATGAATGAAGTAATGAAATAATCTCACTGATTTTCATTAAATGTAATAATCTTGGAAGAAAACATCACTTTTAGTCACGGCTCATCAATTAAGACTTTCTGTCTGTGTTTTTATTGGCTGAACCGTGGCAGGTTGGAGCCCCAGCAGACTGCTGCTGCACCAGGAGACCTGAAATCACGTCAGGCTCTAAAAACCGGAACATTTAGGATGAAGGAGCGGCCGGTTTGAGACAAAACAATGAGTTGGACGACTCAGGACTCATAACGGTGTAAGTAAACTCTCTTTAATAGTTGGGAATGTGAAGTTTGCAGCTCTTTGTCAAACTAAGGTTTACATGAGTTTAGAAAAGCCTCGTGTAGAGCAGCAAAGATGCCACAGGAAAAAAAAAAAGAAAGAAATATTTCGTCTGAATCCAGGCAAAGTTGTTGTGGTAAAAAAACTCCTGATCGGTCGATTTAAGAACAGCAACATCTGCTAATGAGCTCACTGCATTTACAGACCAGATGCACTTCAATGACTTAGAGTATAGAATATCATCATTTTTGCACATTTCTCTGCATTTGTTCTCCATCCCCCCAAAAAATAAGTTCAGCAACTCTTTTCAAAACGTTAAACTTGTATTTTATAGGTTTACTTCACACAAAGTAATATATATCTGTTCATTTTGATAATGGTGTCCAGCTAATGAGAACATAAAATAGTGGCTTTGAACAATTTATTATTACATAAAACTATCTACACAACATGGAAGACTGCTGACCAGTGTTTTAAATCTAATCTAAAAGATTTAGTTTTTCCAAATTTCTGGTCAAAAGCCCTTTTATCCTTGATATAAAAAAGTAAAGGTGGCAGAAACAAAACTTTAGCCATGGGAGGAATTCAGGGGGGGCAACGAAGAGAGACTTTTGGTCTCCAAGGAAGTCCTGGAAAACTGTTCAGGGAGTCAAAAAGTGCAAACGGATTAAACTAAACTGTGCTTTTGTGTCTCTGCTCTGTCTTCTCTAACCCTCAGTCTGCAGGTTTTCCTTCCTGTTAATGGGGAGTTTTCCCCTCCACTGTCGCTTCATGCATGCTCAGTATGAGGGATTGCTGCAAAGCCATCAACAATGCAGACAACTGTCCCTGTGGCTTTACGCTCTTTCAGGAGGAGTGAATGCTGCTTGGAGAGACTTTGATGCAATCTGCTGGGTTTCCTTAGAGAGGAAACTTTCTGACTAATCTGCATAATCTGATTGAAATTGACTCTGTAAAGTGCCTTGAGATGACATGTGTCATGAATTGTCGCTATATAAATAAAATGTAATTGTTTAGAAAGGGTACTGCGGACAGCTTTGCCTTCAGATGCTTTTTACATTTAAAAATGTAAAAAAAAAAATCAGAATTTGATCTTTTAGTTTGTAAAATATGCATTAGTGTGGGAATTCTACAATTTTTCCTACTCAATTTTCCCCTTTTCCCTGAACTTCACCAGACTTTTCAATGAATGACTTCATATTTCAGTCGACCAGAATACAGGAAGACTCGGTTCCCTGAAACTTGGAGTGAAGGTAACGCAGAAGGCTGCATCCTAGCATGCTCTGAATCGAAGGTTTAGTGGAAGGAAAAACTGCGCTTTCCAACTGCAGGAGCATTTTAGTGTGCCTGCCTGAGATTTGTGAACTCGGTGAGTCTCTTCCTGGTTAAATAGAGATTTAAACTTGAATAATACAAAAGTTAGCTGGTGATATAAGACCCTAGAGCCCAACCCTAACTTTCTGAGACAAGAGTTTTGCGTTTTCATTAGCTGTAAACCATAGTCCTCTAAATCAACAGAAATAAATGCATGAACATTTTCCTTCAGTGTGTAATGAATCCATTAGTTTCACTGTTTGCATTGAATGACTAAAAGCAACACTTTAGACGTGTACGTGTAAAAAAAAGGTCTGCGGGCCACGTTACAGTCAACAGTAGCCCAGGAGTTTTTTCCCCCCAGAAGACAGAGTTGTCAAAAACATAAAAAGACGATGCAGAAAAGGGAAACATAATCTCAGATCTGTGTAGGTATAAAGAGTTTTTCCATGTAGCTGTGGACCCACAGACCAGTGGCTCCACTCTAAAGTGCAGTTCCTGCGGTGCAGCAGCGTTCGAGTCTTTGGTTGCTGGAGAGGAATTCAGTTCTCGCCCTCCTTTAGACACCAACAGTTTTACATTTCAGTACTTTTTTTCCTCGCTAACCCTCGCCGATTGAAGGTTGCGTGGAACGAAAAAAGCCCAAACAGCTGCCTAACTCTGACACAGTCGCAGCAGAGCAGCGACGAGCAGCGCGGCAGCGGCGCATCTGCTGCCGCCTCCGCGCCGCCCCGACGCCTCGTTGTGGAACAGGAGAGAGCGGTCCGCGTCGCCGTCCCCCCGGCCGCCATCGGACCGCTGGCTGCTCGACGAGCACTGGACCAGGGGCATCTGGTAGGAGCTGGCTCTCTTGTCCGGGCGGTCCGGGCTGGTGCCGTCGCTGGGGCGCTGGCCGTTGTAGAGCAGGTAGCGGCCGTGGGCGTCCTGCTCCATGCGGAAGAGCTCGTACTCGGTGTGGGGAAGCCGGATGCCCAGGGCCACGCAGCCGTCGGTCGCCGTGACGTCCTGCTCCACGCCGACCTGCCACGAGCCCTGCACGCCGCACTCGTCGCCGTTGAAGACGTTGAGGAGGGAGGTGGTGGCCACGTCCATGGGCGTCACTCTCATGTGGTTCACTAGAGGAGGCGGGAGACGAGAAGGATCAGTTCTCTGCTGAGGTTTGGTTTATCAGTATCTTTAGAAGCTGGAATATTTGGAAACACGCAACATTTACATTTGAATATTGTAGATTCACTGCTAAAACGGATCTAAAAATAAGAAAAAGTTTCTTAAAATTAATGTTTTTGTCCTTGATTTGAGCAGATAAATAAGATTATCTGCCAATGGAATGAGTATTTTCACCCCTAAAATAAGATAATTAGGCGCCTGCCATAGCATTTGCAATGAGGAGGCAGTGCTGTGCGAAGCACAGCACTGCCTCCTCATTGCAAATGCATGGGCAGGGCCTATTACTATTCACCTCTAAACGGACTCTTTATTAATATTCTTTATTATTCCACGATTAATGCAGCCCGAACCGTAGCGTGCACCCCCACAATATAGGTACCGAAACTTGCGGCTCGGTCGGGAATAGTGTGCTACTACTTTTATTGGGATTTCGAGTTACCATGGCAACAAAATTAGCGAAAAACCACCCCCCAAAAAACCCATAATAATCAATGGAGTCGGGTAGAAAGAAAGCCTCAAAAAAGCCTCCAAATGACCATTTTCAACGCTGTACTGTGTCGTCATGCTTTCACCTACGAACACCGTTTAACTTCCAGTTTGTAGATATATCTGTGACCTACTCAGAAGTAAAAACGGGATGTGGATATCTTTTATCGTCTCTTCACAGTTACTCCTCAAAGCTCATGTCCAAAAATCAGCGAAATCATCGTTTACAATGAAAGTCAATGACGGAATTCTCCAACCGCTAGAGTGGGCCACTCTAGCTTTTTTAAAGACTTTTTTAAAGATTTCAAAACTCCGAACAACTTGACCTTACTCGCTCAATTTTCACTCTATGTAGACAAATTATACAACAAAACGTAGGAATTTTTGTCAGGATTCGGGAAATGTAACCCTCATTGGTGTGGCATTTATAGATTTTTCGCAAATCACCTCAGACCGACACAAACCCGAAACCTCCCCCATTCATTTCCTATGGAGCGGTTTTGAAAAATGACGTCTAAAAATCCAAAACATCACATGTTTTCGCATCGTCGCTACTCCTAAACCGTTTTATGTACAGACATGAGACTTTCACACATGAATGTCCCAACCCTTCTGGCACTCACAAAAAAGGAATTTTGTGGATAACTGTTACGGTTTTTCCGCAGGAACAATTTGTTTGGGAGTAGCGAATGTGCAAAATCCTAAAATCGCTTTGGAGCTGCATTTTCCCACATCATCCACTTTTTTACATCGTCGCTGTGTCTACACCGATTTTTGTACAAACATAAAAATGAGCTTCATGGTCCTCAAAAGCCTGCTGATACTCATGGTGAAAGAATTATCTTGATATCTCTTATACTTTTTGAGCTACAGCGATTTGTTCGGAAGCGTTTTAAGAGGATTTCTGAAAATCCATAAAAATCCCATTTAGATCATAATTTTTTACGCCTTTATTAAACTTTTTCTAGCAAAAAACGATAGATTTTCTTCTTCCCCTATCCGTTACGAACTAAACGCATAAAAAATTACGTCTCTACCATTTATGGATCAGGAGATATGAAGCGTTGTTTGGGGCAAAGTTCTCCATTATAATCCAATGGGACTTATTGTGAGCAAAGTCTCTGCACTTCGGGAGACTGGCCGCTGCAGCTGTGTCAGTGAGTTTCCATGACGACGGAACTCTGAGGGCCAGTGGGAGACGTTCCATTGAGATACAATGGCAACTTTCATCGCTCACTGCAGTGGCTGTGATTAATGTAGAAATCTGAAATTCGCACAGTTACTTCCTCTTAACATTTTAAAATTTTCATGTGACTTTCAGTCATGTGTCAGTTTTCTGTGCCATTTTGGATTTCACATGCTTTCCTATTGGGCCTTTGCTTCTAACAGGACCTGGCATGATGCCCAGACATGACCCAATTGGCCAATACAGCACCACCCACATGTGGGAAATGGCACTACACACCATTTTGGTCAAATGTTGAGTTCTGGGCCCAGATGTGGTGAGGCTGAGTTTCTAAAGGAGGCCAATCTGTCCCATGAACTTTTGTCACGTTTGGTGACATTAAGTATTGGCACCCCTATTTGAGGCACTTCCCAGTACAGGATTTGGACAAAACTGACAGCGTACAATCACCTGGTGATACTGAACACAACCATGTTAGCGGCTAACTGTTAGCATGTTGCTAACCGGAAGTAGCTCTATGAAGGTCTCACCAACTTCTGCTTCACAGAAACTGTTCTTACTTTAGAGAGAAAGCTCCGCAAGAAATTTGGGCTACGTCGCATAAAGCATTTCCAAGCTATGAGGTGTCAAACATCCAATGCTTTTCAATGGGGGACCAAACCCCTTATGCTCCCAATAATGCATGCCCATATATGGTGCTGCAGAGTAGCTTTGATGTAAAGTGCAGACTTTGCATGCAAGAGGTCGTGGGATCGATTCCCGGCGTGGGAGACTAAGACTTTTGTATTATAATCCCCACAGTGTGTATATTAAAACATGTGTGCTGATCCCATGAAGTATTTTTTTGTACCACCCGCCATTTTGAGTTACCATGGCAACGTTATAAAAAACGTTTTTTCTCCCTATTTGAGGCACATCCCAGTACAGGACTTTGACCAAACTGACAGAGTACAATCACCCAGTGATACTGAACACAACCATGCTAGCGGCTAACGGTTAGCATGTTGCTAACCGGAAGTAGCTATAAGAAGCTTCTACAAACTCCTGCTTTACAGATTTGGTGAATTTTAGGATTTTCTCCCTTTTTAGGCACTTCTCAGTACAGGATTTCAACCAAACTAACAGAGTAACATCACCCGCTGATACTGAACACAACCATGCTAGCGGCTAACCGTTAGCATGTTGCTTACCGGAAATAGCTTTAGGAAGGTCCTACCAACTGCTGCTTAGCCAGAGTTCTTCTACCTTTACAGACAGAGAGGGCTGCAGCTGTCAGTGAGTCTCCATGACAATGCTGCTAGCAAGAGGCTCCTAGGAGGTCCATTGACTTAACATGGCACCTTTCAACAGCCGCTGCGGGGGCTGTGAAGACCTTAGGAAGCTGAAATTTGCAGTGTTGCTTCCTGTTGCTATTTCTGACGGTACGGTACGCACCAAGTGGCAGGCGCCTTGCTAAATTTCTTCAGAAATTTTTCTAGTTAGATATACTGCACTTGAAATAAGATGATGGAGATGAGTTGTTCTTATTTCAAGTGTAAAAATCTTATTACATTGGCAGATCTTCTTATTTACCTGCTCAAATCAAGGACAGATACACTTATTTCAAGACAATATTACTTATTTTTAGTTCCGTTTTTGCAGTGTTTATTCAGTGGAAGCAACAAAAAAAAGTATAATTATTTATTTGTTTTACAAAAGCATATTTTCTTCTTGATACTGAAAGTCATATTTTGGAGCAAGCAATTTTTTTGAAATGCTGTTTTAATTATGATAATAGACACAGCTTGTTAAAGGGGTGTGAATAATTTGAGTTCTTGTATATCATGATATTCTGTGTCAGCTGTTTTTAAGCTAGCTGAACTCCCCAGAAAGTGTTCATTTTAATATAATGATTTTTTTTATTCATGTCCTTTTGTTCTCTCTTTTATTTTGAACTTCTATCAATAATTTTGTTCTGGCTGTGCAGCACGTTGGTGCTGCTTGTTTGTAGTAAAGTTCTATATAAATAAAGTTGACATTGACGTCATTGCAGAGAAAAATCTAAACCCTATAAACCTTATAAAACCCTATAATCTAAACCCTTAAAATGTATCAGAATAATGCTATTTTTCTGCTTTTTGTGGCCAAGTCTCTTAAACAACGTCAGACTTGCTTATAGCTTCCAAATATTTAATTTAGATAATTCTGGCCCATTTACTTTACCATTATCTACCATTATAATAACTTGTCACTGCTGATGTTTGACAAAACAAACAAACAACCTCACACATTTTTGGGGGGAGGTGGGGATTGTTGGTTTGGTTTTGTTGCCAATTTTAAACTGGCTTCCCTTTTGATCCATTAAGGACACAAATGTTCACTTCAAAAACCTAAAATAAACATAATTCAGAAGAAATTCTCTGCTTTAAATCTTTTTATTTACTTCACTGATCAAAACTAGGTTTATGACAACGATAACAGATTAAAAAGCCAGTGTGATTGCACGATGAGAAATTTGTTATATTCCATATAAAACGTATTGGAATGTGCACTTTTATTGAATAATTTTACTTCCAAGTAATTTGAGGACAAAAATGTTGCATTGAGCACCATTATACCCAGTTTGTAACCCGACAACAGAAGGATATATTTGAGACAGTACCCAAATAAGGAAGAAAGGGAAGAATATAAAGGATGTTGGAGACAAATCATGAAGAAAGAAAGCAGACAAAGAGAGAAGGAGAGGAAGAACAAAAGAGAGAGTGAAGGAAAGGGTGGAAGAGTAGAAGGACACAAAGAAAGGAAGAAAGGAAATGCATAAGTGATACAAGAGCATAAGAGAAGGAAGGAAGAAGATGAGGGTTTCAGAAAAGATATAAAGAATATGTTAAGACCCAATACAAATTTAAAGGAGGATAAAAAGGAGGGAGACAGGGACAGAAGGCAGGAAGGAAGAATGGACAGACAACATTATTACGGCAGGGAATAAATTCACAAAATAAAATCTTTCCAGACTCTCGTGTTCCTTTTCCAAACTTTTTCCAGACTGCATAGGAACCCTCTGTGCAGAAACGTATGCAACCTTTTTAAACTTTTAATCTTAAAGGAGGATCAGGTGAAGGCATAGAATCACACCCCAGCAGAGTCTTGTGAAAGACGAAGGCTGGGACGAATCATCCGATGGTAAATGTACCAGTCAAAGGCTCCAGGACACAAAAGATTTCTTCTCTTGATTACAAATTAAAGTGGAAGAAGGAAAGAAAAAAGGCCAAAAACCTTTGAAGACAAAGTCGGTCCCTCCCATGACCCGGGTGGAGGGCAGGCCTCGGCTGTAGCGGCCCTGGGCGTAGATGGTGAAGGTGGGGTGTTTGCAGTGGGGGTCAGAGTAGTGGTAGTAGTGCCCCTCCCAGGTGTGGTTGCTGTCGTGGAAGACGAAGTGGCGGGTGAGGAAGAGGACCTCGGGGCGCACCTCGCAGCGCTGGCTCACCCACTGGCCGTACAGGCCCACGGTCAGGTCGGCCCCCGGCGGCAGGACGGGCGGGTGGAACTCGTCCGACCGGTAGATGATCCGGCAGACGATGCAGCCGTGGTCGTGGTTCTGAAAATAAAGAGACGGCGTGCTCAGTTAGTCAAGATGGAGGAGTTTAGTTTAGTACCTGAAAAACAGCCATATCTGTGCAGAAAAAGTAAGTTTTTGATATATAAAATCTGTTTTCTTTACCGGCGTTACTTCCTAAAATGTGTAAAATCATGGGTACCCACCAGGGGGCATTTTTTTTTTTTTCCCCAAATGAGGCTTAAGAAGCCTGGAGTGCCAGCACTGCAAAAATGGAACTATAAATAAGTAATATTTCCTAAAAATTAGTGTATCTGTCCTTGAATTGAGCAGGTAAATAAGATGATCTGCCAATGGAATAAGATTTTTGCACTTAAAATAGGAACAACTCATCTCCATCGTCTTATTTCAAGTGCAGGATGTCTAATTATCTTATTTTAGGGGTCAAAATACTCATTCCATTGGCAGATAATATTATTTACCTGCTCAAATCTAGATCGAAAACACAAATTTTAAGAACATTTTACTTATTTTTAGATCCATTTTTGCAGTGAAGAAATATCATTTTGTTTCTGTAGATTTTCATTTCTTTTACGCCTCATTTCACATCGTTATACTCCAAACAGAAGAAATAATAAAGTATTTATAAAACTTTATCTTGTGACACAGCACTTTTGCACCTGTAGAGAAATTATATATATATATATATATATATATATATATATATATATATATATATATATATATATATATATATATATATATATATATATATATATATATATATATATATATATATATATATATATATATATATATATATATATACACATGGTAAACGAAAGTGAAAGCTCCCACTTTGAAAATGACAAGAGTTGTTATTAAAGCAAACATTCGGAGGCTACAAGTGAGGCTCCGGCATGTTAGTCATGTAAAAAAGGTAAGCACACCCTTTTAAATATTCAGCTTTTCCCCAAAAAACTGTAAATATTCACAAATCATTATCTAATTTCTTTTTATAGTATTTATCTCTGGAATAGAAATCCATTTACTTATTTAAAAATGTATTTCGTTCAACAAAATATTAATATGTTTTAAACTCCTTTAAAACCAAATTTTTACTCCCTGGTCTCGACCCAAGTGTGAAATGTTGACTTTATCTGAGCTTTTATGTATTATATATGTTGTACTCTTATTGTTTTATATTCCAAAAAAAGTAAAAAACAAAACAGTTTTTATCTACGGAAAACAAGTCCAGTTGCTTTGTTTTTCACTTTTTTTTGGAATGACCATGACCTGGATGACAGAATCTTCACCAGCATTGTTTTATATTATATAGTCCTATACAGCATTTTGTCAGCTTTGTTTTTGTATTTATTGTGCTTTATAAATAGAGTGGTGTAAAAAGATTTCCTTTAACATCTTTGACTGAAATAACTTCAGTGATTGAGTTCTTGTAGACATCTCTCCAGTCTCTGACGTTGGTCTGAGAAAGGTTTGCCTCACTCTTCACTTTCGGCTCCGAGACGTTTGCATGTTCAGCCAATTTAAAGTCAACCCCACAGCATCTCATTGAGATCCAGGTCAGGGCTTTGATGCAGCCTAAGACTTAATTAGTCCAGTTCTTAATTCTCAGTCATTTTAAAGTAGCTGTAATACTGACACCTTGTGGCTCAAATCGGTACAACAGGTTTCCGATCACAACAATCTAATATGCCGTTTTTAAACGGTGTTGCTGCTGTTGTTGTGAATTTTTACTTCCATGGGATAGGTATATGATGTTGCGTTCTGTTTTATTTCTTTTCTGCTTCTCTTACTGGCTTCCATGTTAGCAGGCTGCTGCACTTTTGCCAAGATAAAATACCAGGAAGTAAACACAGGCTACACTCTGAAACCAAAGTAGTTCCAGACCGTACCTTTTAGGTTTGAGGTTTGAGAAAAACATGACTAAGACATTGTTGATGGAGAGGAATGATTGTTTATAGGGAGTGTTACTTCCATCCTGGGGGACAAATAAGAAGGATTTAGGTTGATTTTACAGTAAATATCTTACTTATAGCTCATTAAAGGGGTCCAGTTCTGTTTTAGTTTAGTTTTTCTGTTGTTGGTTTTTACAGATAGTCTCACATTTTCCTCAAGTAGCTTCTGATAGATGGAGGAATTTATGCTGGTTGGTGAGCAGGCCTGGTCCTGTTGAAGCAAAGCAACACCAAACCATGATACTTCCACTTCCACCTCCTCTTATTTAAATTTTCTCATATCGATTCCTGGCCCGTTGACCTTTGCCGCATTTCTCCTTTCCTCTCTCTCTTTCTCAACCCAATTTTTTGTCAGCATACTGTCAAATAAAGGCCACCAGTGCCAAAAAAAAAAAAAGCCATTGATCAAAATATGTTAGAACAAACACGGGCTTTCATAGCTTGAGTTGCCGTTAAATCCATCGTTAGCGCACTCCGTCACAAAATGCACATAAAAGATGACGGATGGCGCTTAGAGGTGAAAGAAGAAAACACAAAATGTTCCAGCTTTGTCTCTGAGTAATCAAAGACTCGTAGCAACAAGCAGCGAGCAGGAACAAAAGGTCACCGTGACGCAATATCACCATTAGCAAAGCAAGGTAACGGCTAATATCACGTCTTGTCCACAGAGGGCAGCTGTGGCTTTCCATCTGCATAAACAACTGGAAGCCTGCATGAGATATTCGAGAAAATCTCTTCCAAAAAACTAAACTCCCACTAGGCTGGTTTGACTCTGTTATTGCAGGGTGGGTGTGGTTTGATACCTCACTAAACGCCATCACCGTTTTCCCAGACAATCTGTCTGCAAAATGTTTTCAGGAAGAACAAAAGAAAAGAAAAAAACAGGAGGAGAGAAATGTGCAGAGGAGATATTCCCAGCGCAGCTCCATAAGCACTTTGGAGAGAGAGAGGTTAACGAGATGACTGGGACTGAGGCGTTCTGTGATTTCAGACTCTGACTATTTGTTTTTCTTTTATAGTTTTACCACCATAGTTGTTCATATGTACAAGAGCTGCTTCAAGACAGGCAGAATTAGAAAAAAGAAAAAGAAAAGAAAGAATTGCAGCTCCAAAGGGAATCAAAAACTAACCGAATGACACCATTTAAAATGAGCCGGTCTGTTTATTTTTTATAATTTTTTGTGAGGATTCTTCCTAGGTGGTTCCAGGTTTATTCTTCCACTCAGAACATCTGGACAAAACCAGCGCACAAGGTGTGATGAGCAAATGACAGACCGTGAAAACTATGCAAAACGGATCAGGCTTTTTGTTATAATCCTGCAGGAAACTGTGACGGTTCTAAGAGCCTGTGGAAATTACTGGTTTACGAAGCTCTGCTGGCTCTTGTCCTTTTACTCCTGCT
Organism: Fundulus heteroclitus; assembly: GCF_011125445.2. NCBI lineage: Eukaryota > Metazoa > Chordata > Actinopteri > Cyprinodontiformes > Fundulidae > Fundulus > Fundulus heteroclitus. The sequence goes on along the minus strand of NC_046366.1, from coordinate 28,166,278 downwards.
TATAGCTTTAGATAAACCCACCGTTCCCCCCTCTAACTATCTTTGCAGCGTAATTATCCCAAAGTAAGAACCTGCCATAAACAAAAGGTTTGATGGAGTGCGACTACAGCTGATGGAGATTTTCATTTCAGATTGGTTCAGCTCTCTTTTAGTCTTTGAACTTAAGGAAAACTGTAAAACTGAACACACTGCAAAAACAGAACTAAAAATAAGTAATATTTCCTAAAAATTTGTGGATCTTTCCTTGATTTGAGCAGGTAAATAAGATGATCTGCAAATGGAATAAGACTTTTGCATTTAAAATAGGAACAATTCATCCCCATCGTCTTATTTCAAGTGCAGGATGTCTAGTTATCCTATTTTAGGGGTCAAAATACTCATTCCATTGGCAGATAATATTACTTACCTGCTCAAATCTAGGGCAAAAACACTAATTTTAAGAACATTTTACTTATTTTTTCGATTTTTGCAGTGCAACGCTTCAGTTTTTAGCTCCCTCTTTTCTTGGCGGTTGCAAACAGCTTTTATTTTTCATAGAAATAAATTCTTTATGCTTGGCTGAGTCTCCGTTCTAAGATGGAACAACTGAGCTATTGCCACCATTAACTGTGTTGAGTTTCTGGTTTGTGTTGTTCCCGTAGAAAGTGCTCCTGACTCAAGATTTCTGTGTTTAGTTGCCACCAATGGAGCTTTTGCTGTCTCCAGCTCTAGGAACCCTTTCTTTTACTTTCCCATAGAAAGTACTCCAGTGCTTCTGGGCTGCCCCCCCCCCCCCCCCACCCCCGATTTTACGAAAGTGATTTAAGACTGCGTATGAATTGTGTTAGTGGAACCGTTTGATTACGTTAGCTTTGCAAGAGATAAACTCTTTGAACAATCAGTGAGATAGAAACAGCAAAACACAAGTTTAACAAGTCAGCAGGGAGAATATTATAAACTCCTTGTTTTTACAACAGAGGACAAAAACAAGCAGTGATGCAGAAATAAAGTACACTCATAAGCCCAATTCCCTTTTAATGAAAACGTGTAAGGAATTAAGATAAAGCCTTTTTTTAAATTATTTGTATTTTGTCTGTTTACCAGAATCTCTCCAATAAAATGATGCCCTGCTAAATTTCTCAATTGTTAAAAAACACAATTCAACGTCAGGTTAACTTAAAGCAACATAGGAAGGCTTGGTAAACGGCTTATAGGCGAACGTATAAAAACAGAGGGTGCGACCTGAAATAGATCATGACCAAGTAGTCATTAGTGCCCCTCAGTGACGTAGCGGTGAGGCAGGGCGAGAGAAAATGAAAGAAACACATTTCTCTCTTGCATCACTGCTGGGCTCCACCCAGTAACCACAAATGAACATCCTGGCACCAGCAAGTGTGCTGGGCTGGGACCAGTATGTTCTGGGCACAGCAACTTAAAATTAATGGATCGGATAGTCACTAAAACCCCCAGAATAAGGGAGAAAAAAAGTTGGTTAAAGAAGTGGTGGAGCTGAACAGTATGTGAACGGCAAGAAACTTACAATACAACCAAATTTACTGATAGTTCACCGCTGATAAATAATTCAGCTACACTTTCATGTCAGTAGACAACTAGAATTATGAAAATCAGGGTTGATAAGACAAAAAAAAAAAAACACATCTACAGGCAGTTCAACCTTAACTTTAAGCATTTAGAGCTTGAGAGCCAGCTGGAAAACTAATTCCAACTGGGCTTGTCCATGAGTTACTACATTAGTTATTAGTTACATTATTATTCATCTGTGTTTAGATGAATCTGTCTCCAATAATCACTTTTGTTTCTGCTTCGTTTAGGGAAAAATGTAAACTCGCCTCCACAGGTGAAAGCCTATTAGATTCCTGTTAGTGATCATGATGGAGAGCAGCTGGCAGCTACTCTGTGCCAGCATTTTTTTGTAAGCTGATATTTAACTGACCAATACCCAACAGGATACTCATTTAAGATCTGTAGACGCCTGTATGCTAGTTAGAAGTACGTCACCACTTTGTCAAGATCAAATAGGAGATTCAAAGTGAACCTGAGAGTAAAGAAAATCAGCCAGGACTTGAGCTTTTCGGCTGGACAAACCGGTTTTTCTGGCCACGGTGAAGGAAGTTAAACATTAACATGGAAGAAAAAAAAAACATTAAAATCAACATCTTCAAGCTTGACCAAAAATTGCAGCTGTTCACACAGACAAGCCCCCAAATACCTTCTGGGGAAAAAAATTGTGTGGTCAAATGAGACAGATCAAGCTTTATGGCCACAATGTAAAAAAAAAATAAAAATGTTTGGACGATTGCAGGTGAGGTTTTAAAACCTAAACACACTGCACCAATTATCAAACATGGTGGCAGCATCATGCTGTGGGCTTGTTTTCCTACTAGAGGCACTGGGGACGGAGGAGGTCTACAGCAAAATCCTTTATCTCCAATCAAAAGCTAGGTGGTTAGAAATTGCGCACAAAAGGGTGAATTGCCAGGATGATGAACCTAAACACATAGAGAAGGCTAATTTTAAGATTGAATGGCTTTTCCAAGGCCCTAACCTCAACCCTATTGACAATGTAGGGACTATGGGACAAGAAATCAACTAATTTAAATTAACTTCTCTAATACTGCTAAGAAGTGTTGACAAACATCCATCCAACGTAATACAAGACGCTTGTCTCTGATGTGCACCTTCATGAAGGATTTCCATATAATGTTTGAGGATTTATACACATCTGACCTCCTATGTTAAAATGTTGACTATTTTAGGACAGGAGAAAAGCTACAAATCCCCTCCAACGCTTGGCTTCAAAATCCTTGACTGCAATTATATATATGTACAGGTCAGATTATATTGTATAGCGAAAGAACAAGTCCTGACAGGGTATGCATATTTTTTGGCTGGTTTAGCAACCGGCATGCACACAGTTAGCGTAGCGACATGAAAGCTCTCGCCTCAGGAAGTAGCTCAATTTAAACCGCCACATTTAAAAGTAACGGGGCACAAAAACACTGCCTATGAAATAAAGTCGACGTGAAAAGATTTAAAAAAAAGTTTTACTTTTAGATCGTCTTGATGGAGGAAATTCGGTTTGAGCCGCCGTTAGCTTGGGTGTTTATGGCAGCTAAAACTTTCCATGCTAGCATTTCTTTGTGACGCAAGTATCTTAATTATACGAAGGGATATATGAAGGGATAACTGATAAAAACATATTTCATGTGTAAAATTGATTCATGATTAAGTTGAAATAATTGAATGTGGTAAAAAAAATACATATTTGCTTTTACAGATCAATTCATTAAGGTTTGATATATTTTAGCATCCTCAGCATAGACACGTCATTATTGCTTATATCGACCATTTGGAGCGTGTTTGGAGCAATTCACAAAATGCAGCTATGTCCCTGCTGTGACAGTGTAAAACTGCATTAGATCCCCAACAGAGTTGTTAAAAACACTGATGGGACAGCTACAGAATGGGCTTAGGCTGGTCACAGGTGTCAAGGGTTTTAAAATGATCAGATTTCCTCCATACTATCCATAAAAATATGCCACAGTGACCAGTTTTGCTCTGGCCATGCAGCATATACATTAACATGACCCCCCTCCCTCCCCCAGCACTTTACCTATGCTAACAAGAGAGACAAACATGGCCATTTTAAAACATTTCATATTCATTTATAAAAGACATTCATGTTGTTTAAAGTAAAGCAGAATAGCAAAAAGGTTTTTCCACAAATAAGGACCGAAAAACTAAACAGCAAAGTTATTTTTAGCTTTAAGTAGAAGAGTAATAAAATACAATATTTAGATAACATTATATTGCATTATTAATGCAATAGTATTGTGCTATAATATTATATTAATATATTACATGACAGTACAGATGTTTAGCAACAGAACAACATTTGTTGCTTCTTTCTACAGTTAATAATAATAATAATGTGAGAGTCTCCTGCTGCACCATTAAGGTTAGAAACTCTATATTTCCACGTTTAAAGAGGCCATTATCAAGTTGCAATTTAGAATAAATTCATTTGGAAACCACAATACGATAATTATCTTCATCACGTCGGTGACCTCGCATTAAAAGGAAAGGTGCGAGAGTTGTGGTCTGACTGCACCTCAACATGGATCGCTGTGCCAAGAATAAAACCTGATTTTTATTTTAATAAGAAAACTGAGGGAAGAAAGAAAGAACCGGGCAACAGCTTGACTCGAGCCTCAGGCACACGTGAAACCAGAGCCGTTCTGCGCTTGCTGCAATATTTAACACAGATTTGTGATGCCAAATTCTACGAATACCGAATGCTAATTGTTCCCAGAGATATGCCCTGGCTTCACATTGTGCCTCTTCAGGCCAAAGGGTGCGTTAGGAGCGAGGCTGTGGTCATTACAGCCCAACAGGGAAGCTCGTGTGATCCTTCCACGCTCTGTTTATGTTCTGATCAGCAACACCACGGCCCATTATGCCAGTAAAAAAAAAAGGGTATTTATTTATATAGCTGACTCCAGCAGGATCTCATTGTAATCTTTGCGGACTGTGACAGTGAAAACATCACTTTGGGTTTTGAGCCAGCAGGGAAACTCCTGTTCAGCAGTGTAAACAGAGAAATTACATCCTGTCAGCACAGCAGAGATGAGAGAGAGAGAGAGAGACGGGTTTGCAAATCTTAGATTTTGAGATGAAATCAACACAGGCTCTGATTTCTCTTAATGCAACTGCTAATTGGGCGAGGTTAAAGGGCTTTATTTATATTAACATACGCTCTGACAAGAAAAGCAACATGCAAAGAGTGGTGGGGGGTTTCTCACTCAAAATACAGCAAGATTTAAGAAAATATTACTTGACATGTTGATGGCCTGCACTTGTTTAGAAGGTCACTCCTTTTTAGACTGTTTGAGTTAAACATGTTTCAAAATGTGCTTTCCCAGCTCTGGCTGTAGAAACATTTTTAAAAGGTCAGGTCACGCTCTTGAAAATGTGTGTGTGGTCTCTGAGGTGACAGGGGGTGTTTCATACCAAGTCTCATGCTCGAGATAGAAGACACGCCCCCCATCCCGGACCCAGAAAAATGTTCCAGCAAAACACTAAAGTCAAATCTGCAGGTGGGAAAACTGTTTCCCCCTCCGCTGGTGAAAGACGGACTCCTGTTATAAATCAGAGCCCAATCAAACCAAGAGCATCTGGATTCCACCCTCATCACCTGAAGAAACGAAAACTCACAAGCTGAGGAATAGATGTCAGAAAACAAAATCTTTGGAGACTTTTGTAGTACTTGCATGTAAGGGAGATTATAGCCTCAACAGCCCCAAAAAAAGAAAAAAAAGAAAGAAATGTTCTGGCTTTGTTCGACATCTAGAGTCTGTGAAGTTCACCAATGAGCCGAATCCACTGACTGGCTCTTTAACACAAACAGTGGGAATGGAGTCACAGTTGTGAGCTGTTCTTTTCTTTTGCAGTTTCTCACATAAGCTGCTGTGTTGCTACTCCACTGAGTGAGACGGAGAACAGGCGCAAGGGAAGAGCGCAGCAGTTTACTTATTTAACGTGCAACTCTCAGGTAAAATTAGTTACCTGAGGTGGAAATCTTAAAAACAAATAAAAAACAACAACTTACAAACAAACAAACCAGGAAATGTTTTGAACAACTCTTTAAAAAGGAGTATCAACATCTGGTGCCATTTTAAAAGAACAGTAAATCTTATTTGTGATGACAGCCCAGTTCATCAGCTGCACCTTTTGGGGGGGGGGGGGGGGGCATATTAACAGTATAGAATACGACAAAGTTAATAAAACTGTTCATAAGCGAGCACAGTGAACCCTTTGAGAACCTCCCCGATCCTGGTGCTGGTCATTAACCAATGTAAACAATAAAAAACAAAATATTTTTTTACCAACCGCACCATCAGGACAAGCAATAGGAGCAGAGCTACCAAAAGGATTAGATATAGGTCAGTGATGTGCAAGTTCTTCATAATTTACCACAAAAACATTCTGAAATAAGTTGACAGAAACCCCCCCCCCCCAAAAAAAAATGTTGTTTTCATTAATTTATCATTTGCTAATTAATGAAGCGTAGAAACATCAACAGAGCACGATATCTGCTAATTAGCATACTGAATATCTCCCTGCCTGGACATTTTATTGTAGCTAAATTCTCAGTAAAGTGGCTCTGACTTGACTTTTTGAGCTTGATCTGTCAGACCGTAACATGCAAAAACCCCCCAAAAAACTTTTAGGAGTTTTTAAATGCGGCCACCCTTAAAAAAAAACTACAAGGTTGGGGCTTCTCCCTAATACAATATTGATTCTGTTTAAACTGACCCAAAGTCATCACGCAGATTATTCTGGCTACATTTATCGGCAAGGAAACATAAAAGTGCCCTGAGGTGTGGCTTTGTACATGTAAACATGTAAACCTCGACCTAAGCTTACTTCCTGCGTGCAGAAGGCACCATTAGGCCCAATTAGGACAGAACCAGGAAGAAGAACCAACTCAGAATATCCTATGAGGTTTGATGGTGAAGGGTACAAGTTTTAGTTTATAATAAAGCTTTAAACCAGGAGAGAATGATCAATAACAGCTAACTGTACCCCTGTGTGCAAATACAACGCTCACCAAGCCCTCACCTTTAAGGGGAAACTCTGCAAATCTTGTTTTTCTCTCATAAGGAGGGAAACTCTCGTCCAAAACATTCACAGTTTACAGCTTTGTTTTCTCCTGAACAGATCCATGTTCAGTGACACCACGGACAGCCTGGCTGATTCAAAGGTTGTTTAAATTACGTTTAGAAAGCTATCAGTTTATTGCGCTCATGAAATTTAAAGACAGCTACTGGTTTTGGAAATGCAAATAACTCTCTCTAAAGCTGCCAACAAAATATCACATTTGTATCATAAAAATATTAAAGGTAACAGACAAGCTAAGCATATTAAAAAGAAAACATTGCACTGGGGACCAACCTTGGCGTTCTGCAGGGGGATCTGGTAGCTGGAGGGTTTGTAGTAGAGCCTCTGCGTCGCGTCGGTGTGGATGTCTCCCAGGAACAGCTCCTCCACCAGGTGATCCAGGTTGTGATGCAGGTACTGCTTCTCCAGCCGCAGCAGCTGCAGCTCGTGCATGGTGAAGTTGAGCTCTCTGGAGCAGTCGTAGCCTCCCTCTTCGTGCCACAGCTCGTAGATCCTGTCGGGCTCCCAGGGGCCCTTCGTAGCCCCTCTGCAACTGCGGCCGAGCCTCTGGCTCAGCTCTTCGGCCTTGGCGGCTGTGTGAGACACTGTCTGGACCTGGTGGAGGTGGTACTCTGCCTCCGTGCCGCCCCGGACTATCCAGGAGGTCTGGCGCAGGCGCAGCCGACCATGGATGATCAACGTGTAGGAGGGTTTGGTGCAGTGGTTGTCCTCGTAGTAGAACTGGTGGGCCTGGAAGGTGTTGTTGGGGTAAAACCTGTAGGAGCGAGTTAGAAACTCTGGACCGGGTCTCACCTCACAGCTGCAACAAAGAGTAAAGAGGAACTCCGATAAACCTGGTAAAACTCATCTTCGTGTCAACCAGAAGCACAACTGATGATCGGTTTATTTTATTCTGCCTTGTTCAAGTCTAACTCTTGGACTGAATGTATTTTAACGCAGATGCATTCAAATAGTCACCAGAGTAAAGAAATGTCTATTATATGTGAATTATGTGCGCCGTTTGGAAGTAATTTCGATAAAACTTGCTGTATAAGCGAAAGAGCCCGAACATTTCTCAATCGGGCTGCTCCGGAATGTGACGTCACAAACAGAACGAGTACCGTGCATCCAGCTGCTAACACTACGACTTTTGCTCCCGATTTATTCAATTTAATTAATAACTCTTACTCTACGTACAAAAAAATTATAAAAAAAAAATGTCTGATACATCTACAAACTCCACCTCAAGCATCGGCGACTCCGATACCGAATATATATACGAAGAAACGGAGTTTGAACAAGGTGAACCTGAGACTATAGCTAACGCTGCCCAACACATAGAGCTCATGCTCCATTGTAAGTAACCCTCATAACCTCGCTTGTGAAGTGTGAATTGCATAAAACACTTTCGTCTCTGCCGGCAATCCAGTCCATTCGTGTTTCTTTTACGAATTTATCCCATTTCTTTCGGACCTTTTGATCCCTCGGCCAACTATGTAGTGCTACTTTCTGGCCTGCACTAGACCGCGGTGAAGTTGGTTTGACATTGGACATTCAAGCTCCTCAGAGTCAGCGGAGCACTCTTGAGAAACAAAAATCAAATCAGATTTGTTGACGGTCCCACCGCGTATGAGAGAAGGGAGCAGCTGAGAGACGCTGGCTGAAATCGGAGTCCTTCAACCGGATCAACCGTGAGCTAGATCCCGCTGACTCCGTGGAGCTTGAATTTCCAATGTCAAGCCAACTTCACCGCTGTCTGCACTACAGCCAACAACTACGCACCTAGAAGGAATTTTATTGTGGACTTAGTTCGCCGATTTTTTTTTAAAAGCGCTTGCTCAAAGTAGACGTGGATCAGCAGATTTGGTGTGTGAAAGAAGATACTGGAAAACATCCATATATATCCTTGTACAATGTAAACAATGTGTGTTTGTATGCAAGTTCGCTTTGCGCATTCTCGGTGTTCTTGAACTGCGTCACACGTCGGAAATGGCCGATCGTAAACGGAGGCAGCACTCAAACGCGAAATACCATAATAGATGTAAAAAATGCGTGATATTTGATTTTTAAACTTAATTTGATAAATGAATATTCAAAATTTACCTTGTTCTGGAAGTTATTCAACGGTTTTCAGGATTTTTTTTTCAGTCCAAGAGTTAGACTTTAAATTGCATAAAATGTATTACTGTAGTAAATACATCACTGTGAGGTGCTGAGTAATGCTGCTGAGGTTGTCCTTAAACATACATAAACATACAATGCAGACATGCTAACAAGGTTACAAACAGGTTAAAATAGGTTAGAAAGACAGTTCAGGTTTGCTGTTTCTTTAAAATGTAAACAAGGCTTATCAAGGGATTTTGCTTAATAAGATTCCTTGGACTGACCCCCTTTTACAAAATAGGTTATACCCAATTTGATAAACATCCTGGAAATGCAATCCTAGTGGTGATTGCTTACTTTATGTCTAGCATTTGGCAGACAATCTGTGACAAAACCAAAAATCAAGGCCATCAACAACATTTTCATTCAGCGCGCAGACTAAAACCTTTCTGCAAAAGTACCGCTACAGCGGTAAAACAAGCTAACCTGGTGGAGACCCAGTGGCCCTCCACGTTGGGAGGCATCTGGGCGGTGATTCGGGCGCCGTTGTGGAGGTGCTTCAGCATGTGGTTACACAGGGAGTCTTTGGAGGACAGACCGAAGGTTTTCCTCAAGGAGCGGTGACTGGAGTAAGGCAGAGTTGAGCCTTCAACCCAAACTGAGGGGGGGAAAAAAACAAATAGTACCGATAATTGCATTTAGAGGATCATCTTAGGGGTCATTAAATGTTCACACTCTACTAAATTAAGCACAACTACTTTCAATGGGACTCATAAATTAGTAAATTAGAGTGAGATTAAACAAGGAAAGAAGAAAACCATTGGTTTACAGCAGGGGTGTCAAACTCATTTTGGTTGAGGGGCCGCATACAGCTTAATCTGATCTCAAGAGGGCCACATGAGTAAACTCATTGCAAGATTAAATAGAACTAATAAATGGGGACTTGTTCTTGATTTTTATATTAAATTAATTTCACTTTTACACAATATATTATGAATAACCTCAGCATTTTTAAGAAAAGTATGTGCAATTTCAACAATACTTTTACTCAGTTAAACATTTACTTGTGCATTATGCATAAGAACTGATCACAGTGATTGTACAATGTTGAAAAACATTTATTCACATTTATTAGAACTTAAAAACACTGTCCTGCATGACAAAATACATCAAACAGATAAAAATTATGAAATGATTTCAATTTTTCCACACCTGAAGCTTAATCTGCTAATTAAAACACAGCGCCCCTCGTGGACAATATAGGAACTGCATATTTTCAATTAAACGAAGTACATGTTTTTTTCAATAACTGTTTTATCATTCTCTTCCTTTTTTTTTTTTAATAATGATAATGCATTTAGCCACAGGGCCGGACTAAATTGTTCGGCGGGCCGGATCCGGCCCGCATGTTTGACACCCCTGGTTTACAGCTTTAAACCTCTTTGTGTGAGTAGTTTGATCCTTTTAACTCATGTTGACAGCAGGCCTGTGACGCCTCTTCTGAATGGAAAATGTGTCCCATCGTGTGATAATTTGCGGCACGAATAAACAATTTAACCAAGTAAGAATGGTAAAGGTGTGACATTGGGATACAGCGAGAGAGAAAAAAAAAAAAAAAAACACCCCCGTCTGATTCCTGCCGGCCTGCTCTCCATCCAACCAAATGGAAAACAATAACTTCAGCGCTGGAATGAGCTCGGAGAGATAAAATGTCGGAAATGAAAGCATTTTTCAAAGCCCGCAGACAAAGACTGGCCCTGAGGCTCACATTCCACTGAGGTTTTATTCCATGTAATACCCCCATATAATAAAAATCTACCTTGAAATACGAAGACTTGGCCTTAAATTCTTTCTATCAGACTTGACTCGCCTGGAAATAGCATCCGAATATCTGGAATGCCGGCGCGGGTTGTTCTGGTGCTTTTAACTTGAGACCAAAGAGACAAAGAGGGACTAAAAGGACCATCTGATTAAAAGAAGCCAGAAGTCCAGTGAAAACCAAAGCTGCCACCAGCTGTCTGACACCAGGGCTCGCCCCGGCTTGGTCCGTATAAATCAACACATCACGGTGTGGAGACTCGGCTGGCCGCAACAGCTACACTGCTTTGGCTGAGTCACAACGTTCGGGGAGCTGGATTGTTTATTCGTTTTCAACTGGAAACCATTTCATGCAGGTGAGACCAAAAACATTAATATGCTGAATTAAACTTGGAAGTTTTTGAAATGCAGAGAGACCCTATTCTATAGGATGAGTGGTACAAAACATACAGCATATCCAGAAAGTATTCATGTCGTCTCACTTCTGCATTTCTGTAGTTATAGGACAGCGGTTCCCAAACGATTTTTAGCCATGCACCCCTTCTATGTCCCAACTGGGTTCACACACCCACAATCCCCCACACCTTCAAAAAAAAAAAAAAAAAAAAAAAAAAAACACCCCAAAAAGCAACAAATTGTTTTATAGCCACATTAAAGGCAGCGTGTTTAATCATGCTCAAATAACCAGAACACATAATAAAACAATGTGTTATTATTATTATTATTATTATGATTATTATTATTATTGTCAGCAAGAATGAATGAACTGTAGAAGAAGATTTCCTCTAAATAAATAACATTTTCATGTGAATACATTTTTATTTATTAAAATCACAGTTTTTGATTTAAATCTTTTTTTTTTTTTTTACAAAGAAAATGTTTATTTACTTTATTGTGTGTGTGTGTGTGTGTGTGTGTGGGGGGGGGGGGGAACACTGTAATTGTGTCCCCCTGATTCCCCTATAGATGTTCCTACAACTCGGTTGGTGTTCAGTTGCTTGGACACGACTTGGCAAGGTCCAAACTTTCACCACACAGGTTCTCACAGCTGACAACACAAAAAAGCTGTCTGTAGAGCTCAGAGACGAAGCACAAATCTGGGGAAGGGTGAAAAGGTTTTGGCAGCTTTGAAAGTCCCCAACAGCTCTGTGGTCTTGGTTATTTGGAAACTCTTCCAAAAAACGTAAAAAAACAAAACAACTGGACTTGTTTTCCGTAGTTGAAGACGTTTCGCTTCCTCTCCAGGAAGCTTTCTCAATTCAAAAAGTCTGGAGTAATGTGGAGCATCAAGCTTTATACTACTGTCCAAACAAAGGCCTTGTAATGACTTAGGCAATGTGCAAATTCTTTTTTTTTTTTTTTTTTTTTTTTTTTTTGCAATGTGCAAATTCAACCGAAACAGGTCCACCCCTTAGTAATGGGCAGTCGTTAAAGCCTTTAAAAAATAAAGCCATTATTTGGAAACTGAATAAGTTTTTACCCAACAAGACCCTCTTTTGATCTGGCCACCTGAACAAACTGAGTAATCAGTGAAGACGCACATTGGAAGGTTTTCAAACCTGAACAACTTCTTTAAGGTCAGCATCTCAACCGGATTAACGCTCAGACTTTGACTAGGCCACACCAAAACCTTCTGTTTGTTTTTTTTTAGTCATTCACACGTGGGCTTGCTGTTGTGCGTCGGCTCATTTTCCTGCTGCATAACTCAAGTGCTCTTGTGCCTACGGTCAGGAACCGATGTAACACGACGCCAATATTCTCACAACCCAAAAAGAACTCTTTATACGTCTTTTTCATACAACCTACAGCCTCAACTATGTGGACGTAGAATAAGGACAATCATGCTGCTGGTCTGTCTGTTTAGCACTTAGATATGGGGCGTTCCTAATAATAATAATAATAATAATAATAATAATAATAATAATAATAATAATAATAATAATAATTAATAATAATAACAACAATAATAATAGTTATAATACTGCTTTTGCTTTCTAATGAAGTTAAAAAAAACAACAAAACAACTGGACTTTTTTCCAAAGTTTGAAGATGTTTAGCTTTCCTACCCAGAAATCTTTCTCAATTCAAATCATTTATATTATTGCCCAAAAAGGCCTTGTTATGGCTTAGATAACATGCAAATTAAACTGAAACTGGTCCGCCCCTTAGCAATGGGGAGTCGCTTTCACCACAATACTGCTTTTGCTTTCTGCTGACTCGGCGATTTTCTTTACACAGTCTGTCTGATCTGAGCATCACATTGTTCACTTTCTGGCAGATGACAGAGATGTTTGGTCTCTTTTATTTGCTTACACTGATGCCAGACAGACCTGATCCAAATTCAGCAGCTTTCATCCACATCCTGTAAGAATCTCAACTTCACACTGAGACGGTGAACATTACTTTGAGCAGTTTTTAAAATCACAATTACACATCTTTTTACCTTAGAGCCAAAATCGAACCGACTGCAAAATGAAAAACAGACCGGCGGGGGAAAACGAATGAAAAAATGATTATAAGGAGCCCAAGTGTACCCCGTCGAAGTCTCATACATCTTCCTTTCACACATTAAACAGGTGAACAAGCGGAGCTCCATCGATATTCTTTTTTTTCTAACTTCTTCCTTCATTAAAGGCAATAATCATAACAACTGAGACGTTCTCTGCTGCTGCTTTCCCAAGCTACCTCAAATCAAAGTGACCACAAAACTCCCAGAGCCCTAAAAACCACAGCGAACATTTCCAGTTGGCCTGATCCCACCGGTGAGGTAAGAGCACTGGGAGCGCTGACAACAGCGGAGACGGCACATCATTTATAGGAAGAGAAAGGTCCAGAGCGCCGCAGCCGGAAACCGCACAAAAGGGCTTTTGTTTGTTTTATCTCAGAGTTTGAGGAGCAGAGACGAAAAAAGGGCCAACGTTAAAACAGTTGCTCGTTTGAGGACTGTTTGACTGTTTTAGAGCAACATGGACGCGGATCCAAAAGGTCAGTCGGTGTGACAGGAAGCCTGAACAACACAGGGAAGTATCACCATGTTTGAGAGTTTAGGCGCCGCAGACATGCAGGAAGACACGGTTCGGGAAAAATCTGCAATGCCTGGATAATAAAAAAAAAGAAGAAAATGATGTATGGAAAATAAAAATTTTACATCAAGACTTTATTCCATGAGCTAGATCCATCCATCTGCCCATTAATTGATCTGTCCGTTTCCAAATCAACCATCTTTAGTCCATCCGTCCGTGCTTATTCATCCATTTTTCCATGGATTTGACTATTTCCATCTGTTTTTCAACACATCAATCTATCCATCCATCCATCCATCCATCCACCGTTCTGTCTCTGCATTCATCAGTCATCCATCGGTCTGACAAACCCTCCACACATCCATCCAATCGTCCATGTCTGCACTGGATGTAGGAGGTTCCACAGCAGAGATATCTGCCATGAGCTCATAATGAACGTCTGTATCTGTACGATTTAGGGATGTACAACACCCGAGTGTGAAAAAGACTAAAGAAAGGAACAGATTGGCTTAAAATTTAAAGATAATTTCCATCATTACCACATTAGTGTTGATAGCATTCTGAGTTAAGATTCTCCTTGCGTGTTTGCACCGAAACAGACCGCTGACGAGCATCGCTGCTCCGCATTTGTTCCCAGAAGCCCACTCTTGACTGCTTTTATCGGATTTGGCAGGTGGCGCTCCGCTCAGACTGAAATTCAGTTAGTGTAGAAGAAAATAAAATTTCCTAAATAAGCTTCATTTAGGCTCGGATGTTTAAACGCTTATCCAGTATTTTCAGATCCAACAGGTTCCTCTAAACGTGCAGAAATCAGCCGCTAATTGAGCTTTTAATTGGCTAACTAACTTGTGACCTTATTCAGCTACTTTATTTAAAACAACTGAAAGCAATAACGTGTCATAAATGGTCTGAAAGAATAATTTTTAACTGCAAAACACACTAATAAAGGATAGTTGTGATTACAGCTATCTTTTCAAACATGAAGCCCTTTTTTTATTATTTTAAGGATATTTTTAATGTGCAATTTTTATACTTCCTGTTCACACTAAATGCAACACCTAAAACTGATGAAATAGTTAAGTTAACTTAACTTTAGAGGTTCATAAAGATGTGACAGAACAGATTCAGTCGGCTGTTTCTGTTTTTTTTCTTTTTAAAAAAAAACACTTGGCATGTCAGTTTTGAGGTTTTTCTCCCCCAGTAAATTTCCAGCGCACTGCAATCCACACCGACAGAGCACATTCACTGCCTCTATGAGAACCTGCTATAACACACCACTTAATTTAGACCTCAAGACACTTAAAGACACTTTAGAATAAGCGGAGCGCCGAAGCGTCCTTTTTATCTGCACCAGCTCTTTAAGCCTGCTGCCAAAATATTGCTTTGTACTGTCATCTGCAGCAGATGGAGCGGGTCAACGGCGGGCCCATAATCCGGCGCTGCTCAGACACGGGTTTTTATCAGGGACGGATGTTTAAAGTGGCTCTTAACCCTCCCGGAGCTTTCATCTGCAGAGCAGCCTCGGGGAGGGCTCGTCTCGCCCTCTAACCTTCAAACAGGAGTCACTAAAGGAGTCGTTATTATGGAAGCCTTGTTGATTAACAGGTGCAGGAATCAATTAACTACAATACAATCTAAAAGGTAATTTACCCCCCCGTAGTTACAGACAAAAGTGAGATTACACACAGAGTGATACATTTCAAGTGATTAACGTTGTTAAATGTGATGATTGTTGGACTAAAACCCATGAAAACACAAAATTACATTTCCTAGAAAATTTGAACCAACTAAAGGGATTTGAAAACAGAAACGTCAGCTTGGTGAAAAGGTGTGTCAATGTAGTGTAGCCTGTATGGAATTAATCCTTAATTGGGCCTCCTTTTGCTTGAATTACTGCACCAATAGCGTGGAGCCTGTCGCTCTGTTGAAGCGTTAAAAAAAAACGCCCAGGTTGCTTTAAGAGCATCTTTATTATTAGACCTGCTGTCTCTCAACATTCAATATGTTCTCCAATTGGATGACTGAAATATGGATTCTTTGCCCAAACGATAGCTGAAGGACATTGAACTTGGTGGGATATGAAGCAGGGCTGGAGCTTACAAACTAATTTTCAGCTTTTATTATGTAACCTTCCTGTTAGATGAACATTTCACCACCATCCGTGTTCAATCAGGGCGTCAAAATGCTGGTGGCATCTGCACAATAAAAGCTCACATCTGATCAATGAACTGAGCCCTACTCCTAATTTACTATAAGATATTGCTGTTTGTGCATCTCAATCCGCCACCTTTTACCTTCCACTAAATTTTCCATTACCATGCTTAGCACACAGCTTCATCAGCGATTACCTTTTGTTGCTCAGCAGACTTGTGCAGGTTGTCAACTCTGGTCTGCTGAACATTTGTCAACTCAGCAGTCTTCCTCGCATATGCATACCACTCTATGCATAATGAACAACTACAACGTGCAAGCAAGTTTTAAATTGAACCACCTAACTAAATATAACTTATATTGGTTGGTGCTCTATAAAGCTTCAAGAATTAGTTAGCAGGTGCGATGGTATGAAAGGAGGGAACTCAAGCACCGCTTTTTTTTTCAACAGCAAAAACAATAATATAAAGTTATCTCACCTAGAAAAGCAACAAGAACCACTGCAGGAATCAGCTCCATTTCGCTCTTCTGCAAACTGAACGAGCTTCCCTGCGACTCCCGCTGAAGAGCGTCGCTCTTGTTTCCTCTTTAGTTATTGCCGCAGAAATCCCGGCTTAATCCAGAGTTGGGGGCAAAAACTCCCGCAAAATCCGAGCATCATGGTAGAAAACGGGCCTCCGATTCTGCAAGAAATAAAAGCATCCGAGGTTCGCAGGGGAGAAAAAAAAACGCGCACATGGATGTAAAAGAGGAGTCCGAACGCTTCAGCGCTGTGGCTTTCAATAGAGGCAGCTGGGCTCCTTTTTACGCGTCCTTCACGCGTCCTGCGCCCCGGTAGGAGTGTTTAAAGAGTGAGTTCAGACACCCGAGTCATCGCCCCGCCCAAGGAGACTTTTATTGGGCGTGGAGGCTGTGTTTAAGGGTCCCATTTGAGGTCCAGACTGTGTCAGTGAAACAGTCTAGATAGGTTATTAAATACATGCACAATATTTGATGTTCCCAACAAGGTCTGTCTGATTCAGTGGGGCCAAATTTCAATAAAGATATTCAATGATTTTTTTAAAAGGGCAGATTAGAACTGGAATCAAATAATCCCCCCACATATACACGTTAATTCATTAATTAGTGGAATTAATAATCATACCGTGACACTTTTTCAGATCCTATATATTGTGATACAAATGCAAAGCCAAGGCAAGAAGCAATCTATAATAATATATAATAGTGAGAAGATTTAAAGTAAGCAACATAAGGTAAAATATTGTCCTGAAGGAAAGAAAAATAAATAATATCACTGGCTTCACGTTTCCAGACCCGTATGTACCTTTTACATACAAGGTACACACAATGTCATTACACATTATTATGTATAATGACAAATAAAGCTCATTATCCTTAAGTTACAGTCACCAGACACATATAGGGACCAAGTGTCAATACTAAGGTAAAGCTTGTCCTCTATGGACGGCATGCTTCAGTAGGTTATTTTCTGTGCTGTTCGCATCACCCTCTGCAGATGAGCAGCTCACACACCAGTTGATGATGGAGGAGAATCATCGCTACAACTTCTACCACGATGAAGAGAGGGCAGTGGGTGTGAAGTCCACAACCATCTGCTTTGTTTTCTTCACGTTCTTGCCCCAGTCCACCAGATCCTCTACCTCCTGCCTGCATGACGGCTCCTCGTCATGGGAAATCGAGCTCTGCCATGCCATCTGCAAACTTCACAATGAAGCTGTGAACATAGTGTAGCGCAGGGGGCTGAGTACACGGCCCTGAGGATGACCTTTGTTGATGAGGGAGGAGGACATTCTGTGGATCCTCACTGACTGGGGCCTGTGTGTCAGGTTCATTAACCAGTCGTAGAGGGATGGTGGTGGTAAAAGCCATATCAATCTGCCGACTATATTCTGCAGGTCAGTCGTTTTGAATGCTGAACTGAAGTGAAGGAGGAGCAGCCTGATACATCTGATCTCCAGGTGAGTGAGAGCAGAGGGGATGATGGATGAAAGAGCGTCTTCCTTTCCTTCCTGTCTGCAAACTGGCCTGGATTAATTGCTAAGCATTCAAAACATTTCATAACATTTGGTAATTTATTAAGTTGGCCAGAATTGATACTGAGCGCTTGAACCTCCAACTGCATACATGACCATCAAAATAACACATTTCCAGTGGTACAGATAATTAATTAGGCGCTAACTTTTCGTTCTGTGCGTTATTGTTCAGGCTAAGTTCAGAAACTGTCCGCGGACCGCTTGGTGTCCACTGTATTGGCTTTTAATGCCTGTAAAATAACGATGTTCACAACAAGAAATTAATCTGCGGTTTACGTCACTGTCCTGGTTCTCAATATCTATCTATCTATCTATCTATCTATCTATCTATCTATCTATCTATCTATCTATCTATCTATCTATCTATCTATCTATCTATCTATCTATCTATCTATCTATCTATCTATGTGTGTGTGTGTAAATTGCGTAACCTTCAAACCTACTTCTTTTCTAAATTATTTATTTTAACATTTATTTTTTTGAGAAAGGAGAATGATTAATAAACTTATCTTGTACACCAGGAGCAATACAATTTAAACTGTCTATAAGGTAAGTGTAAAGACTAAAAGTGCTATACATTAAAGTGATACAGACTTGGGCTGGACGATAATTCAATAATAATAGATATTGATCAATAGACGTGTGGTAGGACAGAAAAGGGGTCAATAAAAACTTCCTTCCTTTTGCATTTTAGCCATGCAGGTTAATGCTAGAGTCATCATACCCTCCCAACCAATCACAAACACAGATCCACAAATGCTATGTCACCAAGCTCCGCCCCTTCAAAGACTTATTTTTATTTAAAACTTGCAGTTATGGTAAAAAAGTTGGTTACATAAAAGGTTGCGTTTGAATGCAGTGTCAGTGTGTTCTTTGTTTAAAAATAGGTCATCAAGCAAGAACATAAGATGGTCAGGGCTACACTTAAAATATGTTTTTTTTTTATAATTATCAATATAGATCAATATTATTTCTTCTTAATCAATACACATTTTTTCTATATCATCCAGCCCTAATATAGATAGTATTAAAAGTCAAAGGGAAACAAAATCACTGACAATATAAGAAGTGATGAAACAAATTTTTTACAGGTTTTTAATCTTCAAATGTTGTTGTTTAAAAGTGGACCAGCAGAATCCCAAATAAAACGTAAAAATTAAAAATATTTGCTTAAATTTCCGTCTGAACCACTCCATGCGGGTATCAGTCATGATGGAGGCCACATTTTTCTTCTTTGTGGCCCTCAGATTAAACACCTTCTTACTGTAACTTCTCCGCCTGGAGCCAGAAGAGGCTTCACAGTGTTTTTCCTCCTCAACATCTGCTGAGTCTATTTTTGATGGAGACCCTTGAGTTTGAAGCTGTCTTTTGAACTTGAGCTCCTTTTCCTATTTGTCTCTGGCCTTTTGACCCTCGGGCGGCTCTTCGGTTCCTCGGTCAAACTGTTAAAATTAATCGCATCTGGCACTCAGACCATTGTTTTCCATTTCAAAACGTTTTTTTTAGTTTATATTACGGCACCTCATGATGTTTCTTCAAGGGTGGCTTCGTACTGGATGAAGGTCTCTGCAGGGTCTTGGTGAGATCTTCTGGGGTACATTAAGACCAGGGGGCCCCTATAATGTGTGGTATATTTTGATATGCTGCAGAGATGTCTTTGTGGTTTCTTCGTGTTGATGAGGATAGTAGGAAGAGGTAAACCTTATTGTTTAATCCTAAACCCATTAAAGTGGTTTTCTAAATTTGCTGTAATCCATTTCCTAGCGGGGCGTTTAGGTTGTGGAGAGCTAAGCGTGCCTTTAGTTGGGTGTGAAACTGTCTTTAATACCCATGAAATTGATCAGGTGCCTAAAGCAAATATAATCAAACCCAATTTAATTAAAACTACCCATACCAGGAGCAAATCCTACGTTTTTTAGAGGACAGGAAAGTCTTTGCCACCGACCTCTGTAATTTATTTATATACATGAAAAATAATGACACATTATGCCTGTTGAAGCATTTTTGAGTTGATTTGTTCATCTCTACTGGACTATAATCTTACTGAAAGACCCAATGATCGTTTTCAGTTTTGTGTCAGCTTCCACCAGATTCTCCTTCAAGATGTCCAGCTGTTTCAACAAAGTTGTGGGACCGGACCTGCGGAGGAGAAACAGGCCCACAGCATCACAGATCTGTACCTATAATTAGTACCTAACGGTGGACATGAGGGGCTTTTCCACACATTCAAGTGTGTCACACCAGACTCACCTGGAGCGTTTGTTACTGTGAAGTTCAGTCTTAGTGTCTTCTGACCAAAACACATAGTCCAGCAAAGCCCAGCAGTTAGTTTTTCCTTAGCCAACAACAGTTTTCATATAGATCACATCTAAACCTTTATTCATTAACTTCAGGCTCAAGGCGTTCACTGAAGTCCTTGTGTTAAACAGTGCATCACTGCAGAGGAAATCTGCCTGGATTCACCAATTGGGAGTAGAATAAGAGTTGGGAGTGGAATTATATAAAGAAAATGATGTATGGACATCATTTGGAATTATATATATATATATATATATATATATATATATATATATATATGTTTATATATATATATATATATATATATATATATATATATATATATATATATATATATATATATATATATATATATATATATATATACAGGGGTTGGACAATGAAACTGAAACACCTGTCATTTTAGTGTGGGAGGTTTCATGGCTAAATTGGACCAGCTTGGTGGCCAATCTTCATTAATTGCACATTGAACCAATAAGAGCAGAGTGTGAAGGTCCAATTAGCAGGGTAAGAGCACAGTTTTGCTCAATATATTGCAATGCACACAACATTATGGGTGACATACCAGAGTTCAAAAGAGGACAAATTGTTAGTGCACGTCTTGCTGGCGCATCTGTGACCAATTTTGGCCACAAAAGGAGGCCCTACACCATACTAATAAATTATTGTGGTCTAAAACCAGGTGTTTCAGTTTCATTGTCCAACCCCTGTATATTTTAGCCATTTAAAATGCTCTGTAACATTATTTGCAATAATTGTTCCATTTGTTCACCAAAGTGCTCAAAATGAAATAGGCAAATAAAACCTTATGAAATAATTATCTACTTGAACAGATAAGATATAAATATTCAAAGTCACAATGTAATTCTGAAATAACTGAACCCTTACAAATGTATCACCTCATAATTATGAAATATTTGTCATTCTTTTTTTAAAATGATAATATAAAAATCTATTTCGCATAATTTTATTATTATTGAGGCATTATTATTTAATTCCAGCAGTTTTTATTTCAAAATGTAATTTTTGATGGCCTTTTTATTTCATAATGCCACTTATCCACAGAATCACTTTGCCTGCTTATTAGCGTCAGTGGGTTGGACCTGCTCCCTATTGGCTGATCCTTAAACAGTGATTAGTTTTTCCTGGCAGCTCCATAAACAGCTCACTATAGAAAGTGTTCTGGGTTGCATCCTTCGAAGGCCGTATTTGTAGACCGCTGATGTTCCAGTGGGCGATGAAGGTGAGAACGGCTTTCTACCGGCACATTGCTTTCAGACTCCTGCTGGCTTTCCGCAGTGAGAATTACACAGGTATCAGACGTCACATTTGGCTGAATAATGCATGAGAATAAAATTAAAACAGCATTAAAAAAGATTGTGAGCCATATTGAATACACAAAGGGAAAAATAATAACCGTGTACAGTCAGGGGTAGGACTCGAGAGCACCAAGAGTTTTCCTGGTGGCCCGGGCCTGCTCAGTGATTGCAAAGGTTAGGATTGCTCTTGACAACAAAAACAATCCAAGCTAATCATGCGCCGGCTCGCTCTGGTATCTGCCAGACTGAAACTGTGACGTAGCGATTGTGCCATTGACTTATATAGAATCCCACAGATTGCTTTCATTCTCTGAGGAGGCTGACGCTGTCTCTGTCACAGCAGCGCTGATGGCAGCAAATTTTCAGACTCCTGCTTCACTGATTTATTCATTTTCAATTAAGGAACTTTTTTTTTTACTGTGTTATTAGCAACTTCACCGTGAAAGCAGTTCTCCAGTTACTTGAGGGAGCCATGATGGCCTTTCCCCTTCTGCAGTCTCACAGACAGCTGCTGCACCTCGTCCTGGCAGCAAACCCTGCTATGAAGCTTCAAACCCGCTACAGTCAGAGCAGTTTGGATAGTTAGAAAATTATGTGGGCCCGAAACCAATTTATAAGCTGATCTCTTCCTTACCCGGCTCACAAACACTGGGTCCTTCAAAGGATGCAGCTCTGAACTGGGCCCTTTAGGCCCAACTTGAAGCTCTGTGTTGGATTGCTTTGGTCTGGGTAAAGAAGCAGCCAATCCTACTGCTCGCCACGCCCTGTTGCTCTTAATTGTCAGGCGAAATGATTCTGCTTAAAAGTGGCAGTATGAAATAAAAGAGGACTTTAAAAAAAAGACATTTTGATACAAAAACTCATGGAATTAAATACAAATACCTCAACAATAATGCTATATTGTTGCATTTTTTATTATTATACGCATTTTTTTAAGAAGAATGAAAAATAGTTCATAAACATAATGAGATGATAATTTTTTATAAGCATTCAGTTATAAAAGAAAGAGAGAGGTTGTATTTTTCTAAAGTTTCCAGTGTGTGATTGTGTCACTGCAAATCCCAAATATTTACCTTTAACCACTGACCATTGTCAGCACAATGGTTTACAGTTATTCAGTACATTTATCGTTATTCTGGTAAGCGTGTTTCTCACTGACAAACAAAATCCCACAGCGCATTTGTATAAACTATATATAGAGCTTTTGTTCTGACTTATGTCCAAAACACCCAAGTTCAGAGATGAGTTATGAGATCCCAGAGACATTTGTCCTCCTAAGCCAACATATCCACTATATTTTCAGTTTAATTTTACTCAAATGTACCGCGATCCTGCAAGTCCTCCCCACCAGAGCCGGAACTGCTATTAAGCGGAGCAAGCGGCTGATTATGGTCCCCCGGCCACTAGGGGGCCCCCAAGACTGATGCACCGTAAACGGACTCGCTGTAGCTCCAATGCCTGACAAACACCTTAGAGACTACGTTAATCATGTACAATTTGGCTCAATCAACAGCTACTGAAACATGCATGTAAATTGATTGACAGGTACTCTTAGAGATTATGATGCAATGATGTTTTTTAACTAATCGTTACCTTTATTTATTAAAGAGAACACACATTCGAAAAGGGAAGTGATTTTGCTGCAGTGAGGTTTTTATTGTTTATTTATTCAAACAAGCGTCTGACATGAGCTTCCTCCAGAGAGTAAACATGTTCAGCCTTAGAGACAGGGCGAGGGGCTCCATCATCCAGAGGGGGCTCAAAGTAGAGCTGCTGCTTCTCCGCATCAAAAGGATACAGTTCAGGTGGTTTGGACATCTGATCAGGATGCCCCCTGGACGCCTCTCTTTGAGGGTTTTCCAGGTGCATCCCACTGGGAGGAGAGCCAACCAAGGGAGACCCTTAACCTGCTGGAGGGACTAGATATCCCTTCTGGCCTGTAACCCTCTCGGGTCCCCCAAAATGAGCTGGAGGATGTCCATGAGAAGAGGGATAATCTGGGTTTCTTTCCTGGACCTGTTTCCTTGTGGCCCAATCTCGGATTAATGGAAGACAATGGAAGGATTTTATTTATTTCGTTTTTGAATATATTTCTCATTTCATAAGAAGTTTTTTTTATTTTCTTTCTCTGAATGGTTTTATTTATTTCATTGCCTTTTTCTCTGTAAATACTTGTTCATTTTGTTAAAATTAAAAAAAGAGGATTTTTTTGTTTATTTATTTTGTAACTTTGTATTCATTTGTTTAGAATTTCTTTGTTGTTGTTGTTGTTGTTGCTGCAGTTTTTACCTTATTCACACTGTTAAGCTTTCAATGGGAGTCCTATTTATTACTAGTGAGAATAGTTAGTTAGTTTGAAGTTTTGAGGTTTCTTTTTAGCATTTAAGTTGTTTGTCTTGTTACTTGTTAATTCTTTAGATTAAATGTGAAAAACATACGTTAATCTATGATTGCATTCCTTTTGTTCTGTGAGATGGCTGCTGTATGTGTTGTTATAAACGTCCACAAGTATTGTGAGGTGCTGTCTCATTAAACACAAAGGAGGCACTTTTAGCAGCTTTGCAGCACATACTGTGACATGATTGTTTAAAAAAACATAACAGAGAAAAGTGAACAGCTTGAAAAATATGACCCAAAAAGAATGTGAAGATATCTAACCAGCTATATTAAAATATTCTGCACTCCAAAAGACTTCATGTACACAGCTAAATGTTTTTAATGGCTAAAAAGTGGATTTTGCACAATATGTCTCCCTTATGCCAACAACTGAATTGAATTGAATTGAATTGAATTGGTAAATTGATTGTACTTATGTAGATCCTTTCTAGCCAACCAGGCTACTCAAAAGTGCTTTACAAACACAATCTGTGCCCTCATTTATTCATCCATACATGCATTCAGCATTCAGCTGCTCAATTAGCAGTTAACTATGATACACCACAGTCATAGAGGTCAAATGTTATGCAAAGGTTTATAATTGCTTACAGCATTTGGTTTCAAGTATATTTAACATCCTACTTATGGTAATGTAGAACCCCCAAAACATTATGTTTGGGGTCCCCGAATGTCCAGATCCAACCCCGCTCCCAACAAAGGGGCTGCAGCATCATGATGATGAACACTTTTGTTTTAGGATCAATATAAAAGTTTCCCATACACAATTTATCCTAGTTAACAAAACTATCCCATCTGATTTTCTTTATGGGGCGACGTGGCACAGAGTTAAAGCAGAAATGACGACACACAATGCATAATTGAAGAACAGTAGAACTCTATAGAGTGAGAAAATTAGATCCTGATATCATTCTAAGCCTATAGCAGCATAACTATAGAGGTAGCTCAGGGTAACATGAGCCACTCTAACTATAAGCTTTGTCAAAAAGGAAAGTTTTAACATTAGTCTTAAAAATAGATAGGGTGTCTGCCTCACGGACCAAAACTGGGAGTTGGTTCCACAGGAGAGGAGCCTGATAGCTAAAGGATCTGCCTCCCATTCTACTTTTAGAGACTCTAGGAACCACCAGCAGACCTGCAGTCTGAGAGCGAAGTGCTCTGTTAGGAACATACGGGGTAATCAGAGCTCTGATATATGATGGAGCTGGATTATTAAGGGCTTTATACATTAGAAGAAGAATTTTAAATTCTATTCTTGATTTAACAGGAAGTCAATGAAGGGAAGCTAAAATTGGAGAAATATGATCCCTCTTGTTGATTTTCATCAGAACTCTTGCTGCAGCATTTTGGATCAGCTGAAGACTTTGAACTGCATTTTGTGGACTTCCTGATAGTAAAGAATTACAATAGTCCAGCCTTGAAGTAACAAATGCATGGACTAGTTTTTCAGCATCACTCCTGGACAGAATGTTTCTAATTTTGGCGATATTCCGGAGGTGAAAAAAGGAAACTCTGGAAACCTGTTTAATATGGGATTTAAATGACATGTCTTGGTCAAAAATAACACCAAGATTTTTTACTTTATTACCAGAGGGCAGGTTAATGCCACCCAGATTAAGTGATTGGTTAAGAAGTTTGTTTTTTGAGGATTCTGGCCCAAAGATTACAACTTCGGTCAGAATTTAGATGCAGGAAATTTAAAGTCATCTAGGTTTTGATGTCATCAAGACATGACATGATAAAAAATGGATTCATCCACATGTACTTTGAAGTAAAATTCACTGGATGTTTGTGATTCTATTTACTATAAAATTAAAGTGAAAGGTAGAAAATGTGTTAGTAAAAGATGAATTATTTGTGCTTTAACTTATATTTTCAGAAGATTTTGATGTGTCGCCTTAAAAAACAAACTAATAAACATAGATCTTCATCAACCGGCTGTGCATACGGGCCAAATTTGTATGATTGGTGAATTACAGCCAGCGGCCGAACAAGATCATCCCAAGGGCCGCAAGTGGCCCACGGGCCGCACATTGGGAACCCCTGATTTAAGATACTAAGGAGGACAAAAAGTGGATTTGGGCATCTGCTGCACATTTTGTGCAGTCTGGCGCTGGGATATTGTTTGCAGTGTGGGGTCTAAATCCACGTTTCCACACAGACACAGAAGTCCTGGTGAAGGAGGCCCCACCACTACAAAAACAGTGTTTCATATGCGCTTAACCACTAATCTCCCTCCTCCTTAATCAGAAGAGCAATGCTCCTCTGAGGGACTTCTAATTAATTTCCATTGTTTGGAGTCCTAAACCCCTCACTGCCGCCTTCCCTGCAACGCTCCACAGTGTTTGCTCTTTTAGCTCTAATCCTGGATCCTCGCTCTGGGAGACTGATTCCAGGCCTCCTTTCTGCCTCTTTTCTCTGTCACCGGAAAAGCCGTTGAGCAAGATCCGGACAAACACGGTGATGGGATTTAGAAGGAAGCCCACGAGGGGTATTAATAAGAAAGTCTGCATTGAGGAGAGCCTGGAGGCTTGTTCTGCTGCGCTGACCCCACTGTTGTCCCGTGTGGCTAATCAAAGCATCGCTGCACCCTCTTTGTGCCGCTGCAGGAATGAGATCTACATGAGGTGGAAATGAGGCCGCTTTGATAGTCAAAGGAGCTCAAAGGGACAGTAAGCCACCTGAAAACCTGCATCCTGTTTGCATCAGGGTCAAACGGTGTCACAGAAACTCAGCTATGTTGATTATGAGTTTGCCTTCTGATTGATGAATTTCTCTCCCAACATGTTTTTCACATTAAGCCCCCTTTCGTTAGCGTCTCTAAACATGCCAGCGCCAGACGAATGCGTCTGGGGACATTTCAAAGCTGCTGTCTCTCTGTTTCTTATTAAACCGTTGTTCTGCAGAACTGGATGACTTTACCGCTTTCACGTCTCCCCGCGGATCTTCGCATCATGTTTGCAGGGCGCTGTAAAAAGGCGAGATGAGGAAGGGAGAGTTGCATGTCAAGTGGGAACGTCCCTCTAAGTTATGAGGGGTTAATCGTTTCACCCCTGATGTTTTGGTGCTACACATTAGTACCAAACATGTCTGTCCAAACCTCACTTGGTCACACATGTTTTGAGGCAAGTCTTAATTTTATTGGCAACAACGAACCGTGATGTTATTTGAAAAAAATTAAAAAGGAGGCAACGTGTTCAGCATTATTTGTACACTGCAAAAACAGAACAAAAAATAAGTAATATTTTCTTAAAATGAGTGTATCTGTCCTTGATTTGAGCAGGTATATAAGATTATCTGCCAATGGGATAAGACTTTTGCACCTAAAATAGGAACAGCTCATCTTCATCATCTTATTTCAAGTGCAGTATGTCTAATTATCTTATTTTAGGGGTCAAAATACTCATTCCATTGGTAGATCATCTTATTTACCTGCTCAAATCTAGGACCAAAACACAAATTTTAAGAACATTTTACTTATTTTTAGATCCATTTTTGCAGTGTATCCACTGAAGGAAGTACGGTCTCTTCCAAAAGAAAAGTTTCAGTCTGCAGGCGTGCAAAGATGGAGACACATCCTAAAGGCCGTGCAGCTGTGATGGTTGGAAAAGGCGGTTCTGCAAAATGTCGACTCAGGTTGACTGATTGCAAATGCATGCCACACTTTTCAGATCTTTATTTGTAGAAATAGATAAAAAAAAACATGTCCCTCTACCTTTTGCTTCACAATTATGCACTACTTTATGTTGGTAAATGGGTACAAAAGGAGATTTGATCAAAAAGGGCACCAAGGCAGAGCCATCTGAGAGTGTGAGAGAAAAACAATAAACCTCCAGGATCACTTGTTGGTCAGAAAAACACACCTTCTGTTTCCATCTTATGATAGACAACAGCATAGCGTGATACAGTTTGATTTAACTTTCTATGTTTTCATGGAGTTTCAAAATTGTTTTATTTCCATCGGGTCATGGTGTTATTTAAACTTTCACTGTTCCTGACTTTCCTGCTGCTTCAACTTGGAGCGCCTTCGTCTTAAAGCTGATATTAGGCACGCCGGGTACTAGGATGGGAAAGAGGGTTAGTGAAAAAGCAGCTAAAGTCTAAAGAAAAACTTTAATTGATTTTCAAATAGCCTGACTATCTGTTGATGAAGACTGCTAGACTTCCTTAGAAGCAAAATGCATGTAGATTATGTTGTCACGGCCTGCTTTTTTTTATCAGTGAGAATGCTATACAGTATTCTCACGTATTCTTTTCCTGTTCTTTATTATTATTATTCCGTCTAACTACTCCCGCATTCTTCAACCGATTTCAACAATTTTGGTATCAAAACGTTCAGCTTGTTCCCGGCATGACTGCTATATCTCATGGTAAAGCAAACTTTTAATCTTTTTAAAATATTTCACTTTTTGTGCGATTTTTTTGGCTGTTCCCATTGAAATCAATGCAAATTTATACAAATTCCTTCAAATTCTTCCAATTCTTCTAATTGTTCTAATTGTTCTAATTCTTCAAATTTAATATTTTTTTTTCAAATTCTTCCAAATTTTTCAAATTCTTCAACTTTTTCAAATTTCTTCACATTTTTTCAAATTCTTCAACTTTTTCAAATTCTTCATCTTCCTTAAATTTTTTCAAATTCCTTCAAATTTTCTCAAATTCTTCAAATTCCTTCATATTTTTCAAATTCTTCAAATTCTTCACATTCTTCTATTTCTTCTAATTCTTCAACTTTTTCAAATTCTTCAAATTCCTTAAATTTTTTCAAATTCCTTCAAATTTTTTCAAATTCTTCAACTTTTTCAAATTCTTCATCTTCCTTAAAATTCTTCAAATTCCTTCATATTTTTCAAATTTTTCAAATTCTTCACATTCTTCTATTTCTTCTAATTCTTCAATTTTTTTCAAATTCTTTAAATCTGATTTCAATGTTTTTCAGCTACTTTTTCTCTTCTGCAGGGATCTTCTGCTCAAATCATTGTGCAGATTAGCATTCTCACTCGCTGTTACGCAGGAAAAGCTTTTTCTAGTTAGTTTCAGCTTCTCGTCTCTTGACGTCTGATGCAAAGTGACACTTTATAAGATGAAATAGAGACCTGGAGGAATCCTTATGTCAGCAGGGAAACAACAGACAAACTGTATTAGATGGTTTGCCTTCAACGCACCATAGCAGCTTTGATTCATCGCCTCTGGTCTTACCCTCCAGTTCAAAAATGAAAAGCTGCAGCAAGACACTGAATCAAACATGAGAACGTTCCCCAGACCCCAACTGGCCCCGAGTTCAGCTTCGCCACAGCCGACATCTGCTGCCTCAAAGACGTTTAAATCAATCCAGGCGGAGAGAGGGAAACTGAGGCGGAGAGGACAGCGGAGGTGGGAGAGGAGGGAGGTCTTTTCATCTGTGTTACCTCAGTAAATACCCCCATGTGCAATCACGGACCCCGTTGTGTGGAGCTCTTCGGAAAATAAAAAAGCTCCCCGGGTCAAGGGTAAACTGTCCCTCGGGATGTAAATGTCTGTATTCCTTAAAAACCGAATAGAAAAGAGCAAATACATAAAAATGACTGATTGCTTTAATCACTGGTGTCCAAACTTTTTGTTACGAGGGGCCGAAATTGTCACATTTATTGCTCAACAATAAACTAAGCTTTAACTATTTAGGCATTCCGTATTTTTTACTGGTCAAATAAAATAGTCGGATTGTTTTTGTAGCACTGAGACGTGTGAATTGTAGCTCCGAAGCTTTATGCATATTTGCCTCATTAAAACCAAGGCACAAAGATTGCACATTCTTTTGGCCTCGATTTAAATAAATAATAGAAAACATTTTAGTCTATTCCCAGCGATAGGAGTAGAAATCACTGAATATAAGTAGTCCCATCTACTATAAAATGAAACAGAATGCATAAACCGTGGTTATAAATAGAAACGTACTTTGTGTTGTGCCTAACATTTTACATTGTTAGATGATTTTAAGCTGTTAAGTATTTTTTTTAACACTAATTAAAGATAAAAAGTCCCCATGTAAATCAACTACTTGTGCTGGGGGGAAATGATTTGCATAATTCTTGAATTTCTATCTAGAGGGCCCAAAATGGCTCCTGGGCCACATGTTGGACACCCTTGGTTTAAAACTTTTGTCCTCAAGAACATCTTCACTTCCTTGCAAGAGTATTAATCTCCAGCCTGTTAAGTCCCCCGAGTGTTTTAGAAGCATTTTCCACCTGAAAATTCACAACTGACATAAATCAAGAATAGCTCCACGATTATCAGGTCTAAATTCAACCTGTTGGTACCAGTGTACTGCTAAGACAAAATAATATTTTCCTGTGGAGCCACTATGATAACTGTCGCTAAGTCAGATTTATTTGTAATTAAACAAAGAAACAAATGTAATTTTTAAAGTTTTTCCAAATGAACAGTGAAGAAGTTCTTTTAAAAACATAGCTGACACCTCAGATTGTATTTATCAACATCTCCACTATAACTGCAGCACATTTGGACTCAATCAGTTGAAGCATATTTGATCCACAATGGTTTTCGTGGGCAGTGTGCCAGACGGAGCGGTCATTTTGGCACAATTTAGCCAAATGAGCCAAAACTGTGCCAAATGTGTTTTTCACCCCATAAAAGGAAATCTGAACGGCTGATTTCCATTGTTGGACTCATTCTGCATATGACAAAGCCATTGGTCACGACATTTACTATGGTCGGGCTTCAGGGGTGCTTTCCAGCATTTTGTCACATTTAAAACAAGCATCAATATGCTTGATTGGGATTTTTATGAGACAGAGCAACACAACCAAGAGCAAAATTATACTTAAAATTTGCAAATAACATCTGAAAAGTGAGGTGTACATTTGTATTTGAGCCCCATTTGCTCTGACACCCCTTAATAAAATCTAGAGCATGCAGCGAGCGGCCCTGTGAACTCATCTAATTAGCGGGTAGAAGTTGAGATGTCTGTGATTTAATCTCAGCATTAATCCAGCTGCTCTGTGAAGGCCTAGGATGTTTGTTTGAGAACATCAGTGAACAAAAATGATCATGAAGACCAAGAGAAGCAGCAGACTGGTCAGGGGGAAGATTTAAAGTGGAGTTAGGTTGTAAAACAACTTCAGAAGCTTTGAACATCTCACAGAGCTCGGATCAGTCCATCGTCTGAAAACAGAAAGATATTTGTCTGGCAAAAACGGCAAATCTACCAAAACATGGCTGTCCATCTAAACTGATGGGCGGGGAAACAATTAGAGAAGCAGCCAAGAGGTCCTTTGAGACTCTGGAGAAGCTGCAGAGATCTACGGCTCAGAAGGGAGAATCTATAAACAGGACAGGTAATCAACTAATTGCTCACGCAGTCCACTAATCTGGTCCTTATGGAAGTACGATAATAACAAACCCATTGATGAAAGCTAAAAAGAGCTAAAAAGAAGTTCCATTCATGGCTCCACAGTGGGCACGAATACAAATGCATGCCACACTTTTCAGATTTTTATTTATAAAGGAAAAAAGAAAAACCCAGGAATAATGTAAAAAAAAAATCACACCACTTTACAATTAAGTTCTACTTGGTCCTGACACATAAAAACTCTAACAAAATATATCGAAGTCAGTAGTGAATACGTTTTGCCGTGCAGTGTGTGCGATCCAGTAACAAAACCAGATGGAATACGAACGCTTGATTTCTCCATTAAACCTGCTTTTCTGCTGCCGCTCTGACTGACAGTAAGCAGAGCGCGGCGTGACGCGGCGATGACATGAAGACGCCCGGCTCTGCTACAGAAAACGCCAGAACAAACCCGAATGGCTCGCAGAACCCATTAGCTGTCATGTTCTCTCTGATGGATTGTTTACCGTGGGCGGTTTTTCTCAGGCCCGCTGAGGCCGTCTTCCATTGGCGGATGAGAACCGGCTGCTCTGGCTGTGGCTCTGCTCTGAAGAACAAAGCGAAAGCAAAAAGAGAAGTGATGGCTCAAACTAAAAATAAGACCAAATCCTGTAAATCCAATAAAGACCATGATACAGCACCACTGTGTTTCTTTTATTTTTTTTATTTGAAACAGACCTAAAAGCGAGTCGCTGTCCCACGCTGGAGTCAGGATTTTTGTGGTTCCTGTGGCCTCCGGCCCGCTCGGGGGCCTCTGACCTCATCTGACGGGCCCCTGTCTGTGGTGCCAGCTGCGCGGTGAACATACAGGCTGACTCGGCAACTCTGGAAGGGCCCGGCACAGGAAACAGCCTGTGATTTATGTACCACCATAAATGCACACAATGCAATATTTTGGAGCCACTGGGCAGAGCACAGAGCGTAAACATAGAACATGTAAATAAAACAACAACAACAACAAACAATTAACTTAGACTTTGACTTAGACTTACACAAACTTTATTGTCATTTTGTATGCACAGAGTGCGTACAGAACTACATTTCATTTGCATACAGCTTAGGAATTTCAGTGAATTGCAGTGGATTTCAGAATAAAGTAACGTTGCAGGATGATAAAGTAACTTAGCAGGAAAATAAAGTAACTTTGCAGGATAATAAAGTAACTTTGCAGGATATAGAGTAACTTTGCAGGATAGTAAAGTAACTTTGCATGATTAAAAAGAGTAATTTTGCAGGACAGTTCCAGAATAAAGTGCACAGTGATTTCACAGTACAGCAATTGAGATGTAAACAATGCAGGACACATGTGATACAGAGTCCAGTTTTAGCTTCAGCAGTTCAATTAAAGGTGCAAAATATCTTTAATTAAGGGTTTTGTTTTACCTTCACCCCTTCAGATAATAGTGATTAAGGACAAAAAAAAAGACAAAATGGGCTCTGATAGTGATGTTCAACAGAAGTTTATTAATCAGAGTACAGAAAAACTATAAAAAAAATTCCAATTCAAACAGAAAAGCTACTTTTTTTCCTCACTAAATGGGCCTGTAGTGACCAGAAACCAGTCTATGCCAGCAGTAATGGAGCCGTTGCCCAGGTTATAAACTGAGAATTAGTGGTTTAATCTTTTGTGCATTACGTATTTAAGAAAGAAATGAAGCCTGCAGTTATTTAAAGGGCTTTCTCTCTTTTTCTTTTCACATCCAAGAGCAAAAAAAGAGAAAAACATGTCTTCAGCATAAATAAGTCAGCTCTTGTAATGATTTTTTTTAACCAGACCATGTTAAATACATTTTCTCACACACAGAACCTGCAGTTGCAGACACTTCTGGTACAGAAACACTGACAATATAGATATTCTGAAAAATCTGTACATCCTTGTTAACGGGCCTGGTTTGTGTGATGTAAAAACTCAAAACCTTCTCCAAATATATTGTTATAACTACCCTGAACAATTCACCTGCAAAAACGCATCTGATAGAATAGCCTTGTGGCATAAATGTGCACGGCCATAAACTTTATGCATTGTTGAAGCACACTCAGCATTCAGTTCTTCAGCTGGAGCCTGTCAGCATCCCACCTACATCAATCCATCCATCCATCCATCCATCCATCCATCCATCCATCCATCCATCCCATCCATCCATCCATCCATCCATCCATCCATCCATCCATTTTCTGAGTCCTGGTGCCTATCTCCAGTGTTCAGTGGGCGAGAGGCGGGGAAAAACCCTGCACAGGTATCCCACCTACAAACACGACAGTATTTGACCACCCCACCATGCAAAAACGTCTCCAACTACCTCAGATTATGGTGACGTCTCCTGGGTAATGAGCCAGGCACAGGACCTGGTCAGAAATAAAGCCACTGAGCATATCGGGAGGGTTCCTGGTTCTGTTCCATGATTCCCTGAAGCCGCTGGGAAGCTGCATCTGCAGAGACGGTGACATCACAGCAGGCAGCGGCTTGAAAGAGGAGAGAGATGATAATCCTCTCAACAAAATATTCCTCTGTTTCTTTGCAGGGATGCATGTGAGTTATTTTGGTGCCTAAAATAAAATCACTTTTTGTCTTCAGACACCTGAAGGTTTTATGTCTGACCTGACCAGTATTTGGAAGTAAACTCAGAGCATGATGCTGCCACCACCATGTTTTCCTGCATGTTCTTGTTCTTAGTAATGGGCAGTGTTGTTTTTGTCACCGTTTGGAGTTCCAGTTTAAGATCTTCAGGAAATAACTTCCTCCTGCACTCCTAGAGACTCCAAGTACAAAACTGAATGTATTTAAGGGCTAAAAAAAGTGGATTTTGCAAGACATGTCAACTATAGTTAAAAATTTTATCCTATTTTTGTTCAAATTATTTTCTCCTGGGTGATAAAAGCAGCTGCATGGTTCAGATAATTGGCTTTTTATACTTAAAGGATATTCTGCTCCCTACAAGAAAGCATCAGATTCTTCTGAAAAGAAGACCTCAGGGAGTAAGGAAGCATCTATGAGTTCAACTCTGATCCTTTAACGCTGGTTTTAGTGGATTTTGTAAGTGACATCAGCATCTTTTAATCACACAGCCTGATAATTTATTTCAGGGAAATAAGATTTGATCTAAAAACATGATTAAATGCCTGTTTTGACAGTAAAGTGTGTTGGAAATATTTTTGATTTACGTGTTAATTTTTATGAACCCAAGACGGTTCCTATTTTACTGCAAATCACGCAGAGACTTTATCATAAACACAGATCTATAGTGCCTTGAATACCAGGTGAACCCGGTATTCAGCGAGACACAGAGTTAACGTTGTAAAGGTTTATTGCAGGACAGAATACTGGTGGACAAGGAAGGCAAACAGTGGCGGTCTTGGAGGAAACAAGCTGACAGAAAATAAGTGGAAGGGGACAGAAACTAAACTAAACCAATCCATAACATAAATAACCACAAAGACCAAACCTGAGACAGAAACCCAAACTAAAACTAGACTAATACTAAGACCAATAACTCAAATCATGACGTTTATCACGTTACGTCACAATTTTAATGTATTTTTATTGGGATTTTATGTTATATACCTACACAAGCTATTGCATAGTATTGAAGTGGAAGGAAACAGTTTCAGGTTTACCTTTTTATCCATTATAAAAATAAATCAGAAACTGTCCAGCCCTCTTGAGTCAGTATTTTCATAGACCTACCTGTGGCTGCAACAACAGCTGCAAGTCTTTTGGGTTCTACATCTACCTTGGTTCAGCATCTAGAGTACGATGTTCAGAGCCGGCCCAAGGCATAAGCGCTGGTTTAGGGCCACTAGGGGGCCCCCAAGAGCAATCAAAAAAATATTTTTTTATTTTTTATAAATGGTGACATCTATACAATCAAAGATATTGTGCAAAAACACAATTTCAACAGAGTGCTGCCAAGTTATTCTTACTGCCTCTGTAACTAAAGCTTTGTTGCACCGTTGCCTCCTGCCAAGAAAAAAAAAAAAAAAAAAATAAGTGTACGCCAAGTCCCGACTCCAGACATGCGTACACAACGCACATCTAAAACACAGGTGGTTTCAATCTTGGCTTGCTTGGTAGGCTAATGTTTATAAAAGAGAATTGTGTAGCCAAGCTGTTAATGGCAAATTAGATAGTTAAAAGCAAGAGAAGTTTATTTTTTTTAAAGTAAAAAAAACATACTAAAATGTTTGTATTTGTATAGCTTCACCTTTGATTGGATTGCTTCTCGGGGTTGGCCCTATATAATGACTGAAATAGTGGGCCCCAACATCTAATCTTGCTTAGGGCCCCATGGAGGCTTGGGCCGGCCCTGGAGATGTTTGCTCTCTTTTCTGCAAACTAGCTCCAAATCAGTCAGATTCAAGTCTCACTGTAGACTCCCATTCAGATTTAAATGGGCTCCAGCCCCCCCTGTGGTGCTGCAACTATTTGCTGGTACAGAAAATAGAGGAATGGATGTATGGATGGATATTAAAATATCAACTGAGTGTCTGAGAACTGAATTTTAAAATTATTCAAACACCTAACCAAGAAGGTAAGTTCTTTCAATTTCGAACATTCAGAATCCAGAAGGAAATGAAGCATCCAGATGGCATTGTGCTAGTAAAGTAATGTTAAAACTAGACATACAATATAATGATGGGAGTATTTGGGTTATTGTGCTGCTACAACGTGAACTTCTGCCCCGTTCACAAGTCTTTTGGAGTTTGTATTTAGCTCCATCCTCCTGTCAACTTTGACCAGCTTTCCTGTCTCGTCAGCAGAAAAGCGTCATCTGAGCACGATGCTTTCACCGTCATGTTTCACAGCGGGGATAGAGCTTAGACTTAGACTTAGACAACTTTATTTGTCATTTTGTATGCAACGAAATTTCGTTGCATACTACAAGGTTGCTACAAGGTCCTGTGCAACAGCAGTTTTCTTTCACAACAATTTCAACTTGATCAAGCAAGTGTTCAAATGGATTTCTTCTTCTTCTAATTCTTCTTCTGGTTTTAGTTGATGGATTGATGCCGTAGGTCCACCAATGTTCAAACAGATACCAACTCCAGCAAAATTAACCTCCCGCAGTTTGCAGAAATGTTTTTTTTATAGTGCACTCTGCAAGAAATGATGACGCCATGGATCATCAATCATCTCACAAAAATCTGCAAACAAATGTACCTCATCTTATTAAATGTACCTTCATGAAAAAAAATGGTCCAAAAAAAGGCTTAAAAGATTAACTGAATACAGAATCTTAAAAAAAATATATTATCTTTAAAACATAACGTAGAGGAGTAATTAAAATCCAAGGCATTAAAATTGCTTGTTACTTTGAAGAACTTTGTTTTATCCTCTTTCCCATCAAATCTTAATGACGTGCTGTCAATAAAAATGACAAATTAAAAGCAATAAAATTAAGGCCCCACACATCGAAATCCAATGCCAATTTGGCTTTTCAAAGAAAGCAGATCAAAGCGTAACCCATCATCATCATCTTCTTCTTCGGCACATTTCACAACGATGGGACCCGGAGGCTTTCTGCCTTCCTGCTGACAGCTCCGATACATGTGGCGCTGGGGCCGTTGGAGGAAAAAACCCAAATTCAGGAATCTGCTTTTGTTGGTGCCAAAACGTTCTCTCAGCTTTCAGAGAGATTGTCATGTGGTTCTGGTGCAAACATGTCATTGTTTATATCTAAGATGTCAGTACGCCTCTGCACCAATGTCAGCAAGACAAACTTTTCGCTGCTTACTGACAACGAAACAAGTTCTGATCCTGCAGCTCGTAAAAAAAAAAAAAAGAAAAACACCCTGATTTGTCTTCATTTTAATAAACACAATCACCCAGTTTCTCTTCTGTTTATTCTCCGCTGGGTTTGATTGCCTTCTAATCATAACAGCGAGGCTGTTTCATTGTACTCACCATCCAGAGGCTCCTGCCCGGTCTTTGTGCTACCCTGCCGTGGACCGGCTCGCTGTATAAACAGTCATCTGATGCGTAAGATAAACACGTCACATCATGTGCACCCCTGAAAGAGAACGCCAACGAACAAAAGAGCAGACATGCAAAAAAATAAAACAAAGTGAATATTGAATTTTACTTTGTAATACTAGCTTCTTCCTCTCCAAGCAAACAGAGATGAAAGTATAATTTGTCTTTAAGTCTCCTCAGCTGCATGAAGCTCTCTTTGCTCTCCAGCCGCTCGGGGGGAAATTCTTAATGTACGGTTTTGTGTTCTTGTGGCCGCGGCTGGAGATGGAGCAGCGTAGGCCTGCTGCCATTCTGCTTGTGTCACATTACGGTCCTGGATCATAAATGTTGTGGGGTTTTATGCTATGGTGCAGCGCAGGCCGCTTTTGGGATGACGATGGATTCGATTGGGTTTTTCGTTGGGCAATGATGCTGATGTTGGCGCGGTTGTTGGCGACACGGCGGTCAGTTCTCAAGCAGAGGAGCGATGAACGTATATAAAAAAAAAAAAACAGCTGCGTCATCACACACTCAGACCGCTTCAGGGTCCTCTAAAAGGGAACATCAACATCTACGGCAACGTTTCTTTTTTTACAGGACCCTTTTTGTGCTTTTTCGGTAAATGGTTAAATTTCTACAACTGCTTAAAATTAAAGGGAAAAAAGTGGAGACGTTTCCTTTTCCCCCAACAAGAAGTAACCTGATTAAATGAAGACAGATCACCCGCTACTACCATCTAATGTAGAACAGATTACTGGATCAATGTGTGCTTCTGTGCTTTTTTGTCTCTCTTGTTGTGTCTCTGTTCTGTCTTCTGTAACCCCAGTCGGTCGAGGCAGATTACCGTTCATACTGAGCCTGGTTCTGCTGGAGGTTTTTCCTTCCTGTTAATGGGGAGTTTTCCTCTCCACTGTCGCTTCATGCTTGCTCAGTATGAGGGATTGCAGCAAAGCCATGTACAATGCAGACGACTCTCCCTGTGGCTCTACGCTTCTCCAGGAGTGAATGCTGCTTGTCGGAACTTTGAAGCAATCAACTGGTTCCCTTATATAGGAAAATTTTGACCAATCTGTATAATCTGATTGATTTTGACTTTGTAAAGTGCCTTGAGATGACATGTTTCATGAATTGGCGCTATATAAATAAAATTGAATTGAAATTGAATTGAATTAAATGGAGTCCACCTGAGTGTAGCCGTTTTGTAAAGGTCACTGTCATTTTTTATTAGTGGCCATCAGTAAACGAACAGTATCATAAAGACCAGGGAACGCAGCAGACAGGGCTGAAGCTGTAAAGAGCTTTAAAGCGGGTTTTGGTTACAAAACAATATCCTGATCTCTGTGCGATGTTTAATCCTACGTCTGAAAATGAAAGAGTGTGACTCAACATTAAACCTACCAAGAAGTGGCTTTCCATGTAGACTGACAGGTCGGCCAAGGGGAGCAATAACCAGAAAAGAAGCTCAGGTGGGAGATTCTGCATACCTCTAATGAAGCCTTTTGTAAAATTGTGGGGTTGAAAAAATCTATTGGAAATGTGGTTATTTGGTTTGCCATAAATCAAACACAGCAAACATGTGGAAGAAGGTGCTCTGTACAGATTAGACGGTGAGCGGTTGAAAATTAACCCTGAACACAGTGTTCCTACCGTGAAACATGATGGTGGCAGCTCTATAGTGTTTTTTCCTTTGCATCAACAGTGAAGCTAATTGTAGATTATGGATAGATGAATGAACTTAACGACAGGATGATCCTAGAAGAAAGCATATTTAGAGGCTAAAAAATACTTCACACTGGGGCAGAGGTCCATCGCCAAGCAGGAAGTGTTACAATGGATAGGTTTAGATAAAAGCATAGTAATGTGTTTAAATTGGCCAAAGTCCAGATCTGAATAAAATTAAGAATGTGTGGCCGGATTTGTTATCTGATATTCACAGACGCGTTCCTACCAATCTGAGTGAATTTGATTTAAAAAGAATGGGCAAAATCTCAGTTTCTAAATCTGGAAAGTTCAATTCAGTTCAGTTAAATTTTATTTATATAGCGCCAATTCATGAAACATGTCATGTCAAGGCACTTTCCAAAGTCAAATTCAATCAGATTATACAGATTGGTAAAAAAAAATCCTATCTAAGGGAACCAGTTGATTGCATCAAGTCTTGACAAGCAGCATTCACTCCTCCCGAAAGAGTGTAGAGCCACAGTGGACAGTCGTCTGCATTGTCCATGGCTTTGCAGCAATCCCTCATACTGAGCAAGCATGAAGCGACAGTGGAAAGAAAAACTCCCATTTAACAGGAAGGAAAAACCTCCAGCAGAACCAGGCTCAGTCATCTGCCTCGACCGACTGGGGGTTAGAGAAGAAGAAAGTTGCTAGACACATGTTGCTTTCCGTTTACGGTTGGAACGTGGAAATCCCCAATTCCGGTCGGAAAAATCAACTGTAACGGACACTATTGTTGGACTTTCCCCTCGGAAAACTGGAGAAATTTTTCAAAGGTGATTGTCTGATTCAATATGGCAGCCCCTCAGATTAACAACAGTAAGCTGTGATAAAGCAAGTTTCGTTCACAAGACACGGTTGTAAGAGTGCTTCTAAAAATCAATGTTACATGTAGCGGCTGCAACTCTGAACAGAACAAATTAAAAGTGGTGTTTGAATGTGGAAAGTACAGCTTTAAAGGACGTTTATAAGAGGTACTACAAACAAAACAACAGGTTTCCTGGCCTTCGCCATATTGGAATACTAACCTATTGTTTTTATTTTGGAATTCTGACTTTTCCGACTGTGTTAACTGGAACGTTTTTCATTCCCAGCTCCTGTTTTTGATTTCCGAGGCAAATGGAACGCACCAACATACTACCAAAGACGTCCAACTACAGTTTCTGCAAATGGTGGTTCTACACAATATTTAATCAGGGAGGCCCATTACCGATACACGCCGCATTTTCAGTTATTCAATCCTAATAAAATGCAGTTAAATTTGTGGCTTTCGTGTGACAAAATGTGGAAAGGTTATGTCGCTTTGTGTTTGTTTGTGTACATAGATTGCATTTTTTTTGTCTCCAAGCTTATACATTCTTTTTTTTTTTTCCAGTGTCCTGTCTAGCAATGTGGCAATAAGAATCAATGTCTTAATGCCAGATAGAGCTCGACAGATATTACTTTCCCAAGTGGAGCAATCAGCTTTCGCCATAGTGCTCCGCTTGATTTATGCATGTAAATAGCTTTATTGTGATTCCTGCGGGAAGTATTTCAAATTATGTGGACACTACAATGGGAAAGTAGGAGAGTAAAGGAAGAACATGAAGAGAGAAAAAAAGAAAAAGAAGAGGTGAAAGAAAGAAGAGATAAAAGGTAAAGAATGATAAAACGTCTTCAGTCTGCTTCATCAGATGTAAAAAGAAAAGCACAACCAACGGATATAGTATAACAGATACAATAAAGTAACACCTTGATACCATTGCTGAATTATGTGTATTATTATTTAATTCTGACATGTATAATGTCATAGCTGAGAAAAGAAAGTACACAAATAAATAAATAAATCACGGGCTTTCTGTATAGAAGTGAACTCTTAGAACCTGGAACCCATCACCTGTGGGTGTTTGTGAGAGTGCACTAGTTTAGGTGAAAGTTATCCAGAAGAAAAATGCTCAGTAGTGGGGCGCCCCGCTTATTCATTCTGACGCCCCCCTGATTTCAACTCACCGTTTTACATCACCGTGTCCAGAAATGCTAAAAAAATTCAAATTAACTTGTTGACCAGCTTTCCTCTGCCACAAAGCGCTTTCAGTTCCACTGAGTCTCTCAAAGAAACCCCTGGTATGCTGTGTCATCCTGCGGGTACTTTTGACCTTTGTAGCTGTGATTTTAAAATAAAGTGTCCATCTATGCAGACGATGTTAGGTTTTATGCCACAAAACTTTAAAAACAACTTAACAAGCAGTTACACAGAGGGTACTTTCAGTTCATGTCTCCGTTAGTCTCTTTTGACTTTCGGTGACAGTAAAGCTACTAAGACGGTCCTCTACGTCTGCTTTAGAGTGGCCAAATTTACAATTAGCACGCCCCCACAAACATAGTCTATCTTCTTTCTTTTTTTTTTTTTTATTTATAAATTTGCCAAGCCAGTCCAAAGAGCATCTGGTTCCTTTTGGGCTTGTGGTCACAACACTGAGAATGCCACATCAAAGCTTTTTTTTTTTTTTCTAAACAATCCAGCCAACAGAGAGAAGAGAGTTCAGAGGGAGGAAGAAGAAGAGAGAAAAATCTGGGACAAATTCTGTTTCACACACATGCCCCACAAATCTGTCCTTCCACATGGAAAAACTGCAGCACACATCAATAGCCATGCTTTAAGAATCCATCAATCTTCCTGCTCCAACCGCTTCCCTCATACAGATCGTCTGGCTCCCACGCTCATCTCTTTCTACGCTTTAGGGGCTCCTCCAAGAAGTCTTAAAGCTCTGGAAGTTTATTGTCAGTCTCTATTATATTAGTGTAGCATCATTTTTAAGAGATTATGTCAATAGAACTGTAATTGCCAGATTTAACCACAGCCCCAGTCTTCTTTGTGTGTCTGTGTGTGCTTAGAAATCCCGTCACAAACATGTCTGCTCATGAAAAACATCAAGGCTGATCAAAACGCCTCTTCCTGTTTTCAGGCTTGGGCACGTACGCCCTCTAAACCGTCCTAAGATCAAATGTTGAAAGCTGTGTCGTTACCTTTGGAAATATGACCTTGGCGCTACATCCTCTGTCAATCAGTGGCACCAAAACACAAACATGTGTACGTGCCGCTTCCTGCAGCTCTTTGGGCCTGACAGCTGAGATCTAAAGGAACAAATTAAACTCTGTTGAGACAGGTTCGCGCAACTAATGCAAAAGGTAAAAACGGCGATATCAAGTTACTCTTTCAACTGTGGCTGGAGCGATCTGAATTCTTATGAGATATCAAAAAGATGGAGCAGAGGGGTTGTGGAGAGGCCCAAACTAGCGATGTCCCAATCAGGATTTTTTTATTTTTTTGTCCCGATACCGACCCAAGTCATTTAAGAACAGGTATTGGCTGATGAAGCCCTAGAAAAGCAATGTATATCCTTGGCATCTTAAAATTGCAGGGAGGAAAAAATTAACCACAAACGAGGTTCCAGACGTTGTGTTCTTCCTTTTCTTGACAGAGATGAAACATTTTTTTCCCCCTTACGCATTCTGTTTTTGCTTTGTCACGCTCAAATGATTCTAATAATCCAATAAATATAACCTGGGCAAGTACAAATACTATAGTTTCCAAATGATGCTTTCATTCAATAACAAATAAAAAAAACCTCCAAACCAACCTACGCGAAAATACAACTGAGCCACCAGTCTTTAATTCATGAATTTACTGCGATTAACCACATTTTACAGACACCTGAGTTCAATTTCACTATCCACATCCAAACCTGATTACCGCCTGACCTATAGGATAAAAAAAATAACCTATCTGATAACATGAGGTAGGTTGAAAGAGCTTAAAATGTAGCACATTGTGCCCCAGTCTTATGAAATTCAAGTTCAGGTGAGAAACAGTCTCTGACATCTATCAGGGGCTTGAAAGAAGCTTAC
Source organism: Fundulus heteroclitus (assembly GCF_011125445.2). Taxonomy (NCBI): domain Eukaryota; kingdom Metazoa; phylum Chordata; class Actinopteri; order Cyprinodontiformes; family Fundulidae; genus Fundulus; species Fundulus heteroclitus. Next base: position 28,123,511 of record NC_046366.1, on the reverse strand, counting down.
AAGGTGAACCACAGTGAGGAACATTATCCACAAATGGAGAAAACATGTAACACTAAACAAAACTTTTCGCAGGAGTGGCTGACCTACAAAAAGTACTCCAAGAGAGCTTCAACAACTCATCCAGGAAATCACAACAGACGCCCGAACATCTAAAGCACTGCCGGCCTCGGTTGTCTCAGTTTAGATTGAGATTTCAGGATTGAACTGTAATGAATGATGTGGTGAAGAACCCAGAATTCAGCCAAACACTGTAGAAATGCTTTTGACGGTGTTTTAATGGAGGGAAGGTGAGGAGAGGGAATCAAAACAGTCAAACAGAACAGGGTCCAAAAAGGGTAAGGCAGACATCCAGACAACTTGACAGGGAACCGGCAACAGAACTGGGCAGAACAAAACAGATCAGGTTACAGACAGGATCAATATGCTGGGAGCTCTTACCAAACTGAGGCAGCGGACGCATGGGTGACAAGTGTGACGAACCGACGGGGAGCAGAGAACTAAGGCAGGTTTAAATAGGCTGATAGAACAGGTGAGCGGAGGGAAACTAATCAAGGACAGGTGGGAGTGATTAAGGTAGCAGACAGGACACTAGAAAATAACCCTAAGACAAAACCAAACAAATCAAGCACAGAACTAAAAGCAGAGCTAAAACAGGGACAAGATAACCAACACAATAAAGGGGCTAAACTAGAATCCAAAAACGTAAATTAATCCAAGGGCGAAAAGAGCTACTTTAACCAAATAATAAACATAAACCAGAACTGAACGTGACATGAACTGGGCAAAAATGGCCTCCATGGTGCAGCTCCAAGGCCAGAACCACTGTTGATCAAATAGGAACAGGAAGTCCAGTCCCATGTTTGCCAAAAACAGCTGGACTCAAGACCTGTGGGAAAATATTTAGTGAAAACTTTTCAGAAGGCATGCGTCCCGTTACATCTGGTGAAAATCAAACCGCGTTTCAAAAGAACGACATCATACAGACAAACAAACGTTGCAGGTCGTAACACTAGACTGGCCCTGAACATAAACTGGAAAATAAAAATATCTGATCTTTAATGGTAAGTGAACGCACCATATCTAAGCACTACCAGGTTGTGCCAACTGAAGAGAAAGAATCACGTGTCACTGTCAGACTGTATAAAATAGACTGACAAAACGCTTTGCAACACTTCTTTTTTGCAAGGGTTTTAGGTAAAGCTCCGCGTAAAATATGTGCATCAAACAAAGTGGTGGCAACGTGATGTTTAAATTCTTTCAACAGAAAACGCTGAAGAAAATGTCTGGCCCTCAGCTTGTGACCTTAAGCTGAAACGCTTGAGGTTTGCTGCAGGACATTTACCTAAAGCTCAGCAGTCGGAGCAGCAGATTATGGAGTGGCCTGTAAGTCACGACTTGAATCTGACTGAGATGATGTTGCGTGACCTTAGACAGATGGGTCTTGCTGGAATACACTCCAATGTAGTGGACTTAAAACTACAAAGTAGTGAGGGAAAGTGAATGTCAAATTTCTGAGCATGTCAAAGGGGAAATGTTTTTACTTTTGAACATCCTAGCAGTCTGTGTAATGATGCTAACTCAACAGCGACAGACTTAGATGTTAGAGGTGAGTTGTTCCAAAAACTATAGATCATATTACTCCAGTTCATCAATCATTGCTGTTGCTCCCCGTTTGTCAAAGTGTTCAATGAAATCCATATAAATACTGTGGAGTACTGTGGAAAAACCACAGTAGATCTGTTGGACCTCAGTGCATGCTTTTAACACTGGTGACCATAAAATGTTATTAAAGCGACTGGAGAGCTGGGTCCGACTCTCTGGAACAGCACTCAGTTGGTTCAAATCCTACCTAAAGAACAGGGACTTCTTTGTGTCAATGGGTAACTTCTCATCAGAACGGACAAAACTCGAATGTGGGGTACCCCAAGGTTCAATCCTGGGATCCATTCTATTCAATATCTATATGCTGCCACTAGCTGAGGTTATAACAAGAAACAAGATTAGTTACCATAACTATGCAGATGATACACAGCTCTACATTACAACATCACCAGGTGACTCTGAACCCATCAATGCAATGAACGGTGCTCAGGTGTGCCAAAACCTTTTCCAGTTGAACAGAAACAAAACTGAACTTATTACCTTTGGACCTTAAGAGGAACAAACTAGAGACAGCACGCAACTTCAGTTGTTACAACTACAAACAAGTGATCAGGCCCAAAATCTGGGTGTAATGGTGGACTCAGATCTTTCAAGGACACATAAAGACAGTTACAGAGTCAGCCTTCTACCACCTGAAGAACATTTCCAGGATTAAAGGACTGATGTCCCAATGAGATCTAGAGAAACTCATCCATGCGTTTTTCTTTAGTCGTATTAATTATTGCAACAATGTCTTCACAGGTCTTCCCAAAACTGCAGTGGATCCAGAACGCTGTTGCTCGTGTTCTGACTAAAACCAAACAGATAGAGCGCATCACTCCAGTCCTAAAGTGCTTACACTGGTTCCCTGTAAGCCAGAGAATAGACTTTAAAATACCTCTGTTAGTTTATAAATCACTGAACGGCTTAGCACCAAAATACATTAAAAACCTGTTGTTACAGTATCAACCCTCCAGACGCCTCAGATCTTGTGGTTCTGGTCTACTCTGCTCACCCAGAAGCAGAACCAGAACCAAACACAGAAATGCACCGTTTAATACCTATGCTCCATAAATCTGGAACAAACTTCCAGAAAACAGCAAAACAGCCAAAACACCGAGTTCATTTAAATCAAGACTGAAAACCCACCTGTTTAGAGTTGCTTTAGACGCATAATAACAGGAACATTACATATTTGATGTGTATTGATGCTTTTACTTGATAAAATGTAATATTTGTTATTGGTCTCACAACCTATGAGCGTTTCAGTGTGTTTATGATGTAAACAAGCATTTAGGCAGCATTTAGTTTCAATGCTTCTCGCCTCTGGAACAGACTCCCTGAAAACCCATAACTTCACCGTTACGTTGAATTAACTGACCTGTCCAGCAGAAAGCTGCAACCAGTTTTTAATTCCTGCTCCCTCATGAATCATCCTCACCTGGTAATAACAGATGCGCCGATATAGACTCATTTTTGGCCAGTTATTACTTCTTTTTTCTTTCTTGGTTACTCTCTATTCCCTCTCGCTGGGTGAAAAGTATGGATAGTCCTCCATTTCAAAAGAAAAATGGCAAATAGAATGATCTACGGTCGTCTTTGCTTGTTTACACTCCTCCTCAGACAGAAAACGTGTATGGCTGACAAGTTGGACTCCTTTTGGCTTCTTAAATCAGAAATAGCGACACAAGGTGGCGCCTCCCAGTGGATGCACGAAACCTATGTATTTATAAACTACTAATTCTAAGTTGGAGCTGCACAGTGGTTCCTGGGTCTTTCTGCATGGGGTTTCTATGTTCTCTCTGTTCTGGCGACCTGTCCAGGATGTACCCTGCTTCTCGGCGCCAGCCCCCCTCACGACCCCACAAGGGATAGACTGTGTTATGAGAACGCTTTAATTTTCAATTAAATGTTATTAGAGTTCGCCAGAATATGTATTTATAAAAGCAATACTTAATTTTTGCCAATTAAAAGCCAAATTAGTTGCACACTGTTCCATTAAATCTAAAGTAGGGTTCAAACTTTCCTTTAAATAGCTGCACTTGTACATCAGTTTCTTTTATGCAAGCCTTTTAATTGTATGAAAGATTACGCTCTCAACCAAATTCTTAAAGGTCAGTGTTATTTTCTTTTTATCTTTCCTTTAATATCCTGTTGAGGAATAAACTTGACTTGCCTGAGACAACCCAAAGAGTTCAATGTGACAAACATCTGTGTGGTATGCACTGAATAAAAAAAACAGAAACAAGAATAGACATGGAAGGTGCTTTTAACTTTTAGTGGTACATATTGTCATGTAGTGTATTCCTGTTCAGCATACACTACGGTAGCTGAACAGGAACATTAATAATAAACTCAGAGCACAGTGCACGGCTAAATCTAAAATCTTAGTTTTCAAGTCCGAATCACAGATACGAGTCTGTTTCTGATGTAAGAGCTGTAACAAAGGGTTTTATTTATATTTTAGAGAAAAAGTTGTCAGAGTTCACAATTTAAACACTCATTATTTTAATGATTTTTAATGATTAACATGGCTGACATCACAAAAACAACAAATTTGTGTCTGTTCCCTAGATAACATAGCCCTTTACCTTTGAGATCCGCACAGTCTTGTGGTTTATTCAGGAGTCTTCCTCCCTCCTGGTGTCGTCGTTACCATCTGGTCACTTTTACACTTGGTAGCTTTTAAAGTTGGTGCACTTAAAAAAAAACAAAAATAGTTTCTGAGCAGTCAGTCACCAGTCAGGGCCAATCAAGCTGAAAACAGTAAATTATTCTGTGAATCTGAGTTTATTATGTCTGACTAATTTAAAAAGTTGCATTTCACTTTATAAAAAGATTATTTTACTATTTCCCCTTGCCCTTAGTGGTTTTTGTTTCCAGATCTTGAATCTGCTGAGAAATAGTTTAGCTTTGAGTAAAGAGAAACACGTCCCAGTAGCGGTAGATGTTTCTTCAGAGAGTCAGAACTGATCTGTGGCTCCCCAGTGAAGGATAAATCACAAAACAAAGAAGTGAACAGAGAGTGATGTGGAATAAGGGATGAAAAATATCAATGTAGGAAGGTTATTTAGTAACACACACACCAGCTATACGCTGCCCCTGCCGGGTCATAGTTGTAAATGGATCTGCAGGCTCTTTACAAATTATTCATTTAGAGTCCAAACTTTGACCCCCTGACTTTGAACATCTAACAAAGGGTCAAAATCCCTCAGGCTCCAGGTAAATTGGAGAAAAAAGGAGTTTAGGGGTCAGAGCCACCTGTCAATTATCGAAGTGAGTGCAAAGACACACGTAAAATAATCCCAGAGGATGTTAATTTAGTTCATTTTATTGTTGGAGTTAATTTATGACAAAATAATCAACTTTAATTAAACAGCTGAAGAGACATACATACAGTATAGACCCCATATTCTTAAAACAAATGGATGCTTTATTTAAATATCCTGCAGCTTTTTTTTAAAGAAAGAAAAACTTAAAACACTGCCTAAGCAAACATAAAGGGGGCCTGGCCAACAGATTTAATAAATGGCAAGAAAAAAAAAAAAAGGACAGATAAACCGCAGGTTAGTTGATTACGGGAGCAAGATGATGAAAAAAATCAGAATAAAATGAAACGTTAACTTTTTTTTCTGACAGCTTGAAATCTTTAGTCTTGAGTATTGATGGAATGCAATTAAATAAAGTTCACTGCCACAACTATTGTTTTGTAAGCGTTTGCTTTGCTAGGCTAATGCTAACTAGCACAGTTCATATCAGTGCATCTTACAGATAAAATCTACATACAATGTCCATATAAAAGGGTAAATAAGATATAATAAAATAGAATTACTAGTGCTAGGTAAGTGAGGGAAGGTGCTTTGGAATTTTAACTGTGTCATTATTCTGTTTTAATTCACAGAAATCACTCTCTGGGTGGGAAGGGGTTGCTGGCAAAAAGGTCCAGAATAAATAATTTAACATCCACTTTCCACCTTAAATGTGACAAATCACATCCGATTAAAATAAAAAACAAATCTGAGTAGAGACGTTAAAAAGAAACAACAGCCTGGTGGCATAAGTAAGCACAGCCTTAAAGTTCATTGAAGCACTTTTTGATTCAACTTTTATCTTAACAAATTGATGTTTGATGTCTAACAGTTAAGATGATTAACCTCATGGAAAGCTGCTTTGTTTCTAGAATATTCCCATTCTAAAATAAAATACTTCTCAAGATACAGTTTGCCAGAGTTTCTTTGTGAGGTTTTTATGGTTTTATATTTAGTTGTGTTTTGTTATTGTTTTCCCCCAACAACTCATGAAAATGGTGCAAAAGCTGCTTCCAATTCAGCAGTGTTTCATTATTATTTTTTTATTTTCAGTGAAGATCTACAATACTGAAACATTTAAACTGTATTATTTTTAGAATAAAACATCGGATCTACTTTTAAACCCAGAAATTGATTTGTATCTTTTAAATGATTCAGATTTAAAGTCTGGAGAAGCAAACCTTTTCCCAAACATGTGAAGACTCTTGCATGAAAATATGAAAGTCAGATTCAATTTATTTCAAGACTGTGTTGGAAAGACTTTCTTCACATTTAGTGATTTGCCTCATTTACGGTTAACAGAGAGGTCCAAGTGAACTCATTATGCAAAAGTATCAGTCAGGAGAAAGACACATAACACAATACCCAACGTCTCCATAGTAACTGTGGAAAACATGGGAAAAATCTGCAAAACTTAAGACATTTCCTCTAAACTGATGAAAAAAACACAAGACTGGAGCGGTTTAGTGAGGCTGACAGCAGTATGAACCTCAGGTCTTAAAAAAAAAAAAACTTCTGTCTGTTGAAACCAAATGTAATTGCTATGGCCACATCTCCCAAAAGGAAATGTTGCCACAAAAGCAACACTGGATGCACACGAGGAGGTGGCAGCATCATGATCTGAGGTTACATTTCTTCAGAAGTAACTCAGGTTAACTGGGGTTAAGGTGGATAAGGTTGTGAGCAGTTCTATAAAACATAATAGGGTGTTTTCACTGACGTCACTGGCCAACTTCCGGTCCGCCATATTGGGTGGCACACTTCCTTATCTCTAGTTGTCTTACACGTATTATCGTATCGCGAATGGATAAGTACGCCAGCACGCTAGAGCGACCAGATAAGGACGTATATCTGAGGAAATGTTCCGTGATCGACCATATGGACCCGTATGCCCTCCACGGTGCCTTGTTTAGCCGTAATCCAGATGCATTACCTGGTGTTCGGTGAAAACCCTCTGCACACTCTTGAGGAAATGAGAGCTTACAAGGGTCTAGAGGCTCACAACCAGTTCACATCTGGTTATGTACATCAAGGAAATCGCCATCATACGTGGACGGGTGAGTTTTAATAAGATGGTAAAAATGTAAACAATCCGACGCAAATGTGTCGCATGCTTCTGCGGTGGCTGGCGGCCGGCGGCGGGCGGTGCGCGAAGGCGCTTGGCTGCAAGGCCGATCGACGCCGCTCGCGGCTTTAATTATTTAAGCAGAACAATGACCAGTGCAAAATTAAGTTGTATTTACCGTATTGGCGCCGGTAGGAGCTGCAGATCATAAAGCCAGCAAACAGTGGGAACACAGCAACTCGTTCAAAGTAAGCTGCGCTCAGACGGGCTCTGGTACATGCTAACCGTTAGTGCTAACAACCACTCACGAATGTAATGTACTTTTAACTAGCTGCTATGTGTTTCAAAGGTTTAGAACACACTCTCATTGACATCGGGATACTGTGGAAAGTTATGTTCGGTCGACTTACAGCCGCGATCCAAGCGAGCCGACGATCTCTTTGTTATCTCTGTAACTCGTTCAAAGGTAAGCTGTGCTCAGACGGGCTCTGGCACATGCTAACCGTTAGCGCTAACAACCACTCGCGAATGTAATGTACTTTTAACTTGCTGCTATGTGTTTCAAACGTTTAGAACACATTCTCATTGACATCGGGATACTGTGGAAAGTTATGATCGGTCGACTTACAGCCGCGATCCAAGCGAGCCGACTCTTTGTTATCTTATCTCTTGTTCTCCGTGGTTGCGCCTCCAGGCAGGAAAGCGGTGGAAAATTAATCTGTTTCTATGTTTTTCCCATGGCGATCATGTGTTGCGCTGTTACAGCCCACAATACAGCAACGGTTTACCATGGTTGAAATCAAGTTATGGTGAAATTAATCAAATTAAAACACGGCTGAGAGAGGGAGTACAGTATGCGGTAGTAATGGGCAGTAGAGGCGGCGGAGGCAGTCAACATGACAGCCGCGGAAAGTAATAAGTCATAACGCCCAAGCCCTATTATTAATATATTCTTCTTACATGTTTTAAATACTTAACAGTTAATTACCTGTGACAAAGTGAGCACCGCAGACTCTGGCGTATTCCAGCTTAACACCGTCCAAATCGGACCTGGATATCCGTGTCAGCCATAGGTGACGGCGTTGTTCAGACAGCTGTTTTTTTTTTTTCACACTGATTCACTATTACGGCTGGTAGGCGATAGAAAGAGCGTTGATCTCCACCTCCACGGGCCGTGCAACCAACCATTAAACACGTTTTCCCCATTGTTCACTTCCAATACTGCCTAAGGCGTCATACAATGCAGGTCAACGGTGCGAAAGACTGCCACCCAATATGGCGGACGCGCTGAGTAGTCACGTGAGCGTGACGTCAGCTGAAAACCCTCTATTGTTAGACTCAAAACCTCCAGGTATGTGCTAGAAAGCTGATTCATTTTACCCAATCAAGTGAAATTGTACAGGATACGTCACTTTAAATATGTAAAAAGTTTTGCAAGATGTTTTGATGGTCTCGTTTTTGCATGTGTAAACTTTTGGGAACGCCTTTACGCAACTGTCTGAGGAACTTTGTCAGTAAACGAGCTTCACTTTGCTGAACAGGACACACATTTCATTTCCATCCTATTTTTGGCTTTTAAATGAAAGGAAAACAGATAGAAGAGTAGAAAATGTGGCTTTGTGACAAAAGACCAACAGGCTCAGCCTAAAAACCTACCAGCCCTTCTTCATCAAGAGAGATGTTTTCAGTACAAGGCGTTTAACTGGTCGACTAAACTTTAAATACAAACTACAGTCACTGCCTTTATGGATGCTCTTTTAGCTCCTTAACAACATATCTGAATAAAGAACAGCTCTTTGCCTCCAAAGAACAATTAAACATTTCCTGTCCTAAACAAAGAGTTTCTTTTTATCTAAACTCATGATTTTAAGAGTTGTTGTTTTTTTTTTTAGAAACAGAGGGATTTCTTTTCCAGGCTTCGAGTCAGATGAAAGCCGACGAGAGAAAAAACATCAAAACTATGCCAGTGGTTTGTTTCATGTGGACGAACTGAGGCAGTTTAAGGATCTTTTTTTGGTTTTCCTCTTAAAGATCAAAGGATTCGGGATGATTTGTTTTACTGGGGGCCTCTCTCTGTCTCCACAACAACAAGATCACAGACAGGAAGCCCTTTCTTCCTTCACGGGGTCCTTGTCATCAACAATGAAGCCACTCAGCAGCGTCTGACTCTCCCATAAGTCACAGTACATGTGTATATGTGATTGTTTGCGTTTAAGTGAAACTCGACACTGCAAAGAACAGAACAGTTTCATTTGCACGCCATATAGTTGGGCTGTGTACAGGGACGCGCATGAAGCCAAACCCTCTTTACCCGCAGGTGTTTGTGCACCATTAGGAAGTGTCGGGGTGTGCTTCAGTGACCCAGAAGACGTCTTTAAACACGGCTTTCCTGCTTCACTGAAGCCTTTGTTGTTTCCTCAACATTTCATCAGGAAGTGTAACAAAGCCTTTATTTTTGTCTCAGAAACGTCTATATTAATCTATTGCATCAGTTGATTCAAACAGCTAAAAAAGTTTTTTGGGGTGTGAAAAGCAACCTAAGTGCAGCAAACTATTCCACGGCTGTCCAATGGAGAAAGAAAAAAAAAACACCACCACCAAAACATAACAATATTGAATAAATAAAGATAAACATGGAAAACCCAAATGTCCAGAGAATATTCTTAATGCCACCTACTGGCTGGCATCAGCTTTTCAAGTCAGCCATTGTCCTTTTTTATATCTATTAGGGCTGAAAGTTATTAAAATAATCGTTGCGTCAGTCAAAAAATACGTCATAAAGAGAAAAAAACATATAAATTACACCAGACTATAACTCAAATTTATTTAGAAATTTATAGACATTTAATCTGATAAGAGAACTTATTCAATAATAACACAGCTGCATCCACAACCGGCTGAAAAATATGAAACATACCTGGGAGGATGAATGGGGTAAATTAGCACAACAAGCTAGCAACTTCAACCGGGAAGGTTTTATCCAGCACATTTAAGGGTGAAGTTACGCTGTAAATTGTCAAAATTACGCTGAAATTAGGCAGTGAGCATAGCGGCGCTACGTGCTAAGCTAACAGTATGACGCGGATGTTTCAGAGCAACATAAAGCTCATGTACATCAGCGAAGTTGTAAAACGCCCGGTGTAGGTACCAGATTGACTCGGGCTGCCAGATTGACTCGGGTCCTGCGTCTTCTGATGACGTCACTATACATTGTTGGTTTAACGTTTGCTCAATTGCGCAAAATATTGTAATTGGTCTGGACAACTTACTAAAGTAATTATAGCGGGGTGTAGGTTTTATTCGAGAGCGGGATTGCGGCTTGTAAACGGACAATTTTACGAAGAAAATCGCCATGGTCCCTGCGCCTCCCGATGACGTCACCAGATTCTCCATGGTCCCTGCGCCTCCTGATGACGTCACCTTATGGCAACACCACTCAAACAAACTACATAGAGCCCGCGGTCTGCATTTGTAACGAATCAATTTTATTAAGTTAATTTAGCGGTTTCTTTTTTCTCAAAAGCTTGAACAAATATTCAAGCCATTTTACAAATAAAAAAAAAAAAAAAATGTTGACAATTGGCTCAATGTTTGGAAGAATATTGTTAACAAAAATGGAAGGGCTAGCCAGACTAATTTATCCAGCATATATCTTAAATGTACCAAATACCACAATAAAAAAAATAATCAAATTCATCACAATTTCATCTGGAATAATAAAAAAACATGTGATCAGAAAGAACAACATCAGTACAAAAAGGAGGAATGAACGTTATTGATTTTACAGTGATGAATGCCGTGATAAAATTAAATGTGGCTGCTGACTTTTCTTAAAAATGAAATGAGTTTATGGTTTAGTTTCCCTTCACAACTTAAAAAAAAATTGGAGGAATTAAATTTCTCTAAGGTTGTAACTCCTGCAAAATTACCGATTAAATTGTCAGACTACCACACAAGTATTCCAAAATGATGTTAAAAGTTTTCATGCCTCGACTAATTTACAGGAAAATAACCGTAAATTAACAAAATAAAATTTATTTGTAACAAATGGAGACCGCGGGCGCATAATCTAGTTTGTTTGAGTTGAGTTGCCATACATAGACGTCATCGGGTAGCACCCGAGCCAATCTGGCAGCCCGAGTCAATCTGGTACCTACACCGGACAACAGAGCTGTAAGCTAGCGCTAGCTGTTGTTAGCTTCACGGACAGCCCGATAACAGGGGTCTGTCTGGTCTGGGCCCTTCGTGCTGCACCACGCAGCACTCTGCTGTGTGAATACAAGCTGAAACAGTGAAACAACATACAAACTGTCTTTGTTGACTATAAGTTTATACTTCAATTAATTTTTAAGTGGTACAAGAGCAGTGTAGAGCATATTTTCCCAAGCCTGGACAGCCCTCTTGTGGCTATAGTCGGTAATGTTTACTACTTGGTTCATGTTGGTCAGTATGATTAATGATTTAAAATTGATATATAAGTCACACCGGATTATAAATTGTGACTTATAGTCCGAAAAATAAGGTATATAATAAATAAGTACTTCTTTTCTAAATAAAAGCTATACTATGCCCATCAAGCATTAGGGTGGTTTAAATCTTATCTGTCGGACAGATTCCAGTTTGTTCATGTTAATAATAAATCTTCTTCAAACTCTAGGATCTGCTGTGGAGTACCACAGGGTTCAGTTCTTGGACCAATTCTCTTTAATATATATATGCTTCCGACTGGCAAAATTATCAGAGAGCATTGGATTAATTATGCTGATGACACTCAGCTATATTTATCCATAAATCCTGATGAATCCAATGAATTACTTCAACTGCTGTCATGTCTTGATGGCATCAAAAGCTGGATTACTTTAAATTTCCTGCACCTAAATTCTGACAAGATAGAAGCTGCAATCTATGGACCACAGTCCTAAAAAAAAAAAAAAAAAAAAAAAAACTTCTTAATCAATCACTTAATCTGGATGGCATTAACTTGGCCTCTGGTGATAAAGTAAAAAATCTTGGTGTTATTTTTTTAAAGTGCCTTGAGATGACATGCTTCATGGATTGGTGCTATATAAATAAATAGAATAGAAATTTTAATTGAAATCTTCTGGGGTATATTCTCAGGAGCATTAAACAAAAACACAGGTCCTTATATAAAAAAAAAACACTCTGTGATGGAGCTACACCTCACGCTCATTTTCAGCAGTGCTAGCACTTCGCTGTTTATACAACTAAAACAGCTTAAATAAAAGTAGGAATGAAAAATAGATACCTTCCTAAATATTTTTTTGAAACAGGATTATACTGATTTTAAAATCACATGCTAATGGCTGTCTAAAGGACTCGGGTTGCAGCATGTCTGATTTGAATTGGTTAATTTTCCGTAAGTTTTTATGTTCATTACTTTTGTCCATTTCAACATATTTCATTGACCATTGTGGGATTTTCTCTGATTAAAAGAGGGGTGCTAACAATTTTGTCCATGTCTGGAAATACATGTCTAAAAAAACTTGTTGTGAGCATTGAATTGAGTTTTTAACATGTTTTGCCATTTACAATGGTTTGAAAAAGGGCCACAAATGTTTGTTTTACTAAGTTCAAAATGCTAATGTTTACTGAGGTATGTTAATTAACTAAGTGTATCTCCTTTTGGATTAATAAAAAAAATATTACTATAATAAGTGTCGGCTACGTCCCTATATCTGCTTCTTCTTTGGACAGATATTTTTTTTCCCTTTAGTTAAACATTCTCTTTAGTTCAGTCGAGCCATCATAATTCGATATTTATTTTTGTTTTCTTAATATTAAAGCCTACGCCACTATGTGGATAATACGAAGCACATATTTTAATGTTGGAAAAAAGGAAACAAGATGGAAGAAAATAAAGTACCCCTGCCAGGCCACTAGGCAGAGAGAGCATTCTCATTAAAAAATGCTTAATATACAGAGATTAGCAGGTGTTTCACCTGAAAATAATGTTATTTTATTTTTACTTTAAAAATTGTATTCCCATAACCTTAAATCAACCCATGTTTGATGACATTTGACGACTCTGGCTACCGGGAGACATTCTGGTGGGGGTGAAATAATCCTTAACATTAACCATAATATTAGTGTGAAACAAAGCTTTACAGCATAGTTATTAGAATAAATAAAGGTTTCCAATAAACAGGACATAAAAGTACATTGGGATGGTGAAGTGGCAAAGTGCAGCTGGATTCAATGAAGGGAACTGATGGTAAATACTTTCGCCTTAATCAGGTTTACACCACTTAGAACTACAAGAGTTCATCATGCCATGATCAAATGTTTCCAAGGAACCAGACCCACAGCATCACAGATCCTCCGCCATGCTTAGCAGTGGGCATCACAGGCATTTCCACAAAGTGTTTGTTGCCTGAAAGCTGCTAACATAGATGGTTTCACAAGCATTTAACTAATGCTAATTAGTGATGGTTGGACAGGAAAGGATTCATGAAAAATAAAAATGGCACTGTAACCGAGCAGCAACTTTCTGCCTTACAACAGGTCCGATTTATTTGCAGAAAATATGAATCTATTCAGTCATGTTCATAAATGTTACATACATTTCAGTGAGGGCCAGTTCAGTTTATAATTCCTCTTGGTAAAAATGTTTTCTATGTAAGGAAGTCCAGCTGATTGCATCAAGCCAACACGTTTGCAGCAATCTCTCCTCTTGAGCAAGCATGAGGCAACAGTGGACACAAACAACTCCTCTCAACATGAGCAGCAATCCAACCACACCAAACTAGAGGTCAACGGTTATGTTAAAGGTTGGATTGGGGCGGAGTATGGACCGTGTAGGTCGGGTTGTGGAGACTCTTGGGTTTGATGGTGGCCATCACTTTGGGGTGCTGGTGCCTGGACCTGGGAGTATAGGATGTGTGTGGTGAGTCCGAATGTGTGCACTCCGTCCTTTTTTTTTTTGTGGGTAAGAGTGTTTGCATGTGGGGGCACTAGGGTGGGAACGTGTGAATGTGACTGTGTACCTGGTTTTCTCTTTTGCCCTTTTGTCAGGCTGGGTTTGGACTGCCCCCTCACCAGGGACATCTCAGGCCTCCGACTTCTATACAGAAAACCCCTATTATTAGCTTTAGCTACCATTTCATACATCTTGTGATAAATAATACTGTATATTCTTCAGTGATCTTATCAAGGCGTTGGTTGTTTGTACCTGTAATATTTTATCAGTTTGTTTTGTTGTTCTTTTTATATCTCTCTTTGCAGCTGTAGAAGCAGACTCCGACGATGTTATATTGTTGTCTCCTTTTCCTCTCATCTTCTTTTTCTCCTTTTCTACCTTCCCGTTTCTGTTTCCACTGAACATGAAATAGTCCCAGCATAAACTCCAACAAAGCTTTATGCATATATAAATCTAGCGGCTCACTATGGCAAAAGCAGTAATGCTGCTCTTGTGACAGTAAATCTTTTGGGCTCTCTTTGGCATTAAGACAGCAATTCTTAATGCTGCACCGTCAGACAGGACATGTGAAAAAAAGGTTGGATTGTTTCTCACGGGAAAGATGGTTTTATTTTTAAATGATTTTCCTGCATCTTTGTAGGAGGAAACTGGGGAACCTGGAGAAAACCCACACATGCAGGACACAATCATGCAAAGTCTCCCTGCAGAAAGGGCTCATCTGAGTACCGAACTCAGGACATTCCTGCGATGAGACAACTGTTCCAACCACCACGCAGCCTGCTTCAATGGTATTCTATGTCAATATAGTTTCTTTTAAAGGAATTTTGAATCATCTTGAATGTTTGTCTTACTAATTTATCACATTAACACACATTTTAACAGAAAATAAAACAAAAGACTTTAAAATCCATTATTGTTGACAATTAGACCCGCTCAAGTCTGTTCCTGGATCGGCCTCGGGTTCAACAATAATCCAAAACAAAAGTTTATGGGAAGTCTTTTCAATAATCTCCTTCAAAGTTTCCAAAACTCTTAACTTTTGTTTTCTTAGAGCTCGAGCACAATGTGCAAACCATCATCTACCCTCTCCTTAAGGCCAACGCCTGATGAGAACATCGTGTCTGTGTGTGCGTGTCGCAGAGTTTTTGTCATCATCAGATTGTTTCAAGATGAGGCTGAACAATAAGATTTGGATGCCCGAAGGCATTTACAGTCCGCAGAGGAATGCGGAGTCTGCGTCTTATTAAAAATCTGTTATAATCTTACGAGTGAAAGATGGAGGGAGGCTGTGAAAGCCGTGGGGATCAGCTGCAGCGTATTAGGGACCTAAAGCCCAACAGATCTCGCTCTTCTTGTTTAAAGAAGTCGGTGCCGTGACGCCTCGGTCACCAGATTTATTTCTCCCCTCTCCATCTTGTTTGCATAACATCCAGAGCCGAGGGAACTGGAAAGATAAGCCTAATTTTTTTATGAGTTGCTGTGGGGTATGTGCTGCTTTGTATTAAATTTAATCTGGATGCTGTGAGTTCTTGTGCTTGTTTTTGGACGTAAACATAACCTCCCGATGCAAGCTGTATTAGATTCAACCATGTTTAGGCAAACAGGTATATAACACCACAAGTCACCCCATGAAAGTTTTACAAGCTGGTAGTAGTAGCCTAGCTGTAAAATGGTCAAAATATGCTTTAAGGGTAATTAAATCTCATTAAAAACCCAACATGACGCTGGTTAATAAGCCGTTATGGGTCCATTTAAATGACAGTAGGTTTAAAACGAACATTTTCGCTTGTAAATGAGATCTCGGATCTCACTTGTCCAGATAAAGGTTAGAGGAATGAAGAATTAAAATGCTCCACATTAGTGTTTTGTTTTTAAAGGTGCAGTCTACTCGACTAGTTTATTGAGGTCGGCCTCTCTGGTACAGCTCTCCACTGGTTTAAATCCTACTTAAAGGACAGGGACTTTTTTGTGTCAGTAGGTAACTTTACATCCCAGACGACAAAGATTACATGTGGGGTTCCCCAAGGGTTCATCCTGGGTCCCCTCCTCTTCAATATCTACATGCTCCCTCTAGCTCAGATAATAAAAAATAACAACATCAGCTACCATAACTATGCAGACGACACACAGCTCTACATCACCATGTCACCAGGTGACTATAAACCAGTTCAAGCACTGAGTAAATGCCTAGAAGAAATCAATACGTGGATGTTCCAAAATTTTCTTCAGTTGAATAAAAACAAAACAGAAGTAATAACATTTGGACCAATAGAGGAGAGATCAAAAGTTAGCACACAGCTTCAGTCGCTTCAGCTAAAAACCACTAAAAACCACTAATCAGACTCAGATCTGAACCTTCAAAAGCATCTAAAGACAATTACAAGGTCAGCTTTTTATCACCTGAGGAACATTTCTAGGATTAAAGGACTAATGTCTCAGAAGGATCTGGAAAAAGTAATCCATGCGTTTATATTTAGTAGAATTGATTACTGCAACGGTGTTTTCACAGGACTTCCTAAAAAGTGGGTCAGACAGCTGCAGCTGATCCAGAACGCTGCTGCCCGCGTCCTCACTAAGACTAAGAAAGTAGAGCACATCACCCCAGTTCTAAAGTCCTTACACTGGCTCCCTGTATCTCAGAGAATAGACTTTAAAATACTTCAGTTAGTCTATAAATCCCTGGATGGCTTAGCACCTAAATACATCACAGACTTGTTATCAGTGTATCAACCATCCAGACCATTAAGGTCTTCTGGCTCCAGCCTACTCTGCAGAACCAGAACCAGAACTAAACAAGGAGAAGCAGCATTTAGTTCCTATGCTCCACTGATCTGGAACAAACTTCCAGAAAACTGTAAAAGTGCTGAAAGCCTGAGTTCCTTTAAATCGAGATTAAAAACACATTTGTTTAAAATTGCCTTTGAATGTTCAAGTTAAAATGCTTTACTGTTTTCAAATGTTCTTTTTTGTTTCTACACTATCCCTACTTGCTTTTATTCTGTTTTATTTTCAATCACGTAAAGCACTTTGCATTGTCTCTGTACTGAATTGTGCTATATAAATAAATTTGCCTTGCCTTGCCTTGCCTTAACGAAGACTGTGCAAAAGGCCTTCCTCATGACATTGCATCAATTAAAGAGGACTGCATTTCTCTTAGAAGTCACTCTTTTGGAGCGTTTTCAGCTTGTCCAGATGTGATGCTGTCATTGCCACCCTCTAAATGAGGTTAGAGCAGATGTCGCTTCAGAAAACAAAGATTTTTTTTTTATCTTTTGGGGGGGTGGGGGGTAAACTTTAATGATCAGACTAAAGTGCTGTGTGACTTTCTGAGCCGCTAGAAAAATGCAGAGGACTTGTCACGAAGCCTGAAGCTCTCCCCATCCCTCTGCCCCCGCTCCTGTCCAGACGTTTCAAACACTTCGTTATTGATGAGTTGCGATGCAATGAATTTTCAAACACATCAGCAGCCCCCACATCTTGGCCGGGGCCGGTTTGTCTCGCCTCGCCGGCATGCTGGAAACAGATGGGAGGAGAAACGCAGGACAATATCTAGACACCGACACTTGTCTCATGATCTGTCTTGTTCTGCAAAGAAAAACATCTGGGAAAAAAAAAAAGCTAAAGCAATTCTGCCTTAAATATGGATATGTTGCGTTTTTTAAAGAGAAACCAGATTTATTCCCCTTACTGTTTGGTTTATTTATAAAGAAAGCGACTTCTGGTCTGTAAAAAAAAGCGGCTTGTACTCATAAAATTCAGAATTTTCTGTTTGCTGTTTTATTAAATGATACAGATTAGACTGAGTCTGGTAAAGTTTATTAAAGAATCATTGTGATTTCTTCTTTTCATAACCTCATGAGGATTATCTAGCGTGGTAAAATAACAACAGTTCTATAGTAATGCATCTTATGTCACAAACGTACTCGTGTTTCCCCTGAGAAGGCCAGCAGAGGAGAACACGCAGCTCTGAAGTTCACTTTAACGTTCAATAGGCGATTAATATATGAATTTGTTTCTGGGAAACATTTTGTTTGCCTTCAAACCAGGGAGAGACAGAACCAAAAATGAAGTCAATGTCGGGTGGAGGAGGAAATGTCATAGATTGGGAAATGTTTTCTCTTGCATTAATCAGGGTTCCTGTTCAGCAGTAGGGCTGGACGATATGGAAAAAAAAAACATATCCATATAATAGTATCGATATCGATAATTATCAACAAATTCAAAACATATATTTTAGGTGCAGCCCTGGCCATTTTATGCTTTTACTTAGATACAGAACACTGAATTAAAACTCAACCCTTTATTCAAGCAGCGTTTTACCAAAACTGCAAGTTTAATAAAAAGAAAAAATAACGCGCTCTCTGAACTCTTTGCTGGGGGCGGAGCTTGGTGAAGCAGCGTTCCTGGGTCTGCATTGTGATTGGTTGGGAGGATTTAATGATTGCAGTATTAACCTACATGGCTAGAATGCATAAGGAAGGAAAACTTTTTATTGACCCTTTTTTTCTATCATCGGTATACGTCTATCGATCGATATGTATTGTTATTGAATTATCGTCCAGCTTTATTCAGCTGCATGACAGAGTGAATGCAAATAATCCCCTGGCAGAGCTCTGCTATTGAACTGATAATGGAGTCAAGTGTGTTGAAGCAGAGTTGAACACAACAGGTCCAAGATAGAAACTCCTGAGTTAGAGACCAGAGGACACGCAGATGAGAAAGGTCCAGCTGCTGGACTGTACCGCTGCTTGAGTCGTGGTTCTTGGGGTGACAGTCGCCGTGTTTCTTCATGTCAACCTGATGGAGCAGCCATGTGACCCAAAGCGGCGCAACAGACTGAAGATGTGCAGTTTCCCCTCTCTGCCTGTGGCGGACCAAGCAAGGACAGTTAGGAGGAAAGAATTAGAAATGGTTTTACTGAACTTCAATATATTTTCTTCAAAGACAGACCTATTTAAAGGCAAGGCAAGGCAAGGCAAATTTATTTATATAGCAGAATTCAGTACAAGGACAATGCAAAGTGCTTTACATGATTAAGATATAGCAAATTAAAACAGAATAAAAGCAAGTAGGGATAAAATGTAGATAGAAAATAGAACAAAAAAGTGGTGATTCAGTTAACTAGGACAGTTGGAGGCAATCCTAAACAAATGTGTTTTTAATCTTGATTTAAAGGAACTCAGGCTTTCCGCACCTTTACAATTTTCTGGAAGTTTGTTCCAGATAAGCGGAGCATAGGAACTAAATGCTGCTTCTCCGTGTTTAGTTCTGGTTCTGGTTCTGCAGAGTAGGCTGGAGCCAGAAGACCTGAGTGGTCTGGATGGTTGATGCACTGATAACAAGTCTGTGATGTATTTAGGTGCTAAGCCATGCAGGGATTTATAGACTAACAGAAGTATTTTAAAGTCTATTCTCTGAGATACAGGGAGCCAGAGTAAGGACTTTAGAACTGGGGTGATGTTCTCTACTTTCTTAGTCTTAAAAGATGTATTTTTAGCCATTATTTTACAGCAGGAGGGCCCAGTTCTGGGTCCCCCCCCCCCTCCTCCACCACGGGCCCAGTAAAACTGACCTGATTGCCCCCTTAGCGCCACCCCAACCCCATCACCCCACATGTAAACTAAAATAATTTCATGTAACTTGGGGAAAAAAAAAGCTTCATAGGGGTAGATTATTTTCTTTAACGCAACAAAAGCTAGTATCCTCTCCATTCACAGCTCTTTATTGCCTTACTGTTGCTTTTCATGCAATTTACTAAGGTCCAACATGTGTGTTTGCAGGTGCTGAGTTTTTGTGCTTGAGAGCCAAATCAGATACTGAGCGACGGAGCAATTTGTATGAGCTGCAAGGACAAAACCTCCAGCTTTTCAGTGCAGACCACCCAATAAGACCCCCGCTCTCCACCTCAGCCTCCCTCCTACTTCCTCCTCATGCGGCCCACCCCCCCCCCCCCCCCCCACACACACACACACACACACACTCTCCTCCTGTCTCTAGTTACAGTCAGTGGGCCCCAAAAGAAAATGTCACAAGAAAAGGAACTTGGACTTCAAAGAGGGACCAGTCTGAGGTAGTCCCAGTTAATCGTGTGCATCTGTTTTTCAGAGCTCAGAGACTTTCTGACCTGCAGGAGGGTCAGGCGACAAGCTCCAAAGGCAAACCCAGAGACTCCTGCAACGATTAACGCTGCTGATGAAGCCACGCAGGAGGAGGGACTCATTTGAAGGCAGCGAGGGCTCAGAGATTTCATATCTAGATGCTGTTTTTAATTTGTTGTCGTGACCTCAATGTTGCGCTGAGGTCACCTCCAATGGAGCAACCATAATACGTTTAGGCTAAATTAAATCCAGGGGACAGCAAGTAATGCTTTAAATGTTTTAATTTTGATCTTGTGGCTTTCTCGTAACAATTTTTTTTCTCTCTCAACCACTGCAAAGCCTGACTCGTATTACGTATTATTTAAATTTGTTTAAGCTTTGTTAATGTTGGTGCAGATCTGGGCTTCCTCTGCTGGACCAGAATCCAACCAAAGTTTAAGCGACAACCATGCACTGAATGAATGTGAGGTCTGAGTAACTTACAAACAAGGCGATAAGTACAGACATTAAAATATAAAATATAGGCCAAATTATTTTTTTTAGAAACAGGGAAGTAAAATAAATACCCTAAAGTGATTTTAGTCAGCTTCTATGCCGTTAATCTGAACAATAAACCTCTGTCTGTCTTCTAAATTCCTGAGGTGCAGCTTAATCACAGATTTTCCTGGTAGTAGGCAGTTTCCACAGATCTCAGACCATCCAGGGCAGGTCCTGATCTCGTTGCATCATGAATGGGCTTCATGTATCCTGGTGGGAGGCTGAGCCACCCCTGAATGGGGTCCAGCGTTGATAAATCTTCTTCAAAGACGAACACAAGGAAGGAAGAGAGAGAGAGAGAAAAACCTGATCTGAACAGAGCAGCAGGGTACGATTCAAAATGGCATCTGATTTTCTCACTTCTCTAATAAAATCACATTTACAATTGTGACAAATCCTGTTTTTGTGTATAAACAATACGTAGTGACGACAAGCAATATAAGTATGTTACTATCAGTGTGGCTTCAGCCTCCAGTTTTGGTTACAATTGCTGGTTTTGGAATTACACAACAACAACAACAAAAAATTTATTTGCTATTGCAGATTTATGTTTAAAACAAAACTCACACGGATCACTTAAAGTAATGAATTTTATTAATCTACTTGTTTACTTCCTGTTAGCGACAAAGCCATGGATCAAAATCCCAGGTTTGGGCTGACAACACTTTGCCTAAAGAGTAGAAGTTTTCTTATCAACCACATTATTTTATAATATAACTACAGCTGTAACTATATATATATATATATATATATATATATATAGTAGTTAATTTAACTATGTAGTTAACTTATTTTATACATGAGTACTCGCTTTTCTAACCTGAGCAAAACTGCTATCCTTGTGGAATGAGCTAATAATAGTGGGTGGGGTTGTATGCTGCATTTTAATATTCAAACTTTAAATTATGAAAGTATTCAATTGAAAGATGTGAAATATTTTTTAGCATTATTTGAAAATGTACACTTTAAAAACATTTTTTTTGCAACAGTCTTTTCTACTGCTGTTTTTATGTGCTAACATATAATTTTCTATAATAAGGAACTTGATCTGTAGGCTGATTGAAGGACTGTCTTGGACTAAATATTAATAATTATTATAATTCCACTATAACAAGTAAAGCTCTCTTCAAAAAGCATTTGTTGGGAGTTTAATGGTAATGTCTTAAAAAATATTTAGAAATTACACCAGATTTGTGGGATGAATACACAATATATGGTTAAGCGCGTTAACATAAGAGGAACATAAATTATGTCTGTCTGATAATGTAGCGCTCAGAATAGCTTTTTTTTAGTGCCAAAGAGATCCCAGCAGATTCACTTTCACAAGTGGAAGGTTTCTGCTTTCGTTATAGTACTCCGCTTGATTTATGCAAAAAAAAACTTACTGGATATTATGTTGGGATTATTTCAACTTCAATGGACCCAGAAACGGAAAGGTAAAATAGAAGAAAGGAAGGGAGAAAGATAAGGCAAAAATGTTAAAAAGGGAGAAAAGCTGACAAAAATAGAAAAATAAAGTTAATTATAAGGCTTATCTGTATAGAAGTTTATCTGTAAACACCTGGATCTAAGCATCTTGGGGTGTGTTCATAGGAAAATGCTCAACAGTGGTTGTGAGGAACCAAAGACTCGCCCCCCAGAGCAGCGGGGGCGGGGGTTGGGGAGACTGGCCCTAAGAGGGTGCAGCCCAAAGCACAACCTGATAAAGAAACAAGCAATGTCACAGACAAGCAGGAACAATCACAGCCACAAGCCAAGACCAGGGTCAAACACCCCCCAAACCTGGCAACCCCGGCTCATACCCTAGCACCAATGACCCCTTAACCCATCCATTCAGAGACGAGGCTAACACAATTTGAACGAACCAGCCAACCAGAGCTGTCTGAGGATGCAATAGCCTCGGCCCCCCAACGGATCCCAGCCCACAAACCCATGCATGAGCCACACAACTCAGCAACCATTTATCAAAATTACTTAAACTTCCTTCTGGCTTTCAATACAGTTAGCGAAAAAAAAAAAACGGAGAAATAAAAGGAATTAGCTCTTCTAGCTACACAAGAAGGTGCTAGTTTATCTGACGTTGGTACCTGCTAGCATCTTAGCATCAAGTTTGCAACATTATTCCTCATAAAACTATCTACACTTGCTGGGAAACATCAAAAGTTTAACCCTTTGAACAGAACACCTGGGTGTTCTGGGTGTTATGTTTTTAATCCTCAAACGTCTGTGGAGACACTCAGTTAGGCCATTAATTCGGCATTGCTCTGAAGAAGCTTAATCCTTCCTCTGTGCAGAGCTGATGCGTTTGTCATTACATTCAGTTGATTAGACATTTATAAAACACAACACATGTGTGTAAAAGTTACAATGATTCATAGATTTACAGCAGCAAGGCCAAATATCCGGGTTTGGTCTTCCGAGTTTTCTGGATATGGGTCACGCTCAAGGCAGACGGTATATAAAGTAAGCGCGGATGCTTTCGATTAATATTATGCATGAAGGAAAACATTCAATGTTCAGTTTTCTTATTTGTTTTGTTTTTCTAAATCAGTTCCATATTAATTTTTATACTCAGCTTTGAAAACACTTTCAGGCGAGCGTAATCTGGGTGACGGTGAATCGCTAACAGGTACATTTATTAAACGCAGCACCAAACTGAACAATTTGCTGGGGAAAAAACAGGCTCAGGTTTAAAATGCAAAACTCAATCCAAAAAACTTTTCTAGAACTAGATCTTTACTATTTGAAGTAAGTCTGTCACATTTAAAGTCGAGTTAATGTACCATGAATGACTCTAAGACCACAGCCCGGCTGCCTGAGCAGTTGGAGTTAGAAGCGTTAACATTTTCCCCAATTGGCCCCTGTGGTTGTGCCCTTTAAGGTAACCTAACCTGTCTACGTTTTTGAAACATCAATGTTTATTCCTTAAGATGTCAAAGAATAGTCGGCTGACCACTGAGTGGAGTTGTTTAAAATGACCCCTACTTAAACAGAACGTTTTTAACGTTTTTGACGGGATCTGACGTCTGTCAACAGCATCCTGTTCAGTGGAAAAGTGTCACTCCCTCATGATCCTCAACACAAAACAGCTAGAGATAGCTAGAAGTTCAGCTTCTTCCTTAGACTAAGTAGTCAGCCTGCACCAAGATGTCAGACAGGAGCAAGAACACTGCAAAAACTCAATTAAAAATAAGTAAAATTTTCTTGAAATTAGTGTATTTGTCCTTAATTTGAGCGGGTAAATAAGATTATTTGCCAATGGAATGAGTATTTTTACACCTAAAATAACATAATTAGATAAACTGCACTAGAAAAAAGATGATGGAGATGAGTTGTTCCTATTTTAAGCACAGAAATCTTATTCCATTGGCAGATTATTTAAAGTTGCTGCTCAAATCAAGGATAAATACACTCATTTTAAGAAAACTTTACTTATTTTTGGTCATGTTTTTGCAGTGAAGGCACTGACAACCGAATCGTCTTCATTCTAGCTCTGTCGGACGTGGGGGGGTTGGGGGACGACCCCCATTCCCTATCATGTTTCATCCACTTTTTTCCTAAGCTGATAGAAACTCTAGCAATATGTGCCTTCCCTCAGAAGCCTCTTACAACCACTTGTGCAAATACACCCACCCTTTGAGTTACACACAGGGCAGGACAACCTGGTGGGGCAGGTGACAGGAAGCAGAAAACAAAGGTACAGACCTAGAAAATTAAAGGACTTGCAGGCTGGCCTCTCTTTATTCTCTGTCTCAGAGAGGAATCCTTGTTGTTAGATGAACGAAAAGCAGAAAATCACAGTTGTAAACCAGAGTGGGTGTTGTATGAAATTATCAAAAGTCCTTTTATAACAGAATATCAGAAGATCTGTTTCACAACGTTAACTCGCAATTATTAATGTGCTGCTAAATTAGGGACACTGACACAAAAGGGAATAGGTGAAATACTCTGTCTTTCAGAAGTTTCCATTCAGCCTAAAACTATTGTTTTAGTTAGTAAAACTAGCAGATCCCAGGATCTCCACTACTATGGAGCTTAAACAGGTGAAATAAAGACATTTCTGTCCTGCAAGCCAAACACAACATGCAGCAAAAAACCATTAAGCATGGCGGTAGCAGCATCATGCTGTGGGATGCTCTTCAAATCATGCCACAGTTTCAAAATAACGCTGTTTGTCCAATCTGACTGGGCTTGAGCTATTTTGCAAAGACGAATGGGCAAAAAAATTTTAGTTTCAAGATATGGAGATTTGCTCTCCATATCTCCATATCCAGAAGCCGGAGTACTCTCTGGGTACTCCGGCTTCCTCCTACAATCCAAAAACATCTCTCTAGATTGCCTTTGGGCAGGAGTGTGAATGGCCACGGTTGTTAAGTCTGTGACGCCCACTGATAGACCGTCCACCTGTCCAGGGTGTTCCTGCCTCTCACCCAAAGACCACTGTAAGGGTCCCTGGGAACCTGCAAGGTCAAACGGGTGTAGACATTAATTAAATTCAATTAAATTTTATTTATATAGCGCCAATTCATGAAACATGTCATGCTGGTGAAGATTCTCAGTCATCCAGGTCATGGTCATTCCAAAAAAAACAAAGCAACTGGACTTGTTTTCCGTAGTTGAAGACGTTTCGCTTCCTCACCAGGAAGCTTTCTCAATTAAAAAAGTCTGGAGTAATGTGGAGTACCAAGCTTTATACCATTGCCCAACAAAGGCCTTGCAATGGCTTAGACAACATGCTAATTCAATCGAAACAGGTCCACCCCTTAGTAATGGGCGGTCGTTAAAGCCATTAAACCAGCAGATTGGACCAAAACTGGTCCACTCCTCTGTAACAAGGAGTTGTTAGGGTTGTTATTGGCTTAGTTTAAAGGAACAATGTTTTGATCACCCGAATGAGGGTGATCAAAACATGTAAGCTGTGTTGTAAGTAATTTACAACACAGCTATAGGATTAATTACGGCCAGTCATCACCTTAACTCTCACCCTCATTCGGGTGATCAAAATATTGTTCCTTTAAGCCAAGCCAACAACAACCCTAACGACTCCTCGCATGTTATCTAAGCCATTGCAAGGCCTTTGTTTGGACAGTAGTATAAAGCTTGTTACTCCACATTACTCCAGACTTTTTGAATTGAGAAAGCTTCCAGGAGAGGAAGCGAAACGTCTTCTACTACGGAAAACAAGTCCAGTTGCTTTGTTTTTTTACTTTTTTTGGAAGAAACATGTCATCTTAACGCACTTTTCAAAGTCAAATTCAATCAGATTATATAGACTCTACAGTCAGTCATTCACACATTCCCACCCTGACGGTGGTGAGCTCTATTAGTAGCCACAGCTGCCCTGGGGCAGACTGACAGAGGCGAGGCTGCCGTACATCGAACCGGCAGCCCGCCAATTGCAGGATGAATTCCCTAACTTTATAGATTGAGCATTTATTGAACATATGATGGTACAAAAAATGTCCTATATAAGGAAACCCAGTTGATTGCATCAAAGTCTTAACAAGCAGCATTCACTCCTCCTGAAAGAGCGTAGAGCCACAGTGGACAGTCATCTGCATTGTGGATGGCTTTGCAGCAATCCCTCAGTGGATGGATGGATTTCAATATTAAGTCTTAGCTTTACCAGTTTCAGCTCTGTCAAACATCAAAACCTGATCTAATTATTAAAAAGATTACATCAATAAATATTGATGTAGTCAAAAATTAGCATCAGTGGGCTTGTTTAACTCCAGGTGTCACCATGATCAAACCTGTCCACAGTAAATAAAATCATCCCACGGGAAGTCATTATACTGTGAAAACTCAGAAGTATTTGGACTGTTTTTAGGATCTGCAACTTTACTGCTGGCCCAAAAAAAAGGTTAAGATGTGCAGTGATTTGTGAGTGAAGCAAGATGGAGGCCACACAGTTTTGGTGGGTAAAAAACGCGATGTTTCTCCAGGATTTGGGTCACCGCCCCATATCCCTACAGTTGTGCAGCAACACAGACAACACCGTCATGAGTGGTTTCAACTCGTTCATACTCGCAGTGATTTATATGTTTGCACAGCTCTGGCACCCTAAAGGTAAACATATTAACGCTAACGGTGAAGATAGCGGGAAGGGAGACGTCGTTAGCTGGACTTTTATCTGGCTACGTCCCACAAACAGCTTACAGGTGCCAGGCACGGTGATCAAAACAGGACATGGAGTTGCCTGAGAATCCATACGCACAGCCACTTAGTGCACGCTTGTCCCCCGGCAGTGTACACAAAACGTATGATGTGGGCCGGCTGGGCTCATGAAAGCTCAGAGAAACCAGGATGATTAAACACCTCCTGAGGTGAATCATTCACCAGGCTGATAAAGCTCCTGTCCACCAATCCCAGACACCCCCCCCCCCCCCACAGACACAAACAATAACCCACGTTAAACCGGAGGTGTTGGGCAATGACGCCAAGATCTGAGGAGTTTTAAACGTAAACAGAGAGATGAGGAACGAGAGGAGGAGAGGAACGCGTCTGTGATGTCTCCTGGCAGCTTTATGGACTCAGGTGCTGGAGGTCTGCTGAAGGACGGACCAGGGCAGGAATAGAGCGCTGAGCAAAAGTCTTCAATCAACTCTTGTTTCTATAAATCTGCAGGATTTTAGTCATTTTTAAAGTGGTCTTGGTCAGGGGTTATTCATGCTTTCAGATCACTTTCAAGAGGAACAGTTTGCAACGTATTTGAACAAAGCACAGACATGATATGAGGCTAAGAGCCTTAAGCTGCAGGTATTCACCCCCCACCCCATTAAAAGTCAAATTTTTTCACCTTAACAATACAGAGATTTCAAAAAGAAGTCACACCCTTTGAACATTTTAATATTTTTTATGTTACAACCACAAACTTTAATATATTTTTACTGGGTTGTTATGTGATAGATGGACACAAAGTATCAAATAATCCTGAAGAGGAACGAAAGCGATACATGGTTTCAGTTTACTTTTCAAATAAAGATCTGAAAAGTGTGGCGTGCATTTGTGTTCAACTTTGAAGGACCTCCCACAGCATGATGCTGCCACCACCGTGTTTCACAGTGGGCAGGGCCGGATTTAGGAGGGCGTGGGCCCCTCAAGTATGTTTTATTTATGCAAAGTAAAATTAATTGATAGTTGGGTGGTGTCAGGTTCAAACACCTAAAACATTCATTAACAACACAAGAAGGAGAGACAACAATGAGGTTAGTTTTCAAATAATCTTGCAAGGAGATCGAACGAAGATGCTTAATACAGATCTCCAAATTCGATCTGAAGCAAATCCGTCGCCTCATCTCTATTTATTAGGAAAAGGAATCCCTGGTTCCATTGTGAATCTAAGGGGTAGGGATAAGCAAAACAACTGTGACCTTCGAGATAAAACCAAGCAGTTCACACAGTACAGTTATGCGTAAGCACTCCAGATGGCTGAATAGAATTCATAAAAACACTTATAGTCACAAGATATTTCTTTGCTTTCTGAAAGGCCTTCTGCAACTATAAGACAGAGATCTAAACCCTTAAAACTTCTTAGTAGTAAAGAGTAAATATATATGATAAATGCAATGTACATAAAGAAAATAGTAAATAACATAAAATATGTAGGAAATAGTATGAATAATTCTATCAGGTGGGAATGAAATGATGCATGGTCAGTTTCCAACATCCCTGACCAGCATCCTTTCTTGACATGTCTTCATCTAACCTGGCCAGCCAGATCGATAATGTGTAGCGCTCTACGTTCTGCACATCATCAACCTGGGATTGTTCCCATTGAATTAGTTTGGGGAAAGGAGCAGAACTCTCTGAGCTGATTGGGCGAGGCGCCACCTAGAGCAATGGTTGGTTTTAGCCAATCATGGTAACAGATTCAAATGTAAGCAGCAGACGTCATGAGAAACCACAAGAAGGTAAGCTAGTCAAGGCGCTTCTTGCTGTTCTTCTTTCAAAGATGAAATTGTGGATTCTTACAAAGCAGATGTGATAGCAGCCGGTACATGTGCGTCCTCCTGCACTGCCATGTTTATGTTTCTTTAGCTTTGGGCTCATCAGCTCTTGCTTTTATCCCGCCTTAAACCACAATACTGCAACGTGATTGGCCCGAACCGTTTTTGGTTCGGACACAAACGCTTGAAGCCAGAGCGGTACAAGATGGATTCTCGTGTTTGTAAACGCACAAATACTGCCGGAATAAATCTTACAAGCAAGGTTAGTCTTCATCCATGTAAAAGAATAAATGACCCAAAATGTCAGAAGTTTGGTCACAAGCGGGACTTTACCTTCATAAAAAAACAGCCAATTTCAAAACATCTTACCTAGAGTTTCGCATAAAGAACAAAGTTTGCAAAACCACATTAACTCAAGTTTTAAAATTAAGAAACTAGTCCTGGGCTTCTGCCCCAGTAAACCTGGTTATAAAGTCTGGCTCAGAGCCAACATTGAGTTTTATCTTCAGGTACTTTTCTTTAAATACACAATTTGTTCCAATATCTTTAGTAAAAATTAAAACATTTTTTTACACCATTTATTAGTGCTATAGTATTTAGCCCCATCATGGATGTGTCAGATTAGGCATGGAGAGTTCAGGGTACAATGACTATGGTCCGTTTATAGATGATGATCAACAGGGATTTTCATCAGAGTGAGACCTCCGGTCAGACAAGACACAGGAGGTAGGAAAACAACAATTGCTCAACCAGACTCAGCTTTCATTATCTGTGCTACAGGATTGATGAGGTGAAAAGGAGGGTTGAGATGAAAAGACAAAAGTCTGAATGAATAAAAAGAAAAGAGGACAAAGCAAAGCAAGCGGAGGTGGGGATGATGTGGGAGATAAAAGAAAAAAGATGGGTAAGGAAGAAAAGGAGAAGCAGGAAAGGATCAGATGGACAGGAAGAGAGAGCGGACAGAAGATTACAGAGAGGTGGAGGGCGGTGTGAAAAGAGGATGTGAGAAGAATGAAGATAAATCTGTAAAGAGAAGGAAAACCGGTCAGGGTAAAGAAGGGAAGGGAATGGAGAAGGAAGAGGGAGAAAAGGAAAAACTGGTGGACAAGAAAGAGAGATGGAGCAGGAGCTGGATGATGGATGAAAAGGAGGATGAAACTACTGGAGTAGAAATTAAAGTGAAAGGGGAAGATAAAGAACATGAAAGGATAGAAGAACAGGAGAAACGGGAATAATCTGAAAAGTAAAGGAGGTGAAAAGGACTGAGAGGAACCAGGAAAGGACCAGAAAAGGGAATATTAATAAAGGGTGGGGAAAGAAATTAGATTAAAGGCAAGGATGGGAATAAAAGGAAATAAAAAGGAAGGAAGGGCAAGAAAAGAGAAACAGGAAAGGGTTGAAAAAGGATTAAGAGGAAAATAAAATAACGAGAAAGATAATATAAATAACGCAAGAAAACAGGGTGGAAAGAGGAAGTTAAGGATGGAAATGGAAATAAAAAACATAGAGGGCAGAAAAAGGGACATTGAACAAGAGGAAAATATGGAATAAGAGGATTACCAAAAGACTGGAATAGGAATGAGATGAAATGGAAAGGAAGGGGGAAAAAAACAGAAAAAGGAAGAGAGGAGAGAGAAACGCATAAAATAAAAAGGAGATGATGATGTTTACGCGTGATCACTACAGCTTGA
The DNA here is from genome assembly GCF_011125445.2 of Fundulus heteroclitus. Taxonomy (NCBI): domain Eukaryota; kingdom Metazoa; phylum Chordata; class Actinopteri; order Cyprinodontiformes; family Fundulidae; genus Fundulus; species Fundulus heteroclitus. The sequence continues at coordinate 28,093,285 of NC_046366.1, read as the reverse complement.
TCTTATTTCCATTGTGGTGTGGAGCTTTGTCACGGCTCTAAATTTAATGCCGGCTCTCGCTGCAAAATGAAAATCACCTGCAGCAATAAATAAACGGATCCCAAGCAGGGATCTGGACGGCGAAGACGATCAGATAGGAGCGGAGGTGGGGGGGGGGGGGGGGGGGGGGGGTTCATGGATGTGGAGAAACCAGAGCAGGTGGAAAAGATAAGAGGCTGAAAGTCAAGCCAGAGACGGGGAGCGAGGCCTGGACTCCCCGCCGAGGAGTGACGCGATGCTAATCTCGCAGCCGGAACATCTGGTCCGGGCCAGAACAATGACTCCTGCAGGCAGATCGAGATGGCGAGATAACCCGCCTCCAACCACGTGACCGCGCAGGTCAGCCGCGCGCCGATCCACAAAGACGGGCCCTGTCCGTGGACGCACCGGGGTCAGAGTTAATGAAGCGGCATGGAGGAGGTCAGATCTGGGCTCCCGTGTTCAAGGTGACGAGTGAAACGGCGTGGACATTCCTGACAGACACTCCCGCTCCCGAAGATGAGCCATTAATCCAGTAGATTACAACTGCCTCTGCTCCACAAATCAGTTTAATGAGCCTGCAGCGCGCCTGTGGAGGACAGCGAGTGGAGATGCACTCTTTGGAAAAGATGATTTATCGCTTTTTTTTTTTCTAATCTTAAAAGTGGAAGACAGATCATGAAGTCTGTTAAAAAGCAGAAGAATTTCCAGATGGCGCTCAGGCGGAGAGAGGATGACATTATGCCTCATGGATGTCAGCAACTCTGATTAAAAGCCCCCCTGCTTTTTCTGGGGATATATATATGCATATCTATCTATCTATCTATCTATCTATCTATCTATCTATCTATCTATCTATCTATCTATCTATCTATCTATCGAGAGCGATAGATAGATCTATAGATAGAGATATATAATATATATATATATATATATATATATATATATATATATATATATATATATATGCATATCTATATATATAGAGAGAGATATGCATACAGATATGCATATCTATACCACACACAACACATATATATAATATATATATATATATATATATATATATTATATATATATATAGAGAGAGAGAGAGAGAGGAGAGAGAGAGAGAGAGAGAGAGAGAGAGAGAGAGAGAGAGAGATAGATAGATAGATAGATAGATAGATAGATAGATAGATAGATAGATAGATAGATAGATAGATAGATAGATAGATAGATAGATAGATAGATAGATAGATGCATATAGATATGCATATATTTTCTGGGTATATATATATATATATATATATATATATATATATATATATATATATATATATATATATATATATAATATAGTATATATATATATATATATATAACTTAACCTGACAATACTCATCCATCATGTCAGCGTGTTTGTATACAATCGTTTTATTCCCCTCAGAGTGAGACAGAGATGAGATGAACATAATTAAGTTTTTTTCTTCTTCTTCTTCTTTTTAATTAGATGCTGTTCTTTTCTGGGAAGCCTGTGGCGGCGCTGGGTGGAGCCTGAGTGGAGACAGGAGGTTTGTGGTCTGGCTGATGGAACCGGGCCGGCCCGGCGTAATGGAAACCGGGTGTTCGCTGTCCACATAGACACATACATGCAGACATCATCTCTCCACACACACACACACACACACACACACACACACACACACACACACACACACACACACACACACACACACACATACACACACACACACACACATCCATATGTGGAGACGTGAATCTGAAGTCACAACCGGTTTAATACAAACACGTACCACATATTTCATTCCCTGCTGTGTGATTCGTCAAAAGTCATTCCTTTTAGACTTATTTATTTTAAAAGAATTATTAAAAGTGATTTTGATCACTTCTCTCCATCCTCCTGAAGGTCTTTCTGTTTTTTTTTTTTACCTTGCAACACAGTAAAAAAATATTCACACCTGTTGAATTTTTGATTTCATTTTGTCGTTTTATAACCACACACTTATGTATATATATGTATTTAACTGGGATTTCTACTTGATAGACTTTTTTGCTTACCAATAAAGACCTTGAAAACTGTGTTTGTATTCACTCCCCTTAACTCTGCCATCTTAAATATTTAAAAAAAGTATTTCTTATTATATTTTAGCAACCCAAGTAAAAAAAATGCAACTAACTACCTTCGGAAATGACCTAATTAGCAAATAAAGTGCTTTTGCTTGCAATTTAATTTATTTAATTTAAGTACAGTTAAAACAAACACTGCACAGCTCTCTGAACAACATCCCCACTGTGAAACATGGTGACAGCAGCATCATGCTGTGGGGATGCCTTTCTTCAGAAAGGAGTAGGAAAAGTTGCTGGAGTTGATGAGAAGATGGATAGAGCAAAAATATAAAACAAATAAATAAATATAAAGTAATCCTGGAATAAAAACAAGCTGGACAAGACTTAAGACTCGGGTGGAGTCTTGCCGTCCAGCAGGACAACAACCAGCCGCACTTTGGACACGCCTGGTTTAGATCGGAGCATATTGATGTGCTGGACTGGCTTAAATACGGTTGTTCATTCAACCTGACTACGCTTTAATTGTGTAGAAAAGAAAAATTCTGCCAAATTTTTTTGTCTTTAGTTGTGCAGCGGTGGTTAAGATGTTAAGCTGCTGTTGAAGGTTCTTCTGTAAAGTATTGACATGGGTGGGTGGGGGTTTTAGCCATGCTTTTATGCTATCAACATTGTTAGAAGTCGCGCTGGTCTAGCTCATAAAATGTGTTCAAAATACATCCATGTTTGTGGTTTAAATGTCACAAAATGCAAAAAAAAAAAAAAAGTTAAAAGGGTATGAATACTTTTGCCCTTTCCAAAGTCCACCTTAGTTTACCCAAAGCTGCAAAACATTTTTCTTTCTTTAAAAACAGAAGTACTATGATGGTATCCTACATGGTATCCTACATTTTAACACATTACTGCTATTTTAATAGATGATAGAAAAAGAATAAACTTAAATTTTTTCCTCCTGCAGCTAAACGTTATTGTCACTGTTTAAACTAAAAAGAATCAAGCATTTAATTTTAATTTATGTCAAAGTTACAAAACAGCCACAGCAGGCGAGCTACACAAAACCAATATCATCTCATTGCACCCAGACGCACATCCACCCAAAACTATGAGCTTATTGTCAGCCAAAGAGTGACTGTTTTTGCTTTCTCACATTCAGAAATTCAAATTATTAGTCAGAGAACATTAATACTTCTCCAACAATTTCTTGAAAGGCTCAAAATAGGGTTTGTGCAACTTTCAGACTTTTTTTATGACCTTTGGGACTTTAATTTTAGACTTTTATGAGTAGAAAAAAAAACCCCACATATTCTACCCAGAAATCACAAAAAGTATTAATACATGGTGCAAAGGTTAGGAACTAAGACCAAGACCATTAAAAGATTACAAGTTAGTCTGGCTCAGGGTATAAAAAAAATAAATGGATGCATTGAAACTGCACAGTTTCATACATGTATTCACATGAACATCTGCATTATACAGCAACGCTTCCTCAAACAGAGCCGTCTAAGCAGTGATGATGCGTTCATCTGCATGCACGAACATGCACGCAGGCTCATGCATACATAAAACAAATAAAGACTCACTCACACACACACACACACGCACGCACGCGTTCTCCCTGCCTGTCATCCTCACTATGCTGTGTGTATTTGTGCAGAACTCATTACAGATGCCTGCATGCAAACATGTATAAACACTCGGTGGAGCATGCATGCACACATGCAGAATCACACACACACCCTCCTCCACCCCTCGCGCTCATTGCTCACACACACACATCAGTCCATTCTGCGTGCACACTTTGTATTTCAACCCCCTTTGAATATAGACACGCATCCAGGCGTGACACAAAGGCGCGTGCACCAAGCTGCCATCAGTCCGACGGTCCATATTCTGACCCTACCCCTAACCTCAATTCACATTTTAGTCCTAAACTTAACCCAAAACCCACACCTTTTTCTGATGGAGCCCCATGAGGAGCAGCGGGTCCTCATATTGTAGTAAATGTTGAAAAAAAAAATGGGCCCCACAGTGTAACAAACAGTAGAACACACACATACACACAGGAAAAGCGTCGGGAAATGCAGAAAACAGATCTCGGGCATCTACTGACAGTGAGGCAAGGCCCGACTTTTCCAGTAGACACTGATGTCATTTTTCCATAAAGCTGCCCCCACACCTCCCTGAAATCATATGAATTTAAGCTCTTCTCCTGTTGGCATGCAGGAGGATGTCCTCCCAGTGGTCTTTGAGGACGAACAATCAACCGCAGGTGATTTAATTGTCTGCCTGCTGGGCTCTGCAGTACCCTGATCCTCCACCCAGCACATGTAAATGCATTGAAACGAGGCGTGACAGCGCATATATTTCCCACAGCCTGCTCAATGTGCCTCGCCCCGCTCTCAGCTTCCTTTAATAAAACCTGCGCCTTCTTCTTTCTTCTTCCAAGCCAGCATCCCCCGCGGCGGTCCCCAATAGTGCCGGACAGTGGACAGCAGGTCAAAGCTGGGCAGCAACAGGTCAATCGCTATGAACAGGGCACCATCTAGTGTTGCATGCAGAGTATGGGACAGCAGATGAGACTTTTTTTTTTCTTCTTCTTCGAGATGAAAGAAAGAGTGTGAACTAACGGGCTTAATCGTCCTCAAAATTAAAACTGTTTCTTCAGGCCAGCGAGCTGAAAAACATGCAGAACAAGAGCCGAGGGATTGGAGACGCCATGAAAAGAGTTCCCAGTTAACTTAATTACTCATCAAACAGTAGAGCCGATTTAGATTTATTACTGAAATTGGTTAAAAGGTTTTCTATCTAAAGAAACGATCTAAAGAGTCATTGACTTGCAGCGTTTAAACCTCCTGGATGAGCGTGTAGCCACAGTGGACAGTCGTCTGCATTGTTGATGGCTTTGCAGCAATCCCTCATACTGAGCATGCATGAGGCGACAGTGGAGAGGAAAACTCCCCTTAAACAGGGAGGAAAACCTCCAGCAGTACCAGAACCAGGCTCAGTGTGAACGGTCATCTGCCTCGACCCACTGTGGGTTAGAGAAGACAGAGCAGACACAAAAGAGCACAGGAGAACTGACACAGGAGCACTTTCTATGTTAAAAAAAAGTCAAAAGGTAATGGCAACAGTAGCTCCTTTACTGACTTCAACTAGGAGAAGAGACACAGCTAAATGGGCTCAGAGTTACTTTTCAGTCTAGAGGATGAAACCTACATGTTAGATGTCAAACTGCGGGCCATTAGCTGGTCTCTGTGGAACCTGACTGCCTGCTGAGGAAGTCCACCAGCCGTTTAATCCAGGTGTGTCAAAGCAGGAACACGTCTAAAAGGGGTTTTCAAACGTCTTCCATTTCTACCTAACAGAGACCATGGCGCTTTTTTGGGACGCTAAATGATTTTTGGTATCCTTCCCCAGACTTTGGATCAATCAGGATCGTGGAGATCTACAGATCATTTGACTTCATGGCTGTTTCTGCTCTCATGTTCATGTTCAACAGAGACTGCTTTGTTAAGTTCAGTCAAATTACTGCATCACGGACAGAGGTGGGTAATAACTACACAGTAAAATGATTGGTGTTAATCTAACACTTAATCAGTCAATTTCAACACTGAGCCATGTTACATATGGTCCTGCCCTGTACAGTGTAAAACAGTGTCAGAATTTCAGAGTTAATTTTACTCTAGTTGGAGTCGAATTTAGTTATAGAGTAAAATAATAATTACTCTGACAATTGTTAACTTAGTTTAACACTTATAAAAAAATCAACACTAAGTGGAGTAAAATTAACTCTAAAATTCTGACACTGAGATCAGTGTATGTTTTACACTGTACAGGGCAGGACCATATGTAACATGGCTCAGTGTTGAAATTGACTCTTGGTGTTAAAGAAAGTACAATGTCTAATCAGTTTATTCATTTCAGCACATCAACAAAATGCCAATAAAAACTTGACACAGAATAAAAAAAAAACTAAGACATGGTAAACTTGCAATACCTTTTTTTCAAGATGAAAGAGATTAAAAATATTCTCTTAAGCATTTTTCACGGACAAATTATCATATCTTTGCATTGACATTGATCTGTGATTGAATGTTAAAAGCACAAGTTCTAAAAACTATTCAAATTTAAATGTTTAGCCATGAATGATTCAATTTTTTTTATCGGAAGTGTTCAATTCATGGAATATACTTTGCTCTTTTTACTGATGAATTTGTCTACTTTAAGTTAGATTTTTTTTTTTTATTTGGTAGCTTGATGACAGATGCCAGATAACATATTTGTCCTTTCAACCCAAACATCTTTCCATTGTTAATTAAACCGCAACAAACACTGCAATTAATACATTTTAGAAAAAAAAAGAGATTTAGAACTAAAATACATTGCATTTACTTGCTTTTTGAGCAAAATGTACATTTAGGAGTGGTTTTACTGCACTGTACTTTTTACTTTTACTTGAGTCATATTATTACTACAAGTATCGCTACTCTTGAGTAAAATTTCTGTCTACTCTACCTGTTGTGAATAACTTCATGAATAAAGGACATACTTGTTTTTACCAGAACTGCATCAGAGAGACATAAACCCTATAGTTTATGTTAAAGTGAGACTTCTTATTTGTACACAAGCGTTGTTATTTTCTATCTGCTGAGCTCGTTGAGCCATTTGGAGGTCAGATAAACGTACACTAAATAGAACAATGCAAAGTACTTCCAATAACATTATCTACTAACATACTATATATACATTAACTGCTGTAAGTATTGCTTTCAAGTTTAATGTTCAAAAGAATGGTTTAGAAAAGTTTCTTCTGCCTGAATTTATTTGGCAATTATATTATTCTTTGTATATTTTTTCATTTGTTACTTTATAATACCAAAATTTGCACGTAACCAGAATTTTTAAATATTAAACCATCAGCTGTTATGATTAGTTACTCAGTACTTGAGTCGCCTTCTTCCTGAATACTGTTTTTATTTCCTGACTGACAACTTTTTGCTTTTATGTGAGTAAAAAATATGTTGTAGTAGTGCTACTCTACCCACCTTTGGTCACGGATGGACGCCAGTCAAGTTGTAGAAACACCTGAAGGAAAATCAGAGGAAACTGGAAACACATGAGCTCGATTTCAAGATTCACAACGAAGCCTGTGAAGAATACGTGATTTCTTTTTCTTCAAAACTGTAAATAAATGAGAAGAAATTTAATATTGACACTTTTTTTTCACTGCTTCTTATAGGATTTAGTGTGTAGAATATAAAGGAAAAAAATTAAATCAATTTTGGAATAAGGCTATATTAATTTCCATAAGCTGACAGTGGATTGCTATTGGTTTAAAACAACCTGTCCTTGTTAGCTGTAGCTTCATAATGCTGACCACAGGTCTGTCCCTCAAACTGCACGCTCTAATAAATGAATTTATGTAGTTTTATGTATAAAAAAAATTAACTTACCTCCCATTCTTCAGATGTCCAGGCAGCTGGAGCATCACACAATTCAATTCATTTTTATTTATATAGAGCCAATTCATAAAACATGTCATCTCGAGGCACTTTTCAAAGTCAAATTCAATCAGATTATACAGATTGGTCAAAAAGTTTCATATATAAGGGAACCCAGTTGATTGCATCAAGTCTCTCCAAGCAGTATTCACTCCTGGAGAAGCGTAGAGCCACAGGGAAAGTCGTCTGCATTGTCCATGGCTTTGCAGCAATCCCTTATACTGAGCAAGCATGAAGCGACATGCACACTCCCAGTTTTTCAAAACCAGAGAACTTTTCTGTCCACTTAGAAATTTAACATACACAGATTTGAGCTACTTTCTATACCTTTTCCGGAAACCAAAACACATATTTATACATTATTTCCAATTTGGTAAAATCTTTAAAAGATTTTACCAAAGATTTTACATTTTGCCTGTTGAAATAAATGACAACATAATCAAAGGTAACAGCCAACCAAGTTTTAAACGCTAACCTACAACAATGTAGTGTTATTCTTGTGAACGTTGCAAAAAGCCGAATTTGGTAAGAAGGAATCAAATTCAGCTTTTTGTAAAACACTGAAAAGAAGAAAACTAAAACCGCACTTCACACTGAAGTGAAACTCGGTGGCAGCACCATGCTGTGGGGGACGCAATTTCTTCAGCAGACAGGGAAGCTTGATGGAGCTGATGAGAAGATGGATGGTTGGAGCCAAATACGAGACATTCCTGGAAGAAAACCTGCTAGAAGACGTGACTGAGGGCCGGAGGAGCAGCTTCAGCCAGGGGGACCCCAACACATCATGTGTTCATAAAGCCCAAAGTTCAGACCAGAAAATTACATTTGATGTCCACAGAGCCTCTCCAACCAATCTGGATAAGTTTAAACTACTCTGTAAAAAGAATAGGAGGTGGGTGTCCATTAGGTATCGTCCATTAGACCAGGAATCTGAAACCTGCAGCTCTGGAGCCACAAGTGGCTAACAATTATTAAGATCTAATATATATATATATATATATATATATATATATATATATATATATATATATATATATATATATATATATATATATGTACCCCGCCTCTCGCCCAGTGAACGCTGGAGATAGGCACCAGCAACCCCCGCGACCCCATGAGGGATAAAGCGGTTTGGAAAATGGATGGATGGATATATATATATATATGTATATATATATATATATATATATATTATTGAATTTCCACAACAGAATGACACTAAAAGTACCAGAAGCCTATTTGTTTGGATCTATTTTTCTTGTCTTTAGGTTTTTTTAACAGCTTTTTGCAGATTCAAGATCCAATGACAGAAAGCGTATCTAATCCTCATCTTGAAACCTCGAAAATAGAAATAAAATAAAATGGTGGCTATTTAAGAACTACAACACATTTCCTGCAGTAAATACCGTATTTACCTAATACGACCCAATCTTTAAGAACGGCAAGAAAATGGATGGATGGAAAAACGTGCTTTCCTGAATGCAAATCGAGTTTTTTAGCACGATTTGATTTGAGCGCCTTTAAGCGTTGGTTATAAAACTTTGACACCAACGCTGTTCGTTGCATTTTAGTCAGTTACTGAAATCCCAGTCATAAAGCCGAGCTTTGATTGGCCAACACATTGAGGCCCGTTCCTGGAGCAGAGGCTTTCTTCGGGTCTTCATGGAAAGCTGAAGGTTTGTGAACAAACTCCTTTGGACGAGGCATATATGCATGAATGCAATTTTTTAATTAGGCTTAAATATTAACGACCTTTAAAAAAAAAAAAAACCCCTGTAAACGTACAAATTCCAGATTTTCACAGATAAATCCTCCAGCCTGTACCCTCCCTGCCCCGTTTCCACAAAAACACAACATTAAAACACAGCAAATGGTGTTTATTGTCAAAGTGTAGGAGTAAGACAATGTTATATGTGCATGGATTCGATATCGTGAACTCTAGTTGTGCAACAAACTAAGCTACAGTATTTACAGACACCTATCATTATCTGTCGATAGCCCCGGATGACAGTCATACTGTATAACAGTAAATCTAGTTGGCCGGTTCTGCTTGGACCGGACAGTCTCTGAGGACGATCCGTCGGGAGCCCAAGACTTTGGTTTCATCTGCGTCTTACTTTTACAGTGTAATATCAATCAATACAACTAAACACATCCATTTAAAAACATCCACATGAATATACTCAATGCAACAAATGTTATGCAGAAAAATCTTTTCTCCCCCCCCCCTCTATTTCTTTTTACTCTGTTTTATCTCCGTAAAATCCATATAAAGGTTAAACGAACACTTAAATGTTTATTTTTTTTTTAATAATAATAAAAATTAAAAAATAAATCAAAGAAAAATAAAGTTGTGAGAACCTCCTCAGGTCTACATAGCGACGATGCTTTGTGAAAAATATATGTATAGTATAGTGAACTAAACATTTACATGACTTTACAGGTGGGAAGGACATAACTCTTTAGAATTATAATAATAATCATAATAACAATAATAATACAGCCTCACAGTCTTTATGAACATGCTCTGCTCTCCTGCACTCCCATCACTGTCCTCGTGTGTGTCTGTGTGTGTGTAAGGTGGGATTAAAGTGTGTCTGTTAGCAGGTCAGTCCAGGGGAATCTCAATTAATTAGAATATAATCAAAAAGTTCATTTATTTGTATGTATTCCACGGATTCACGCGTTTTTTTTTTGTTTCTCCCCGAGCCTTTCTTTCTTTGACGGTTGATTATTAATGGCCTGCAGCTGCTGAAAACGGGAAATTCAGAGCCTTGTGATATTTGAACAGAGAGACTGTTACCACCAAAATACGTTATGACCATCAGGAAGACTGCAGACATCCTACAAATGGTGGGTGAGCCAAAAAAATAAAATAAATAAAAAAAAAACAGGAGACAAATAGTAAAAAGTAAATCATATAATAATGAATAAAATGACTGGAAAGTTCAGTGGAAGGAAAAAGTGTGACACATGTAGAAGGTACCAAGGACATGGGCAACACCTGCTGCATTTTTTGGGTGGTCACGATAATTAATAAATCAATTAATCGCATGATAAATTTTAAATTAAAATAAGCGCGTTGATTTGCGTTTGCATGCTTGCTCCCCCCCCCTCTGAGACTGGATAACAGGTTTCAGTACGATGCAGCGCTGTCTACTCCTTGTTTCCTCGGTGTAGGAGGAGTTAAACCTCCTCTCAGGTAGATGTGCCTAAAGTGTAGAGTGAGAGCTTCATGAGGAGAGCCAGAGAAACGCTCGTTAGAAAAGAAAATGGAATCGGTGCCAAAGCTGAACGTGACCGCTGCAGCGTGGGAGCTTTTTTGGTTTAAGCTAAATGACGGCGGCCGACAGCTTAATCGATCTGAGCTGTTATGTTGGGAGGATATTATGCCGTTATCATAATAGTTAAAAAAGGTTTCCAAATGACAATATTATGGTTTATCACGATGATTTTTAGGAAGATTTATCATCCAGCAACGTTTGTTGAGTCACTCCTGACTCCTCAGGTCCCGTCCTCTTTTCAAATAAAAGCAAATGTTGCGTCTCATTTGGAAATCAAGGCCTAAGTGTGGAGGAAGAGTGGCGAGGTACAGACTACAGATTAATTCAGGTCCAGAGGGAAGTTTTCACAGCCAGGGTAGATTTTGGGAGCCATGCCACCTGCTGGTGTTGGCCTACTGAGTTTTTCGACGTCCCGTCAACTCAACCATGATTGGCCAGAAATCTGACCTGAACCCCGTAGCAGTGATCTCAACCCTTTATATGGGTTTTATACAAATATTTTATGAAAAATTATCTCGCCCTGCTGGCGTATTAGTTATTATTTTTGGTGTTTTACGCTTTGTTTTTGCTCAATTTGTTAGTAAATGAAGCCTTTCGTGTTTGTTTACGACTTTAACGGAAGTACGTACAACACATGCGCAGCAGGGGTTAAAACAAGGAAGCGGCTAACGGCTATTAGCATCTCCCAGCAAAACAGCGAAGAAAGGTCCAAGATCCTGTGAAAAAAATAGGGAAAAGACTGGAATGTCGCTGTAAGTACAGTCTGAACGTTGGTGTTCACTGAAGTGGACGTTAAACTCTCCGTGACGGCAGAGCTGACTGACGTGAGTAAATGTTCTGATATGAGGCTCTTAAAGTTGCTGTAGATTGTTTTATTTAATTAATAACGTTGATCTTTTATCACGGCGAGCTGCTGCTTTACTGCGAGACATTGAAGAGGATCTGGCTCGGTCCGGCATTATTTACAATTTATCTATAAATTAAGCAAACCGGTATTATGGTAGTTCTGTGATACTGCCACTAGAGGTCGCCACATTTGTCAATATTTGTAATCGCGCACGAGAGCAAATAATTTTTCGGCTCAAAAAGGACCATCGAATCACTATCAAGATGGAGGCTTAGTGTAAATAACCTTATTTTATCATGATCGAACGCTTTTTGGTCTTTTTTTCTATAAGCATATTATGTGACTATATACCTTTAAAGTTGCAGGACTGCCCATACCACCGTAAAAGAGAATCTATGGGGTATCTTTCATTTTTCTTCCACTTAACTTTCCTTATGTTTGGACACAGCCAGCTTTGTTAGCAGTGACCTTCTGTGGTTTATCCTCTTTGTGGAGACGACTGGATAATTGTAAAAAAAAAAAAAAAAAAAAGTCAGCAGTTTTCCCGGTGGTCTTGTAGCTTATAGCGTAACGTCTCTGATAAACATCTGTTTGCCGTCATTTTGCAGGGGAAGCGACTTCTGGGTTAGCCACATTTCCCAAAATTAACATCTGAAAGCATCACTGAGCGTAACACGTCTATTCAACACACGAAAATTCCTTTTTTTTTTTTTTTTGATTAAATGACATATCAACGATGTTCTAATTTATTGAGATGCGCCTGTATGTTGGTGTATGTTGGTGTGTGTGTGTTGGTGTGTGTGTGTGTGTGTGTGTGTGTGTGTGTGTGTGCGTGTGCGTGCTGGAGGGCTCAGCAGTCCCCAGAGTTGTGCGAGTGTGGCCCGGTCTCCAGTTTCCAGTCTCTCTGGTCGGCGGCGTCGCCCTGGGCGTGCTGGGAGGCGGCGGGCGACATCTGTCTGCGGGGGTTGGCGCTGTGCATGGTGTTCCAGTGGCGCTTCAGGTCCGACGCCTTGATGAAGGCCTTGTCGCAGGAGCCGCAGTTGAAGGGCCGCTCGCCCCGGTGCTGCCGCTCGTGGTCCTTCAGGTGGGACTTGTGCTTGAAGGCCTTTTCGCACATCTGGCAGGCGAAGGGCCGCTCGTTGCTGTGGACCCTCTCGTGCCGCTTCAGGTCGGGCCCCCGGATGAAGGCCTTGCCGCAGACCACGCAGCGGTGCGGCTTGAAGCCCGAGTGGATCTTCAGGTGCTCCTTGAGGTGGGCGGCGGTGGTGAAGGCTTTGGGGCAGTGCTCGCAGCCGTACGGGCGGTTGGCGGTCAGCAGACGCTCCTTCTTGGCGTTGTGGTCCAGGGACTTGGCCCCGGCGCTCGGGCAGGTGTTGTGGTCGCGGTGGCCGTACAGGAGGTACTCCAGCTTCATGTCGGTGGCGGACGTGGACGAGCCCCAGCCGTGGGCGTGGGGGTCCTTGCTCATGCCCGTGTTGTAGTTGTGCGGCTGGGAGACGTGCGAGCCGCCGGGCCCTATGGCGTCCATGCCCTGGTCGTAGAAGCTGTTCTTCCTCACCTCCTCCATGGCCAGCTCCTTCAGGATGGCGTCCTGCGCCCTCATGCCGTGGTCGTCCGGCGCCTGGTTCTCCCGGGTCTTCATGTTGGTCAGCTCCCGCTTCTGCGTGCACAGGTTGTCCAGGAAGTTGATGCCGAGGATCTGGCCCGACGACATCATCATGTTGATGTCCTTCTTGCGCACCGCCAGCCGGGCCGTGTACATGTAGTTGAGCACCTCCTCGAAGATGTCCGAGCGGATGAAGTCCAGCTCCACGATGGAGTTGTCCTCGTCGCTCTGCTTCTTGAAGAGCTTCTTGAAGTAGTTGCTGCAGGCGGCGAGGACGCAGCGGTGCGCCCTGAACTCGATGTTCTCCACCACCACCACCACGTCGCAGTGCTCGCCCTCCATCCTCTGCTGGTTCAGCATCTTCAGGAAGGTGGCTTTGTGGTCGTAGTCGATGTATCGCAGTAAATCAGACATGGTGCAGATCAAACGGGAGCAACCTGTGGGAAAAAGAGAGACACGTTAAAGAGAAAACAACACGCATCTATGATCATTCCCTCGTTTTAATGCCAGGAAATTATTGTCTGTGGCGATACTGTAGCGGCGGCCATTTTTAAGGCTTATAAATAACCAGAAAGTGTTTTTTTTTTTTTATTTATAAAAAGATTTAACTCCTCTTAAAAACGTGTTTTATTCAGAAGCCTGACTTAGCTGAGGGGAAACAGCTCCGCTATCGGACTATAAGGCGCACTTTAAACCCTTAAATCTTCTCAAAAATTGATGGTGTGCCTTATATTAAGGCTGGGCGAAAAATCGATTTAATCGATTAATTTGAATTTACAATTCTTTAAGATTTCATTTTTGGAAAATCTGGATTTTATTTCGCCAACACAGTCATTGGGTTTCCATGAAAAGAACAGCATGTGATGCTGAATATATGTTTAGGCAAATATATTGTCAAAATGTTAAGTGGAAACTTTTTTTTACCATAATACGAGGTACTTCATTTACTTATTTACTTTTTTTTAACTTAGTTTGAAGTTCACAAGTGCAGTGAAGCCTGTTCTTAGCTCAATGTGTAATATCACTAGCAATAAATGTTTTGTTATATTTTCATTGTTTATAATGGCACGGCTGCCATCTTGTTTTAGAAGCATGTTTCACAGCTTGTTTTTAAGTTGCACTTTGAATTCAGGTCAACTCCCTGACGAAATACTTGACATAAAAAGCAAGGTTTTAAAATAATTTCTTTAATTTCTTTTTATGAAACAAAAAGGAGGGAAAAAAATCGATTAATCGGATTTGGTATGATAAAATCTGAGATTTATTTTTTAATCCATATCGCCCAGCCCTACCTTATATATTATTAGCGTTGTGCTTACTGACCGATTTTATGTGATACAATGCGCTCAAAAATCTGTTAAAACGTGTAAGTACACCGCTCCGCTCAATGGATATTTGGAGCATTACAGTATGCTGTGTCACTCATAGACATAATATAAGAGTAGACCCCGCATTGACTGTCGCGGCGCAGGAATTACGGCCGCCATCTTGGGGCGGTCGACCTGCTACCCTAACCTGCTGATTCAAGCTGAACACACTAACGATATCCCGGCACTGTGCGGCGTGATTTTGTTTAAATCGACGGGCTATTGACGTCTGGGCTCGAGGCATAACGTTTCACAAGTAAGAATAAAATATATTGTTTATATTATGTGATTTTTCTAATATTAGGTAGAGAGGTACAGGTCTACACGTCCAAGTTTTTGTGACTTAGTCTCTCCAAAATTGCATCTACTCCGTGATGCAATTATATATATATATATATATATATATATATATATATATATATATATATATATATATAGTGAGCCCTCGCTATATCGCGGTTCACCTTTCACGGTCTCGCTGCTTCACGGACTTGCATTGATGAGCCGCTGCCGTTCATTACAGTTCTCAAAAATAATCGGTGTTGGCATGTCAGTTTATAAGAATCTTTTTGCCCAGAAGTAAGAAGAGCGAAACAACAACTACCGATAACTATGTTCTTCTCCCGAAAAAAAAAACACACCTGCACCGCGGGCTTTAGAAGAAAAAAACGCTACGGAGCGGAGTCAGGATGCAGCGGCTCAGTCAGAAGAGCAGTGAAATACACGCGAGTGACTATTTTTCCTACTGTACTTCGTATTTTTTTAATAATAATTTTTCATTTTCTCCCATTCTAATCCAATGACTTGGGTCGCGGCGGGGCGGTACTGATCTCCGCAATTGGAAGCCTTCAGTTCGTATTGATGATTAAAATTATTATTTTACAGCACAGTAGTTATTTGTCAATAATAATAATAAAAAAACGTTTATACAGTTCTTTTATTTGTTAAACAAATGCTTGGGCCTGTAAAAAGATTTTGTTCTTTGGTTTCAATGTACTATGGAGTATTTCATTGTATAATAATTGTAAAAAAAAAAATAAAGGTTACTACTTCACAGATTTCGCCTATCACGGGTTCTTTTTGGAACGTATATATATGTACATATATATGTGTACATGTACAAATGTGTTTGTTTATATAGTAATAAAAAACTTGTAAAAATGTGTGAGTGGCTGTGTTGTGAAACATACATACATCATGTCAGAATATTCTATTACTTTTAACCCCACTAAGATTATTTAAACGCACTGGACCATTTGTTATAATAGTTATAGTTTTAAAGTTTTAAGCAAAACAAATGTGGAAAATTAGTTCAACATTAAACGAGTTATAGTTGATTAAAATTGATTCTGCACCTGGCTAAAACATTAGACTGAGGGGAGTTGTCGACCGCCCCAAGATGGCGCCCCTAAATCTCGTCAGCGCCTATAGGCGAGAGCGGTCGATGCGGGGTCTACTCTTTATATATGTCTATGGTGTCACTACCTGATAGGACCCCTGAGCTGTCTACAAGACTGCCTGGCTGTAATGTCTAAACTACAAGTGCATTCATGTAAAGACCCCGCAAAGGGCTTGCTGGAAAAGAAACGGCTCTAGCTGCTCAGCTAGCTAATCGCACATTTCACCATCCGTTCCGCCGCTTCGTCCCTCTGGAAGAAACTCTGGGAATTGTAGGAATTTTCCACAAAAATTGTAGTCAACAGTACGCTGGACTATGGAGGGTAAAACGTCCGTAGAGAGTCAGCGTGGAGTCAGCACGCTGTACGCCAGAATATGTGGGAGCCTTTAGAGCAGCCCGCGCCCGAAGTACGTGCTAGCAGCAATAAACCTAGTAAGTTCATTAAATATAAAAGTTTATTTTGGCCTAATGTTAGAAACAGGGCAGTGTCCAGCTACTCTGTCCTCCCGACAGAGACGGATAGCCTTATATCTTGACAAAGACGCACAAAGACACGTTAATTCGCGGTGCATCTTATGGTCTGAAAAATACGGCACATTAGCATAACATAGAACATGTTATCTATTTAATATAAAATCCTTGGTTGGGGCTCCTTGTGCACGACGTAGTATGGAGGCGATCAACCTGTGGCACTACGTGGGTGTTAAGGCGGACCAAGTCGGTTTAATAGTGCCCTTCAGTTCATTTAGATTGTTGGGTCCTTGACCACACGTCTTCCTTCCACCTAATTTTCCACCGATATGCTTTCTGTTTTTTAGCGTTGAGCTTTCAGAGGATGCCAGTGTCTGTCTGCTGGACAACGTCAAGTCAGCAGTCTTCCCCTCTGGCTGTGAAGTCCATTCCAGGACATTTCTGTATCCAAAACACTTTTGTAAATGATTGGCCTTGTATAATATGCTAAATACTGGAGAAAAGTACATTTAGGCTTATCTTAAGCGATGAGGCATATTCATTGAAATTAACAGAAACAAAAGCTTAAACCATGTCACTCTGTGTGTCATGAATCTCAATATGGGAATTGATTCCTACATTAAATTCCTGTATTAAATTAACAATGTGAGGATGATAATTCTCCTACGATGATATGCACCTTCATAACAACTATTCCCTCAAGATTTTATGAACTAAATGGAGCAGGGACAAAAAAATAAAAGGTCATTTAAGGAGTTCCCCAATAACTCTAGAATAAATACAGAATAAACCATCCATAACTGAATATATTTAGATAATATTCTTTGGCTACAATTGCATTTTTTCCCATATATTATTCCAATAGACCATTATGTGTCGTTGAGTAACAGCTTAACGTTTAAATGATCTAATTACTCCATATTTTGACTCTAGAAGCTCTAATAAATATATCAGCATTAATGCAGATCAATCCAGTAGATATGCATTAATGTAGTTCATGCATTTTCACTTCTACCAGAACTGTTTCTCCTACAATAATCACTGGATGTTAATAGAAAAGCCTCTGCAAATTCTGCGCCAATAGACATCCACGAAGCTAAAAGCTAACATTTTAAATTTACTAAATCTTTAAATACGTGTATTTTGGTATATTATCCCTCTTGTTAAATACACAACAACTAAATTATGGGAGAATAAGCGAACTTTAGGACATATAGAGGTGTCAATGAATGCAAAACAATCTTAGATGAACACAGAACTGCAGCGTTTTCACAAACTTACGTATGTACTCTGTACATATGTGCTGACGTTAAAACTTAATTTGACACATGATCTGGAATTAAGCCTAAAAAAACGTAACAGATACAGATTCTACTGGAAGTTCGTTACTATTCCAAGTGAAGCTTTTTCCTCAGCAACCAAATTCAATCAAATTTGTTTGATTACAATTCAAAACCTCTCCTTATAACACGCTTTTTGAGGTCATATCAGAGCAAAATGTATTTTACTAGACGCTACATAAATGCCTTCATGTATAAGTTAGAAGGTTTAGGCTCCAATTCTGAAACATCTCAACGAGAGTTTAATGTGCAAGTGCTAGAAATAGGCCCGTTTTAGTCCATATAAACAATATATAAGATACCTGTAAAGGACCAACCTTCACCATGTTAAATTTTGGGTTTATTCCAATTTATCCACAAACGTCCGACTAGATATCGACCGATAGAGCTTTTTTTTTTTTAAGGCTGATGCAGATACCAATTATTTTGATAGCAGTCTTCCTGATACTCGACATGTGCTGCCGATTCTTGAAGCTGATATTGATTTTTCTTTCTCCACTTACATGATAGAAATGACACAAAGATAACAAATGTCACACAACTTTCCAAACTTGCGTTTAAACCAGCTAATATTAACGATCAGCTTAAAAAAACACGCAACTGGAGATCAGACGTGGGTTTTTAGATGATGGATCTGTGAACAGATGCACGTGTCAGCCAATGCCAATACAGAAAAAAAAAAGGCAAATATCGGCTGAAAATATTGGTTTGCCGATGTATCGGTCGACTTCCAACTCCTAAAACTTTGAAACGCTAGTGGTAAGTAATGCTCACTTCTGCAAGGATTCTACCAAAGATTATTATTATTAGCACAAGACATGTTTTAGAAGAGAGATTAAGTAAGACTGAAGCTCTGTGAATGCCATAAACACACCGAACAGGGAGAGAGGACAAGACGAGCCGCACCAACAAGGCCGAGCGTCCAAGGCTGCAGCAGCAGAAACCAGAGGTTCAACAAGGGTTAGCAGCTCGTTGACTTCAAGTAACCAGAATAAAAAAAAGGTTGTTTTTAATTCCAAAATCTACAGATGCCCCCATCAGGCCGTCGCTTTCCTTTCCAATAACGATTTCTGTGGTTTTATTTGAGCTCTGATCTGCCACTTACAGTTTCGATGAACTTATTTTCCCCCAACGAGGAACAAAGGACAGCTCTGGTTAAATGTGCAACTTCAACATCACGGCTGAATACCGCGATGTCTGCCATCGGTTTATAATAAATCTACAATTTCATACATTTTCCCCAACTTTAGTCACTAAAACATAAATGCAATATGCAATCAAGGCCAGGGAACCCCCAACAGGCCAAAACATCACTGGTATGCAGAGAGTACATGCATCCCACTTGAAATCCATCACATAAATGGCATCAAACAAGTCCTTTGTGGTTGTAATTTTTCACGTGATTGAGATGGTAATCTCAAATCCTGCAGGAAATGAAGGAATAACGATAACTCCATTAATTCAGCGACCCACATGAGCCTAACCTTCTGATTGACGTTGACCTCAGAAAAGTCTAATGTGGAAAAAAGGCAGTTTTGATGCCTTTAGGTGGGGAAAACAAAATCTGTACATCAGACCTGTTAGAAAATCAGAAACCGGCCTCAACGTCAACACGTAATAACCACTAATAACAAATATCCTTCAAAAAAATCAAAAAATAAACTCAACTCAGCTGGTGTGATCCCATGTTTCACTTTTACCTACGTCACTTCCGGTAATCTACTCGGGTCGTTGTTTTCATGCGGCTCGGCGGACAGCAGGAGCGACTTTTATTATTACACGTGAACCCCTCGCGTTGCTTTTCGTGGGCGTGTGGCCGTGGAAGTGGGAGCACCACCTGAAGAAGACTAACCAGTTTTTTTTTTTATACCCCCACAACAGAGCTGCATCCAACACGGCAGAGGGGTGGAGCGCTATTTGCATGCCTCTAATTGTAATACATCCAGGCTGAGAAGCTACATTTAATGCAACATGCAATTAAAAACATTTGTTGTTGTTGTTGTCTGCAAACGAGACACGAAAAAGAAAGAGAAGCTGGTAAATCGATCATGCAGAAGGGGGAAAAAAATATGTGTGTACGGCAGGCCCGACATCGAGCTGAGCCGCGGTGAAGCTCGCGAAAATAAAAAATAAAAACAGAAAGAGAAACAAACCCGCGCACTGTTCTGCGGGCGGCTAACGCATTTCCGCCGCGGCGTTTGCGTGACACGGCAACGCTGCGTGCATAAAGAGGGATCAACCTTAGCGGGAATATTTCACATTTCACTGCGCCCAGCCATCTTGGTCAGCCAGCGAGCCACGGTTTAGTGTCTCTGCAGCCCGACAGGCAGAGGTCCGACAGCGGCGGCGCCGCGGGGAACGCGCCGCCACCAACCGGGGAAAGCGGCGCTGCGGACCCGCTTCCCGCCGACAGAGAGGAGGGGAGGGTGAATAAAAAGCGTTAATACCCAAAGCCTGGACGATCCCTGTGTTGTCACGCAAGGCAGTCGACGACGATCCAGATCCAGAGTTGTCGTTTTTCCTCTTCCTCCTCTTGTTGTGACTGTGCGTCTCGGCAGGAAGCGAGGCATCGCTCGGCCGCCCCCTACAGTCCCGGAGAGGGTACTACACCCTGCAGATCGTCTATGTCTGGAAAGATAGATCACTCTGAGCATGGGGAGAAAACTGTTTAAAAAGTATTTAATACTCCCCACAACCCCTTTTTTTAAATAAAGTTTACAAACCTTAAATTTAACAGATTGGCTCTCATGTGATAAACCAAGACAAGGACGCATAATAGGAAAGTAGAAAGAAAAAGTAAAATCTTTCGCTGCCAGTATTTAGTGGTTATGCCTCAACCAGCTTTGGACATCTAGAGAGGCTTTTGAATATATTTCACAAAATACAAGCTTAATCAGACAAAATAAAAGGTATCCATGAATATCAATTTTCAATTATTGTCCCGATCTTGGTCTGTACTTTGACTATGCCATTTAAATAGATTTAATAGCCATAGCAAACCATTTTTGGTAAGATGATTTAATTGGAGCCATACCACCGTAGCTCTGGATCTGTTCAGGGTTGTTGTCATCTTGGAAGGTGATCATCCACTTTAGCCTCAAAGCGTTTGCGGGCTCCAGTCCAACGGGATTTCTTCCAAGATTGCACTGCGTTCAGCTCCATCCAGCAATTATCTTCCATCTAGCGTCCCAAACCATAATGGCGCCACCACCATGTTTCACCACAGGGCCGAGTAATGATTACTTTATTAGCTTACTGTCATGGAAATGAAACAAACAAACAAAAAATGCTTGTTTTGGAAGAAACTAACCGTCCTAAAATATATTTTCTATTGTATATTTGTTAATATTAAGAAAGTTAAAAAAAGGATAAAAAGAAAAAAGTTTTTGGCATATTTAAATGATTAAAAAAAATCCACAAAAACCTCATCCAAGCCACCACGGAGGAGAGCTTTATAAAAAAAAACAAGAAGGGTCGTAATTATGAAAAAGACTCATTAACAGACCCATAGAAATATAAGCTGTCTTTTGTTAGGGTTTGGACATTAATGTTTATTATGTGTCTTCAGGCTGGAGCTCATTGCTGTTGAACTTGATGTGTCGGCGTGATCCAGTGATGACCAAACCCATTTGATTCAGATTAGGATGAAACAGGTGCGTCAGCGGGTCCTGCTCCACTTGGATTCACAGCTTTTCCTCACATGATCCCAAAAAGCATAAAGGCGTTTGCTTCAGTAATTTTTATAAACATTTATGCATTTATTCCATTCCTTAAAATCGGCAAATAAAACAGAAAAAAATGTTCTTTGAAACAGAAAGTGACACCTCTTTATTTCACTACTCTTCGGTACACACATCCCTGACAAGCTCAATTGGTTTCTAAAAATCACATTTTTGTGGTAATCATTATTCACGTCGCAATTGTGACGCCGTACATTGATCTAAAAGTATAATTTTATCTTTAAGGCTTTATTAATTTCCCCAGTTGCTTTAGCATATTAATTCTGTCCAGGTTCCACAGCTCAGACTAATAAAAAGCCCAGTCTCAGAGGTCCTTGTCGTTCTGCACACAAATCAGAGGGACTGAAAGCAATGAAAAACACAAGCTGTTGTACTGTGGTCACTTTATTAATTTAGGGATAAACTGCAAATTAGGAACAAAAATGCATCCGTCACTTTTTTACTTCTCCACTCTGGTGGAACACAGGGCTGTACACCTTTCAGAGACACCCAGACAGACAGACAGAGGAGGCATACAGCTGACATGGAGGCGGCTGTCCAGGGAGGATAGCTGATTTCTCTCGGCTTTGCATCTCTTTTGGGCGGAGCTCGGCCGTCTGAGCCCTTTGCCCCGCGGTCGCGCAGACGCAGAGCTTGTGCCGCGGCCGACCGTCCCGCCCTGGAAAACATTCAAAGCCTGCACAGGCACGTCAAACGTCCTTTGTGTTTTTTCATTTTGATTCCTCGGCTTCTGCCAAAAAAAAATAAAGCTTGTTGTGGGACGAAAACGTCACAAAAGAAGGGTAAAAATCACAATAAAAGTGAAATGGATTCAATTCAAAACAGACACGACACAAAAAAAATCAATCGTTACAAGCTTGCTTTCCTCTAGAGGCTTTGATATGTACACAGTGCAGAGCTGGAGCGACGTCTGTAGTGGTGCACCGGGTGGAAAAATCATTCTGTGGGAGTGAAGCAGTGCTCGGTTTTCTTCTACATCGAGGTTAAATAGTGTTTTGCGCTCTAGCGTGTACAGCCTACAGCAATTACAAGTTTCTGGAGTGATGGCTTTATTTCATAAATAAAATGCTGCTACAGTAATTATCCTCAGCAATCGTAAAAATGCATTAAAGTCGCAATAAGGCAGTAAAAGGCAGGTTTGCTTTGCCGCACGCGGGGATTGGGCGTGCAGACGAATCGAGGACCGTTGAAATAAAAAAAAAAAAAAAAAAATCATTAAAATAAAAAATTACAAATCAGACGGGCCAATTTGGGTTGATGATGCAACTTGGCGTCCTTCTCATGCAGAGGGGTGTTCACTGGTTTTTGTTGCAGACGAGGTTTTACGAGCGGAGCGGCGGGCTGCAGCGTCCGTGGAGGAGGAGGAGGAGGAGCCTTCTGAGGGTCCAGGCGATACGTCGTGGAGTAGTGGATGTCGCAGGAAGTAGCCCTCAGTTATTCCTGCAAGAGCAGAGGAGCCAGAGGTGAGAACACGCAGCGGGTTGGATCGCTTTTCACGGCACGGCACGGCCGGCGCTGCATGCTGCACACTGCAAACGAGCCGGACGAAGAGTTACCACAGTTTCACCCACACAGTCGGAAGCAGAGATGAAAACACACAGCAAAGACACACAAGGGTAGATGGAGGGGGGAGAAATCAACTCAACTACTGATTTTTCTTTTATCTGCTCTCCAGTACATCGTGCTCTACTCAGCAAAAGCCGTTTCAACCTCGTCTTCAATGAGAACCGATCGTTTAAAACCGCTCTATGAGTGGAGAGTTTTAAGGCTGAAAATGGGTTTTAGATCCACCGACCGTAGGAACCTGCAACAATAACGCAGTAGAGAATTAATTTAGAATGAGGGGTGGGCATTTATTGTCTCATTGTTACTGAGAAACATTTCTCATCATGATATTTATGTTGACAATGATGAATTCTAAATAATGTCTGAAACCTCCAAAAACCGCTAGCTCTGTCAAGATAACTATTTTTGCCATTTTCTCCACTGTTGTATCTTGAGAGCTTCAGTATATAATATTAAATATCAATAAATTAAAAAATATAATAAAATCCAGTTACTTTGTGCAGTTTGGTGATAAAAAACACACTTCCTTATGTAGTGAGTGCCCGGATTAAATGTTTTTTTTGTTGTTAATTCGGACAGTATTTGTGTTAATAGCTGTGACATGCAGTCACAGCCAAACGGTGACCTACAAACCACTGCAAGAAGCTGTAAATCATCTTTTAGCGTCCCATTTGTCCTCGGTAGTCGGGATTCCCGACCTCCGGGTCGGAAAATCTAACTGGAACGGCCCCTAAAGCCGGTATTACGAGTTGAAAACTAAGAGCAACAGGATGGTACCCGACATGATGACATGATGGCTGCTGCTCGGAGCAGCTTTGAGTAAAACCTCAAACTTTGACTTCATTATTTATGTAACATTTAGTCAGTCGAACAGGTGTTACCTGTTCAGACGGGATGTTCCAACTGTTTATTTGCAGAAAATACCGCCTGGAACAGCGTTATGGTCGTAGTTATTGTTTTAACCACGGTGTGAGCGTCCATGTTTTTTTCCCTACTGTCCGACAAGTTAAAGTGAAACGCAAAAAGGCGGGGATGACGTGATCTGCCACTCATTTGTCCTTAACTATAAGGCAAAAGAAACGCAGCAGTAATGCACAGAAGCTCATGGTTATGGCTAGACTAAGGTCCAATCGACTGTAGTCTTCACAAGGCCAATGAGTCTATCAGGTTTTTTCAGCCCCATTAGAAAGTTTAACAGATTCTACATGTTTATGGCCTTAAATTAAACTAAATGGGGGGAAAAAATGACTTCTCTGCTCTGACTTTCCAAACAAAATCAGCAACAGTCACTTAAAAACCAACAGAGGGCATCAAGGATTGGTGTCCGCAGAGATTTGAAACTATTTTGGTGAATAGAGCATGAAATATTCCCGTTCTACGAGACGTTTGCCGCTACTTTGCAGCTCTTATATTTCCACACTGTTAGAATTTCAGTAGCTGGATGTTTCTCACTCTGGCTCCCCAATGCTGTGTGTATCTGAGGTAGAGAATGTCCCAAAAAGCACAGAGAACATATTTAGTACAGTGTTGCTAATGCTACAGAAAACAGTCATTTACCAAGCTGCACACACACACACACACACACACACACACACACACACACACACACACACACACACACACACACACACACACACACGAAGGCTGCAGAAGCCAAGCATTCCCATCTGGTGAGTCATGTAAATCATCCCCATGCATGCCTGCTCATCCCGGGCTTCGCGCCTCGGAAACGTATCAGACACTAATGAAATAACAAGCTTCAGAGCCATGAGGGGTGAGCAGGACGGCGAGCAGCTCCCGCAGAGAGAGAGAGGAAAAAAAAAAGGCTTAGAGGAGCGTTTGGTGGAGAGAAAAGACAGGTTCCCTCATGCGCCGTCACAACCTGCCAAAAACCTCAAGCTGCCGGCAGCGGACAAGTTCAAACACATTTGGGAAGTCTGCAGACACACAGAAAGAGCCGCTGGGCTATTTTTCTTCTCCATGGAGCCGGAAAACATGGAGTGGAGCAGGCATGTTTGTCCAATTTCACGTTAAAACTTTGAAACTTATATCCTAATAATAATAATAATCATCCGTCCCCTGTTCACTGATATCAGTTTGGTTTTGTTAATCCGCCTAAATAAATCTGGTTCCTCAACTCCTCAGAAACCTAGGGTGGATTTTGATCATGTGACCAGAAACATTTTCTCCTTATAACGTATCATTTTAATCGCTTGTTTGTTTTAATTAGGTTTGCTTTATGAGACGTTCCTCCAAATTGTCCATGGGAAAACCCCAGTGCTTCACGTCGGGCTTTAAATATAAAACGTAAAGTGAACTTTGAAATAAAGGCAGTCACCAACAGAGGGCTGGTTGGAAGGAAGGACAGAAAGGAAAGAAAGACAAGAAAGTATGACACAAGGAAGCAAGGAGGAATGAAGGAAGAGCACATTGAGGGAATGAAGCTAGGACATAAGGAATGAAGGACAGAAAGAAGGGAAGTAGGATACAAGAAAGGAAAGGAAGAAAAGACACGAGGAAGGAAATAAGAGGAACAAATAAACAGCCAAAGGAAGCACAGAACGAAAGGACAGAAGCAAGGTTGGTTAGACTTAAGGAATGAAAAGAAGGAAGGGGACGAGAAAGAAAAGAAAGAATGGAAGTAAGGATGCAAGAAGGAAAGACAGAAAGAAAGGCAGTAGGACACAAGGAAGGAGAAATGAAAGGAGGGAAAGACACGTGAAGAGCAAAATGGAGAGAAGGATGCAGGGCTGCTGCTTTAAAATCAGCCCAATGTTGCATTATTCTCAGATTATCTTCAAGCAGTTTATGCTTTAAAATAACACCAGAGAATGTGGAACTAGATTAAAGCAAGTCCCCAAAAAGTCAACAAATAAATAATAATGCATGATTCTGTCAAAGCAAATACTCGTTATACGTAATTTATGGAAAGTTACTCCAAACTTCATGTAAGTTCGCCTCCGGCCAGCCATAGCTTATTATTTAACAGCGGCTAAATTCTTAAACAGACTTAAAATCACCTCTAACTATCCATAGATTTTTAATTTTAAACATTAACGGTACACACAGCACCATCGCTTCTCTCCAACTAAAAATCTGTTCGTGACGCACAATCCTGGGTATTTCTGATTGTTTTAACTTGTTACTCACCACATAAATGGTGTAAAATACGTAAACATTACTGCCTCAAATGCCAAAACATGACTTTGATGAGAGCATTTGTGTTCTCTGCTTAATTGATATTAACATATTTTAATGTAAGCACTAGGGCTGGGCGATGAATCGATTAATTTGAATTTAATACGAGGCATTTTAATAAACTCATTTACTTAAGTTAGTTTGAAGCTACACAAGTGAAGTGAAGCCTGATTTTAGCTCATTGTGTACCACTAACAGCAAACAGTTATATTTTCATTGTTTACAACCACTGTGCCGCCATCTTGTTTTACAGGCTTTAGTTGCACTTTGGATTCATGTCAACTCCCCCACAAAAAATGCTTGAAAATAATAATTTCATTAATTTCTTTTTGTAAAACAAAAAGGAGGGGGGAAATAAAATAAAATCGGAGATGTTATTTTTTCAAGCCCAGCTCTAGTAAGCAGTGAAAATCACTGTTATTCAACACGTGTGACTGGATTTAAACAGCGTTTGCAAACAGAAATACTTGAAGACTTCTTTTAAATAATGCAAGTTTAACAGAAAATGTAAAAATGTTGGGATATTAAACTGTGGAGTGAGTGAAACGAAACACTTTGAAAGCTCCGCCTTCAGTGCAGGGTACATCCTAAGAGTAACATCTCCCTTCAAATTCAATTTATATCATTAAAACTCTGATCTGATCTCTGTTCCTGCAGGGGGAAATAACAGTGGGGTTTAAAAAGCAGCCCTGAAAAACGACTCGGGTTTGTAGATGAGCTCTCCGCAGTGAAAATGCATCCTTGGGCTTTTCGGTGTCTGCGTGCATTTCCAAGCAGCAGAGCTGAGAACAGACCAGGACCTCGTCTGTGTATACAAGGATCAGGTTTCAGAGCATGAAGGTGCCTCTGCAGTTCACAAAACTGAAGATATCTGAGAAGCAGAAGCCGGTCTAGCTGGTATTTAATCTCTCTTTACTGTCATTTTTCTAGGTGTGGAAACAAGAACGCTGTAACTGCATAGCTAATTGCTAGATCCCAAATGGTTTATTCTCTTTGCTGTGATTGAAATGAATTTATCCTCAAACGGCAAAATGTTTTGGGTAAATTAAACAGAAGAGATTTGAGTTTCTGTTTTGTCCAGCAGGAGGAAGTGTTGCACCTGAACTACGGAGGCCACAGCAGAATGTCAGCAGCTTTACTGTAAAGGTTGGAAAGCTTTGTCATTACTAGCAGAGGCTGTAATAACCGGTCTGTGTGCAAACAAAAACACCCAAAGTCCTTTTTTCCCCCCTGAGAAGACAACAGGGCAATGCAACAAGCTGCGAGTGCAAAAGAAGCAGGCCGATCCAAACCAAATGAAACCCGGGCAGTTTGGGGAACAGGACTGGGCTCTCACGTTTTTTTTTTTTTTTTTCTTACCTGGGTCAGTCCTCCCCCTCCTCTGGCGTGATCTCTGTCTCTTTATGTACCACTACTTTGGTCACTGACATGTCAGGATGCTGCTCTTTAGCTTCCTTTATGGCCTGAGCCAGAGCCTGAACACGGGAGGATGCAGTGGCAGGAAGGGAACACCAGGGGGAGACAGAGAACGGGGAAGAGCGGTGGGATCGTGAGTCAGAATGCCAACAGGGAAGTCACCTTGTAGCAAGATCTACCATCATGCCTGGACTTAGTCACGCATCCGTATCACAACAGAGCTTGAAGAGTAAAATTTACAGTGATGACGGTTACCAAAGTGAATTTAAATAACCCCTACAAGTGCATCTCATTACATTAGAAAATCATCAAGAAGTAAATCATTTCAAAAGCTGTTTGAAAGAGGTACATTCAAGCATTTATTTCTACTCATTCTGATGATTGAGGCTTACAGCTGAGGAAAACCCAACAATTCAGTGTGAATATTATGATACTGACCACTGATCTGTGGTCAGCCTGTCAGAACCTGAAGGTTTCCCACCCAAATTAATGTGGCACATTTTCAAGGGGTGTCGCCTTTTTGCAGGAATCGTTCACATCTTTCAGGAAGGATGGAAGGACACAAGGAAGGAAAGAGGAAAGGACATAGAGAAAGAAAATAAAAGAACGCATGGAAGGATGGAGGAAATGACTGGGAAGGACAGTAGGAAGGGACACAAGGATGGAAGGAAGAAAAGGAGGGAGGTAGGAAGAAAGGAAGGACACAAGTGTGCAATAAAAGGACACAAGGGAGGAAAGGAAGGACACAAGGAAGCAATAGAAGTAGGACAACAACAAAAGGAGGTAGGTTACAAGGATGGAAGGACAGAGGGAAAGACAAGGAGGGAAAGTGTAAGAGCAAAAATAAAGGAAAGAAGGAAGAAAAAAGGGAGGCAGTAAGGAAGGAAAAAAGAAAGGAAGGACAGAAGGCAGGATGTAATGAAGGGAGCAAGGAAGGATACACAGAAGAAAGGAAAGTAGAAGCACACGACCTTTGACATTCTGAAAGAGAATAAAGTCTGGGAAAAAAATAACTTTCCATAAATGTCTTTTCTCTTCACATAAGTATTCAGATCTGGAAAAATACTGAGTCAGACTTTCCCAAACTGTGTAGGAAGCCAGTTTTTGCTCTTCCAGCCCTTTTGAGGTTTACGCAGTAAGTTAGAAAATAAAATTATGCAGGAAAACATTTTTGTTTATGTCTTAAAGACAGATTTAACATTTGTTTCTTTGCTTAATCATAATAATGTAAACATTAATGTTATCAGCAATAGGTCGAGTAACGATTATATAAGAAATTTAAATCAAGTGTAAATGCAATAATTCTCAAATATATTTATATAAAATATGGAATCTCATTTGTTTCTATAAAGTAAGCAGCAATTTGGCTCCCTTACAAAAAGTATTTCCTCTGCAGAAAGATAGATTTTAGAGACCAATAAGACTTCATCCTGCATTTAATCGTCCTCTGTGCGTGAGTCTATCATTTCCCACAGCTGTAGGCCAAAATCATGCAAAATAACAGAAATAAACACCTGAAACATACAATTTAGAGTCTAATGAGCACCCTCCATACAAATATTTCACTCTTTGAACTGAATTAATGAACTATTCAATGATAGCGGGGCAGAAATACCTCGTCATGGTCGATGTCTGCATCTCCGGTGATGACGATCCTCTTCTCGATTCGAGTCTCTGAGATGCCGCCTTTCACCGTCTGATCAACAGAAAACAATCTTAACACCAGCTTTTAATCAAATGCCTCGTTGAGACCAGAAGTTATGTTTTGGTTAATGAATCTGCCGGCAAAGCCATAAAAATGTCCAAAAACATAGAACTAGCCTCAGGTTCTCAGACAAGAGGGTGTCTTTATTATCGTGTTATTACATTTCTAACTTCCCGTAGAAACTTTAAATGAATGCTCTTAAGGAGTTTGATTTTGAATTTGCCAGTAAGCAGAGACTGAAAGGAGTGCAGAATGTCAGAGCTTTTTTTTTTTTTTACGCTGAGGTGGCGGTGGAGAGACCGCAGATGCACCCTGACCTTTGTGATGTGCGTGGTTGTGGTGGTGCTGGTGGTTTCTGAGGTGATGGTCTGAGCGCTCAGCAGCACCCCGGGGTCTGCGTCTCCATTCGTGTCAGCCTGTCGGGACGGCAAAACATCATGTTTGTATTCCAGGGAGAAAGGCAAACTAAAGCACTCGTTACAAAGTTAATACAGTTATGATACCAGAGCAGGACTTCGAAGTGGAGGGAAGATAACTTAATATAAACAAAGAAGCAAGGTGGTGGTGGCATCATGCTGTGGGGCTGCTTTTGTTCAGCAGTCTGTCTCTTTATTCGACTCAACATGTTCGGAGGATTTCTGTCACAGAAGGCAGCTGTTTGCTTGAAATGACTCTATGCCGTTTCAACACTAAGGCTTTAGATGCAAACCTCAGGGTTTGATCTAGAGATGCACAGAGCAGTTAGCCGGTGACGGGATACCAGAGCCTCAACAGCTAAGATAACAACAATAAGCCTCTTCGGTGTGCGCTTTGTGGCCAAGTGAAGAGCCCTGGTTAAAAGTAAGTAAACTTTATTTATATAGCTCCTTTCACAGGATAAAAACCACAAAGTGCTTCACCATAATAAAAAAACAACATAAAAAAAGAGATAAAACACTATAAATGCAACATCATAGCGTAAAACTAGTTAAAAGCTAGTTGGAACAAGTGAGTCTTCAACTGCTTCTTAAAAGAAGGAACAGAGTCCTGATATTAGTTCATGGAATGAAGAGTATGTCAAACTATAAGAAGGGGAATATGGTTGTAAAACGTTGGTAATATAAGCTGGAAACTGTATTTTCTACGACATGCTAAGAAATGTCTGTGCTTGATAACAGGAAGACGGAGCAGGGTACAGTTATTTCTTTAGATCTTTGGATTTCTGTCACGAATCTTAAAAAAATGCTCAGCCTTTTGGAAATCTTAGCATTAAGGGACATTTACAGAGAGATATTTTAAAAATGTCAACCCAGTTAATCAGCATAACATGATGCTAAAGATGTCCCTTCTGCTCCTAATGGAAGTAATTAATGGAAGTAATTATTGACCAATGACAGCAGGGAGACTGGTAAAAAATATGAATGCTCTTCTTGTGTTTTCTTATAATATAGTTTTAAAAAAACTGGGAATTGGCCTAAAATATATTGGAAGGTTAAAGCTTAATAAAAACAGACATTTGCTAGCTAGTAACTAAATGTAGTTGGTACATCTCTTGTTGATCTTCTAGATTAACACAGAAGGTTTTACGGCGGTGTGTCGCTTAAAATCTCTTCAAA
Source organism: Fundulus heteroclitus (assembly GCF_011125445.2). NCBI lineage: Eukaryota > Metazoa > Chordata > Actinopteri > Cyprinodontiformes > Fundulidae > Fundulus > Fundulus heteroclitus. Next base: position 28,062,165 of record NC_046366.1, on the reverse strand, counting down.
ATGAGAATTAAAATATTCTGACTCTCTTCTTTAACAGTTGTTTTAACTTTAAAGTCTCACACAAGCAGGGCACAAAGAATATCAAAGTAAAGCTGTAATAATAAACTGAATTAGGTGTTAGATTTGACCAATAAACAAACTTAACATCGACTGAATGTCAAAGATACGGTCGGAAAGTCTCCATCTCCTCCTCTTCATCAGACTGAACTGATCACAAGATGGGTCAGGATGAGGAAGAACGATGAAGAGGACTTTATCTGACCGGGCGGCAGGTGGAGATATCCTGCAGCTTTATATTGCATTTATTGATCGTAAAAGGGCCGAAAGAGCCCGGCACAGGAAAGTATGGCGCTCTGACTGGAAACAGTCAGACGGATCATAAACGTTAAATCTATCTTGCAGACTCGATCAACTGTCTTTCCATCCCACACGTTTAAAGGGCTCTCCTGAAGAGCTATTAAATTTCTGCATGCTGCAGCTAAATTAATAAAGCTACCTTGTGTTTGGTTCCTTAGTTCGGCTGCTATTAAAGATTGTCAAAGTCGGAAGAAAAGGAGAAATCTAATATGAAGCTTGTGCAGCTTGGTTAATAAGTTAAACACTTTCTCTACAAGACATACCGCCATCTTTTAAAGACTAATCGCCGTTTGTTACACGGTGTTTAAATTTACCTCAGCGGACTCGTAGGTTATGGTTTTCGTCTCTGTGTGGACCACAGGAACATCTTTGGCAACCACCTCCCCTCCATCGTGAGCCTGAAGCACAGAAACACAGGATTAGCCCGAGTTTGGAACAGCTTTTCTAAAAATATCTAAAAACCACCTGTGATCCAGCATTCACGCACATTTTCATGTCCAAACTGCAGACTTTTCCCCGAGTTAAATCCCTAGAGTTCCACATTTAAAGTATAATAAATACAAATGTTCACAAAGCAAAACAGACAGTTTTGTTGAGGTCAGCCGATAAATGCAAAACCTGCAAAATCCACTGGAAGGAAAGAGAGAAAAAAAAAGAATCAAAAAACCCAAAAACAAACTAGTAAGGGAAAAAACTAAAGTAAAGAAGAAAACAAGTTAGTTAATAGGGAAGAAATCATCTAAAAAACAAGAAAATTGGGAAGAATTAAGTTAATAACAATTGGAGAAAACAAGCAAGTAAGGAAATACAAATGTACATAAATAAATAAGGAAAAAAGGCAAGAATGAAACAAGTTACTAAGCAAAAAAGAAACAAAGAGAAAGAGGTAAGAAGAAATAAGATAGCAAAAGGAGATAGCAAAAACTGGAGCAGGAAAGGAAACAAAAAAAGGAGGTGAAGGAGGCAAGGTAGAAAGGGAGTGGCAACAGAGAAATGAATCAAAGAAGTAAGCAAGGAAGGGGAAAAGACTGAACGAACAAAGCTAAAGGTAGAAGCAAGGAAGGAAAGTAAGAAAGACAGAAAAAAGGACAAACTCTGGATACATTTAGAAAACAGCTATTTTCACAAAAGACTGAAAGCTGGGACTTTGATGTTTTCTGTTTTTGCCACCTTTGTGTTTTGTTAAAGACCTGAGACAACATGGTGGGGCTGAGGCCAACCGGCCCCTGGGGCCACCAACAAGGTGACCACAGCTCCGTGTCGTCCCTCATACATAAGAGTGAGCCGACTTCACGTCCCGAGGACGGGAACACATTTACACAAAAGACACCAAAACCAATATGGGGAGGTGCGTCCCTCCAGTCTTCTCTTTGTTGCTTCTGCATTAGCAGCTTGATTGTTTAAAGCTCCCGTGTGCAGGACACCACTGTCCTGCTTTACGACTGCTGGACAGCCAGAGGCAGCGGAGAAAACCGCTAGCCTTTTAATGTTTGTGACACAGCTGTTTTCAGACACTAATGGTAAAAGATCTGCAACAGTAATCTCAGTTTTCCTTTTTCTGTACTCACTCAGATCTGGAAAAGTTATTTTCCAGAGTTTTCTAGATTGTGATAAAACCCTGAATATCAAATGTCCTATAAGCAAGTTTTCACTCTTAACCTCTACATTCCTTTTAAAAACTCCCTCCCTGCTGATGCACATGGAATCAAATTAAGATAAATAAGCAGCACATGTGGACGAAGTAAGCCAAAGACAGCTCCTAATGGATTTAAACCTCCGAACAAGCACGCAGTCATGCATTACTCTCTAATCCAGAGAAGAAGAGGCTACTGAGGAATGAAAATCACAAGGTTTCCACTAAGTTTCTGCACCGCATCGCATTAGAGCTTCTCTGATGTGAGCAGCTGCAGACTGAACCAGATGACTTCAGCCGATGGCTGGGTGCTGGTGGCAGACTGGGTCAACGGGAGGGGCGGCGGTGGCGGGGACGGCACACAGCTGGAGCTTATGTAAGGAGTCCAGGAGGAGATGTGGGCTGGACTTTGTTTTTAAGACTTCTTCTATTACATTTGCTTCAAAGTTCCCCACCACCCCAGTTATTCACTCACCAAGTCTGTTGTCAACCTCTCGGTTACCTGCAAGCTCTTGACATTAAAGCACCAAATAAAGTCGCACATGACCCCTGATAGGATTTCCTGAAGGTTATGGGCAGTTTGCATCCTCTGTGGCCTGAAGGGTCAGTAACTAAAATTCAGCTTTTCTTTTTTTTGACGCGACTTTCCAAAACGTCTTGGTTGACTAAATATAAAGCAGAGAAACATAAAGCAATCAGGAATGCTCTTTTCTCAAAGCCCCTACCTAAATGTTTTTTTTTTTTTTTTTAATGTAGGTTATTCAACTTTTACCTAGAACACGAACCAAACACGGAGAGGCAGCATTTAGTTCCTATGCTCCACTTATCTGGAACAAACTTCCAGAAAACGATAAAAGTGCTGAAAGCCTGAGTTCTTTTAAATCAAGATTAAAAACACATTTGTTTAAAATTGCCTTTGACTGTTCTAGTTAAACTGTTCTACTGTTTTTAATGTTCTATTTTGTTTCTACATTTTATTCCTACTTGGTTTTATTCTGTTTTATTTTCCTATATTATAATCATGTAAAGCACTTTGCATTGTCTCTGTACTGAATTGTGCTATATAAATAAATTTGCCTTGCCTTTTACACCTTCAAGTAAACAGTAAGTTTTAAAACAATTCTTGACAAATGGTTTTGCCAGTTTTTTTTATTTCATTTTTTAAGCCAGACACTGTTAATTTTATGCGTTCCTGTGAAAAAATGCGTTGGTAATGGATAATGCAACACGGATGTTTGGGTTTAAATCCCTGAAACAATCTACAGTCCCTGTGGTGAAGGCTGAGTGTCTGGCGATCACCGCTTTGAGTGATCTCATCTGAATTCCTGAGACTTTTTAAGCCAAAAATAAAAATCAAGCTCAAGACTCTGCAGAAACCCAACAACCTTGCTTCCACTTTTCTACCCTGTCAATCTTTTAACAGCCTTAAAGGGAACATATCATGCAAAATCCACTTTTTTTTATCCTTTAAACACATGTCATGTACTTGGAGTCTCTAGGAGTGCAGAAAATCTTCATCTAGTTTGTCCAGGTGCTGCGTAGATATTGTTATATTTTTTAAGGTGTTCAGTTTTCTCTGTTCTCTATGTTTTTTTTTAAACAGCTACGTCACAGTATTTGCTGTGGAGCTGCACAATAAGGTCAAGGTCTTCTGGATTACCAATTTTGCCATTTGGATTTCTTTTTTTCTCCGCTGTGATTTTGTAGCCCAAACTCAAAGATGCTGAAGCTACAGCTGGATAAGTGAAAATGTTCGGTTCTTGGGTGCATTAACCCATACAATTCATGACACCGTTCCCCAGCATACTACAAAAATGGCTGAACAGGGTGGAACGCTGTGCGACCTGGTGGGGGTGTGCGATGAAGTGCCTCTTTAAAGAGACAGCACCAAGAACGTTGGGGTAAACTAACGAGGGATTCAGACCAAAGCATTGCAGTTCCACTTTATATAGATCTACAACTGAATGTGTTAAAGCTCTAGTTGGTAATCCTGTTCAGAAACACTTTTTGTTATACTGGGTAAAATCATCCTTCCATCCTGACAGGAGTCAATACATTATGTAAAATTTGATCTGTGTGAACACTGCAGGCCAGTCAAAACTGACCAATCACTGCTCTTCAGTCTGGTTTTGTTCCTGTTCTCACTCTCCTCTGTCCCCTCAAGTTCTGGTAGTATCACCGTATCTAATGGTTGTCCTACATGCCAATCATTCTGATGTGCACGTTCCTCGTTAGTTTCTGCTAGCTGGCTGCACAGTTCTACTGGCTATGTATCCGGTTAGCTTAGCAGTTAGCTTCAATGTTAGCTGTTCATTGTAGCGCCGCTGCTCTCACCGTATACTTTGAACATGGCTGAGAGCCGCAAGAGGCGAACCGAGTAGAAGTTATGAGAAGAAGACGAAGGCCTCAGTAGAGAGAAATAAGACCAGAGTGGATTTGGGAGATTTTTTCACATGATCCGCCTGAAGAGCGGAAAAGCAGGTAAGACGGTCTCCTGTGGTTACTCAAAAAGGGACTTGGGGAAACTTCCAGAAAAATAGCAAACTTTACTTTTAAGTGTGAAAAGGAATAACTTAAAAGCATGATATGTTCCCCTTAACGCAGTGAGGTAAATAGCTGAAGTTTTAATTCAGTTTTGGTGCGTAACCACTATGAAATAATCCCAGGTTCTGACCGTAGTGTTGTGTGTGGGGTAATACTGACCAGAACGCTCTCTTCTCTGCTTATAAAGCGAGTAAACGTGGTTTGATTGTGTGGCTGAAATTTCTTTAAAGCCAGTTGCAGTGACACCTGACCACTGAGATTTGAGTGACTTGTGAGGAGCTATAAGATGTAATTGCTGTACCCTAATAAACTAATACTTTCTGGGTGAAAACACTGGAGTTCCTGTAGTCTCTCCTCCACTAACAATCGGTCGTGGCGAGCTTACTGAGGCTGCATGCATGATTGTGTTTCAAAGTTATATCTCCAAACAACAATTATTGATCATGTAGGATTGTGATTTCCCGCATAATGGGTTATGGAGGTGTGTCTGCAACTCACATCCTGGTTTTATGGCCATTTCCACACACACACCCCATGTAGTCGGAGTGGCACAGTTTGGCTCCCCAGAGTGGAAACAACACAAGAAAACAAACAGCGTAATGTAAACGATTTCAGGAAATTATCTTCAGGGGCTGGGGAGGGTTCCATGTCGCCCCACAACCAATGCCCAGACCTTTGTTGAGCTAAGCTGAATGTGTACCTTGGAGTTAGCGGGCTCAGCTTCATTTTCAGTAATAACAACTTCCTTCTCATCCTGGTCAGCTGATTCCTGTGAACGACAGTGGTACCATTGTTTATGTTTTGCATCTATATTGTTTATGTGTCGCGGTTTTAAAAAAATCCTGATTCTTATCATTCCTGACAAGAAAGGGGGGGAAAAAACGTTCAATTAGTTCAGAGATTTACACTGGATATAGCACAAATACAGTGCCTTGCAAATGTTATTTACAGAAATACATTGTCGAGGAAGAAGATCCACAAACTTCGGTGTTTTAACAGGGATTTCATGTGACAGAGCAACAACAAGTTGCTTATAATTGTAAAGCGGACAAAGGGAAATCCTGAAAGTGTGATGTGGAAAAAGTGTGGAAATGTTCCCTGAAACTGCTGAACAAAAGCAGGGTGATGCACTTTCTCCTACTTTTTGCAAGGCACTGTCAAGAACCAGAGAGCTAGAAGTCACCTTTTTGAGAGGGGGACACCCATCCGAGCGTATAGACTTTAGAATGATGAAAAACACAGGCATGAATGCGCACAAAACAAGAGAAAAGGTAAAGAAAGGACAGTAAAATGTCACACAGTAAACAGTAATAGTAATAGAGCAAAAATAGGGAGAAAATTAAAGCTTTGAAGGGAGATGATTTGTATGGAATACCACGTGAGGCATATTTAAAGGTCGAACAACTCCTGTAATTGGATTTAAGATCCACCGCAGCCATTTCACTGCAAATCTTGTTTTAAAGTTATTTAGAGAGGAGATTGCTCAGGTAGATCCATACAATGTTTTAATGACTTGGTCCTTAAGGGTGGTTTTGCGAGGAAAAGCTGAGCGATGGCCCCCAGCAGGAGCTATGAAGTCACCACTTTAAGGGAACGGGATGAAAGGAGCTGAAAGAAAGGAATGGTTTAGCTGGAACAAACCAAAAATATAAAAAAAAACAAACAAAAAGCCAGCATGAGCTCCGACTTCTTTCCTCATCGGCTGTGGGAGCGAGCTGCTCAAGCATGGGAAGATGTTTTAAGCTGTCAACTAAAAAGAAAAAACAAACCTAAAAGAGTTTGGGTTAAAAAAAAAAAAAAAAAAAAAAACAGCAACAGAAAAACTGGCGGTTTGCCTCGTAAATGCAGGTGTGTAAAGGAATATCGGCCATGCAGGAGGCTTGGTGCTCTGGTAAACGACGCGGGGTGCTGCGGGTAGGGGGAGCTGATGGGGGCATGAAGCGAGGTTAGCTTTTAGTTTTCATACAGTAACGCTGCTAAGGATGCAGACGAAGATTCAGAAACTGCAATGCGAGTCGGGCGGGACTTGGCTGGATTTCTTCCGCTTT